>NC_088784.1:82139746-82764746 GCF_958450345.1 Calliphora vicina
ACAGAAAATAGATTTAATATGTTTGACATTAACTTCAACTAGAATTGTTTGTGTTTTTTTGAATTATTAAAAAACGTATAGCCAAAAAATGTTAGGATAATTGGATAACACTTACCCCTGTGTGAAATTTATATATTATTTTATATTTTTATGAAAAATCACAGATTCATAAATGAAGTTTTTGATAGATCCAGTAGCACTCTAATATATAAATATACTACTTATATATATGATGAAATTTATTTTATTTACAATATAAATAAAATATTTTTATAATATTATCCAAGCAAAAGAAGCTGTTATAAATATTAGGGATATTTAAATTTTGTAGGAGTAAAATTGTTCCGATACTGAAAGAATACAATGTCAAATTGCTTTGCTATCAACAATTTATAAACATTTTGAAAAATTACTTCATGAACAGTGGTCGATGTATTTTGACGCTAATTTTTTCCTGAGATTTTTTGCTACAAACTTAGATTTTTGTGAATTTGTTTGTCTTCTTTCACTTAATATAGCATACCCGTAATATTTGTTCAACTAATGTTGAATTTTTTCTAAGATTTTAAAAAAAAATCTTTGATTTTTCGTAGAATAAAGTAAATAAAACGGAAATGTAAAAATGAATATGCATAACAAATTATATTTAAGCAAGTACATATTTTACATTTGTATAAATATTTAATATCTACAAAAAAATCTCAAATATTGAGAGGTAAAGCAAATCCAAGTTGCATTGTAACTTCAGGAATTGGAATTCTACAAATATAGACACATTGTTTAAATCTTAGAACACAATATTTATTAAAATTTCGGAATAAATGTAAGCAATAAAATTTAGATTTCTTTGTATTGGCTAAAGTTGAGATATATGCTGAAGGGCAATATAAAAGGGTGCATTGCCGAAATACTTTTTTTGATTTGAATACAACATTTCTTTCATATGAACTAGAATAGTTTTCTAAATTCGTTTATATTGTTATATATGCTTGAATTAATCGTTAAATTGGCTTGTTAGTGTCAGTTAAATGCAATCAAATGCAAGGGTTTATAAATACATTTATTTGTTATGCTGAAAGTTTCTTTGATCAGAAAAGCAAAATAATTTAATAAATAAAATCCGTTTAAAACTATATGTACATACGAGGGCGGATCAATAAGTCTGTTTACGCCAAAAACAACACTTAGCGATTTTCCTCAGTTCCCTGCAATTCCTATTTTTCCTTAATATATATAAATGCAGAATGCTATGTGTTGTAGTATACTTCCAATTGTCATTAGTACTAAATCAATCGTAAAGTGTCATAAATACTTCTTTTTGCGAGAGATACAAATCTAACTCTAACTTGTTCACATCGCTGTATTACTCCTACTTCTTCTACTTGGTAAGAATCCATCCTTCAAGCAATTGAATAAATAATTCGAAAATATCCTAATTATTTTGTTTTATTTATTTCTATTTTCCATATTCATTTGTCCAATTGTTCTGAGTAGCAAAATCTAAACAATTTTGTTTCGGCTCTCTTCCAATTATCCAGCCTTTCCCCCTTCACCCAGCTTTTCAGCTCAACAAAGTCCGTGACTTTTTGAATGAAACACAGTTTTTTTTTTGCAAAACAAAAATTTATTTTTCAATAAAACTCCTTTTAACTCAATGCACTTCTCCAGTTTTTGTATCCCTTCCAAAAAAATATGATTTTTCGATGTCCTTAAAATGGACATTTGTCCGTCAATAATTTCATCTTGCTGAATCTCTTTCCACTGAGCCATTTCTTTAGGTTTGGAAATAGGAAGTAGTCACTAGGTGCTAAATCCGGAGAATATGGGGGATGAGGTACCAATTCGTAGCCCAATTCATAGAGTTTTACCATTGAGACTGCATATGTGTGCACCCGTGCATTATCAAAAACTTATTCAAAAGCGGCTCCCATCTTGCAGACAACTTTCTTAACCCTTTCACGACCTTAAGGCTATTTGGATAAAAATCGCCAAAAAAACATATTTTGAAATTAAAACAAAAAAAAATTTTAATGGATTTACTGGAATTTTGGTCGTAAAGTGCAAATTTTCGTTCCACATCCTCTTGTTTATTGACTATATATCAATGCAAGCAAAATGAATAATGATTTTGTAACTTTTTGTAACAAAAATGCACTTACCAGGACGAATACATATCGAAATTTAAAATTTAAAAACTCAATTTTACACTTAAAAACATTTTTGCACAATTCCAAAACTGTCAATTTTCAAAGACAATAAAAACTAAATGCTATAACCGAACTTGATTTAATCTAAACACATTAATAAGATACACTTTTACGAACTAATTAAAATTAAAATGGCACCCATTATTTTTTGTTGTTGTTTAGTTATTCAATATTTTCGTTTTGGGACACCGGTGTTCCCGTGGTCGTCAAAGGGTTATACCCAGCTGATCATTTGAAATCGAAACCCCACTGCTATATGAAATGCCTATGGCATCAACAATCTCAAGCACTTTTACTCTTTGGTCGGCCAACACCATATCGTGGATTTTTTCGACATTTTGATTTCCCGAAAATCCCGAAATGGGTTGGGATTTCGGGATTCTTTATCAAACCGCGAACCCCGAGATTTTAAAAAATCAGTCACGATTGGTATCTCTAGTTGAGATATAAAACCACTACAGAACATGTCGCTTCATCTGTATTTATGGGTGGTGTAAATATTGTGGAAATTTACCATTGCACAATGGGGCAGAATTAACATTTTTTGGAAATAAATCTGGCATTTCTAAACGGCTGGTCCGATCGGGATAAAATTTGACGTGGACTAAGGTAGCTAAGGAGTATTCGAGTTTAAGCTATTAAACTGGGCCCTAAAAATGATCCAGGGGCGGCGCTATGCGGGCTCAAAGTAGGGTACCTTTGACATGTAAAATTTTTAAACACATTCTATTTTTTTGTTTCCCATCCGATTTCAAAGATTTTTATACTTTTGGAAAACGCTAGGCCTTGAAAACATGCTAGCGTGTGCTATTTATCTCTTCTAATTTTCGAGTTATAGGAATTTAAAAATTGAAATTTTAAAATTAGGCCATACTTTGGCCCGCTATTTTAAAAATATAGAACGTAATTTTGGACCGAATGGACTCGATTTTTATTTGTTAGTTAGCCAACTAAATTGGCAATAATATCCAAAATATTTCAAAGCAATATCGATTATGGGTATAACAATAAACGATTTTAAATTTAAATATTCAAAAATAGAAGATTTTTGCTGTTTTGTGCGCGAAAAGGTGACTTAACTCTTCTTTTATTAAAAAAAAAACTTTCTTTAAGAACATATAACAATTTTATATTTTTCTGTAACGTATCTTTACGGAGAACATTTTGTTATAAAAAATGTCCAATTTTTTGACTATGTTGCCCCTACGTCCTTCGGAATTTGACCTATTTTTTTATTAAAATTTCAACTTTGGGCCACATGTTCTAAAATCCCAAAGCTGGGATCAGAAAACGGAAAGTGGCTTTGGAAACCTTGATGTGTTCCCTATTTATTGCCTAAGTATTTTCCCAGCCCCGAAGGAAATGTGGACCCTATAGGCAAAATTGTAAAAAAATGTCATTAGTTTCGTTAATAAATAAAGATTTTATTACATATTCATTGTGTTTCTAAAACTAAAATTTATATCAAAATTTTAATAGGATTGCAGATATTAGGAACAATTTGATCCACATTTTCTCCGAGCTTTATTTTTTTGTTTAGATAAGTTAATTTTTGGTCTTACAAAAAAAATTTCAAGTCAATATCTCAATTAGATTCAAAAATATGTCACTTTAAAACTCCGTCCTTCAAAAATATTGCACTCAAATCAAAAACAATGCTAAATTATTTGGGGAAGAATTCTTAAATCTTTATTTCATCTGAACCGACCGAAAATGGAATTTAACTCTCATGTATAGGCCGGTGCCTCAAAGTCTATTTTGGAGCTTCTCGACCACGCACAGGAGAGGGTGAATTGGTGACAGTATGACATTGGCTTGGCTGCAGATACACCCAGAGTCTCTGGCGGAAATCGAACCCGCAACCCTCAGATTAATAGTCCAGCACACTATCGTCTAGTCTATCGCGGAACAACTCTAGTGTGGCCATTATACCGCAGTTATTTTTGTATTCGTTTTCAATTTAGGAATGTTCAAATCGAATGTCCACCAACACTACATTGTATAAGTAGTGGTCATTCCATGAGAACTATTCCAAAAACAAACAAAGGATTAATACCAAAAACTGTGGTGAAAAAGTTTAAAATTTATTGCAGAATAAATATCTCTAATTACTTTGACATAACATGTCAGTTAAAATTGGCTGCTATTCAAAACCGAAAACTTAGTAATTTTCTTAAATTACACCTGCGCTTTATTACCATAAATAAAACAAATTAAACTCCTTAGAAAACTTTAGCATTACTTTCAAAATGTAATTTATTGAACACTAATACATTGATGCTCTAATCTGCTAAGTATTCAATTAAAAGTAATAACTCTTAGTTACAGTTTTACAGTCTCACAGTGACTCAAAATAGTTTTTCATTAAAAACTCTATAGATGGTAGAAATTCATTAAGTTTTACAAGATAAGTACCTTCTATGTAAAACAGGTAATTAAATAAAATAACCAACAATTAAAACGAAGTTAAAAAAAACAAAAATTAAACTTAGAAATTTACAGAGAAATGGAGTAATGGTAAATAAGCTAAAAAGATGTAGGTATGAGCTATACTGGTAAAGCACTATAACAGGAAAAATAAATAAAAACTAATTTAAATTCAAATCATTTAAAGACAATAGTTGTCAAATACATACTAGACAACTAAAAATGGGAAAAAGAAAAGAAATGACAAGTAAAATTGCATAATTATATGTTTAACACATCGACACATGAGTTCTAGAAAAAAAACAGACAGAATAAAAGTATAAATGTTTAAAATACTATAATTAAGTTTTGGAATAAAGAAAATGATATAAGCCAATCTCAAAATAAATTAATTCTTCAGATTTAAAGATATATGTATGGATATACTTTTCGATGTCATCTTCCACTACAACACAGATCCATTCTCCATGAAAAATACGTTCGCAGGAATATTAAGGTGGACCTTGTTTTTATACCCTACACCACCATAGTGGGGAGGGTATAATGCGTTTGTGCAGATGTTTGTAACGTCAAAAAATATTAGTCTAACACCCACCTTAAAGTATACCGATCGACTTAGAATCACTTTCTGATGTCCGTCCGTCCGTCTGGTCGGCTGGCTGGCTTTCCATGTAAACCATGAGCGCAGAGTACAGGTCGCAATTTTGAAGATATTTCGATAAAATTTGGTACATATTATTTTTTCGGCCCAAGGACCAAGCCTGTTGAAATCAGTCCATTATTTCACCTAGCCCCCATACAAATGTCCTTCCGAAATTGGACTTCATAAATGTTTAATTTATAAATGTATCTCCACAAATTACGCTCAAAATAAGTTTTATATATACAAAATTCATGTCACCAAATTTTGTTACGATCGGTCCATAATTAGTCATAGCTCCCATATAGACCCGCTTCCGAAAATCACTTTAACGTGCATAAATCGCTTAAAAATTTTGATATACTCACAAAATTCAATGTACTTAACTCTAATATAGACAGAAATCACACGACCTAATTTCATGGTGATCGGTCCATAATTGGTCATAGCTCCCATATAAGCCCCACTTCCGAAAATCACTCAAAAATATAAATTATTGAAAATTTTAAAAGAAAATTGTTTTTGCTCTTTTACTTAGTGTAGGGTATTATATGATCGGGCTTGAC
The DNA here is from genome assembly GCF_958450345.1 of Calliphora vicina. Lineage (NCBI taxonomy): Eukaryota > Metazoa > Arthropoda > Insecta > Diptera > Calliphoridae > Calliphora > Calliphora vicina. The sequence goes on from NC_088784.1 coordinate 82,145,587, forward strand.
CGACCATACTTTCTTACTTTTTTTTTTGGAAATAATACGGTAGCTCGTGAACGATTAGAGATTTCTTAACTTTACATAGTCAGATCTGAGTTGATTTATATTTACATGGGTTCGTAAAGGGACCTTCATCTTTAAATATAACAATGTGTGTTTGCGAAAGAAAACAAAGACATTTTTTATTCGCGTAAATCAGGTCGAATTTGGCAAGGTTGGGTTATGTTGACTTTAAGGACCTCTTTGGTTTATAGCTTATTCTCATAGACTTGCGACTTAAGAAAACCCCACTAGATAACGTTTACCGGGGTCACTTCTCAGTGATCAGTTCACATCACATGATCATGCCGTCAAATCTTTCGCCCAGAATGTCTAATGTGCCATGAGCTGTATGGCATTTGGTGAGGTCCTGTTGAAACCACATGTCATTAATGTCCATATGATTTAATGCAGGCGATAATAAGTAGATATTTTCGGGATTCACGGCTGGATGCATGGGATGCACGGCTGACGTTGACCGTGGAATCATTGGCAATATTTGCCGAAAATCACTTGGCAACAGAATCATCGAACTACCAAACCGGGTTTGATTTTTTCGTAAAACATATTGTCTAATGCCTACAAAGACCTTTTATGCGCCACCATACCAAAGGATTGGTTTGATTTGCTGCAAAACTTTGGCCATCACACTGTTCTTTAAAACCTTGATCTCGTTTTTTGAATGGACTGTATAAATTAGGGTATTCATTCAACTAATGATCGTTCGATTAATCGAATAATTTCTTACGAATAATTATTCGAACAATTTAAAAATGGCCATTTTCGAATAACGAATAATTCGAACAATTTTATGTAGAATAATCGAATAAAACGAATAAATGTTCATATATATTTAAATTTATTAAATTGCTCAAAATTTTTATGATTTCAAATTTAAATAATTTATTACTTATTCTCACAAAAATTGTACTGTTTCTGAAATTCGACAAATAACTAAAGACAAAGGGACTTTCGATCACTGTTTCGATGAGTGTTCCGATAGCTTCTTCTATAAATATATAAATATTAGTGCAAGAAGTTACAATTCTAAAAACAAATCTTTCAAAATTTTTAACTTAGGACTTGAACTAATGGCAATAAAAGGTATGTGTTATTTAGCTGGCGAAATATTAGAAGAATCGCAATTAATAATCAAAATGTTAACTTAGATTAGAGTGGTGTTGATTTTGAAACGGTCGTCGAAAGTGATATTGAGGATGACATTTATAATGATTACATTGAAATAGATGAAGGCCATGATTTTAATTGTGTAATTCCCCAAGACCACTTTATTAAGCAAATACGTTGATAGAACTTGATGTATAATACAATTTGTTATAAATAATTTAGAAATAGTGAATAATTAATTTACTAAATAATTAGTTACTCAATTAAAACCACGAATTAATGAACGACATAAAAAAGGTCTTAATACGTTTATATTGCATTTCAATTCATGTACAACTATTTTTTAATTTTTAAAGCATAGCTTCAAAACAGAAACTAAAGGGTTTGCTAAACAATAGTTTTGTAGATTCGGAAGGGTATCTGATCAGAATATTTCTGTTGAAAATTTAATGATGGACTTTATTTTCGAATGTTTTTTAACATTATCAATACTTGAATTGTTAACTTTAACGTTATTTTTTGATTTTCTTTAACAATAAAATATTAAAAACCTACATCAAAACTTCATTCTTTACTTTTTAAAAAAAAATTTAATTATTCGAATAATTCGATTAATTTTAAACATGTGATCGAATTATTCGAACAAGTTAAAACCTCTTATTCGAATTATTCGTTTTATTCGAACAAAAGAAAAATCGAATAATTCGAAAACCCTATTATAAATGCGACGTAAAGCGTCAGATAGAACTGGATTTCCTTGTTTCCGCCGTTGAAATTTCTTTGACGGTTGATTCCAAGTTGATTCCAATATCCTGGCATTTCGGAATATAGTAGCATTCGGGAAAATTCATCATTCCGACACATTTCAAAAAATCTGGTCAATCTTATAGATGGCGGTCGATAAACTCGTTGTAATACAATTTTCCAGATGTACGGCTAAATGAACAGTAGTTGGATATCTTTCATGAATGCCAATTAAAAAAATGCTCCAAATTGGTTTTGGAATTTTCCACGCAAACTCCAACCACAGCCATGTCACTGCCATTGGTCACATACTTCCAGATTTATGAGTGGTCATTGACAATTTTTCTTTAGCCAAATCGTTTGGGCTTTCTGCGATTTTAGATATAACGAAAAAAAAGTTGGCGTAAAAGTGGGCGTAGTCAACTCTTCTTTAAGGAAAAACTTAAATTGGATCCGTTTTCCAATTTTAGATAAATTGAAAAAAGTTGGCGTAAAAGTGGGCGTGGTCAATTTTTCTTTCCGTAAAAACCTAAATTGGATTATGACGAACATTAAAAAAAATATTGTCCAAATCCGGGCTTTTTTCAACTGATGCAATTACCAACGAACGACATTTGATTCTTATTTATACAAAAGATAGATTTTATCAGAAATGTAACTGATGTTGTTTAAAAATTTTTCGACTGAATGTAACATAAACCGGCAAATTTCAAAATAGCAGCCAAAACTCTATAACTTTTGACACAGGCGGAATTTTTTAATGCGGTTTGATAGGTGACTTGTTTGCCCTTATTTTGGTATATTAGGTTGTGGCGAAATGTAGTTATGATGTCTAGAAAAGTGATAGTTATTTTCGGAAGAATTATTAGCCATAATTTAAGTAAGAATTTTTTTTTTACAATTTTCATATGAAATTTATAACAAAAAATTGAGTATTTATTGTATAACATAAAAACCTTTCTGAGTCCATACTTTTGTCGAATAATTACAAAAATTTCCAAAAAAATTTTGAATTTTTTTAGAAATATTTTATTTTCCAATAAAATTTAATAAATAATGATAATAGTAGTAAAGAATTCTAATAATAACAAGTATGAAAGTAGGGTCCGTCAAGCCCGATTTCAATAATTTATTTTCGTGAAAGATTTTCGGAAGAGGGCCTTATATGGGAGCTATGACTAAGTATCTAGTGATTTATGTCTATATGGAAGTTATTTCTGTTGAATTTTATGTGTATACCAAAATTGTTAATAGATTTATGCTCGTTAAAGTTATTTTCAGATGCGGGTCTTATATGGAAGCTATGACTAATTATGAACCGATCGTCATAAAATTAGGTGACATGACTTCTGTATATATAAAACTTATTTGGAAAGGAATTTTGTGTAGATACCTATATTAATTAAACATTTATGACGGATAAAGTGCAATTTCGGGAGGACTTTCATATGGAGACTAGGTGAAATAATGGTCCGGTTTCAATAGGCTTCGTCGTTGGGCCGAAAAAATTTTATGTAGCAAATTTTATCGAAATATCTTCAATATTGCGACCTATACTTTATTCACAAGAATGCATTTATACTATACAACATATATGGTGGTATAGAGTATAAGTATCATACTTGAGTCAGAAAAATTGATCAAGCTCAAAAAGAGCAAAAAAGCGCAAAACGAATTAGGTATGTTATTAAAGGAGAGAGTACGTACTTTCAAATAATACTAGGCTTTTTACGAAATATTTGGAATTCCCTAAGGTTCTATTCCATCAAACCTTAAATTTATGTAAAATTTAACACATTTTTAAAAATAATATGGAAGCCATTTCAAAAGCGGTAGAAACATATATCTGCATTGGTATTAAAGATATGAAAGCATTTTAACAAAAACCGTTTACTTAATAAAAATCCCTTTTGCAAATAAAAAGTTATAAGCGATTGAATTTTTTAAATTTATTAGAAAATCCTACTTTTCAATCAGATAATAAAAAGGTGCATATTTAATCACCCTGTTTATAGGGAAAATATTTACATAGAGACCTGAATTTTTGGCTTCTGATGTTCTCAGGTGTTTACTTTAATATGAGTATTTAAAATTAAAATTTAGCGGCAAAATAAAAAGAGACTTTTGACCGCTATTTCAAAATTAGCGTCGGCCAAAATAATGTTTAAGATATTTTCAAGTACTATATAAATATTAAATATCTTGACCGAGGTCACCAACTTTGGGGGTCGTCCACTAAATATAAATCTACTCAAAAGCTCTGACCTTGTGAAGTGTGGCAGTATATTTACGCAATTTTACCAAACGACTGGCCCAATCCTATTAAAACTGTTCTTGCGAAACATTATTTTGATATTTCTAACCCCCAGTAACACGAAGTCTGGTTATGTTTTAACTAATAGTTATACTGACAGTTTTCATACAAAAATAATTTTAACCGACAATATAACTATTAGTTAAGGCATAACCAGACTTCGTGTTAATGGGGGTAAGTGTCTTAGAAGTCTAACAAAAATTTAAGAATTGTTCCGAAAATTTACCAAAAATCACTTAAACGCCACCATTTAGAGATATTTTTTTTTGAGATACAAAATTGCAAATTCAGAATCAGTAAGAAATTGACCGAAGCTGTTTTCAAACACTTAAGGGATATATTGAACCTTAAAATAGTAATAAAAAGATGCATAATATTTAGTGTTATATTTTTGGTATTTGCTGATATATGTCTGTAAAGTTACAAACAGTGCCAGACAAAAATGAGACTATAATTTCAGATATTACCCATGTGTTTCTAGTCTATGTCTATAATATTACTTTTATGTTTACAATAATAAAAAAATGCATTCACTTTTGCTTGCCGCTGCTTTAGAATGATGCAAAACCTAAGTACCTAAACAAGTGCATTACAAATACGATAATGCTTTTATGCATTTTCTTCATCTTCGACTTTTTATATGTATTTCAGTCTCTAAGACAAAATATATGCAAATATGCAAGAATTTGTATGATAATAGAATAAAGTACCGACATCTACATACAACAATTTCTATGACATTTAATGGTAAGTAATACAAATATAAAGAAGTAGCAGCAATTGAATAAACACCAACAATAAAAATAATATACAAATACAATACAATATATGCAGTAAAATTTTTGTTGAGCAGGAAACTAAACTTTAAAACGTACCGGAAACCTAAAAGGAAGTTATTCAAAAATTAAATTGCATAATATGAATACAAATGAATTGTCATGTAAAACAATACATTCATGTACATGATATGCATATACACTAAAATACTAAATGTGAATATTAACTATGTATTCAAGTATGGAATAAATATATGTTGGAACAAGATACGATTGGAAAAAAAATGCAAAACGATTACTAAACCTTTGAAACTTACTTACATTAAACATTTTATAATTATATATATTTGACGTAAAAAATCTTGAATGTGTTCACAATACTGAATTTATATATTGGGTGTATGAATTAAAAATGTGGAATTTAAAATAGATGGCGTAGTTTTTGAACTCAGTTTTTGTTTTTAATAACTTAAATGTCATTTGAAAGGGTACATATTAGAGTATTCAAATTATTGGATTTTTCTCTTGTTCGAATAAAACGAATAATTTGAATAAGAGATTTTAATTTGTTGAAATAATTCGATCACACATTTAAAATTAATCGAGTTATTCGAATAATTTAAATTTTTTAAAAAAGTAAAGAATGAAGTTTTGAACGATGAGAAGAACGATTTTTTAATATTTTATTGTTAAAGAAAAACAAAAAATAACGTTAAAATTAAAAATTCAAGTACTGATAATGTTAAAAAACATTCGAAAACAAAGTCCATCATTAAATTTTCATCAAAAATATTCTGATCAGATTCCCTCCCGAACAATTGACTAGCAAACACTTTAGTTTCTGTTGTGTAGCTATGCTTTAAAAAAATTGAGCTAGTTTGACATGATCCTGAATTCTAGTACATTATAAACGTATTAAGAACTTTGTTATGTTATTCATTAATTCGGGATTTAAAATGAGTAACTAATTCTTTAGTAAATGAATTATTCACTTTATCTGGAAAGTCAGCCGACCAGACGGACGGACGGACGGACGGACATAGTTTAATCGACTCAGAAAGTGAATCTAAGTCGATCGGTATTCTTTAAGGTGGGTGTTAGACTAATATTTTTGGGTGTTACAAACATCTGCACAAACGCATAATACCCTCCCCACTATGGTGGTGTAGGGTATAATTAACGGGAAAAAAAAATTCCGTTAATAAATCGCTATTAAATACAAAACTCTAAAGTAAAAACTATTTTAAAATATCCTCTAGAAAGTATAAAATAAACCCAGATCATTTTTTATTATTTGGAAAAATTATTCAGTTAAATTTACGTTTTCCTATAACACAAACACTGCCAAATGCTTATTAACATTATTTTGGATTCCTCGTGTCAAATCAGGATAAAAAGTGGGTCCCTCATTCTATTTGCACAAATTGTAGTGAGTATATATTCCAGGTAAAATGAACATTAAAAATGTCAGTTTGGTTTACCCACAAAAAATAGTTTTGCCGCCACTCCACATTAAATTAGGTTTAATGAATATTTTCATAAAAGCTTTAGATGAGACAAAACCAGCATTTCAATATTTATGCAGTGTGTTCCCGAGTCTTTCTGAGGCCAAAATAAAAGAAGGGATATTAGTGGGTCCTCAAATAAGAAAAATTTTGGTTGATACCAAATTTGAGTGTCTATTAACCGATGTAGAAAATGCAGCATGGAATTCTTTTAAACTTGTTGTTCAAGAATTTTTTGGGAATAAGAAAAGTCAAAATTACAAAGATATTGTTGGGAATTTATTAGATAATTTTGAACTGATGGATGTAAATATGTCCCTCAAAATTCACTTTTTATATTCTCATGTGGATTTTTTCCCGGAAAACCTCGGACACATGTGTGACGAACATAGAGAGCGTTTCCATCAAGATTTGAAGTTTTTCTAGAGGAATTATCAAGGTTTTTTGGATCAGAAAATGCTAGGAGACTACTGTTGGAGTGTCGTGAGGGAGACAAATGAAAATAATTATAAAAAGTGGACTAAAACATTTTACTTTTAATTTGTTTGTCCTAATTTAATGTACATTTTTATATGTTTCGTTTTTAATAAATATCTCAAAAGTTTGACGTCCAGGATTTTTTTTGAATATTTTTTCCTCAGTTAGAAGACCTAAATACACAAATCCCAATATGTTTCAATTCATGAGCAAAAACCTTGTAAACTAGTGTTATTTACAATAAATTGTATTATACCCTCAAGCTCTATCAACGTTGCACAGTGGTATGAGAATAAAAAAAGAGGGAAATAAATCTGTAACTTCTAAACCCTTACGCTGATTTGAATGAAATTTCACATGCGCAAAGAGGAAGTGTAGTCGAGTTTAGGTTTTGAATTTGGACCTCATGAGCCCACCAGGGGCGGCACCAAGAGTTCCCAAAGTAGGACACCTCGGGAATGTTCAATTTTTAAAATTATCCTATTTCTTCGTTTGTGTTCCGATTTAAAAAAAATTACACATATAGAATTTCCTTAAACTCGACTACACTTCCACTTTGCGCATGTGAAATTTCATTCAAATCGGCGTAAGGGTTTAGAAGTTGCAGATTTATTTCCATCTTTTTTTATTCTCATACCACTGTGCGTTGCCGAATCTTTGCTTAATCAAGGCGTCGTAGGGAATTACACAAACCTGTCCAAAGTTTGAAATTATTGTCTGTGAAAGTGGCTAATTTGAAGTCAGACGGTGTATGATTGACGCATTTATAAATACGCAAAACGTATTATAAATACATATTAGAAAAAGATGTCCAACGATGTTTGACATCAAGTATAAGACGAACTCCATGTTTTTCTTGCAACAAAACATAAGTTTTTGTTTTGTGTTAATCATTAGATTTATTAAATATTTTGCAAAAATAACATCACTTATATATATTTTAAGATCATGGAATTCCTCTATTTCAACGTTATCATTATAAATGTCATCCTCAATATCACTTTCGACTACCGTTTATGTTATTATGTTAATATTTTGATTATTAATTGCGATATTTCGCCAGCATATGTTCATGTTTAGACACTAAAATTTCTGTTTAGAAAACAATTCTAAAATCAATCAGGCTTTTTTTACTACACAACAAATATTTTATTTATTTTTTTATTTTAATTAAAAATTTTGAAATACTTGTTTTTAGAATTGTAACTTGTTGTAGTAATATTTATATATTTATAGAAAGAGCTATCGGACCAATCGGACCATTTGTAGAATTTCAGAAGCAATACAATTTTTGTAAGTCATTATTACTTATTTAAATTTGGAATTATGAAAAATTTTAAGCAATTTAATAAATTTAAATATATATGTTCATTTATTCGTTTTATTCGATTATTCTACATAAAATTATTCGAATTATTCGTTATTCGAAAGTGGTAATTTTTAAATTGTTCGAATAATTATTCGTAAGAAATTATTCGATTAATCGAATGATCATTACTCGAATGGATACCCTAGTACATATATGCCATTTATTCTCACTTATGGTGTTTTCTTTTCTGGCATAAATGATGCATTTATTCTGCCTTTTACCCTTCTTTGTGTTCTTTTCTGAAAAAAAAAATGTAATTTGGTCGTGTTCTTTTCTAATAATGTTACCCTAAAACCCTGAATTGCAACATGTTTCACCCTCAATTTTATCAAAGGGTTAGAAATTCACCACTTTTTATGTAAGCAAAAAGTATAGTTTCATAATATTCAGAAGCTACATAAAAGAAAATTGCATAAATGGTAATGAATTTTGTTCTATTGTGATTGTTAAAAATGCAACACATTATGAGGGTATGGGTAACATTTAATAAATGGTACACAATATATAGGCAACATTTTGTGTCAGAAAAGAAAACGCCATTAGTTATTGAACATTATAGTGTAAACAACAAAGTTTTGTTTTTGCATCGAAAATGTTGAATTTAGCAACAACAAGTAAGAGAGATATATTCGGCTGTGCCGAATCATATATATCCTTCACCAAATTATACATAAAAATATTTTTATTTAAACAAATTTAAAATTTTTTTAATTGTTTTTAAATTTTTTTTTTGCAAATTATTTTTAATTTTTTTTTATATCAAAATTTAATTTTTTCAAAATTATTTTTTAATTTTTTAAAAATAATTTATAACAAAAAATTTTTGGATGAAAAAAAAATTAGGGTTAAAAAATATGTTTCCCGATTTGGACACAATTTAGGTCCAACTTACTATAGCCACATATTCATCGTGGCAATGGATTTTGAAATATCTGTCATTAGATATCCATATTGTCTTTATTATTGACTTAGTAATCCAGATGTACAAGGAATTCGGGTTAATATTTTGACCCATTGTAGGTCCAACTTACTATGGTCTTATATACGTCGTTGCAAAGGTCTTTGAAATATCTATCATTAGATATCCAAATTGAATGAATTGAATTGAATTGTCTATATTAATGACTTAGTAATCCAGATATAGATCAAAAATAGAGCAAAACCCCCGTTTTTTCCTTATATCTCAGCCATTTATGTTCCGATTTTAAATAGCACCTTAGCCGGAAGAATTCCCAAAATATTGATGTATGAATCATGTATGTAAGTTATTTGGGGCTACGGAAAGTTGATTTCAACATACAGACGGACAGACGGATATGGCTATCTATAACGATCCAGAATATATATACTTTGTGGGGTCGCAAATGAAAAAAGTAGAAATTACAAACGGAATGACAAACTTATATAAAGCGTCATATGAGGGAAGCTTTGCTTTACTTCTTTAATTTGAAAAAAGCGCCGCTGAAGCACAACCGATTGCTCACCATAGCGTGAATGTTTTACATCGGATTCAACGTGCATCGGATGTGCGGAAGATAAAAATCACCCAGGCCAGCCAAAAAGGTTTGAAGACCAAGAATTGGAGGCATTAATCTATGAAAATTTTTGCAAACCTCAAAAAGAGCTTGCAAAATTATTAGCAGCTACACAAGCAGGTATCTCAAGATGTTTGCAAGCAGCAGGATTCATCCAAATTTGGTACCATACGAATTAAAGCATGAAAGTTATAAAAGAAAATAATTTTTGCACTGAATCATTACTTGTGATGAAAAAGGGATACATTATGATAACCCGAAGAGTAAGAGATCATATATGAAGCCAGGCCAACAAGTCGAATCGACACCAAAGCCAAATATCTATGGCGCCAAGGTAATTCACTGTACTTGGTGGGAGCAAAAGGGTCGTATCTATTGTGAGCTGCTGAAATCTGGCTAGACCACCACATGTAACCTGTACCGAATGCTGAATATCTGACATATTTTTAAAAGTAAATATTTTGTTGAACCAAAAAAATAATAATTTGTTGGACCAAGGGCAAATTTTGGCTGGAATAGTGTGTATAAGTTTTTTTTGACTCACTTTTTATGCCAGATAACAAAATTAACCTGAACTTTTGCGCACACATTCCCAATTAACAACAGTGGCTTTAAAACTTAGTGGCTTTAAATTTATATTTGACAAAATGTGTGTATAAACTATAAAAGCTACATGAAGAATTCGTAGAAAATCAATTTCTTGTGGCACCTAAATATTGTTAGTACAGATAGACATCTACATATAAGTATGTATAAAACATTTACAGAAATATGTACACACTTTAACCTAAAGCCAACACATCCGTCGTACAGATGATTGCATACACTAACTATCATTTGAACATCCTAGAATGTGTGGTTAAAATCATTTAATGCAAGTTATTTATGCACTTTTGTGAATAGTTTTTTTTGTCTTGTATCTTTTCGGATGTTATCGTTTCTTTTTTTTTTTAAAGCGAAATAAAATTGCAATGTTCTCGTACTACAAGCATCTATCTATTTGCATATATTTTCCCTTAACAACATTTTGTTTTACATTTTCCCTGGGAAACTTGATTCAGTTTTTCCTCTTAGTCTTTTTCATAGTTTTTTTTTGTACATTTTGCATTCGTTATATTGCTGTAGTTTTATTTTCTGGTCTCTTGTTTCATATGCAAATCAGTTGCTAACATACATATATATGGATATGTATATTAGAATGGCTCAAAGCTGGGACCAACCACAAAATAAATTTGAAACAAAGGATTCATCATAGCTATATCTGCCCCTTTTACTATTAAATACACGATATGTTCTAGAGGGAATGAGATTGTACCCAACCTTTCTCTCTTGATCAGAAATTTTTGGTATCCATTCCATACCATTAACCATTTTAGAACGAAATATCTGTCCGACGTTTAAAAACAATTAAAATATTATAGTGTCCACACGAGTCGACCTAGAAAATTGGCAGAAATACATAGTTACTGCTAGTGTCCAAAAAATAACAAAATAAGTTGAACCACTAACATTTTTTAAATCAAAATATATGAGTCTTACCATTTGACATATTTTGATTTCGATAACATTTAAATACATGAATCAAGCATGTTGAAATTTACCATTGATATCTTCTACTAATAAAAAGATTCAACACAACCGAATATTTGGTATTTTTCATAAAAGGATAACAAAACAAGTAATGCCGAATCATATATACCCTTCACCAAATTATTCTTTAAAATAAATGTTTTTAAATATTTTTTGGAAAATAAAATTTAATTTGTTTTAAATTGTTTTTCAAATTTTTTTTAAGTTTTTTCGAATAATTATAGCCTTCACCATGAGTGGCAAGGGTATATACAAGTTTGTCATTCCGTTTGCAATTTCCACATTTTTCATTTTCGACCCCATAAAGTATATATATTCTGGATCGTTATAGATAGCGGAATCGATATAGCCATGTCCGTCTGTGTGTTGAAATCAACTTTCCGAAGCCCCCAAATAACTTACATACACGATTCATACATCAATATCTCCGAAAATCGAGAAAATCGGTCCACAAATGAGATATAAGGAAAAAAACTAGGACAACCTCGATTTTTGACCTATTTTTGACCTATATCTGGATTACTAAGTCATTAATATAGACAATATGGATATCTAATGATAGATATTTCAAAGACCTTTGCAACGACGTATATAAGACCATAGTAAGTTGGACATACAATGGGTCAAAATCGGAAAAAATATTTTTTAACCCGAATTTTTTTTTCATCAAAAAATTTTTTTTTGTCATAAATTATTTTTCAAAAAAAATTTGGAAAAAAAAAATTTTTTTTAACAAAAAATTTTGATTTTGTTTAAATAAAAATATTTAAAAAAAAAAATATTTTTAAGTATAATTTGATGAAGGGTATATAAGATTCGGCACAGCCGAATATAGGTTTCTTACTTGTTTTTTTTTAATTTTTTATTGGAAAAAAAATTTATGACAAAAAAATTTTTTTCATGAAAAAAAAATTCGGATTAAAAAATATTTTTCACTCATGAATTTTCTATAGACAAACAAAATACCTACTATCAAAATAGATGGATGTACTGATTTTGTCATTAAATTTTCTTTGTTGATAACGTTTGTTTGGTACTGAAAATGGGACATATCGGTCCATCATTTCACCTAGCCCCTACAGAAATGTCCCCTCAGAATACTGTTTGAGAATATGTAGAAAATTTTATACAAATTAGTTTTAAGTACTGTAAAATTCTACTGTAAAGTATGGCGAAAATCGACCAATATTTATAGCTTTCTATGTATATTGGGACCATCAATAATCTTATAAAATATCGAAATTCCGGGTTCCGGGATTTGCTAAGTCTTAATTTCGGACTTAACAGTCCTTTAAATTTTACAAATTAACAAAACAAAATATTTAAATTCTATGGAGAAGTTTTTTTTTAATTTTTTTTGTATTTTTGAACTTTTCTATGTTTACTTTAATAATATCGGACTAACCCTTTTTGAGTTATCATAAATTATGTGGAGAAACATCTAAAAAAATTCACAATTTTAGAAAAAAAAAATTTTAAAAAAAATCTATCCTTAGAATTCAAAATTTTTTCAATTTTTTTACTTAGGTAACCATGATGCATCAAATCTATATAGTGGTTAGTGAGCCTTTTTTGCTGTTGGATTTTTTATTGCTTAACTGGTTTTTGAAATAAGCGATTAAATTTTACTGGGGCCTATCTAATGTAAAAACACATTTCATGTAAATTAAGATGAACAGATAAATGTGACCGCTTACATATAAATGTAATAAGATATCTTAGGTAAAAATGTAGAGATTGGTCATATATGTATATTGAAGTGTCCCATAGAGGAATATACTATAGAAATGATACCAGTAAACTTAACACAATATCTCAACTAAATCCAAATTAATGCGGATTTTTTTATAAATGTAGTAAAACAAGTGAACCAAATCATAGCTTAGGCCAATAGGCTTATAGATTTCAGATAATTTTGAATAAAAATCCAAGTAAGAGTGCTATATTCAGATGTGCCAAATCTAATATAACCTTCACCAAAGTATACTTTTAGATACATAAATATTGAAAACTATTTTTATTGAGAAATACATCAAGAATTATTAATTGTAAGCAGTTGGTGTCATTAAAGAATTTCTGTTAAATATTTGTTCATACATAAAGAAGTGGCCACTTAAAATCGGTACGCACTTCAGAAATCGTAAGTTACAAACGAAATGACAATCTTATATATACCAAACGAAACAAAACACCAAAAAAAGAAAGAAACAAAAACAAAATACGCAAAGCAATGAAAGCAACACACATCCAAACTAGAGTTGGGTTGTTCATGAACGAACAAGTTCAATTGAACAATTCAGTCGAATGAACAATGTGAAGTTGTTCATTCATCTTGTTCTTTATTGTTCTTTTTATTCACGATATTCCTTTTGTTCATCTGTCATTATATGAAACTTATATTTTAAATGGGATTTATGTTGTTTGAATTCTATATAATTCTTTCTTCTTTTCTCTACTATTAAAATCAAATTCTTTTTCCAAAAGCAGAAGTGACCTGTTCGTTTTGTTCACTGCAAAAACATTAAGAGAGCAATTGTTCACTTAAGGTACGGTCACACACAGCTAATATTTGACGTTTATCGTCAAATATTTCATTGCCTGAATCTGACCACAAATAAAATTTAGAGCAAACAACAAAACAGATGATTTTAGTCAAACAAAATTATTTGTCGGCAAACAAAATATTTTCTTAATGTGAACAAAGTGTGACCACTAACTACATAAATACCTAAAAAATATATAATTTGATCTTGCAAATATTTTTAAGGTTAAAGCACTTATTTCGAATTGTAAAGTAATCATTTTATTAGAGATTTATTGAATTTTGTTATCATATATTGAATTTAATTTTTCACTTTTTGTTTGACCAAACTGCTGCGAAAAAAAATCAGTAAATATATTTGCCGTGTGGTCACACTATATCAAACACTTTCATAAAATAATTGTTTGATCAAATAGAAAAAAACAGAAAATTATTTGCTCAGCATGGCGGAAAAATAAGAGGAGATTATTTAAATATTTTTCGTACTAAATTAAAGACACAAATTCACTATTTTTTTTTAAACATAAATACATATTCAATATTTCTTGAATATTTGTTATTTAAATTGTTTTCACTAAATAATTGCATCAATAAATGAAGTCTTCTTCTTCACATAAAAGTCATTCAGCCTAGGATGACATACTGGGAGAAAAACTAATTGAAGACATGAAGTCTATGTTGCGATTTTTGCAATTTTATGCGATTTATATTTTTATACGTTTAACATAGTCTGATGTTTGATTATTTTTTATTTATACATGGAGTTTGTCTATTTTCAAAATTTAAAATTGCTCATATGTACATATGGAATATTAACTGAAATTTTATACAGATTGAATTTAAAATCAAAGAATATTTTTTATACATACATAAATAGTATGAATTGATTGTAATTAAAAAATAATTCTTAAACAGTATGATCTGTTTAATTTTTTTTTACTGCAGAAGAAGAATATGTCTAATAGCATTTTTCACTTTTCTGATTTTAGTATCATACAAACATTTTTATTATAAATTTTTACATAATGCGATTGAATTGGAATTAATTAAAAATTTATGTAAAAAAGGTAAACATTTCCATAAAATTTAACAATATTTGTGAACATGTTCTTATTCTGAATGATAATATGTATTAAAAAACCAATAAGCATTTTTACTGGAATTCAAGTTGATAACAAGTGTAATTCAAGCCTTGAGTTATAGTCAAGCAATTGAATTACAGTTGTATTACACTTTATTTCAATAGCATTCTCCAGTAAAAAGGAAACATAAATTCAAGCCATATGTTTTTTGTTTGAAAAATATTTAATATTTCAAATATTTTTCAAGTATAAAACATGATTACATTTCCATTCAATTTCAATTATGAATTGTGATAGTAATATAATTTAATAAATAAACATTTAATAATTATATTATTAAATTGTTCAAGCTTGTGTTCTTTTCGCGATTTGTTTTCATTATTTAGCGATTTTTAATTTAAGATATAGCAACACTACTTTTGCGATAACACATGATGCAACAGCTGTTATTTGACGTTGTTTTCTTGTTTGCAGTGCAAACATATTTTGTGTTCAAACTAGAAACATAAAATATTTGACGCTTAAATAAAAGTACTGATATTTCATAATTCTTTCAAATGTAAAGCAAAATCTGGTAATATTTTACTTTCTAGAAATGTCTTTTTTATTGATGAAAGAAATTAAAGTTGTTTTGCAGCTTTATTTAATAATTATTTAGAACAAATATTACTATAAATGTGACCGCAAGTCAAATATATTTTCCCCTTTTTGTGTTTGATAGTATTTCGGTGTAGTTTGATTAAACAAATATGGCAAATAAATGTGTACAGTGTGAACACAAAATCAACCCATGAATTATTTGATGTAGTTTTGATCAAACACATGAAACATCTTGTGTCAAATAATTTGCGTAGTCTGACCCTACCTTTAGTTCAGTCAAACACCACAGAATAGAAGTGAACAACAAAACAAAAAGAACGAACTTGTTCATTTATTTGTTCTAAACAAAAACGACCAATCAGTAAATAGAACGATTATGCCCAACTCTAATCCAAACATACGTAATGTTCCTTTTTTGTAAAAAAAAAAAACAAAATACGCAAAGCAATGAAACCAACACACATCCAAACATACGTTTTGGTTGCTTTATTTTCAAAGCATGCAATCTTTCTTTTTTTGATGAAATTTTCAGAGGTTGTCTCGGATTTTTGCTCATATCTCCGTTATTTATGGATGGATTTTGTTGATTTTAAATAACAATCTTGTCGAAAGCATGCCTGAAAGAATTATTGAAGATTTGGATACCGAAAATATCTGGGGTCTTCAGAATATTGATTTCAACAAACAGACGGACAGACAGACCGACGGACATGGCTTAATCGACTCCGCTATCTATAAGGATTCAGGATGTATATACTTTATAGGGTCGGAAAATTATATTGTGATACAAAGTTTTAGCCAAGTTGTCAGTACTCAATGACAAATGTCATTACTCAAATACAACTATGAAGTCAAAAAATACATCAATTAAACAAATTGCCCAAATCTTCGTCCAATCGAGATATATTGGGCAATTGATAAACGTAAATTTAAAAAGAAAGCAGGTACCGTAAATAACCAGTTTTTGATGAGAATAAAGAGGAAAAAATATGCTGGAATAACGGTAGAAGTGGGAAGTAAAGTTGTGCAGCTATTAATAGGAGGCATAAAAAGAAAAGCCAGAAAATATATTCGAAACTAGCTGACCCGGTGCGCTTCGCCACCACAATTAAAAGAGTAAAATGGTACTATTAAGACTCCCTTTGTGAATCTAATTGTAAATGTCTAATTTCATATTTCTGGGTCCATTATTATAGAAAATGCAAAAGAAAGTTACTACTAAATTCACCTTTTGTGAATTCAAATTCATTCAGAATCATGTGTGCCTAATTTTAAATTTTTAGATTTATTATTATAAAATATTCAAAAAGTACCATTGCAATAAACAAATAGTACCATTGATTATCACTTTTGAATTCGCATTCACTAAACCATAACCCGTCAAGTTTGAATTTTAAATTTGTATAGCCTTTCCTATATTATCAACTAATTTTGTTTCTATAACAATTAATATTTAAAAATTATCACAAAACCGAAAAAAAAACGAAACCGCGATTTTGAAATTCTTCGGTTTTTTGGAAACTCTAGGTCCGTTATTATAGTAAATTCAAAAAAGTACCAAGAAGTATGGCCTTGAATTTTCACTCACTTAGGACCATAGACGCCAAATTTCATGTTTCTAGGTCCATTATTATAGAAAATTCAAAAAAATACCATTGTAATATAGAAAAAGTACCAAAAAGCAGACACTTGTGGATTCTCACCCACTCTGGCCCATGTATGCTTTATTTCATGTTTCTAGGTTCATTGGTGAAGAAATTACAAAAGGTACCATTCGATTAAAGAAAAAGTACCAAAGAGTCTACCCCTAAAATTCATACTCACTTAGGACCATATATGCTTAATTTCATGTTTCTAAGTCCATTGTCATATAAAATTCAAAAAGTACCATTAGATGAATAAAAAAGTACCTATAGTTCAGTTCTCACACGTTGGTACCTAAATGTTGTACCCTATTCCTAACACAAACTTCACTCAGATACATATAAGCTAACTTTAATGTCGATAAGTGAAATAATTTAGAATATTAAAAAAGTACCATTGGGAGAAAAGTACCAATTTCCCTTTTCATCCTTGAACACCCCTCAAGTTCGAACTTTAAAAATATTCCATTTTGCCAAAATATTAAAATCTGTGTTAATATGCCCAAGAAAAAATATGTTTTAAAAAAAGTACCAAACTTTTTACCCGGATTTGGCCCAATATACACCTTGGCACTCGAGTTCCAAATAATACCCTGTTAGTTAATTTTTGTATGAATCCAGGAACCAATGTTAAAAAAATTATCAAAATTGGCTTAATAATTTCAAATAAAATGTATTTTCCCGATTTTATCCCCTTTTTGGTACCTTTTTTATCCCCATTGCTTTGGTAACATTTAATTTAAATAAATTTCTGTATCGTGGTGGGAGCTCATAATAAAATATTCGTATGTCTATGTCAAATTATAGAAAAACATATTTTATGAAAAGTACCAAAAATAAACACAATTTTTATCCCTTAAGGGTTCGAATTTCCAAAAAGTACCAAACTTATATTTTTTATTTTTTGTTAGTTAAAGAATACGTTTTAAAATTTGTTTTTATGTTTATTGGTTTAAAAGATACATAGGGTGCAAAAAAAGTACCAAATACAGTTTTTACCCGTTTTCTCCCCTAAAAGTTTCGAATTTCCAAAAAGTACGAAACACCTGTCAGATTATTTTTTAAATGAAGTAACATGCAATTTTAAGTTTTTTTGTATCTTTATTAGTTTTGAAGATATAAGGTTACCGAATTTACCCATTTTTACCGCCTAAACGTTCGAATTTCCAAAAATCCCTCCTTATCGGATCGTTTTGGGAATGGAGGAACCCACAGTTAAAATTTCGTGATTCTAGCTTCAGCTGTTTGGGCTGTGCGATGATGAATCAGTCAGTCAGTCAGTCAGTAACGTTACTCTTTTATATATAGAATAGATAAAGTCACATAAACTTACAGTTATATAAAACTTAATAAATTAACTTTAATTTCATGTATAAAATGTTAACATGCGTTGTTTCATTTAAAAGTTATACTCGCTTTAATCCGTACCGATTTTAAGTGGCCACTTCTTTACAAAATGTTAAAAGCTGGTGTTAGATAGTTATTTTGCTGATGGGTAGGTAAGTGAGGTTATGTTTGAAAAATTGAATCAAAATAATGTAAAATTTTGTTTTCTATTCAAGTGCAAATTTTCACCACATTTAGTCAATGCTTTGGGTTTTCATGAGCTGTCTTTTTTTCTGTATGTTACTTTTATGTTGCACTATGTTTTCTGAGGCTTTTGTTACATGAATGGATCTTTTCTTTTGTTTGGCATAAATGCATATCTTACGTACATACGAACTTAGAGGCAAACAGACAATTTAGTAAGAGTGTTTATGTGTATTAGGGTGGTCTTTATTTGGCAATTTCGATGATCCCAAAATATGTGCAATTTTGTAGGTATCGTATGAGATATACGTATTTAATGTATCTTTCGAATGTGGGCATTATGGGAACTAATTGAACTAATTTTCGGAAGTGATTCTATTTGTGAGCCAAAATCAAATATGGATCGATATTACATTTTGACCAGGACCCAGAATATATATAATTTTTGGATCTACGACCAATATTTCAATGTTACAAACTTAATGAAAAATTCAATATACCTACCCATATTAAATGATTGGGAAAAATTTTAGTCCTTATAAGAATCGAAAACTCAAAATGTGTAAAATGAGGGCCACCCAAGTTTTAAGTTGTATTGTCCCTGTTTGTGAATTTGTCTACACATGTATGTAGATGATTGTGTAATTTACAAAAGGTAGTTACTTTGCATTAAGTACTCATTCCTATGTATTGTTATTATTGCTACTGTTGTTGTTTTGTTTTTGCTTGTTTTTTTTTTGTTACTGTTATTGTTGCTATTTTTCAATAATAGTTTGAGGTTCTATTAATTTATGTTGTTGACTATTTAAGTCAATTTTCTTCATGGCATGTTTTACACACACTTTAACTAATCACACATGCAAACATTCATTTTATTCGTTTCTTCATTTTGCTGCCCATTACCTTTGTTGCATATGCAAATGTTTGTATGTTTTTGTAGTTGCAGCAGTATGATTTGTGGTAATGTTAACTGTCATTAATTACAATTATAACCATTATTTAATAATATTTACTCGTTTTGTTGCTATTGTTGTGTTACTATGAGCACTTGCATAAATGCAATTTCCTGTATAATGAGTGTATGGTGTGTGAGTGAGTGTATCTATGAGTTTAAACTTTAAATTAAAGAAGGAAATCATGTGTTCAAGTGAGTAAGGGCTTTAATGTTGAACTATGATAAAGCACAAATGCAAAATGTTTTTTATGTATTTGTTTTCAATTTTCAAATTTGATAAAAATAAAATGCTGTAGCATTTTACATGAAATAAATTAAGGTTTTTATTACATCTCAAGTCCTATTCAGAAAAAGCAGTAACATGCAGGCTTGGAGAAATAATAGACCGATTCGGACCTAATTCAATAGGTTTCAAATTTCATCGAATTATCTTCAAAATGCCGACCCGTAGATTAATTACAAGGCACTGAGGAGCTAAATCTAAATATTTTGGAAATAAATCTGACATTTAAACTGGCTGATCCGATTGGCAAGAACTGATCCGGCTCCAAAGTAGGAGCGGCGCTGTTGGGTCTCAAAGAAGGGCACCACATTTGTTGTGGTTTCTCTACAATCAAAGGTTGACCAAGCCCTTGATTTGCCAATTAAAAACATAGTTTACCGACATTTGAACTATAAGTTAACACTTGACTATACTTCGTGTTAATGGTGATCAGAAAGTGATCCTGAGCAGATTGGTATACTTTAAGGTGGGAGTTGAAACATCAGTATAAACATTATGATGGCATACACATGATTCCTCAATGGGTTAATACACATACAAGTTTATTACCAACTACATTTCACTTGAATTTGTCATTGCATGTTTATAATCTTAAATTGTTTTATAAAAAATAAAAGAAACTACTTATTATACAAATACTTATTATATATCGGAATTAAGCATTTATATAGAATTTTTCTTTATCATATAAAATGTGAAAAACTTGCTTACAGTGAGATTATCTAGGATTTTCATGTCATGTTTTAATATCAAACACAAACATGAAACTGAAAAGCAAAGATAAAGCCGCAATCGTAAAGAAATTAAACTACATTTCCGAGAATAAAACAATGTGCATTAAATATTTTGGGAAAATATAATAAGGAAAATTTAAAATCAACAAAATAAATTGCAAATCGGCCTTTTAACTTAAGCAATAAGTTATAATTTGTGAAAATCTATATATGTTAATATAAAGAAATTTTAAATCAAATATATTTGATAATACTTGGCTTTCTCGTTACATCCGAGGATTTGGTGAACTCTTGCTCAACTCATGGATCGAAATCGTCCTCCTGACGATATGAAAAGTAAAATAAATAAAAGATATGAAGTATCTTTTATAATGACACACAGTGGCGCCATTTGAGTTTTTCGTTGCAAAAATCATAACTTTTGAACCAAATGAAATAATCATAAATTTAAAAGGTATATTATAAATAATTGGTTAGCCTATGAAATGAGTATTTGGGAAGGGTTCTACGCCTATTAAGTGCATACTTGTGGGTTATCAAAGTTGAAATTTGTGGAAAAATCTATTTTATAAAAAGTAAAATAAACTATTTTTTAAAATATTTGATTTTTTTAAATGCTTTTATAAATTAAAATTATTTCAGAAAAGATTTAATTTTTTAGTTTATTTAAACTCGATAAATTGCGAGCAACCCACGTAACCTAACCATTAAATTATATAATTTCTTATTTTTTTGAATGCATTGTCTAGCATTTCAATTGGGTTTTATTAAGTTTTCGAAAGCAGTAAAAATATATTTTATTTTACTAAACTACATTCTCGCGTCTCTGGCTGTTACATTAAGAAAAAACTGAAGTAATGAAGTAATAAAATTTCATAAAAATAATGTGTCATTTTAAACAAAAATAAATATAGGGTGATTCATTTAGAGGTTTGTTTTTCATTTGTTATTCTACAGATTTTATTTTTATCACAGCAGGATATACATTGCAACCCATCGCAACAACGTCTTTAAATTATTCAGCTGTATTACGAAAAACAGATTACTTTTTGAGCAGCTAATTTCTTGTTGTCTAGATCATGTGATATCACACCTCTGAATTTTGTGAAGACAACATTTTTCGTCTTCACAAACATTCTGACATCCAATTCTATTTTAAGTGTTTTATTTAAAATATAAAAAAACTTAAAATGAATCACCCTATATATACTGCATGTATATAGTTAAAGTTGAAATGAGTTTAAAATATTCACTCATGCCTCTCAACAAACAAGTAAAAAAAATTATGAACAGTAACATTAAATTCAATTATATTTGAAAACTGAATGACACTCATACATGCATAATTGTTGCAAATACACACATTCACAAAAATATACGATTCTAACAAATGTACGTTTTTGATATTTGTAAATTTTTGTGTGATATTTTAGAATTTGTCATCAGGCGCTTAAGTTGTCTTCAATGACGTTGTAAAAGAAATCTTTGTTAATAATAAGATGAGAGAGATAAAGACCTGAGAGTTTAATAATTACACAGAGAAAACAGATTCGTTGTGGCAACTGAATTTGTCGCCAATCGAATTTTGTCTGTTGCAATTACTATCTCTTAATTCGATTGAAATAACTGAATTATATAGTACACGTAACTGTATTCAAACACAATTCGGTGAAAAGGACTGAAAATATTAGTAGCTATAATCAATAAATTTTCAAACATTCCATTCCATTTCATTCCGTTTATTTAAATTTATTTAAAATATAAAGAAACACAAAATATAATTTAATACATATTTGTATATTATAACATGACAGCACGTTCCAGGTGTCCATACATAAAAGATGAATTGAACGATAGACCAAAACAAATAATGTTGTGCAACCACGACTGAAAACTGAATTTCTTATGCATGATATGTCTTATGCATGATATGGATTGGTTTTAAATAATATCCGGATGATTAGGGTTTGAATTATTCTTCGTTATCTTGATTGTATGCATTTTTGGGGAATTACCTTTCATCTTTGATTCCTTTACACCTAAAACAATATCAATATGTCTTTAATGAAATTAAGAAAGATTCTTCTACAAAATATGTATGTATGTAGTATTCATTCACATACTTATTTTGTATCCGGATATCAGTTAAAATAATTATGAAACTTACTTTCCCTTGTATTAACCCGCTAATATTAATTATTTAAATCGACTTTTCTGGTTTTTATTTTCTTTTAAACAAATAATATTGTATTTTAGAATTTAGTTTAATATTTATTTTGAACAAATGTCAAAACTATTTACCATTTTTTATTTTGTATCGCTTGTAAACACCGAATTTGGTTTTCTTACGTCTTAATCGAATTTTTCGATCACAATCATTAATATTGTTGATTTAATTCGATTGTCATTTCCGAATCTATCGAATAAAGCTTAGTAAAGACACAAACCGGTTAAATATTCTTATTTTACAGTTGCTAGAACCTCAATTTAATTATGATTATGATTTTTCAATTCTAAACATAGAAAAACTGTAAAATGTATACTTTTTTAATAATTACAATAAATTTTCAGTTTACGTTATTAAATGTTTATAATAAATACCGAATTCCGACCAATCTGTTTTCTGTGTGTAGTTTCAAAAATTAAATTTTAATATTTAAAAAATTGTACAAAAATATGCATAGTTAACTATAATAAAATAAAATTATAAGACATGTATTTTGAAGGTCACAGCAGCTAATGCTCTATAATTTTGTGAATGATTCTGTAGAATCACACTATGTTTCAGAGTAAGTATACCCTATACCAGCATAGTGGGCAGGGTATTATCCTTTATGGTTCGATTTAATAAAGTCCATTGTCTGTCCGCCTTGCTAGTTGTCCATGTAATCTTGTGCGCAAGGTAGCAATTTTGAAAATATATTGATATATTGATCTGCACAAGATAAATCTATTGAAATTGGTTGAAATCGGTCCATTATTTCATACAAATGTCCTCCATGCTAATTTGATAATTTATTGTTTTTTAACTTCTTCAAAATATCCTAGAAATTGGAAAATAACCAGTGTTATTCCAACTGAAATTAGTGGACGTAAACTATCTATAAATAAAATGCATCAAATAAGTCTGCTTTTACACAGGGCAATTTTTCTTGCGCAAGTCTAGAGTTTATAGGAGAGAGAGGCAAGAAGAAAGAAGAGGGGTACACACTTGCTTGTACTGGCAAGTCTCTTCAAATTTCTTTTGCTTTCTCATTTTCAATATGGCATCTATTAGGTTTTGCCATACAAAATTGCTCACAGACTTGCTGTGTGTAAACAGACGAGCAAGTTTAAAAGGGAATCGACGAGACTTGCTTCAAGTAAACTTGCCCTGTGTAAAAGCAGACTTAGTATTTTACCCACGCTATAAAAATACTATTTAGCTGGCCGTGATCCATTTTTATTTTTAATCGGTCTAAATTCAGAGGTGTTACATGTCAGGTCTACTTTTCATCAAGGATCCGTGATTGGTCCTATTTTATTCATTTTATTTCTTAACGATCTGAAATAAGTTGACGTTCTTTAAGTGCATTGGAGTGTATTTATATGTTATATTGATGCCTCTTTGTTATGCGAACAATTATTTTAAGTTTGTCATTCACTCATAGTATATATAAATACTGGTAATATTATTTTTATTGGCTAATAAGCCAAATCTATTACTAAAATATATCGATATAATAAACGAGTATACTTGATATAATTCATATGTAGTACTCAGACGCCAATATGGTCTAATTCAATGATATGAGATAAATCGAATAAAAAGTTATGTTGGTTTAAAGTTGAAAACATAAAAAAATTCTTATAATTAAAGTTTTTGATTAATTGAAATTAAAATGAGGCAAATTGTGTTTTAAAACTGTACAACATTTTTCAATTCATTGCTTTGGGACTCAATTCTGACAATTGCACGTGAAAATAGCCCCAAAAATAAGAACTTCTGCATCATTAGTTTTGTCAAGTTGGCTGTCGTAATAATTTAATGGCCATACGAATTTTTTTCCCTCAAGGTGGATTTTTATCACTTTTTCTATATTTTAGCACGGTTATATCTCGTATACCGTACGGAATATCTCTTTTGTGGCTGAAGCAAAGTTGTAGATATTGAATAGTAGAAAAAAAGTACGGAACATACCTATCCAGTGCCTTAAAAATCGCAAAAATGCCCATTTTTTTAAATTTTTACCAATTTTTCACATTTTTTGCTCAATAACTGGATTACAAATCCAATTATGGACCGATTACCAGGAAATTAGGTCGTGTGATTTGTGTCTATTTGTGTTATTTATCATGAATTTTGTATGTATACCATCATTTTTAACAGATTTATGCACTTTAAAGTGATTTTCGGAAGCGTGTCTTATATGGGAGCTTTGACTAATTCTGGACCCATCATAAAAAAATTTGGTACATATAATTTGTTCGGCCCAAGAACGAAGCCTGTTGCAATTGGCTAAAATCGGTTCATTATTTCACCTAGCCCCCATAAAAATGTCCTCCCGAAATTGGACTTTATCGCTCATAAATGTTTAATTTATATATGTATCTACACAAATTTCGCTCCAAATAAGTTTTATATATATAAAATTCATGTCAAAAAATTTTATTATGATCGGTCCAGAATTATTCATAGCTCCCATTTTTTTCTACTATTCAATATCTACAACTTTGCTTCAGCCACAAAAGAGATATTCCGTACGGTATACGAGACATAACCGTGCTAAAATATAGAAAAAGTGATAAAAATCCACCTTGAGGAAAAAAAATTCTTATGGTCATTAAATTAATACGGCAGCCAACTTGACAAAACTAATGATGCAGAAGTTCTTATTTTTGGGGCTACTTTCACGAGCAATTGTCAGAACTGAGTCTCAAAGCAATGAACTGTAAAATATTGTACTGTGTAATTAAATTTTAATATTTAAAAAATTGTGAAAACTTATGCACATGTGTTTTATTCTAACCCTAGAAAGATAATCTGCGTAAAATGTACGTATTCTCTTTCAAAAATAGTTTTGTTAATTACTGAATTGTTCTTTTGTTTTTTCTTATAATAAATATATATAAACATATTCAACTGTATTGAAAAAAGTAATCAACATTAGTTTGTTTTAAATTAATCAACAAAATGCCAAAAGTTCGCTTTCCAAAACGCATGCGTAAAATTAACGCATGAATAAGATTATCTTTTTAGGGCTAATTAATTGTGAGTATTAGATTTTGCATTTTGGCCATATTTTGGCGAATGAGCCGAATTTCCTTACTGTTATGATTTTTAAGTAAAAGCTATTCAGAATATTATAGTCCAGATAATTTTAAATATAGTCTGAAAGTTTTACTAAAATCTGAAAACGTTAACCCTTAAATCGATAAGATCAAAGTTAAAATTTTTCAATATTTGGAATTTCTCATGGAAAAAAAACGAAATGTTATATATTTTTGGGCCGATTTTGATGAAACTTAATTATTTTATTTTTTCACGCACATGTTTTTGGTGACCATTTTGACCGAAATAACAGTTGTAAATTAATGATTTAGCTAACGTGATGATTTAAAAGCAAGCGTGATTAAAAAAATAATAATTTGTTGGCTGTAATAGTGTGTATAAATTTTTTCTGACTCACTATTTATCTAGATAAAATTTAACTCAGATAAGTTGTATATGCTCAGATAATGTGCTACTAAATATATCGACATACATACATGAGTATACTTAATATGATCTATCCGCAGTACTCATACGCCAATATATTGAAAATTTAAAAAAAAAATTTTTTTAAATACAGTTTGAAATTAAAATAATGGCAATTCCTAAAAGTTTCAAGGAACCAATTTGCCCGGAATTTTTTAAATTTTATATTTTGCAAGAAATGCTTGAAATTTTTTAAAAAATTCCAGAAATATTTTAAAATTTTGGATATGTGTTAAATGTTATTTTTATAAGGTAGGCAAAACATGCAAACTCGAAATATATTAAAATTGTTATTTAAGGTTATTTTTTTGAGGGCCTACTGATTTTCAGAATCTTTATAGGCTCTTAAAATAATATTGGTCACCAAAATCTCCAAACTGATTATAAGGGTGGAATCGAATTTATACTTCCATGAGCATATGTTCTTTGCACTGTTGCACTGTGTTATTATAAGACAATTATGGACGTTTAAGTAATTTTCTGAGGGGACCTTGTATGGTGACTAAGGACAAATATCATAATTTAAAGTATAATTTCACAGTACAGCTATCTTTCGATTTACACGATAGATGCGTTTCTGAAAAAATCGTGTAAATCGAAATGAAAAATTTTTGTATGAGAAATCGTGTAAATCGATAAAAGACCCAAAGCTGATAAATTTAAAATTTTGTTTAGAAAATTCATTTATTTCTAAGTAAAGTATAAATTGTAGTTAAAACATTAAATAAAACAAAATAAATGGAACTCATAAAAAAATGTCAGTTCCTTAAAAAAGCAATTAGAAATATATTTCCATTATTTAAAGTAAGTATCAGTCATAACTTCCAATCAATTCTTTATCACTGTCTTCCACTAATGATCATATCTTTCCTCACTAGATAACATGGATTTCTGGTTCGATAGTTGATAATCAGTTCGTAGAGACTTGGAAATATAATTTGTAATTAAAACTTGTGTTGATTATACTATGCAACAAATTAAGACTTTTGGAAAAACACAAGATCATGACAGTATAGGTTCGACTCTACTACCAAAGGGTAGTAAAACCCTGTACTGAGTTTGTCCATTTTGGTGACCGATTTTTTTTTATGGGCCCCCAAAGTTTCTGAAAATCAGTGGGGAATCTAAAAAAGGTGTCATCAGTTTTTGGTTAACAGCTTATTCAGACTTTGTGATACGGCTTAACTTTATATGGAAATAATATAGCTAAGAGTCCGCCAAATAAATTTTGTTACAATTTTTTTTCCAAAAAATAGCTTTTTCGTGAAAAAATATAGGAAGACAAATTTTTTTTTTACTTTTTTTAGAATAACTTCCAGGGACTCCTAATTTTTCAATAACAATATTTTTCAAAGTTGTAGCTACGGTAAATCTGAATAACTCTTGTGAACATATCAATGCAATCCGAACATATCTAGGCATTCTAAATAGCTGTCAAAAATCACTTTGTAGCATACAAATTTTATTTTTTTTACTATTTTTTGACTCTAAAACACAAATTGTTTGTTAAAAATTTATGTTCGAGTGTATACTTCTCTATTGTGCTGGAATAACGAAGAATGGACAAATCATTATCGGTATGATCCGGGCGCATCACTTTATCAAATCTTGATCACGCAAGACCGGCCTACTTTTTGAAAGTGGGCATGGTTTGTGGAGCTTCTGAAGAGTAAATATAAGCTTTTTATATAAATTTTTGATATCGGTGGAAACCGTATGACTTTTAGATATACATTTTAGTGAAATGAACAAATTTTGTGTTTTTTCGGACGTATTTTAACTTAAAAACTAACAATATTATAAAATGGTGATTTTCCATCAAGAAAAATAAAAACTTTGAATTAATGAACAATTTTAACAGATACAGATATCACTGGAAGTAATATAGATCTAAATGTTCTTAAGTCAATGTTGCCATTCTTTGTTTTCAAACATCGAAATTCCTACAACGGGGAAAATATGTTCCAAAAACTGAGTTTTACTTAGAAAATAGCCCACTTTGACGTTATTTACAGTATGATACTAAAACTGTTTTGTATGTATATAAACAACATATAGGGCTATACAAATGTGTCAAGTCCTGAGGATCGGTGCTTTGCGTTTTTAGAATTTTTTACTCAAACCTAAAATTTTGTTTCAAAATTGACCAAGTTTGGATAGGGCTGGGCGGTACAATGTCTGCTTAAGTTAGTCAAATTTTACTTAATACGTTTTTGCGTTAAGTTCTCTTTCCAAATCATAAAAAAATGTATATAGCCACGAAGAAAATTAGTTTTTCATAAAAGAAAAAATATGGGGACTTTTTTGGGAAAAAACTTAAAAAACACACGCATACAAAGTTGAAATATATAAAAAGAAGCTTCAACTTTGGATGCGTGTAATTTTTTATAGGGACGAAATAATTTTTATCAGATTTGTTTTATTTTCTTTAGAATTTTATCGCAAATATACGTCATATATAAAAAACAAATTTCGACCTTTCGTAGGCCCATCGTATATAAAATACAAAAAAAAAGATCGAGCAAAATTTAAAAAAAAAAATTAAACCTAAACATCTCTTGAACTAAAAGAGATAACCTACAGATAAAAGCATATTTTTGTAGACCTTCTCAAGGACTATCTATATTTCATATACATATATGGGGCATTTCATGTCAAGTGAACCAACTTTTGAAATCGATGTCTTCCGATCGGGATGAAATTTGCACCAAGGTTAGCTCTATTGGATAGTAACTCAGACACAATTTTTCAACAACATCGGTCGAGAACTCTCTGAGTTATAGGGGGTAAAATTTTGACAATTTGGTCAAACAGGGGTTTTTTCTTATCCATGTAACTTATTACCTATTGTTCTTAGCAAAATAAAAAATTTTTAATATTTTTTTTCCGAAATCAAAAACTTTTTTGACTTTTTTTTAAAATACGTCCTTTTTTTTTTTTTTTTTTTTTTTTTCTTAAAATAAAGTTTAGATATTTTCCTTGAACACCTACTTGGTCGCTTAGTGGGATGCGAGTGGGATATCTATCAAAATAAATATTTTGTAACTCAAAACATAAAATTTTTGACTTTTTTTGCAAAATCAAAAACTTTGTTGACTTTTTTTTTTTTTTCAAAATGGACCCTTTTTTAATCTTTTTTTTTAGGTCAAACAAAAGCTTAGATATTATCCTTGAAGACCCTTTTGGTCGCTTAGTGGGATGCGAGTGGGATATCTATCAAAATAAATATTTTTTAACTCAAGACTTACAATTTTTGACTTTTTTTTTTGCAAATACGATTTTTTTTCCAAATGGGCCCTTTTTTTAAAATTTTTTTTGTGGTCAAAAGAAAGCTTAGGTCCATTCCTTTAAGATATTTTTAGTCCCTTAGTGGGATGCGAGTGGGATATCTATCAAAATAAATATTTTGTAACGCAAGACATACAATTTTTTAATTTTTTTTTGCAAAATCAAAATTTTTTTCCAATATGGGCCCTTTTTTAATATTTTTTTTTTGCTCAAAAGAAAGCCTAGGTCCATTCCTTTAAGATATTTTTAGTCTCTTAGTGGGATGCGAGTGGGATATCTATCAAAATAAATATTTTGTAACAATTTTTTAATTTTTTTTTGCTCAAAAGAAAGCTTAGGTCTTTTCCTTTAAGACCTATTTTGTCACTTAGGAAGATGTGAGTAGGATATCTATTAAAATAAAAATGTTTTAACTCAAGACATTCAATTATTGACTTTTTTTTGCAAATTCGAATTTTTTTTCAAAATGGGCCCTTTTTTAAAAATTTTTTTTTAGTCAAAAGAAAGCTTAGGTCCATTCCTTTAAGATATTTTAGGTCCCTTAGTGGGATACGAGTGGGATATCTATCAAAATAAATATTTTGTAACTCAAGATATACAATTTTTGATTTTTTGGCAAAATCAAAAACTTTTTTGACTTTTTTTTAAAATGGGCCCTTTTTGTAATTTTTTTTTTGCTATAAAGAAAGCTTAGGCCTATTCCTTTAAGATGGTTTTGATCGCTTAGTGGGATGCGAGTGGGATATATATCAAAATAAATGTTTTGTAACTCAATACATACAATTTTTGTGTTAAAACATTTATTTTGATAGATATCCCACTCGCATCCCACTAAGGGACTAAAAATATCTTAAAGGAATGGACCTAGGCTTTCTTTTGAGCAAAAAAAAAAAATTAAAAAAGGGCCGATATTGGAAAAAAATTTTGATTTTGCAAAAAAAAATTAAAAAATTGTATGTCTTGCGTTACAAAATATTTATTTTGATAGATATCCCACTCGCATCCCACTAAGAGACTAAAAATATCTTAAAGGAATGGACCTAGGCTTTCTTTTGAGCAAAAAAAAATATTAAAAAAGGGCCCATATTGGAAAAAAATTTTGATTTTGCAAAAAAAAATTCAAAAATTGTATGTCTTGCGTTACAAAATATTTATTTTGATAGATATCCCACTCGCATCCAACTAAGGGACTAAAAATATCTTAAAGGAATGGACCTAAGCTTTCTTTTGACTACAAAAAAAAATTTTAAAAAAAGGGCCCATTTGGAAAAAAAAATCGTATTTGCAAAAAAAAAAGTCAAAAATTGTAAGTCTTGAGTTAAAAAATATTTATTTTGATAGATATCCCACTCGCATCCCACTAAGCGACCAAAAGGGTCTTCAAGGATAATATCTAAGCTTTTGTTTGACCTAAAAAAAAAGATTAAAAAAGGGTCCATTTTGAAAAAAAAAAAGTCAACAAAGTTTTTGATTTTGCAAAAAAAGTCAAAAATTTTATGTTTTGAGTTACAAAATATTTATTTTGATAGATATCCCACTCGCATCCCACTAAGCGACCAAGTAGGTGTTCAAGGAAAATATCTAAACTTTATTTTAAGAAAAAAAAAAAAAAAAAAAAAAAAAAGTTTTTGATTTCGGAAAAAAAATATTAAAAATTTTTTATTTTTTTTTTTAAATATTTTTTTTCGAAAGATCGAAGAAATAGCTATCTATACTATTTGGGACACATTTTGCTAAGAACAATAGGTAATAAGTTACATGGATAAGAAAAAACCCCTGTTTGACCAAATTGTCAAAATTTTACCCCCTATAACTCAGAGAGTTCTCGACCGATGTTGTTGAAAAATTGTGTCTGAGTTACTATCCAATAGAGCTAACCTTGGTGCAAATTTCATCCCGATCGGAAGACATCGATTTCAAAAGTTGGTTCACTTGACATGAAATTCCCCATATATATTTCAGCTCATTCGGAAAACAAAAGGCTTTTTGGAGATTTTTTTTAAATGTGTGACATTGAGGGTCCACTCACTGATCCCCATTCCGAACACCTCAGCCGAGTAAACAATACAGTACAACATAGAAGTGTGGACTTGATCATACTATTTTAACAAAAAATCTTTGTTTTAGAGTCAAAAAATAGTAAAAACAAAATGTTTAAGGTACAAAGTGATCTTTATGTGCTATTTAGAGTGAGTAGACACATTCAGAATGCATTGATATGTTCACAGGAGTTGTTCAGCTTTACCGTAGCTACAACTTTGCTAAATATTGTTAGTGAAAAATTAGGAGACCCTGAAAGTTATTGTAAAAAAAGTAAAAAAAAAAATTTCTTGATATATTTTTTCAACATAAGTGCACGAAAAAGCTATTTTTTGGAAACAAATTTTAACAAAATTTATTTGGCGGACTCTTAGCTATATTATAGCTGTTAACCAAAAACTGATGACACCTTTTTTACAGGCCCCACTGATTTTCAGAAACCATAAAAAAATTCGGTCACCAAAATGGACAAACTGAGTACAGGGTTTTACTACACTTTGCTAGTAGAGTCGAACCTATATAGTCATGATCGTGTGTTTTTTCACTGTTGCACTGTGTTATTATTATAGTCCTTATAAACCTCTTTAAAGTCCCATAAATAGGAATCCCAATTTTCAGCATAATTCACGCCCTTCACTAATATTTTCTTCATCGGATTCGTTGTCGCTTGTTTCGGTTATCATATTTATTCTTTATTCAATAACACCTGCTCCAAAGTCATCAAAACCTTCTCTTTCCAATGTATGTGCCAACTCCAAGGATTGACAAGATAGTATAACATTTCTCCTACTTCTGGCCACAAATTTTTCCAACAGCCCTTGAGCGTTGATTGCCTGAGTGCAGTATAAGTCAATGCAACATGCTTTACACAATCTAATATTGTAAATTTTTTGTATCTGTGGCAAATATGTTATATAAATATTTTTGATAATTTGTTAAAAAAATTAATTTTTGCTAAGAATATTGATAAAAAAAAATCGTGTAAATTGAGGTAATTTCCACATCCCTCGATGTATACGAAAAAAAATCGTATAAAATTGAAATCGTGTAAATCAAGGGATAGGTGCACTTAAGTAGAAATAATTTGTGTAAAATTTTGGCAGGATTTCAGCATAATCAACATATTTATGACTGCTCAAACCATATTCCGGGAGGACTATGGCGGCTAGGTGAAAAGGTTATTATGCGTTTGTCTTGATGTTTATAACAATATCGATCATTAGCTAGTTAGATATTCCATTCAAAAATTAAACTTGTGAATATAAGTATGACTGCTTGTGTCATCTTATTTAATTCTATTCATTTGAATTTTATAATAACCCCAACATTAATGCAAACTGACAAATAATTCCTCGTTACATTATCACTCTTAGGTTTGTTCTTTTACTTACTAAAAAGCATAGAAAAACATGTTGGTTTGCTGTCATATGTATGTTTAACATTAAAAGTGAATAATTATTTTGTTTTTTTTAATTTATTTTTATACATAAAGTGTGTTATCCATGTATGTGATTTTAACATCACAACGTCATCATTACTGACACTTTTTCTCTATGCTCATGAAAGTGTGCCTGTCTAGCGGTTTTTTTTTACTCATCAAAGTTTTTAATTCTACCATTAGCAGAGTGTGTTATTCTGTTCAAGTTTTTCTACCGCATTTTTCAAGCGTTAAACCGCAACAAAATAAAGAACGTTAGACAGGCGGAGAGACATACAGACAACTAAAGTTTTTACTCATTATCCTCTGAAGCAATGAAAAGGGTTGCCAGGGATAGTAATTTGAATTGCTGGGATTTCTGAAATTTATATTTGATAATTTTGAGGTACTTAAAATAACTGGTGTACCCAGTATTTACAAACTTAGAACGGTTAAGGTCCAATGCCTGTTCGAACATTTTGGATCCTCCCTATATTTCAAATATTTGAAAATCCTGGTATCACGCATACAAATGCTTACACATCTACACTGTCAAACACTCATTCACTTATACATTGTTGCCGCTAGTGCAACTTTTTAATCAAATTATGTTGAATGTTATTTCTTCTTCTTTCCTATTTTTAACTCATAATTTTTTAATATTCTTTCACATACACACATTCATACAGACTTATATTAGGTTGGCCCAATTTCAAATTGATATTACAATTATTTCAGTTAAAATTTTTAAAAATCATAAAGAAAAATGGTTGAAAGGGAATATGGATCAGAATATCACTGTCACAAAATGTTAAAATTTAAAAATATATGGCCGAATCAAGTACATAAAATAATTTTAATTGAAGTTTTTTTAACACTTATTTTTTTATTTTTTAAATATCGCTCACTACTACAGTTTTTGTTACTGACCCTCTAATTGGATCAATAACACTTTCTGACTTCGAACAAATTGGCTCATCCTAATATTCAGACAGACATACACACATTCACACAAACAATCGCGCACATTATCAAAGAGCTCAAATGAAAAACAGAAACAAGAAAAACAAAAAAATGTTGTTTCTGTTTTGGCAATGAATAAAAATCACTGCGAAACATTTAATGAACTTTTCGCAAAAACTGTATGAAAAATAAATAATAAAACTTGAACATTTATGACGACAGCAGAAAAAATAACAACACACACAGAACATAGTAAGAAGAAATGCGAAATTTGATATTATGTCGTCATTTTTAATTGAATTTTTAAGTTTATCACTTTCAACAACTACAACAAAAACAACATACAGGAAGACTAACAGAAATAGCGAGAAAAATTAAAGAAAAATAACAACAATAATAACTGAAAGCAACAAACTTTTTAAACAAAGATTTATACATGAAGAATTCAATGCAATTCAATTTGTTGCTAAGTTTATTTCGTTATAAATGCGTATTTTCTTTTTGTAAATTGTTAAATTTTACCCGATCATCAATTCATTACAAAAATATAATAATTTTTTGCTTTGTATTAATAGATGGAGGTTCTCTGAAATAATTCTTGGTAAGCAATTTGAAGACATTGAATATACAGAGAAACTTTCATAGAAAATCCAACTAAGATGCAGACAAATGTTTATTGATATTAATATATGAGGAGCTGCAGAACAAATGGTAGTTTTTTGCTCATTTAAAATTTTTGGGAAAATGAGTTTTATTTATTTCGCCCCCTTAAAAAACTGCATGAACCTGGAAATGGTAACAAGTTTCTTACTTATCAATAGATACATCTAAGTGCCATAAGTCACCACATTAAATGTTAAGGATGTTTG
The DNA here is from genome assembly GCF_958450345.1 of Calliphora vicina. Classification (NCBI taxonomy): domain Eukaryota; kingdom Metazoa; phylum Arthropoda; class Insecta; order Diptera; family Calliphoridae; genus Calliphora; species Calliphora vicina. The sequence goes on from NC_088784.1 coordinate 82,180,741, forward strand.
CTATAAAACCATTTTAATATCAGAAAAAGTACTTTTGTTGAAAAATAAGGAAAAAATGTACGTTTTGTTAAAAACAAAATTAAAAAGTATTGTTACGAAATTGTACTTGATTTTAACGGCTGATTTAAAAGTAGCCTAATGCTTTCAAATAACAGTGCTGCAATAGCAAACTGTAACATATCTGTGGGCATTATTAACATTGAAATAAAAGCTTTCAGTTGACCATTGATCGTAAGTTGGCAACGCTGTTTGCTGCGACCGTATATTCGAATTCGAATATTCAGTTAAAGAACATTGTAGAAAGTACACCACAGATGGCGTATGTATTAGAAACCTCTAGACCTCTAGATAAATAGTGGCAGAGGTTGCAGTCGTTAGTCAGTTTGATCAGATACGCTTTTCGAATAAACATCAACTGAGTGAGCTGTGTTTTTCAAGTGAATTCGTGTACATTATAAAGTGTGTTTTGTATTTCTGCGAATTTATAAACGTGTATAAAAAAACATTGAGTGACTATTTAATTCTGTTGTTGTACATTTTAAATAAATAAAGAGTTGTTACAATTTTCAAACTACTAAACGGCTTTTATTTGCATACAAAAGTATCCGTTTTATTTATAGGTAATAAACCAACGTTTTGAAAAGGATGTTTTTAAGCCTGATCTAATATATAAACAAATTAGACATTGAAATTAAATATATTATTTTTTTCTTTTATGTAGCTTTATATATATATATGTATATACTTTTTGCTTACATAAAAAGTGGTGCATTTTATTGAGGGTGAAACATGTAGCATATCTTGAGGGTTTTAGGGTAACATTATTAGAAAAGAACACGACCAAACTACATTTTTTTCAAAAAAGAATACAAAGAAGGCTAAAGAAAACACCATTAGTTTAATGTTTTTTGCGCAAGTGGAAACTCTGAGATTTTGGCAGCTGTCATGTTTATGTTTATTCCGATTATTAAAAATAGAGCGCTTTACGAAAGAACAACGCGTTATAATTGTTAAAACTTACCACTCGCAAACTTTGTATCAACCATTCAAATGGTGGCCAAAAAATTTGAAGAAACTAGGTCGGTTATGCATAGTAAGACTCCTATGTGTCGCCGAAAACCCGAAAATATCAATTCGGCATCGTTCTCAACAACTTCAAATTTAACGATTAACTACGCAGCTCATTTTGACAAAAAAAAACCTACACTTTCATGTTTATAAAATTCAACTTACTCAGCACCTCAAACAAGCAGACCAAGGTATGCAATTCGTTCAATGGGTAATGGAGAAAATGAAAATGAAAATGTTACTGCCAATTTTTAAAAAATAGTCATCTAGTCCGACGAAGCGCATTTATATTTATTTGGGACCACCAAGATTCTTTCTCGGGCTTATGCGAATTACCCAGAAACAATGCCTAAGCTAAAATCCGAGATCGGCGAGCTATTGGCAGATCTCTGTGAAAAAGTCATGGAAATTTCATGAAAAGAGTAATGGCCTTTCATCAGAGCTGTGGAGGTCTTTTGACAGATATTTTATTCCATACTTAATCGGAAAATGTCTTCTTTACAATCTAATAAAAAAATCACAACTATCTCAAAATGAACAAGTAAGAGAGCTATAAGGCAGAATTAGTCTTTACTTTCTGTTACGTTCCGAATCAGCTGTTTCTCTTTTGTACATGAAAAACATGTATAAGTAGTTAGTTTTTCTGTGCTGTTCCGTTCTGTTCCGGACGAACCTGTTAAAAACAAAAATTGTCTACGTAATTGTAAGTGACAGCGGCTTTTTAAATAAAGAAAAAAATTATTTGTTATTGATTTTGTGAAATTTAATAGAAATTTGGAAAAAACGAGCCGTCTTGTCGAAAATATCAAAGGAAATGGGAATGCCAGGTAAGTTAATGTGTTTTAAAGAGGAATTATGTGTTAAAAGAAAAGAAAAATTATATATTTTGTCACAGAACAACTAACTGCCAGAAGTAAAATCCAGAACGCAACAGCAACGGAAAGTAAAGAGTAATGAAGCCTATATTCGGCTGTGCTGAATCTTACACAGAGAAAACAGATTCGTTATTGCAACCGAATTTGTCGCCAATCGAATTTTGTCGGTTGCACGTACTATCTCAGAATTCTATTGAAGCAACTGAATATATGGTACGAGCACAAATCAATGGTACACGCAACTATTAAAAATTAAACCATTCGGTGCTAAGGACTGATATGTAGGTAAGGGTAGCTAAAATAATTTTTTTATTTTAAGAACAAATTATTTGCAAATGTATTTTTTCCCAATTTATTTATTCTTAATATATAAACATAATCTTAAGATTAAACTAATAATTGTTAGTATTACAATGAAACAAATGATGTAAATATTCAGCTATTCTTGTCGACGAGAAGCTGATAGTGATTTGTAAAAGTCAAATTAACTGATATTGTTGGGTTGGACCTTAGTCATGTTGTCAAATTTCAAGCAAAGTTGAAAGTAAAATAAAGGCAAACAAGCACCATTTAAAAATAGAAGCGGATTTTAGAGATTCTGGTGTTCTAAGTTAAATGAACGTCCTAAAGATTATTAGGCTCCGAAAGATAAATCGTACATTTTTCTAAAAAGCAGCAATTTTCCTACGGGGATTTCTTAATGTATTCCATATTTACTTCCATATATTCCTTGTTCACATTAAGGCTGATAGTGATTAGAAAAACTCAACCAAATTCATCCAAATTCATCCAAATTTACTAGCATTTTTTGATGCAGGCATTTGTTATTTCCGTGTTAGTAAATCTGAAATGGATTTAAACACGCTATTAATAAATAGTTATATTCACGATTTTAAGAAAAGATAAAGCTAATATACTTACCATTCATGTCCATCAGCTAATTTTAAATTTTTAAATTTAAAATTCAATAAAATTGATCATATTTTGTATTTTTCATTTTCAATTTATTTTAATTTAGAAATGTTATTATACAAAAATGTCAGACAATTTTCTGTCGGTTGAGAACACCGAATTTGAAATATTTTTAGGTAAACTAAATTTTTTTTTTCAAAGTTGATTTTTAATTTTTTGGAAAAAAAAAATGTTCGAATTGTTATTTAAAATTTAAATTTTTTAAATTTATTTTTTTTTTGTATTTTAAATTTTTTTTTTTGGTTTTTTAATTTTTTTTTTGGTGAAAAAAAAATTGAATTAAAAAATACTTTTTCCGATTTTGACCGATTGTTTGTCCAACTTACTATGGTCTTATATACGTCGTTGCAAAGGCCTTTGAAATATCCATCATTAGATATCCATATTGTCTATATTAATGACTTCGTAATCCAGATATAGGTCAAAAAACGAGGTTGTCCTGGTCTTTTCCTCATATCTCAGGAATTTGTAGACCGAGTTTGCTGCTTTTAAAGAGGAAACTTCTGGAAGGCATGCCTGACAGAATTATTGAAGATTTGGATCTCGAAGATATCAGGGGTGTTCAGAAAATTGATTTCAACAGACAGACGGACAGACAGACGGACATGGCTTAATCGACTCCGGTATCTATAAGGATCCAGAATATATATACTTTATAGGGTCGGAAAATTATATTGTGGAAATTACAAATGGAATGACAAACTTAAATAAAGTTTTTAAAAAATCCTTTCATATTTTTACTGTGATTGTTTTTCATAGTTCTGGATAAAGTATAAACCTCAAAGGATATGCAATAGAATTGAATGTAGAAGTTTATTGACTATTCACCTTTCTCACGAAGGTGAAGGGTATAAAAACTGCATTCTTAAGCCTTGTTTCCACTACCAAGGTTTCTTGCGGAAGTTGCTTCCAGAAGTGACTTTCAGAAGTTTTTGTCTTGTAAACACGTATTAGAAGTCGACTTCCAAAAGTCACGGCTTGCCCGAAGTTGCTTGCAGCAATAATGTGGAAACACGTGTTTGTTGCTTGCTTGAAGTAACTTGAACAACTTGCTGTCGGGTAAACGGATCATGGTATTCTCTTCTGTTTTCAGTTTTGTTTTGTGCTTTTTTGGAAGAGTAACTAAAAGCCGGCCTGTTTGAGGTTTGAATTAAATATAAAATGTATTCAGCATTAAACATTCTCAGAAAATGTTTCAGCTGCATGGAATCATCGGTCCGCAATTCTTCAAGCACACAGGTTCTTACCCAAACCTTCTTTTTGTTTCTTTTCTTAATTTGTTGTTCCTTTTTAATTAAATATGATGCGGTGCAGCGGCCAATCTTATTTTGTTACAAGATATTTTTGCTTTTCTAACCGGGTCAAATCTACATCACCTCCACGTGAAATGACCATGGCCTCAAAAAATTTGTGAAAAATGTCAAATGTGGCATGAGCGCCGACCTATTTAAATGGGCCTCACCGTAAAATGCACTGAATGTTCTCTTAAAATAACATCCATTTTGATAAAACAATTTTATCATTTGCACATGTAGTTGAAAATTATATCCATCCATGGTAATTTGGAAAAACAAACTAAATAAATGACAGCAAATGGGACAGATGTAGCTACAAAAATATGACCACTATCTACTGTCAAAGTTCGGAAGTTCCTATTGGAGGACCACTTGCTACAACAAAATAGAGTTCTTGGTCAGGTATTATGGACCATACCTGACATTAACTATTACAGTGTAATTTAAAATGAACTGCAATAAAAATTCTTAATATAAATTTTAATTTTTAAAATTTTTAACTGCAACCTTAATAACTTTGGAAATTATGTATTCTAAACCTCTTCAAAAACAATATCTGTCCCTTAGATATTATAATAATTCTTTATAGGCTTTAAAAACATAAAATTGTTATTTAAAAGTTGTACGAAACTAATGGCTAATAAACTTTTATGTGACAACCCCTGATTTTTGTAACTAAAACATTATTATCAATTTTCTTTATAACTCTTTATATGACCACTCATTACATTGTTATGATCATTTTCTAGGAATAGACATAAATATAACATTCGTTAGCTTATAGTGTAAATATGCTAAGTCTCTTCTAGAAGCTTTTGTTTTATATGTTTTTTCCTTTATGTCAGTCGTTCTTGCTTCTATTTTTTAAAAGTTTCTAATGGCCACAAACTGCTATGGGTCAGTAGTATATATGCCATATTTTTAATACTACTTACATTTTAAAATAATCCAACCATTTGTTTCCATAAAAAATGGACTTAGCTCTTTTTCACTCTAATGCAACCATATATATTTTAATAAAGGATTTAGCACAAAGAAAAAGGTTAAATTAATTTACATACTCATGAACACCTTTAACATTTTAATAACGATTTTGAGAATACCACCCCAGATAGCACTATTAAATCCATAAATTAATCCTTCTAAAATTCTTAATAATTTAATCAACAACCCCTTGACAATGACAACGATTGCACGTCCTCATTCACTCACTCACATGTGTGTCTATGACTAAAACAACAAAAACAGCAGCAACAAAAATAATAACAACAACAAAATGAATATGTTGATGATATAATTTCATTAAAGATCATCACAAATGCTTTTAATGGGTTTTCATATGTAGAAATATTTACACCTGACCCTCGATTTTTTGTCGTGGAGTGAAATTGAAAATTCAGGTAATGACCGAAAATAGTGATTTTTTAACAAAATTCTAGGTTTATTATTTACACTATACAACAAAATCAATTTTTTCAAAAATTACAAGGTCCGATCAATAAATTTTGATAGAGGAGACAAAAAAAGACACGTGTATCGGCGTTTTGAAAGTTTACATCTGAATTTAATTTGAGGGGGGGGGTTGTTAAAGTTTCCCAACCCTAGCACATTCTCATTGTTAATCGGCAGAAGAAACCATGTGATCCTTAAATTTTAGCTATAAAATGTGTTCTAAAATTTATGTAAAATGTTATGGAGAACATTTTTGTAGAACATGTTAACCCTCTAAATCCGCAAGACATAGGTCTTTTTTGTCCTTATTTTAAAAAATAGCAAAAACAACATTAAAACAGTGATTTAACCCATTATCGGCCACTACCAGAATCCGACGGAGCTTATTAAATTCCTTTTGAGGGCATGGTTTAAAAGCTCAAATTAAGAAAAAAAATTTTTTTGCCCCATGGTTGCCATTTCCCTAGTATGGCTTGGTCGAAAAATCGACCATTGGCCAAAAACGATATAATTTAAGAAATATAAATATTTGCAATTAATAAAAGAAAATTTTAAGTTTGAAGGAAAATATTAAAGTAATGCGGTTTTATTTAAAATAAGGAACATTTTCCATTTTGTTTTCACATATAGTTCCAGTTGCATAAAATTTTCGCTCAAAAAGACACACGAACAGTATGAAACTCCGGATCAGGTACGTTAGCAAGCACATTTAAAACTTCTTGGGCACCAGGACATATGCTCTTACTATAAGATGTGGCTGAACCACTGTATAAAATACTATAAAATAAGTAGCCCTTTTCTGAACATAAGCTCCACAACTTAAAGCCGAATCGAATTGGCTTTTATTTTATAAACATCTTACATGAGTGCAACAAAACGATCTGATATATCCAAATTAGTACTATCGGCAAGATGCAAATATCTGTTTCAACATTGATAATGCCATGTCGGATTGAGAAGATCAAAATTGATCGATATGTGGTAAAGTATGATAACCAGACAAATATAAAATTCCAATGAACCGACGCAATTCTGTTGGTGTAAGGTTAGCAGTAGCATTATTTTCACGCACATAGACATTTGTAAAAGCAACCATTTCCGCAATAATGGAATTATCCAAATGTAGTGCATAAATATCAAAGGGAGATTTAGGTACCACAAAACAAAATGATATGCATTTATCACACAAAAATTACCCAAGGGTAAAAATAAAACATATGTTATGATTTTTAAGCATTTTAATATAATAAGAAAAGAAAATAATTAAATTAATATGCATGACGCTATATGATGGGTTTCGGCCATTGGTCGAATTTTCGACCACCAAAAATTACGGCCTCTCAAAAATAAGAGTTTTATCATTTTGAATATGATTTCTTTCTTTTCTGATAATTTGGTATTTTGTCTTCACGGAAAAGTAATAAAAATAAATTACTTTTTTATTTTTTTAATTTTTTTTAACATTTTAGAAAAGTGACTAAAAATTGCATTTTTTGCTCCATCAAGAAAAAAATTCTGGTTTTACTTAAAGACAAAAAATAAATATATCAAAGATGTTAAAAAAATATAAAACTTCATTTCTGTTAAAACATATGGTCAGCTTCTTAAATATTCACTTAGAAAGTTGCTGGTCGAAAATTCGACCACCAGCCGAAAATGGGTTAAGGAGTTAAAATATTGCGCAAACAAATTATCCGTGAAATTTTACTATAAGTTCCTGAATACACCAAAACGAAAAATTCATCCAGAAAGTCAGAAATAAGACACAACAAAAGACGGCATTTATTAAGAATTTTATTTTAAAGTACCCCAAAAATTTAGTACGAAAAAAATAGTTCAAATTTAACTCTCTATTATAAATTTTACTAATTTATAATAGAGATATTAGAGATAGTATTTCTCTATCTGTAGAATCTAAAAAAATACGTTCTCATAAATCCACCATTTATGTACCACTTTTGGTGATAGAAAAGACGTAGCATAATTATCAGGGCCATATGTGGCTTCGGAACATTTATTTCAATAGACGGACATCTCTAGATCGACTTCATTACCTGTGAATGTATGGAAGCCGATCGTCAAAAAATTAGGTAGAAAGATTTAGATTCATACAAAACTTGTTTATGTCCAATCTCATCACGATATTGATTATTATAAGAAAAATATGTATGTTCAAGTCATTTTCTGATGGAGACCTCCTTATATGGGGAATAGGAGCAAATGATGGCCAATTTTCGCTTACTTTACATTATCCCAGCAAAAACTTTGTGAATTTTTGTAATGACAGCCAGCACATTATTTTATTTACAAGAATAAGTACTTATTTTTATACAGGTTGGTAATGAACTTTTGTATTTAGCACAGCTATCTAGTGTGTTTGACTGGAAAACGGCAGGATAGTGGTTCGCCACCTGTCAAAGCCATTAATTTTTTTGTTCATATCATATTTATTTATATGTTGATGTTAAAACTATTGTTAACTTCGATTCGATTCCCACACAAGGCAATATTTTTTGTATTTTTTTTTTAGCTACATATTCTTGTTGTGAATTTACTACTTATTTCTTAACTGATTGTAAGTATATTTGTAAGCTTGACCCATGAATTTTTTAAAAATCTCGAACAAAGGTAAGTAGTGTTTCAGTCAAATAATAAGTAGTTATGTCTTGGCTCCACTATTACTTGCTGGCTTACTAAGTAAGTAAAGTTTTTGCTGGGATAATTTTAGAGTTTCACTCATTTCAATCTTGTCTATCTCATCTTAATATATATATATTTTTTAATATTTTTAGACTGACCGAAAATGGTTAAACCACCCCACCCATTGGGTAAATACGCCAAAGGGACGCACAGAGGGATGGTTTCATACATTTTTTTGCAAAAATTATAAGGAGTGGTCGTAGAGCACTGAAATTTGGTACCGATAATTACATGGACCAAACTAAGAAAAAAATTAAATTTTATCAAAATCGACCACGACCAACGCCCACTGCCCATACAATCCAAATAGATTTTTTCGCATACAATTTTTTCTATCCAAGTAAAAGTCTAGAAATTTGGTACATACATTCATTGATACAAAAAAGGAACGCATGCCGAGTTTCAATTAAATCGGTCACGCCCACCGCCCACGAACCCATACATAGAAAAGAATTTTTTTGATATTTCGTTTATTATTCGACAAAAATATGAAGTTTTCATCCTGTTCCGAAAACTTCCGAAAACTATTTTTTCTTTTAATCGAAACAAGACAATCCCATCTTTCATTTTATTAAAAAAACAGCTTGCGGGAAAGTGGGGCAACATTTTTTTTCGCCATGGAAAATCAAAAATAAAATAATTTTTAGAGGCTTATAAATATGGCCATATCTTCTTAACGGTTTATGATATCCCCATGATTTTTTTTTGTATTTATGGAGAAATGCAATATTTTTCGAATATGTTAAAGCTAAATGGTATTATTAGGAAAATTATACATAAATAAACCACTGAATTGCGTGAAAATATGAGTAAATTTTTGCTTAACACACTTGCATGGACTTTACTTAAATTTAAAAAAAATAAAAAATTCTTAAAACTATCAGTGTACATTTCATCTTTAAACATTTATCTACATAACTGCATCATTTGATTTTTGAAATTAAGTGTTTGAAAAATTGACTTTTTGACACCAAAATCCCTCTGTGGGACGGGGCAGATTTGTCATTTGTAAAATAAAACAAAAAAAAATCCAAAAATATAAACGTATTTGACTATTTTATACCTTAATTCACAAAACATAATACAATAAACTAGATATTTAACTTAACTGACTAGCCCGAAAATATAATACCCTAGACTAAGCAAATAAGCAAAATCATGACATGAACTTCGTATATATAAAACTTATATTTATGACCGATAAAGTATGGGGGCTAGTTGAAATAATGTACCGATTTCAGCCAGGCTTCGTTCTTGGACCGAAAAATTTTATGTACTAAGTTTTATCGAAATGTCTTAAAAATTGCGTCCTGTACCTTGCGAACAAAGTTTACAGGCTGGTATTCCTTGTGTCTGGCAAATGCGCCCCAATGCGAGTTTTAAGGTTTAATATACATAATTTTCGTAGTTCAAATTAAATAATCGAAATAACTATTGCCAGTTATTGTTCACTACTATTGGCATTCTATCACCAACCAATATCTTTTTTGTATCACAAAAACTAAAGAATTTAACACAAAAAATGTGTGAAAAAATGTTCAGGATTGGTGCGTAATCAACATATTTATGACTGCTAAAAGTATTCCTGAATGCGGAATAAGAATGTACTTTATACTCCAGATATATATCATGATATCTGGTAGGAATATTCGTATATATGTATACTGACAGTAAAGCTGCAATTAAATCCCCGTTTGGTGTTTATACAACATCGAGCATAGTTTAGGGCATCCTTGAATGAGATGGCGAGACATCCAACAGTTGTACTCACTTGGGCACGTTCAGAAGGAATACGATTCAGCAATATGTTGGCGATGATCACTGGAATTGCTATTTCGGTAACCATGCTGCAAGACTTGGGCTTCCTCACAAAGAATTCTGCAGGATTTGTCGAAATGATTAGGAGGAAGAGACCATCTTACACTTCTTTTGCAACTGCCCGGCACTGGGTGATCTGCGTGCCAGGTTTTTAGGCTAACGATCCTTTAGCAAAATTTCTGAATTATCTGGGAAGGAATTAAGGTGTATAGATGCTTTTATTAGAAAAAGCAGATGGTTAGTAAAACCGGGCAATAAATTGGCAGATCATAGTGGCCCCGTATCTGTTATATGATGGTCTGTGATCTCTGAGTTTCTCCTCTTCTGTACTTCCCCTAACTTCTATCTATAATTGCTCTTATTAACTCTAATCTTACTAAACTTATCGCATTCCCTCTTCTTTTACTTCTCTCTCTCTTCTCTTCTTTTATTTTTTCCTCTTCCTCAGGTAACACAAAAGGAACAATCAATGGACCCGCGTGAGATGAACATAAGACTAAAGGCTTTGGACGGCTACCTGTTCCGGGGGACATTTGTATTGGATCTATGTGATTGATTTGCTATTTAATTTTTTGCATATTTAGTAAAAATAGAAAAATAATCAGTAACATTTAATTTAATTGCACGCCCTTGATGATGCCCATTTCTGGATGAATGGGTAAAGTCTACAAAAAAAATTATCGAATTTGAGACTATGCCAATCCACATGAGATCGAAGAGTGTTCAATACATATCGAAAAAGTCAATGTGTTGTTTTTGTGGATTTTGAGAATGAAGTTGTCCAGACCATCACCGTCTACGGCGAGTGCTATTGCTCGTTGATTACCAATTTATTTTGGCATCATGACATCGTTAAATAAATTTCGAAATTAAATTATTTCAAACTTGCCCGTAAAACCAGTCATAGATACATTGAAGTATTTAAAAAACTTACCATGTACTCGTACATCTAAAAAAAATTACTTTTATGTTTGACATGGTAACCATGCAAAAAAAAAAAAGAAATTAAAACGAAATAATGTATAGATAGACCCTTTTGTTTTTTAATAATTTTCAATTAAACAACATACAACATTTAAGTACAACAATGTTTTCGACAACAGCAACAACAACAACAACAGACACAGTCATACATGTGAGTACTTGTACAACTAAGTTAAAAGCAAAAAAAAATAAATAAGGAATTGTCATAAATGAAGAGTACGTACATTGTGTATTCGTGTGTGCATGCATGTGGATGAAATATGTCAGACAGAGCAGCCCTGCCTGCCTGCCATCTATGAACTTCTAACCCTATAAACTGGCTGATTGTCGTGGCAGTATTTGGATAAAGTTCATCAAAAAGATTTACATGCCAGTTAAATGTTTTTAATTTACGTATCACATCAACTTATTTTGAGTCCAAAATTACATATTTTTCTTTTTTTTTATTATTGTTTTTACATACATGGAAGGATGGTTCCACCATCATTCGTTTACGCACTCATCACATACTCTTTTCAAAGTAAAGTGTTTTTGTCATCTACACCCTCAATATAAAATGCGACGACACAAACAAACTCATACATACTATGTGCAAAGGATGAGCGCTGAACAAAAAAAAAATATATATGTCATGTTTTGACGCACGTGTCAAAAGGATTTTATAAATATTTTTTCTTATATGCATGTTTGTGTTTTTAAACTTTTTTTTGTTTTTTTTTTTGGGAAAATTCATGTCTAGATTTATTTTTAATACAACTGTTTGTAGTGTATTGTATGCACGAATGCAGCAAATATTTGATTAGCATTTTCTTTTGAATATACTACTCCTTTATAATAAAGTATACAATGTGAATTTAAATTTAATATTTTGTAGACAATGACAGTTTCTAGTATATACAGTTAACTATTATTAAATTATTTATTTTTGAAGTACATGTATTTTTGAATGTTACAAAAAAAAACAATATAATAAATTTGGTAGTAAATCGACATTCTAAAGCAGGGGTGCCCAAAAGTTCCTTATGGAAGAGCAAACACCAATACATTTAAAGAAAATCTAATTTTTATTAAATATTTTCTGTTGTAAAAACAAAGACAAAAAAACAGATTTTTGTACACGTGATTATTAAAATACACAGCCTAAAGCTAAGTGCTTTTATAAAAACAAATTAGCTTGGGCACCGTGGGCCCAAATCAAGACTTCCACAGAATTAATTCTTAATTCCATTTTTGAAATCAAAATAAATTGTAGCTCTTAAAAATGTCTTTAATGAATTCATTATGAATTAATTCATAGGCTTTATTCCTTTGTTCTTCAAATATATTGAATTCATTTTTTTGAGAATTCATTCTTCAAAGAATTAATTCCTTAGTATACCTTTCACCATGTGTGGCAAAGGTATATATAAGTTTGTCATTCCGTTTGTAATTTCCACATTTTTTATTTGCGACCCCACAAAGTATATATATTCTGGATTGTTGTAGATTGCGATGTCGATATAGCCATGTCCGTCTGTCCAGAATTCATGAAATGAATTCTGTATTCCCGAAATAACTTACAAACATGATTGATACATCAATATATCGGGAATTTTTCCGGCTCGGCTGCTATTTAAAATCGAGAAAATCGGCCAACAAATGGCTGAGATATAAGGCAAAAACCGGGACAACCTCGATTTTTGGCATATTTTTAATATATATATTAAAATAATGAATAATTTAGTAAAATTTAATCTTAATCACAATAGATCAATTTATATAATAACTATTTTTACACTTAATTTATGAAGTTTTTAAATTTTCAAATATCCATACTTTTATCCTCTTTATTTGTCACCTTTATTAGCTGCTTTTTTTTGTCAATCCTTTCTTGGCGTTATTAGATTCAGCTACTGATTTCGCTGCTGGCTTCTTTTTTGGCTTTGGAAAGAAATCGCATTGAGTAGATGCAGAAAACTTTTTTAATTTGAGTCTTCCATCGACAAGCGGTATGAAAGCATGGTATTGAGCAGTGCCATCGATTGTTACCGCAGCATCGAATCTGCTCTTTAGTGTTTTCAATGTTTCCTCATGATCCTCTTTGCTACTAAAAACTATTTTAGTTTCTTTACAATAATTCTTTGCCCAATGGAATAAAGCAGTCGCATCTAAGATGCGATCTTGATGAGAGCACTGGAGGCTATACTTCGCTGCATTTCTTTTGAGGTTTGCTCCAATACCATCACATGCTCCTTTACCATGAGCAGTAGGATGAAAATGCCACTCAGCTGGCATTCCAAAATCTTTTTCATGAGCTGTAAGATTTGCGAAGCTACTTTTGTTTTTAAAATGTTGACGAGCTCCGTCCGAAACGTAGTATACCTTTTCTACTGTAAATTTTGATTTTAGATAATTTAGTATTATCTTCTGGTACTCATAAACTGCAACGGTGTCATGTTTTAAATCGTCGGATATGATTGCCATACTTTTGTGTTCCAGGTTTTCTTCTTTCATGTAGTAAATAACTACTGTGAATATAGTTGCTTGGTCGTTATTGAAGTGGAATGCTTGTATGGAATCCTGAAGAACATATTTATAGTTCTCTGCGAAATCAAATGAAATAATGAATTCACCAGACTTCAAATGTGTTTTCAAGTCCTTGAAGAATGACCACTGCTGACTTTGACTAAAAAGTCATGGGTTCTCAAATTTAGCAATCCTCTACACAGTTCTTCCACAAAATCATCCACATTTAAAATTATGGTTTTCAGTGTGCATCTTTCAGTCTGAAGCCAATATTCAAATTTTAACTCCTCAATACATTCTCGATCAAAAGAGTAGCATTAGGGCACATAGTCAATTTAAGGCAATCGCGGTAATGGTGTAAATCTTCTGATGAATCATCTTTTAAGTAATTTAAGTTGATTTCCTTCAACATCAATTTAACATTTTCATGGTAAATACAAACACATACTGTATGAGTTCCGCTGCTTCCTGCCAAAACGCAATGTTTTGACCTCAGTTGTGTAAATTTTGTGAATCCAATTTTGACATCCTCGTATTCAGATTGAAATGTTGCGAATAATTCATTCAGGTTACAGAGAACCATTCTCTTCTGCATTTGAACTTTCTTGCCATCGATTCGTAGAGACATCCAGTCTTTCATCCCTGGCATCAGGCGACTCATATCATCTCGCTGATAAAGAGATTTGAGTTATTAGAGATTTAGTATCGCACTCCAAAGTTTTTCCCTTCTTTTTGTTTTGCAGAACTCCATGTTCTTGGAGCAAGCGTGAGAAGTTGAATTCTTTCAGCTTCACTCTGTGACGTTTTGTATTTCTCTTTTATTTGTTCAAGAACTTCTACTGCATCCTTATGGTATTGGTTTCGACACTCATTCGTGGCTATTATCGGTCAGTTGTTGTGGTTTTTATTTTTAAGGTTTTATAAACACTTACACACAAATATGAAAAAAATCAATTTAAAAACATTTGTCTTGAGTTACAAAACATTTATTTTGATAGATATCCCACTCGCATCCCACTAAGCGACAAAAAGGGTGTTAAAGGAAAAGACATAAGCTTTCTTCTGAGCAAAAAAAAAAAATTAAAAAATGGGTCCATTTTTTTAAAAAAAGTCTACAAAGTTTTTGATTTTGAAAAAAAATTCAAAAATTTTAAATCTTGAGTTACAAAATATTTTTTTTGATAGATATCCCACTCGTATCCCACTAAGCGACCATATAGGTCGCTTAGGAAAAGACCTAAGCTTTCTTAAAAAAAAATAAAAAAAAAAAATAAAAAGGGCCCATTTTGAAAAAAAAAGTCAAAAACATTTTTGATTTAAAAAAAAAATATCAAAAATATTTTATTAAATTTTTTTAATTTTTTTTTTCGAAAGATTGCATAAATAGCTATCTAAACTATTTGGGACACATTTTGCTAAGAACAATAGGTAATAAGTTATATGGATAAAAAAAAACACCTGTTTGGCCAAAATGTCAAATTTTGACCTCCTATAACTCAGAGAGTTCTTGACCGATCTTGTTGAAAAATGGTGTCCGAATTACTATCCAATAGAACTAACATTGGTGCAAATTTCATCGCAATCGGAAGACATCGATTTCAAAAGTTGGTTTACTTGACGTGAAATGCCCCATATATGTATCTGGATTACTAACTCATTATATAGGCAATATGGATATCTAATGATAAATATTTCAAAGTCCATTGCAACGATGTACATATATAAGGCTATAGTAATTTGGACCTACAATGGGTCAAAATCGGGAAAAATATTTTATAACCCGAATTTTTTCTCACCAACAAATTTTTTTGTCATAATTTTTTTTACTAAGAAATTTAAAAAAATTGGAAAAAAATTTGAAATCCAAATTTTTTTTTGTCATAATTTTTTTTTGCTAATAAATTTAAAAAAATTAAAATTTTTTTTTTTTCAATTTTCAAAAAAAAAATTTAATTTTATTTACTTAAAAATATTAAAAATTTGTATTTTATAGTATAATTTGGTGAAGGGTATATAAGATTCGGCACAGATTTTTTTTTACTAATAAATTTAAAAAAATTTTAATTTTTTTTCAATTTTCAAAAACAATATTGAAAAAAAAAATTTTAAATTTTGTTTACCTAAATATATTAAAAATTTGAATTTTAAAGTATAATTTTTAAAATGATTCGGCACAGCCGAATACAGCTCTCTTACTTGTTGAATCATTAAAATTGTCTTGAATTCAAATCTAATTCAAAATAGATTTTAAAATTTATTGAATGATTAAATTCCTCTTCAATTCAAATCTATTACAAAAAGGCTTTAGACAATCTATTTCAAATACATACACTAAGTAAATGAGCAACCATTTTCAATGGGAGCTATGACTAATTATGGACTGATCGCCATGAAATTAGGTCATGATTTATGTCTTATTTCTGTTGAATTTATTTTGATATCAATATTTTTAAGTGATTTATGTTAAAGTGATTATCGGAAGCGGGCATTATATAGGAGCTATGACTAATTCTGGACCGATCATCATAAAATTTGGTGACATGAATTCCGAATATAAAAAACTTATTTGATGCGAAATTTGTGTAGCTATAAGTTAAACAGTTATGACCGATAAAGTTCAATTTTGGGAGGATATTTGTATGGGTAAAACAATGGTCCGATTTCTGTCAGTTTCAATAGGCTTTGTTCTTGGAAACAAATGTATGTACCAAATTTTATCAAATTATCTTCAAAATTGCAACGGACAAACATCGTTTAATCGAGACTTAGTCAACTGGTATACTTTAAAGTGAATGTTAGACTAAAGACAGCCAGCCAGATGGATGGACACTAGAGTGACAGCCGATTTTTTTTTTTAGATTTCAAAGAGTGCCGGGTGGACACTAGGCCTAAATGCAAAATTATGCTATTTATATGGAATAAATATGTTCAACTCGTTAACTTTCTGCATTGTTTTCTAGAAATATATAGATTTATTTATATTAATGAATATTACATTAAAATTTTTTTTTTCGAAATTAACCCTGTATCTCCTTTGGGTCAAAATGACCCAAAAACTGTATTATCGCCAAAATTAGAGAAAAATGCAAATTTTTCAGTTTTTGAAAAAATGTTGCTACTAAATAAATACTTTTGCAATTGAATGCAAAATAATCGAAATATGTACGTAATTATCGTTGTAATGAGGTATAAATGACAAAATTTGGTTAAAAAATGTTAAAGTTATTACAATTCGCCAGACCATTAACGTGTTTCAGGCCACTTGAACAAAAAATTTAGGAAAAAAATTAACATATTTCGAGAAAATTAAAATAAAAGCTAATTTTTATTTAAAATATATCCGTATTTTCTTGTGTATGTGTTTTTGTCTTTGTAGGATACCGTTAACATATCCACAGGTATGGCCAAAAAATTTATTTTTTTAACGGCCGTATCGAATCTCCATTTTCAAATTTTTAAAAATTTTGTTAAAGAAATTTCAGAATTTGTTGATCATCACATTTTGATTTATTGAGATCAAAATATGGAATAAAAATATGAAAAAATTATGTCAATACCTCTTACAGTTTTTCCGTACCTGCGATTTAAATTTTGCGATTTTTAAGAAAAACTAATTTTTTGTCCATAAATATGGTCTGAAAGTTTTACTAAAATCGGAAAACGATAACCTTAAATCGTGAAGGTCTAAGGTAAAATTTTTCAATATTTGGAATTTCTTAAGAAAAGATAGCGAAATGTTATATATTTTTGGGCCGATTTTAATGAAACTTGAGCAAAATATACATTGGGGTCTAACATTTACAACAACAGTGCAAAAATGGATTTAATCCTTTAAGAGCACTTGGGGTCAAAATGGCTGTATTTTTCGTGATTTTAAAAGTTGAGGGTAATTTGGACCCCAAGTGCTGCTAAGGGTTAATTTCAATTTTTGTGCTATTATTTTAAACTTTCCTCAAGTTTCATTAAATTCGGCCCAAAAATCTGTAACATTTCGCTATCTTTTCATTGGACACCGTTTAATTGAGGCCGAAATTCATTATATGTTTTTAGCGCTCATCCGAGTCGAAGGCACAATTTATACAGAAACTGTATTTATCCGATATGATAACAAAATTCAAACATATCGCTTCCAAAAAATAAGATTTGTCGAGGTCATCAAAATAAGTATTTATTGTGAGATGATTTCTTCTTTGGAGTCAAATTTCTTTCCGCCGTGACATTTCTTCAGGTTTGGTAAGAAAGAAATAGTCACTGGGTGTTAAATCAGGTGAATAGGGTGGAAGAGGGAGCATTTCAAAGCCTAATTCATGGATTTTTGCTATGGAAACTACAAATGGGTGTACCATTTTGTGCACCCTATCGTAAACAATAGCAGCAGCCATCTTGAATGAACAATTCAAAATTGAAACCTCTGAGTAATGTGAGATGCCTTTGGCTTCCACAATCTCTCGCTCTTTCAATCACCGATTGGCCAACACCATATCGTGAAATTTTTCTATTGTTTCGGGTGTAGAGACCTGATCTGGGCGTCCAGAACGTTCGACATCTTTTGTGCCAGACAGACAGATGGTCGCACATACCTTGATCGTTTTAGAATTTCATAAGAACCCAGCATATATCTATATTCTTTTGTGGATCTGCGATGAGTATTTCAATGTGTTACAAAAAGAATAACAAAATCAATATCCATCTTTTTTGATGGTGGGTATATCGAGTATTTTATTGTAACTTTCATTAATATTAGATGAAAATTACCACAAAGAGAAATTCCGGAATACTAATGCTAAATAATGGAAAGCTATTCTATATGACTTGAGTTCTGTTCGCGATGAATGCAATCATACCATACACATAATTTTACACTTTTAAAATAGTTTTAAATTTTAAATGCTTTACGTACATATATAGCAATACAACACTTTACGTATCAATAACAAAATCAATGTAATGTTTATTATATTTGCAAATTTCATTAAAAAAATTGTTTTTATAAAATATAAATGTTCACTTATTTGTCCACAAAATTTGCAATTAATATTTAAATAGAATAATACAACAAACCGTGCATGGTAATTATTCATAAATAAATTATTGTTTATTAAAATGTTGAAATAAATAAATGAATAAATGCATACATATTTATATTTGTTGCATGTAATGGGAAATTTTAAATAAATCTGGTGTTTCAATATCATTTATGAATAATATTTCATAAATTAAATATTTAAACCGTATTAATTTAAGGCACTTAAAAATTCATAGTTTTTATTTTTTTTTGTAACTTATAAATAATGGTTGAAATACATATAATAATAATACTTACTTAGTAATAATATGAAAATGGAAATTGTAAAATAAAATACCGTAAAAACAATTCCAATAAATATTTAATAGTATTAAAATATAAATGTGGATTGAAAACCCCCACGGCTCATATTACAGCTAGGATGCAATTGAGACGCAGTAATATTACAGCTTTTGTGTTTATCAGTATGCAAATACAGTAAAGTTACTTTAGATATTTTTTTAGTTTAAAAGGTTCGATTCGATTAATACCAGAGACTCTGGTTTAGATCGAATTGGACACTTACGGCCATTTTCACAATGTACGATTATTTTATTTTAACCGGAAAATTAACTAACTGTCGGTTTGTTTAACGGGGACCATTTAACCAACGGTTACCGATTTACGTTTCACCATCATTTGATTACTTAACCAAAGCATTCAGTAGAAAGTATGGCAATAATGCATACATTTGTTTACGAAAAATAGTGTAATGAAAGATTGAAATATAAAAAATTGTCTAAAAGACAATAATAATTTGTGTTTTCTTAGTGGTATAATAAAAAAACGTATAAAACTCTAAAATATTAAGGTACCTAACTGTAAAATTTACAGAACAAACTGAACAACAATTACTGAAAACCAACAAGGAACAGTGCACATTTGTTGTTTGGTTTGTAAGTGCAATATACGGGTGGTATATGGATCACCCCGTGCAAAATTTACTTTTCTTCGCTTTACACTTTTAAAAATTATAAATATTACAAAAATATAAATGTTTTTCCATGTTCTTTTATTATATTTCTTACAATTAAGATGCTAACCGGCGAAATTTATTCGGTTATATTTAACAGCAACTTTGTTGTTAAATAGTGTCAGTTATGAATTAATCGTACATTGTGAAATTCATATTAGCCTAACTTGCGGTTAAAGTTCACGTTAACTTTTAATCATACATTGTGAAAATGGCCGTTAGTCAGCCAAATAATCCAACATACTTTGAATTCCCACATGTAGGCAGGGGCCGAATTATCAAATTCGATGTCGGGTGAAATGTATCGATATTTTTATACCCACCATCAACAAAGATTCTTTCCGTTTGCAATACATAAATATTTTTGTCGCAGACCCACATTAGTACATGTATCATGTGTCCTCATCAGATTCTAAGACGATCTAGGTATGTCCGTCTGTCTGTCTTTTGAAAATACGATAGGACCCAAACGAAAAAAGATAGCTGGCTGAAATACTCCCTGTTGATAAGGTATGTTTGAACAAGGGCAATATCGGTCCATGATTTCACATACTCCCCATACAAATGTCCCCCGGAATACTTCGATAATAATTATACCCTACACCACCATAGTGGGGAGGGTATTATGCGTTTGTGTAGATGTTTGTAACGTCCAAAAAAATTAGTCTAACACCCACCTTAAAGTATACCGATCGACTTAGAATCACTTTCTGAGTCGATTAAACGATGTCCGTCGGTCCGTCTGGTCGGCTGGCTGGCTGGCTGTCCATGTAAACCTTTTGCGCTGAAATTTCGTACATATTATTTTTTCGGCTCAAGGACCAAGCCTATTGAAACTAGCTGAAATCGGTCTATTATTTCACCTAGCCCCCATACCAATGTCCTTCCGAAATTGGACTTTATCGGTCATAAATGTTTAATTTATAAATGTATCTCCACAAATTGCGGTCCAAATAAGTTTTATATATACAAATTTCATGTCACCAAATTTTGTTACGATCGGTCCATAATTAGTCATAGCTCCCATATAGACCCGCTTCCGAAAATCCCTTTAACGTGCATAAATCGCTTAAAAATGTTGGTATACTCACAAAATTCAACATAGTAAACTTTCATATAGACACATATCACACGACCTAATTTCATGGTGATCGGTCCATAATTGGACATAGCCCCCATATAAGGCCCACTTCCGAAAATCACTCAAAAATATAAATTATTGAAATTTTAAAAGAAAAATGTTTTTGCTCTTTTACTTAGTGTAGGGTATTATATGGTCGGGCTTGACCAACCATACTTTCTTACTTGTTTTGATATGGAAATAATCTCTTGATTCGATATGTATGCGCCAATTCGGCCCCAGGTTTGTGTGAGATGGTTGAATCATAGCTTTCGTTTCCCAGTTAAAAATACATTCGTTCGAAATCATGTTATATTGGACACATTTTTGAAGAGAAGCAAATCTTGGTCTATTGTCTATTGCCATTTATTTTGTAAATGTATCTCCCATATATAACAAAAAATGCACTCATATTTTTATAGAAAACTGTGAAAGTTGTTATAGAAAATCAACCATAACTTTTGAACCCATGGGAATCTCATTTCGTAATTTTCAGACAGTACTTGTAATTATAATGTCTACTTGATGCAAAAAACTTAAGAAAACAAAGATATACATTCTTGTGATATTCAAAGAAAAGGACATTTAAAGATTTTGCAGGTTCTTTTGCTAATGTTTTCAAATATTTATAAAGATAAAATGAACCATATGAAACATGTGCCGGGTTCTACGCTGTAAAATATGCATTTAGAAGTGGGTCGAAATATTTTGGAATAACCGTATGATAAAAGGAAAAGCTCTGTTGAAAATGGTAGCAAAAATATATAATGGTAGGTAGTATCTATACAAAACTCAGCAAAATTCAGTTCCATGTAAATATAAATTTCAAAAATATATTGTTTACATCGGTCCATATTTGACCATAGCCCCATATAAAGTCCACTTCCGAAAATCACTTAAATACGCATAAATCTCTTATAAATATCGTAATCGAAGTTTGAAGACCAAGAATTACTGGCATTACATCATGAAGATAGTTGTCAAACTTAACAAGAGCTAACAAAATCTATGGGAGCTACTCAAGCAGTAATTTCAAAACGATTACGAGCACCAAGATTTATCGAAAAGCAGAGAAATTAAGTACCATACGAATTGAAGCTGAGATACCTTGAAGGACGATTTTGTATGTATAAAATTATGATTGAACGCTATAAAAGAAAATAATTTTTGCACGGAATCATTACTTGCGAAGAAAAATGGATCCAATACGACAAACCAAAGCATTAGAGATCGTATCTGAACCAGTCGATTCAACACCAAAGCTAAATATTCATGGAGCTAAGATAATTCTTTGTATTTTGTGGGATCAAAATGGTCATTTATATTATGAACTGATGATATTTGACCAGACCATCACAGGCAACATGTACAGCATATGCTGGCGAACATGAAACCGTAACATTCCCTCATGAAAACGCTAAGTTGTCCACATGTTGCAATACCTGTTAAGAAGTATTTACAATGAAGTGGTTGGCAAGTTTTGCCTCACCATCTTTATAGTACAAAACGTGCCCCGTCCGACTACTATTTATTTCGATAGATGTAGAACGCTCTAACGCGGATACGCTTCACTTCACAACAGAGTTTCCGAAATTGGCATGATTTTTTATTGGCCTCAAAAGAGGAGCATTTCTTTTGTCTCGGAATCCATATGTTGGCAGAAAGATGGGAAAATGTCATAGCTAACGACGCAGAGTGCTGCCAGTAAAACAAGTGAGGTTGTTAAAATCAAAAATTTCATGAGCACCTAAAAAATATTGAATAAACCTATTTTACAGGAAATTGTCCAACTATCAAATATGCTACTCTTATTGCAATTAGATTTTTGGTCGACAATATATAGACCTCAGTTGACTGATATGCATGTAAAAAAAACATACCATTTTTAGGTAATTTGGTAATTTTTGATACATTACCTCGAAAACTAGGTAACATATCGTCACGTTTTTATTGTGTTGATTGGTCTATTCATTAAGAAAAGAATAAACAAAAATTTTACTGTTGGCTTTCCGTTTGTCCAGGTAAATCGATATTTACCAACTATCCATTTTTTCAATATTTCTCGACTTTGATGGATAATAAAAAAACCTATTTCTATATTTGCCATATTATCAAAATAAGTTTTTTGATTATTCCAGCTAATGAAGAAATTTCCAGCTACCCATCTTTGTGCCATTTTTTCTAGAGGAAAAAAAATTCATTTTTTCGGAATATTTTTAAAGGAAATGGAAAAAAAATATTTTTAAATCTTTTCTGGAATAATTTTAAATCAAACAATTCGGCTGTGCCGAATTTTAATACCCTTCACCAAAATATACTTTAAAATAAAAATTTTAAATATTTTTAGGTAAACAAAATTTAATTTCTTTTTCAGTTGTTTTTTCGAAATTGTTTTTAAATTTTTTTTTTTAAATTTAATAATTTTTTTTTTAATTTTAAAAATTTTTTTTTTTTTAATATTTAGTGAAAAAAAATTTTGGTGAAAAAAAAAATTCGGGTTAAAAAATATTTTTTCCGACTTTGACCCATTGTAGGTCCAACTAACTATGGTCTTATATACGTCGTTGCACAGGTCTTTGAAATATCTATCATTAGATATCCATATTGTCTATATTAATGATTTAGTAATCCAGATATGGGTCAAAAATCAAGGTTGTCCTGGTTTTTTCCTTATATCTCAGCCATTTGTGGACCGATTTTCTCGATTTTAAATAGCAAGAATTTCGGAGATATTGATGTATCATTCGTGTATGTAAGTTATTTGGGGGCTTCAGAAAGTTGATTTCAACACACAGACGGACAGACGGACATGGCTATATCGACTCCGCTATCTATAACGATTCAGAATATATATACTTTGTGGGGTCGCAAATGAAAAATGTAGAAATTACAAACGGAATGACAAACTTATATATACCCTTGCTACTCATGGTGAAGGGTATAAAAAGCATTTAAAAATTAATATAAAAAATCAAAAATTTAAAAAAAATATTTTATTTTACATAAAATGGATTTTTCCACAAATTTCAAATTTGCTAACCCATAAGTAGGCACCTTAAAAGCGTAGAACAATTTTCAAACACTCATTTCGTAGTCAATTAGCTATCATATGCCTTTAACATTTTTTGATTATCTCACTTGGTTAAAAAGTTATAATTTTTGCAACGAAAAAACTCAAATGGCGCCAATATGCGACGTTTAGAAACAATTAAAATACGATAGGCTGAGAAAACCGAAATTTTGCACAAATAGTTATTGCTAATAACTAACTTAAGTATCCAAAAGTACGTTGAATCGATTTAATGTATGAAAAACTTTGTTCGGACTTTCTACTGTACATATTTTGATCCCGGTAACATTTAAGCAAGGTCAAATTTCTGATTCACTCATATTTCCTAGTAACAGAAAATATAAACATTTATAACATTTGGGGGATTCAAACGGTCTCCTATTAGGTCGTATTGTCATAATGTCCTAAAATATTTTTTTAGTTTAAACAAATTTTTTAAACTAATAAGACTTTTTTAATTATGTTTATTGGTTTGTCATAAAATAACGCTTTTTTGTTTGCAGCACAACCAGAATTTGTATAAACTAAAAAAATATTTTATGACATTATGACAATACGACAATAAGATCCAACAACAGACCGATTGAATCCCCCAATTATGAAATGGTTCACATTATAACCTGAATATACATATATTTAGATTTGTTGTGACAAAGTTTTTTTTTTATTTTACTCCAAAAATTTGTTAATTAAAAATTCATAGAAGTTTTATGTTTTTAGTTTTTTTTTAACTAAATATTTATTTGCATACATTCTGACAAATGTACATACATATATGAACATTTTGGGAAAAAAAAACATAATAAAAAACAATATAAAACACATGACAATTTGCATTTTTAAATAACCCACATACAGTTTAACATGTCATTTTGCTAGCTCTATATGGTTTAGCAGAAATAAATATGGAAATGATTTTGTTTGTTTTTTGCTCGCATTTTTATTTGGGCTATAACCTTTAAACCATAATAAAATATATAAAACTGAAATAACAAAATGATAAAAACTTTGCCATTATTATAAACTCAAATTTTGGTAGTAAGTTTTAAACATAAAAACATGTTACTGTCATTATGCAAATAATGTCCCCCAACTCTACTATTCGGTTGATTATAAACTAACTCGTACTTTAAAGCACGCACACATACCATCCTGGAAAATTATTATGGATTTAACATCTTTTATGTGGCTGTTAAAAAAGGATGAGCGGATGTTCACACACCCTTGTACACATACATATGTGTATATGTAAAGCATCTATATAAAATGGTTAGCCAGGCTTCTCAAACATTCATTCATTCATTTATTCCGTTGTAGTACATTTAAAAGTACATAAACATACATATATCCAAATAAAAATGTACATAAATATGAACATAAACGTACCATACAATATGTGTGATTAGCATAAACGCATTAAAAAATATGAAAAATTTCCATATAATATTGTTTGTTTTGACAACGTTGATGACACTTTCAACACAACCACCAACCAACAGACAATGAAAAAAATAATAACACAAACTGTCAACAACCAAAAAAAATGCTTTTACCACAACCACCACCAACCATCCTGTTGCTTTTTCCAGAATGCCGTGAGAACCAAGCTTATTAATTTGTTGTAAAGTGGAAATTATTACAAAAATAGTAAGCCGTATGAGGAGTATATACTTCTATATAAGTACACAGAAATCAAACAAATATTGTATAGACTTAACATAATTAATACTAATGCAATATATGTATATGGGGGATTTCCCTTCAAGTGAACCAACTTTTGAAATCGATGTCTCCCTTGAATTACTATCCAATAGGACTGAATTACTATCCAATAGGACTAACCTTGGTTCAAATTTCATGCCGATCAGAAGACATCGGTTTCAAAAGTTGCCTCACTTGAAGGGAAATCTCGCATATACATATATTGCATTAATATTAATTACGTTATGTTGATGGATTGACCTTTATAACTTCATGCCTCAAAATAACAATCTGAGACCCAAGTATATGTATATTCTTGATTGTTTATGAAATTCTATGTCGATTGAACTATGTCTGTCAGTCTTTCCGTGTCTGTAAAACACTTCAAGTCCAAAATACACAACCGAAAATTAATAAATTCTTAAATCGTTCTAGATGAACCAGATTAGTTTTGCAACAAAAGACAACCCCCCAAGAAGTTGACATTTCTCAAAATACTTTTGTTATTTTGTTTAAATATATTGCAGATAATATCATAAAATTTTGCCTGCTATCTTTGGAAAAACTAACAAAGTAAATACGAAATATATTGGGCGTGTGACCTAAAAATACGAAATTTTTTTAAAATTTTTGACTTTCATTTCGAAATATTTGTACTGTTCAGTTTTGTGAAACTGTACTTTTTAGTCTGGTCTTTTATTTTTAATAGAATGATCGATCTTTGACATACACGCACAAGCAGGTAGTGAAATGTGCATTGTGTGTGGAAAAGATAAGATCAGAAAGTATTTTCCCTCTCACTAATGTTAAGTGTGGGTAAATACAAAATATAAATAGTTTTAGGCAAACACATTTCCAACATGTGTTTAGTCTAGTTTAGTTTTAAGAATTGTATAATTAGTACTTAAGGAAAATATTGTGTAAATAAATTAGTTCCCTAATAGACACGAAGATATCAAGTTGTCTTCTTTCTTTCTAAGCGGCTTCCGCCGTAGGCTGTGGATTCAACATTTGATTTGTTTAAAAACATGATTTCGTATATTTATACATTAAAAATTAAAATGCTTAAAACATAATAATAAAAAAAACTCATAAAACAAAATACAAAAAAAAAAAAAAAAAAAAAAAAAAAAGCTGGCGAGTTGCACGGTAATCTAACTCAACAGCAACGTTTGGAATCTTTGAAAAAGTTTAAGGAGGAACAAATAGATGTTCTCATAGCTACCGATGTGGCTGCTAGAGGTTTGGATATTGTTGGCGTTAAGACCGTTATCAACTTTGTTATGCCCATAACAACAGAACATTATATACATCACGTCGGGGTCACCAAATGTTGAATCCACAGCCTACGGCGGAAGCCGCTTAGAAAGAAAGAAGACAACTTGATATCTTCGTGTCTATTAGGGAACTAATTTATTTACACAATATTTTCCTTAAGTACTAATTATACAATTCTTAAAACTAAACTAGACTAAACACATGTTGGAAATGTGTTTGCCTAAAACTATTTATATTTTGTATTTACCCACACTTAACATTAGTGAGAGGGAAAATACTTTCTGATCTTATCTTTTCCACACACAATGCACATTTCACTACCTGCTTGTGCGTGTATGTCAAAGATCGATCATTCTATTAAAAATAAAAGACCAGACTAAAAAGTACAGTTTCACAAAACTGAACATGTACAATACATATAAATTTATTCAAAGTATTGGCCATTGTTAGGAAAAGTTCATATCCCATTTTTCTAGCAACATATGGATTCCTAGCCAGACGGAGTATTACGGTTTCATGCCTGAAGGCCAATGCTCGCTTCAAACGAATCAGTTGCGTTCGATACAGGATCACTGTGATGGTCTGGCCAGATTTCAGTAATGATTCGATTCGTATGGTACCCAATTTCCATGCTTTTGGATGAATCCTGCAACTCTCAAACATTTTAAAATTGCTGCTTGAGTAGATCCCAATGATTTTCCAAGTTATTTTTGAGTTTTATAAGAATCTTCATGGAGTAAAGCCTCCAATTCTCTCGCACGTTGAAACTGATGAAACTAATTCACCATGAGCTTTAGTGAGCAATTGGTGTACTTCAAATTAAAGAATTAAAGCAAAATTTCCAGCATATTTGGTACAAAATTAGACATTTTTGAAGCCAAAAAACGTTGTTCTTTACACTATGTTGACTAAGTGGGAATAAATCACAGATAATAGCCCAATAAATAATTGTGTTACTTTAGTTTAAAGCAGTTTTTTTTATTATTTTATTTTATTTTAGCAACAAAAAAAATCAAATAAAGCCAAAAACTTCACCGTTATTAGAGTTATTGATTCTGAGTAAAATAACGAAAAATTAATTGTCGGTCATGCCTACTTTTGGATAGGCGGAGCTTTTAAGTTTCATAATATTTTGAATATTAAAGCCCAAGAAACCCCAAAATATTTACGTTTTTTGGCTTAGAATCAATAATTCTAATAACTTTGAAATGTAGGTCTTGATAGGAAATGATGCTAAACCCGACATATGTGACGTTATTTTAATTTTTATACCCTGCACCACCATAGTGGAGGGGGTATAATGCGTTTTTGCAGATGTTTGTAACGCCCACAAATATAAGTCTAGGTACCTTAAAGTATTCCGATCGACTCAGAATCACTTGCGGATTAAACAATGTCCGTCCGTCTGTCCATGTAAACTTTGTGATCAAATTACAGGTCGCAATTTTGAAGATATTTCGATAAAATTTGGTACACCACATTTTTTCGGCACAAGAACAAAGCCTATTGAAACTGGCAGCAAATATCCTCCCGAAATTGGACTTTATCGGTCATAAATATTTAATTTATTTTAACAAATTTTATTGTGATCGGTCCATAATTAGTCATAGCTCCCATATAAGACCCGCTTCCGAAAATCACCTTAACGTGCATAAATCTCCCAAAAATTTTGGTATACACATAAAATTCAACATAAATAACTTTCATATAGACATAAATCACTAGACGTATTTTCATGGTGAGCGGTCCATAATTGGTCATAGCTCCCATATAATGCCCACTTCCGAAAATCACTCACGAATATAAATTATTGATTTTAAAAGAAAAATATTTTTGCTTGTTTTGTTTAGGAAAAAAATTAAATGTATTTTACAGAAAAAAAAAATATAATAGAAAATACAACAGAAAAATCAAAAGAAGTTAAAAAGTTACATTACAAATGCAATTAACATATTGACTGACAGCGAATTAAAAGGTACGTTCACAATTTATAAAATTTTGACACTTAATTGCACTTTTATTCAATTACCAGTAAAAAAGCTCTACATTATGAATACGGCTAATATTTAATTTTAAAGAAATAAATGATCTCCAAATATTTTAATCAACTTTTTGTTTTAGTTAGTACAATTGAATTGTAATGTATTGTTTGTCGTTTTTATACCCTCCACCACCATAAGTGGTGAATGAGGGTATATAAGTTTGTCATTCCGTATGTAACATTGAGAAATATTCATCTGAGACACAACAAAGTATATATATTATTGATCCTTATGAAATTCTAAGTCGATTGAGCCATGTCCGTCTGTCTGTCCGTCTGTCCGTCTGTGTAAAACGCGCTCACGTCCAAAATACGCAAACAAACTTAGTAGAGTTACAAGAAAAATGTTTATTATTGTCCTAAGCAGTTTGGTATTGAAAATCAGCAAAATCGGTATAGTGGAACCAAAGTTATGAATTAAAATGTGGGACAACCTCAAAATTGATAATTTTCACATATTTTTGGACATTTTTTGTAAATATATTGCAGCTAATATCATAAAATTTTGCACTCGTTACTTTTATGATAAAAGGAGTAACTCTGGTAAAAATTATAAGAATCGGTGCAAGATTTCTCCTAGCCCCCATACAAATATCTTCCCGAAATATGATTCTATGGTCTATAAATGCCTACAGAATAGGAATTCCATATAAAATGCAGCAAAAATAAGTTTCGTGGTAAAAAAAATTATATTGCAAAATTTTTAGTGGATCGGCCCATATTTGACCATAGCCCCCATATAAAGTACACTTTCGAAAATCTCTTAAATAAGCATAAATATCTTATAAATGTCGCTATCAAGTTGAAATTCGACACAAATAATCCCCATATATACCAAAATCGCTGTGCCTAATTCTATGAAGATCGGCCGATAATTGGTTATAGGTCCCATATAAGGACCACTTCCGAAAAACACAATAACCTACATAAATATCTAAAAAATATCAATATCAAAACAAAATTTCACACAGATCCGTAGTTTATATTTAGAAATCATACTGCTGGATTTTGTGAATATCGATCACTATTTGACCACAGCTCCCATATAAGGTCCACTTCCGAAAATCAGTTAAGTACTCATAAATCTCTTATAAATACATTTATCATGCTAAAATTCGACAAAAATTATACTCATATATATAGATATCACAGTACCAAATTTTATGCAGATTGGCCGATAATTGGTCATAGCTCCCCTACAAGGCCCATTTCCGAAAAAATATATTAACCTTAAAAAATATTAAAAACATATGTATATCAAAATGAAATTACGCACAGATTAGTAATTTGTATCCAGTAATCATACTTCTGGATTTTGTGAATATCGGTCCATATTTAACCAAAGCTCCACTCCCGAAAATCACTAAAATCCTCATAAATTTCTTACAAATATATTTATCAGGTTGAAATTCAAAACAAATTTATTCAATACATAAAAAAATCGATGTACCAAATTTTATGATAAGAACCACTTCAGGAAAACACATTAACCTGCACAAATATCCATAAAAATCTATACTGAACCAAAATTTTACACCGATCAGTAATTTGTATCCAAGAATCGAGCTACAAGATTTTTTAAATATTGGTCCATAATTCGGCATAGCTCCCATATAAGGTCCACTCTTGTTAATAGCGTTGTTTATATGAAATTCTTTAAAAATAGCTCTTAAATACTTAGGCCCATAATAGGTCATAGCATCCATATATTAAACCAAAATAGTACACAGATCAGTAATTTGTGTTCAAAAATCATAATACTGAATTTTGTGAATATTTGTCCATAATCGGCCACAGCTCTCATATAAATACATAAAAATCACGTTAAAATATTTTATGACAATCAAATCATAATAGGTCATAGCTCCCACATATATCCCACAACCAAATATTTTGAAATTTGTCTAAATATATTTGTGTACCCTTTTTTATACTCTTTTTCTTCACTTGAGGTTAAAAGAGAAAAATGTTGATCCAAACATATTAACTAATTATTAAGTATATAAATTGTTAAATTTTTAAATTGCTGAATTAGATACAATTTTTTGTAAATTTGATATAAAATATCTTCTGCGTAAACTAGTCTTTCTAACAATTGTTATATTATTTCAGTTTTCATACCATCATATTTAGGTGGAGGGTATTTAAGATTCGGCACGGCCGAATATAGTACTCTTTCTTGTTTTTAATAAAACTACACAATTTTATAAAATATATAAGTAAAATTATCCGGGAAACCCTAAACCCTAATGATAGATATTTCAAAGTCATTTGCAAAGACTTATATAAGGCCATGTAGTACGTTGGACCTACAACATACTGTTGCAAAAGTATTTTTTAGTCCGAATTTTTTTCCAAAAAAAAAATTTATAACAAATTTTTTTTTCACAAATAAATTTAAAAGAACGTATTTTTTTTACCTAAAAATATTTAAAATTTTTATTTTAAAGTATAATTTGGTATAGGGTATATAAGAATCAGCACAGCCGATTGTTTCTTGTTTCTAGAACCAATTGGTTATTTAAAAAAATAACAGTTATTTTGGGTCCCTGAAATTTTCATATTTTCAGCATATGGTTTTTAGATCACGGAGAACAATTTTCGAAAAAGTTCACTATAAGGGCCCTAATTAACAATTCTATTAAATGTTGTGTTAAAGTTGTTCTCAAACAAAACTGAAATAAGAATGTTAGAAATTGTTTGGCGAAAATACATTTCATCCCGGTTGTCTCACAGTTTGGTGCATTACTACTTTATTCGTAATTGAAGGCACATTTGCTTTCTTGTTTACTTAGGGCAGATTTCAATGTATTATTGTTACAAAATCTACATGATTATATACTCCATTGGAAATTTTCTATTACAAATAGATTTTATATCTCTTTGACTTTCGATAGTACAATTATGCATATAAATATTTGTACCAGCATTTATATAAATGTATATATATTTTAAAAATTTAATAATATTATAGGTTTTTCCCTTAGATATTAAAAATATCATTATCGTTCATCGTTTATAAATTTTGTTTGTGGGGGGATTTAGCTATTTTGTATTTCGAAACATTAATAGCATGTAATTTTAAAATAATGCATGCCAAAACATGCATATACAAACACATTAATACAATATGAGGACCTAAAAGTATGCTAATATTGTTTACTTTTCAAACCTACCATAAAACACAAGTCAAATATGCGTGTATTAGTATGTAAATATGTATGTGTGCATGTAGAGGTATGTATGTGTGATCATTATAATAATTTTCATTTAAGATGACATCACATTTTACATATTTTATGACAATAAATGGCGATGATGGTGATGTTGATTATAATATTTTCTCTTTTATGAGTACGAGTCCTTGTTGTAAATACATGTATGTATGTGAGTGTATTTACATGTATGTGAATCTGTCAGTGTCAAAGTCATGCCATTATAATGTTATTCATAAGAATGTATGTATAGGTTCATATGTATGGGACTGTGTGACTTTGTTTATGGCTGTGGTAAAAATTAAATTATTTTGTAGACACAAATTTACATTTTTAATGAATGAAAAAGTAACAGTTAATTGATAAAAAAATTATAAATTCAAAGAAATTTAAAATTTTAGTTATGTTTTTCCTAAAATTACCCCATGTTTTTATACCTATCACTTCACTTTCAACATTGATTTTTATACCCTTCACCATGAGTGCCAAGGGTATATGTATATAAATTTGTCATTCCGTTTTTAATTTCAAAATTTTTCATGCGACCCCAGAAAGTATATACTATATTCTGGATCGTTATAGATAGCGGAGTCGATATAGCCATTAGTGTGTCCCAAAAAAAGTTTTTTTTTTCTTATTTTGATGGGTGCTCAAGCATCATTTTAAAGCTTATAGGGTAGAGTATTTTTTTAAGTTTTTTTTTAAATTTTTCGGAAGTGGTTAGAGTTTTATTCATAACTTTGTCAAGATCCACGATTTTTATTACTTTTGAGGACACAGTTTAAAAGAAAAATGTCCTAGCTTTATTTTTGTGTGCAAAAATTTTTAGTTTTTGTAATGAATTGGCGCATTAAGGTGCCGTACATTACAATTTTTCGAAATTTTTCCATAAATTTTTGTAAATAAGGCTTTATAACTTTTAAAATTTTTATGAAAATGAAAAAAACTAAAAATGCAGTTTGAAAGACCAATTAATTCTTAATAATTTAGAGACAACAATTTTTGAATTTGCTTTTACCGTTTCTGAGTTATATAAAGCAAACGAAAACTTTTGTGTACACAAAATGATTTGTATACCGTACAACACCATAGTGTAAACAAACTACAAGTCGCAATTTCAAAGATAAAATTTGATACAAGCTTTTCTATTGCCAACTAGACGAAGCATATTGAATTTGGTTGGAATCGGTCCATTATACGATTG
Organism: Calliphora vicina; assembly: GCF_958450345.1. Classification (NCBI taxonomy): domain Eukaryota; kingdom Metazoa; phylum Arthropoda; class Insecta; order Diptera; family Calliphoridae; genus Calliphora; species Calliphora vicina. The sequence continues at coordinate 82,214,077 of NC_088784.1, forward strand.
ACCTATCTAAAAATAGATAAAATCTCATAAATATCTTAGCTATAAAGGTATCTAAACCAAATTGAGCACAAATAAGTTTTATATAAGCTAACCTCGCGCCTACCAAATTTTGTGGCGATCGGTCCATAATTACTCATAGCTCCCATATAAGGTCCACTTCCGAAAATCACTTTAACTATCATAGATCTCATAAAAATTTTCGTATTCAAATAAAATTCAATAAAAATACAAAAGTGATGTCACCAAATTTTATACCGATCGGTCCATAATTAGTCATAGCTCCCATACAAAGTCCGCTTCCGAAAATCATTTTAACGAGCACAAATCTCTAAAATATGTTGGTACATTTTAAAAGAAAACTGTTAAAAGAAAATTGTTGTCCCTAAATTATTAAGAATTAATTGGTCTTTCAAACTGCATTGTTAGATTTTTTCATTTTCATAAAAATTTTAAAAGTTATAAAGCCTTATTTACAAAATTTATGGAAAAATTACGAAAAATTTTAATGTAGGGCACCTTACTGAGCCAAGTCATTACAAAAACTAAAAATGTTTGCATTTTTCTTTTAAACTGTGTCCTCAAATGTAATAAAAATCGTGGATCTTGACAAAGTTATGAATAAAACTCAAAAAAAGACCGACAAACCCGATTTTTGTCAAAAATTCGGTTGAGTGGCTTCGAAACCTCTTCCAAAAAATCTAAAAAAAATCTCAAAAATACTTTACCCTATATGCTTTCAAATTATGCTTGAGACCCAGCAAAAATTTGTTTTTGGGACACGCTATTTGTCCGTCTGTATGTTGAAATCAACTTTGGTATGACTTTTGTATATATTTGTAGTTAATGTCTTTTTCGGAAGTGGTCCTTATATGGGAGCTATAACGAATATATGCAAAAATTATCAAAATTTTTGACGTTGTCTTACATTTCGGTCCATGCAGATTTTCAATACCAAACAGCTTTGAAAAATTATTTAATTTCACTCCTGTATTTTGAATGTTAGAGTGTTTTACAGAGATAGAAGGAAATAGCTCAATCGACTTAGAATTTAGAAATGCTGTTGGGTCTCAGATTATATACGTATAACATTATTCGTCACTCTTGGTGGTAGAGGTTATAACAATAATTTTTTTGGTGATTTATGATGAAGATGGCGTATCTTTTGAACGACGTGTTTGTTTTTAATAACTAATATGTAGTTTTGAAGGGTACATACATATATTCCATTTATTCTCACTTAGTTATAGTGTAAACAACTAAGTTTTTTTTGTTTCGAAAATGTATAATTTTGTACCAACGAATCGTCATAGACTTGAAAATTGTCACTACTTCTTTAAATTGAAAACAAGTAAGAAAGTATGGTCGGTCAAACACGACCATATAAAAACTATTTTCTATTAAAATATTAATTCGTGAGTGATTTTCAGAAGTTGGCCTTATATGAGATGTATGACAAATTATGGACCGATCACCATGAAATTAGGTCGTGTAATCGTTGAATGTTATTTATGATGAATTTTGTATATATTCCAAAATTTTTAAGATACTTTTGTTCGATAAAGTAATTTTCGGAAGTGGGTCTTATATGGGAGCTATGACTAATTATGGACCGATCGTAACAATATTTGGTGACAAAAACTTATTTGGAGCGAAATTTGTGAAGATACATATATAAATTCAACATTTATAACCGATTAAGTCAAATTTCGGGAGGATATTTCTATGGGGGCTAGGTGAAATAATGGACCGATTTCAGCCACTTTCAATAGGTTTGGTCCTTAGACCAAAGAAATTATATATACCAAGTTGTATCAAAACATCTTCAAAATTGAGACCTGTACTTTGCGCACAAAGTTTTCATGGACAGACAGCCAACCAGACCGACCGACGGACATCGTTTAATCGATTCTAAGTCGATCGGTATACTTTAAGGTGGGTGTTAGACCAATATTTTACAAACATTTGCACAAACGCATAATACCCTCCCCACTTGTAGGGTGTAGGGTATAAAAATACAAATCTTAAATATTTTTATGTAAACAAAAATAAATTATTTTTTTAATTTATTAGCGTAAAAAATTGTGTGGCAAACATTTTTTTCGCTAATTTATGTTATAATTTTTTTTAATTTATTAATGAAATAAATTTTAAAACTAAATAATTTTGTTTGGTAAAAAAAATTCGGTGTAAAAAATATTTTTGCCGATTTTGACCCATTGTAGGTTCGACTTACTTTGGTCGTATTTACGCAGTTGTAAAGGTCTTTTAAATATCTATTATAGGATGTCCATATTGTCTACATTAATGACTTAGTACTCCAGTAGCTCGTTTCTGTATTTCTCGAATAGGAAAACTTCTCACATGAAGTGTGAAACAAAAAATTCCATCGTTTCTCGATGTGCGAGAAAAAAGTGTTTCTGTATTTGAATGCGAAAACGGACAACACAGATTCTGTTCTTATTGGAATATTTCCAGTAATTAACTGTCAAATGCAAGACAAACGTCAACGAAAGAAAGAAATTATAATAAAACGAAAACAGTGAAAGGCTAAAAAATTTCAAATGCCAAAATATATCTAACAATTGTGTTTTATTGATTGTCATCATTTGAATATAAATCAAAAAGTATAACGCTTATAACTGCTGAATTTAAAAAAAATATTTTGAAACACATTTTTGTGTACTTACATGTGTATATATAATTATTTTATTCAAGCTCTGTGCTACTTACATTTTCGGCTGATTTGGGTTCCATATTTATACATACGAAGTTAAAAATATCTATATTTTTAAAAATTTTGTTTTTCTCACACCATTTTCAAATGTGACTTGTTTTGACAGTTCTTGTGTGAAACTTTTCGCAAAATATTGCTACAGAAACACTTTTTCTCACATCCTTCCAATAATTGCTGGAAAATTATTTAAATGACAGATAATTCTCGCAAATTCAAGATACAGAAACATTTGTGCGAGAAAAAACATATGTTGTTTCATTTTACACTGTTTTTGTTGCAATTCAATCGTTTCATGCGGAAATTTTTTTCTATTCGAGAAATACATAAACGGGCTACAGATTAGATCAAAAATAGGTAAAAAAACCGAGGTTGTCCTTGTTTTGTCTTTATATCTCAGCCATTTGTAGGCCGATTGTATCGATTTGAAATAGCGACCGTACCGGGGAATTTCCGATATATTGATGTAATAATCATGTATGTAAGTTATTTGGGGGCTACGTGGTGGCCACTCTGCCGGACATGGCTATATCGACTCCTCTATCTATAACGATCCAGAATATATATACTTTGTGGGCTATATAAATATATACTTTGCGCAAATGAAAAATGTAGAAATTACAAACGGAATGAATAGGTTCCAAGACCAATTCAAATTGATTCCGACATAAAATATTTTCTTTTATTTTTATTTTATTTTAATAAAATTTTATATTTGAAAATGATTTAGATATATTTTCCTGATCTGGAGTTGAATTACCGCTCTTTGACGATGAATTAAGTGATAATTAAAAAATAATTTTGATGAATATATTTCTTTAATTAGTTTTTTTGGTTTATTAAATTATTCGTTATTTGTAAAACTATAGTGAGCCTCAAAAGTGAGTAAACACCAAAAATTATTTGATTTTTTTTAAGATAATGAAAATCCTAAAATTTATCCATCAACTCAAATTTAAAAGTTTTGCTTTGTTGGAGATTGAGTTGAATAATAGATTTGGTTCCGAAAAAAAATATTTAAGTCAGAATATAATGATTTTTATGATCTTAAAAATATCAAAAAATTCACTACTCACTTTTCAGGATGTGTGTATGTATATCACGAACGAATTTGCAGACCATTTAAATGAAAAACTGAAATAATACTGCATATAATGAAAACTCGGTTAACCAGTTTATCATTAAAAACCTTATTCGAAACCGGTTTTTTATAAAATGAAATTTTTCAAATAACCCAAAAACTGGTTTTCTAAATAAGTCGTTTTTTTCAATATTATAATTTTAAATGGTGCAAATAAGATTTTTTTTTTAAATGTTAAAGAGGTGATATTTATGGAAGGGAAAGTATCTGGACTTAAAATGTTGTTGATTTTGGATATATTGTACTTGCAATATGTAATAAAATAGGCAAAAATCATTGCTGACTCTAAATTATCCCTCATCAAGAAGTTAATTTAACTTTCGATTTAACTTATTTAGCAGAAATTTCAACCTCATTCATGTAACATTTCTCACCGTTTGCATTTCAAACTCGTTTCCATAGAAACTCCTACAACGTTACCTTAGCTACCTTTTACCATTTACAAAACAAACTATAACAAACAGAAGTAAAATGCATTTTTCTTAAATTCAGTTTTATTAAAAATGTCCGATCACATAGATATGGATGAATTTCGAATGACAGCAGATGATTTAAAAGACTTTAAAAGGGACCTATTGGCCACTGTCTACAATCAAACGCACACTCAGCTGATGATATACCAGCAAGGCAAGTGCTTGAGAACAGCAAAAACAATTAAAACCAGAAAATCTTCTCATAGTGCAGCTATAACTGATGGTGAGGAAACAATGCCCTCGGCTGAAGTTTTAAATGACATAAAATTGGACAAGGAATTAGATGCCTTGAGAAATATTTATAAAGAGGCTTATGAGGAGTTAACAAAAGAAAAATTAATTGAAGAACAGCCCTATGCAGACGTAATAAATGCCATAGAAGTGCAAAAACAAAACAATAATGAAGTGGATGTTTTAACGAAAGACTTAAAAGAGAACAAAACGATATTGAAAAACTTAAAGGAACTACAAAAAAGGGAGCAAAGCGAAATGTCTGAAAAATTATCTCAAAAATCACAACGTATCGAAGTGTTACGTGATCAATTGAGTAACATAAAACGTATTAATCATTTGGAAGTTAGATTGGTGGAGAAATGGGAAAACAATCGCTATACACAGGCCACCATAGTAGGCGAAAAGGAAGAACGTTTTCTAATGCAAGAAATACTGGAGCTGCATCGCCGCATGGCTGGCGAGCAACGTTTGATCTATGAAATTCAAGCATTTCGCAATAATGAAATCTCCGAATTAAAGGATAAAATTTCGAAGTGGGAAGAAAAATTCCGGGAGGAAAAATTTCAAATAATTGCAAAGAACTTAACATTGACACAGAACATTGCAGACATTGTGAAATCTCATGAGAAGCATTGTGAAATTACGGAGCAAAGACAGCTGTTTGTGGCTGAATATTTGGAGCAAAAAGCTGAAGAGCAACGTTTGTATGAACAGCAACTTTATCGTATCGAATGTGCGGTACGCATACAGGCTTGGTGGCGTGGTGTTATGGTACGTAAGGGCTTGGGCCCATATCGTAAGAAATCGAAAAAGGGTAAGAAATCTAAGGGCAAAAAGTAAATTGAAATAAAGTGTAAATCATGAAGAAAAATACTCCAGATATAAAGTGTTTTTATTGATGTCGGGGGAAACGGTGAGCAGATATTGTGTTAGCATTTCACAATATGAAATTTGTTAATTTAGTTTTAAAGGTTCTTCCCTATAGTCTATCAACCACGGACAGTAACGGTTATAAGTGAATCAAAAGAGTTATTTTATAACAGTTATTTTGTGACTTTAGAAATAAAAATCCATCTGAAACAGTTATTATTATACATAAAAATAAAAGTTCGCATGAAACTCTTAAAAAAAGGGGTTTAAATAGCCGACATAAAAAAACTTATTAGTTTTATTATTCCCATCAGAAAATAAAACTCATCTGAGGAGTTTTATTTTTTCCGTCAGAAAATAAAACTCATTTGAGGAGTTTTATTTTTCCCGTCAGAAAATTAAACTCATTTGAGGAGTTTTATTTTTCCCCATTGAAAAAAACTTTATTTGAGGAGTTTTATTTTTTCCGTCAGAAAATAAAAACCATTTGAGGAGTTTTATTTTTTCCGTCAGAAAATAAAACTCATTTTATGTAAATTGACACCTATACCTTGTCACTGGTCAGTTCATTACAATTTGTAAAGCACCTTACATTGCAACTGAATAAATTCTCATTAAAATAAAAACAAGAGGGATTTTAATCTGACATTATTAGATTCCTATTATTAAATTATTGTTGTGTTTTTATTAAACAAATAAATTTCGCAATAAAGAAAAATACTGAAAAAAGTAGAAAATAAACGAAAGTAGTTTTATTTTATGACTGAAAAAATAAAACTCCTCGAATGATTTATTTATGACGGCTGTTTAAAACTCTTTTTTAAGAGTTTCATGCGATAGACACAATAAAGAAAGATACTGCATTGCATTACGATTGAATAAATTGTAAATAAAATAAAAACAAGAGGGATTTTAATCTGGTTTATTTGATTCCTATTATTAAATTATTGTTGTGGTTTTTTTCTGAAACACGCATTATTTTAGATAGACTCAATAAAGAATGATACTGAAAAAAGTAGAAAATAAATGGAAAGAGTTCTATTTTCTGACGGGAAAAATAAAACTCCTCGAATTATTTCTTTATGACGGCTATTTAAAACTCCTTTTTAAGAGTTTCATGCGATAGACTGAATAAAGAAAGATGCTGAAAAAAGTAGAAAATAAACTAAAAGAGTTTTATTTTCTGATGGAAAAAATAAAACTCCTCAATTGACAGTTATTTTATGACTTCTATTTAAAACTCTGTTTTAAGAGTTTCATGCGAACTTTTATTTTTATTTCTTTTATTATTATTATTTCATAAATAGAAAGTTTCTTCAACTGTTTATTTGCTCTTCAGTGTATTTAAAGCGCTTTAATATGTGCCATAATAATTTATCCATCCAAAAGTCAAACCAACTAAAACGCCATTCCCAACTGACATTTGCCTAAGTAACTTAAGTCTGAAGTCATAAAAGCACATCATTCATTCAGTCAGTCACTGGCAGAGTCAGTAACACATCCAGTCGCCAGACATTCAAACGAAAGTCTATGCCTTTATCCAGCATAACTAGTCTGTGTATGGGTTCACTCGAAGGATTTCCTTAAATTAAATTCTTTACTGTGCACTTTGGCATCAATTCATCTCAGGCACACTTAAAGTTGAAATCTGTTGCCACTAGATAAAAGAACATGTGTGAGTGTGTTAGATTTTTTTGCATGCATTGTTGGAAATTTATATTTACATATCGCTCAATTGCTGCAACAACGTCATAACACAAATTCCGGGTGTTTTGAACTGACACCTACAAAATATACGTCGTTCTTCAGTCTTTCATATAGTTTTATCAGTTTTCAAAAAAGTCAATTATTTTTTGTATGAGAGTATTTTTTTGTTTTAAACGTCAAAATTAGAATTCATGTTTTCTCGTATATTTGAAAAGTAAAAACTTGGGTTATATACAGATTAGAAAGATATTAACATATACTATTTAAATCAGGTTTTATATCTGAAATCGCATGACCTGTTGAAAATTTATTTAAGAAATAGTAAAATATCATAAAACATTCAAAGCCGTTTTTCTCGAAATGACTTTTTTTTAATTACGACGTTGTTGCAGCAAATGAGCGATATGATATGATTTTCTGTTTAAACATTTTTCAGACTTTGGAATTTTTTAATCTAAAAAAAAGTAAATACGGCTACAAATGACTATAACTAATATTAGCGGTTTATGGTTTTGTTCTACTTATCCTTTGAAATGTTATTTGAAAGTTTCACCAGTTTAATGTTTCGAAAGTAGTTCGATCAAATCGAACAAAAAAGTGGTAATAAATTTAATTATTGTAAACAAGAAATTCAAAGATATCTTTCACATTTCCAGTCTTGAAATTTAAGGCTATTTTGTTTTTCGCAAATATTCTCTAACACGAAACTAGTTTTTTGTAATATTCCAATCCCTTTTGTAGTGAAAAATAATCAAAGTAATTTTTCCCACAGTCAAACGATGTGCGTCCGGCTGGCGGGTGGCTGTCCATGTAAACTTGTGCGCAAAGAAAAAGACGAAGTCTACTTAAACTGGTAACAATCTGTTCATTACTTCATATATGTCCTCCCGATAAAGGACTTTATCGGTCATAAATTTATATATATATCCACATACATTTTTCCACAAATAAAGCTTTGAGCGGATGGATTCATAATTGTCCATAGTTCTCATGTAAGGACCTGGCGATCGGCATATAATTGGCCATAGCTCCCATATACTTTCGAAAATTACTCACGACAATAAATTATTGAAATTTTAAAAGAAAAAAGTTTTTGTTCATTTAATATGGTGGCTTGATTAGGGTATTCAATCGATTAACCGTTAATCGGTTAACTGTTCGAATAATTTAAAATTGACGATTTTCAAATAACGAATAAACCGATTAATTTGTGTCGATTAACCGATTAACCGAAATGTCTATTTTTTTGCACTTTATGCAGAATTATTTTGTAAAATTGAATTTTTTAACTCGTGAACATTCCCTTCTAGCAATAGTTTTTTGAAGTATAGTACGAAAACTGAAACTAAGGAATTTGGAAATGACATTTTTTCTAGAATATTCTATATTGAACTTTGTGATAATGAGTTGAAGGACGATATGGTAATAGACGAAACTAACGACATTACTGAAACGAGTCTTTAATCAGAACTTAAGGAAACTATTAAAGTATTACAAAACTAAAAAATATGCTTAGAAAAAACTAAAAAAGAACTGAGAAATTGGACAGTGAAATAGTTTTTTCAAGTCAAGTTTAATTAAAACAAAAAAAAATCGTTTAAAATTGAAGGATTTACATTACATTCTTTTTTAAAAGATTATTTCAGAAGATCTCCCTAAAATCGAAAAAAAGAACTCACGTGTGTATATTTTTATTTATTGTTTTGTAGAATTATTATGTTTTGTTTGTTTTTAATGCTTTTGTTCTTTTTATTAACAAAATGCTTATATAAGTATGCAAAATTCGTGTTTTTCTTTTAAATTTAAAATTAAAATAGAAATTATTCGGTTAATCGAATAATTTAATATTAACCGATTATTAACCGATTAAATCTAAACCCCGATTAATTATTTGCTCGATTAATCGATTAATTCAGAAACCCGATTAATTGAATACCCTAGGCTTGGTCGAATATATTTTGTTGTTTCTATATATATTTTTTTCATAATAAAAACAAGTAAGAAAGTATGGTCGGTCAAGCCCGACCATATAATACCCTACACCAAGTAAATGAGTAAAAATATTTTTCTTTTAAAATATCAATAATTTATATTTTTGAGTGATTTTTCGAAGGGGCCTTATATGGGAGCTATGATCAATTATGGACCGATCACCACAAAATTAGGTCGTGTGATTTATGTCTATATGAAAGTTATTTATGTTGAATTTTGTGTGTATACCAACATTTTTAAGTGATTTATGCACGTTAAAGTGATTTTCGGAAGCGGGTCTATATGGGAGCTATGACTAATTATGGACCGATCGTAACAAAATTTGGTGACATGAATTTTGTATATATAAAACTTATTTGGAGCGAAATTTGTGTAGATACATAGATAAATTAAACATTTATGACCGATAAAGTCCAATTTCGTGGGGACATTTGTATGGGGGCTAGGTGAAATAATGGACCGATTTCAGCCAGTTTCAATAGGCTTGGTCCTTGGGCCGAAAAAGTAATATGTACCAAATTTGATCGAAATATCTTCAAAATTGCGACCTGTACTCTGCGCACAAGGTTTACATGGACAGCCAGCCAGCCAGCCTGCCAGCCAACCAGACGGACGGACGGACGGACGGACATCGTTTAATCGACTCAGAAAGTGATTCTAAGTCGATCGGTATACTTTAAGGTGGGTGTTAGACCAATATTTTTGGGCGTTACAAACATCTGCACAAACGCATAATACCCTCCCCACTATGGTGGTGTAGGGTATAATAAAAATCGAGTTCTAGTTTGCATTTATTGAGTGCAAGGTTTTTTAAGTATGTAAATAATATAGATATTATACAGGGAAAAAATTATATTGGGAAAAAAATAATAGCACCACTTTGGCACTTTTTTTTCCAAAAACAAATAATTGGTGTTAGTATTTTTACAAATGTTGATATCTAATATATAGCTTAGTATGTCCCCTATATTCAGTGTTGCCAATTCTTGGTGAACAAAAAGGGCTAAATACTTAGAAAAAAAAGGCTAAGAAAGGGCTAAATTTTTTTAGTTAAAAAAATACATACAGTTGACAAAAAAAAAACAACTTATGCATTAAACACATTCAAGACAGCAGGCTACCAACTTCAATCTGTCAAAAATAAAATGCACACTTTTATATGGAGACGATTATTTTAACGACAGCACAGCTACACGGCCACACGACTACTCATGCCGATGTAGCCGAATTAGGCTAATTTCTATTTTTGTCAACTACAAAAAAATGTATATCAAATTAGTGCTTAAAAAAATATATTTTTTTACTTAATTAAGAGAAGTTTCTGATAACCATATTGAAATAAATTAATAACAGGTACATAATTAATTAAAACCATATATATATTTTTACTCAAATAATTGTTTCAATCTTAATTACTTTGGAATTTTGTACGGTTATTTTTTATTAAAGTGGCACCACTGAATTATAAATCAGCTGTTTACTTTGTAGCTGTCGTCTTTAAAATAATTCAGTAGCTGCCACACGACTACAACTGTAACCAGCAGAATTTGTGTTCGTGTAGTCGTGTAGCCTGTTGTCTTGAATGTGTTTAATGCATTAGAATGTTACATTTGGCTATGCCGAATAGACAAACAAAATTTATGAATACAACACACGTTCAAATGCTAAAAAATAAGGATATTTATTTCTGTTTGTTGATTCTTTTAACTTTAAAATAACGTAATATGTGGCCACACGTATATCATATGCCGATATTTTTAAAACCTCGTATTTATCACCTGACCTGCAAAATGCTCCTTGACAAAGTATATATAATGTAATCCTTTGTGATAACTTCGAAATCGATGGAGAATATTTTGATAAGTGAATATATGGAAAATATGCCTCTCATGTAATACAGAAAAAATATTCTAAAAATTATACACGTCGTCGGACAGAAATCATTTTCATTGACAAAAACATAAATTTTGCCATTAGTTCGTAAACATATCAAAACTAAGGTAGTCAAAATATTTGGTCAAAATATTAGAAATTACGGGTGTGGCATCCTGTATACATAAATATTTAATTTAATTTCGGAAAAAAGTTAATTTTTTATATTTGATCAGATATAAATGATCATAGTTAAACTATTATCGATAATGAACTGAATTTTTCATTCTAAGTTGGATGGATTGTAATCTTTGAAAACAGTATACATGACATGTATAAGGTGTTATAAATATTAAAGTAGTATATTTACGTCAAATTTTAATTTTAGAGGAACCTAACTTTTAAGGATGTTATCTGTACATTTAAAAAATACGAAAATATCTCAATTTTTTCAAAAGTTACAGAGTTCTGAGGAACCATGCAAGAATACAACATGTATTTTGAATGCGTCCTTGATGCAAATATTAATTTCTTGAGCAAAAATTTAAAGATATAATTTGAGAACTAGAGCAATTTTGAAGAATTTATGGAAGGTTCCAACAATTTGTATGTGTTTAAATTGTTTATTGGTTCAACATTTCTAGTTAATTTATGTCATAATATTCCTGCCAATTTTTTTAACTGATTTTACTAATGTTCAACAGCAAAAATTTCAGATCATTAGAGTAAATATATATGGCTAAATGAAAATAAAAAAGGCTAAAAAAATGGCTAAATTAAATTTTTTGTGGCTAAACAAGACTAAATTTAGCCAGAAAAGGGCTAAATTGGCACACTGCCTATATTAAAAATGTAGTACTTCTCTTGGAATTGTTATAGTAATTTTTTTTTTAGCTATTTGAAGTAAAAAAAATTAAAAAAAATAGCAAAACTTACACATTTTTTATAAAAACAGTTTTGTTTCACAAAAGTGCTTTAAGTATTTGATTTTTATTTTTATTATTTCGATCATAAAGTTTACCGCAAAGCAAATATTTTAAATAAAATGGATCGTGGAAAAGACTCCAGTGCGGAGAAACGCGAAATAATCAAAAAACTAATATCGGATGGAAAATCTTATAGAGAAAATGATTCAAAAGGCAATTTATTATAAAGAAAAGGCTGAAAGACGTGGAAGAAAACGAGTTCTGACCCCCCTTCACTCCAAAAGATTGATCCGCGAGAGCAAAAGGGAGCCTTTCAAAGCTGTAACCGAACTAATAAAGGACCTTAATATAACTGCGAAAGTACAAACAGTTTGCACATGTCTCAGAGAACATAATTTAAAAGCGTGCAGTCGAAGAATGGACACTCTTTTAAATGCTAGACATATTGCTAAGCGCATGAAGTACCCAAAGGAACATCTAAATTGGCCAGTCCAAAAGCAGAAGAATATTTTATGGACAGATGAGAGTAAATTTGTCATCTTTGGTGGAGAAGGTTCTCGCTTATACGTCAGACGTCCTCAAAACTTGAATACAATCCAAAATATACAACAAAAACCATTAAACATAAAGGGGTTTTTTTGGGTGTGGTGCTATTTTTTCGCAGCTGTATATGATATGAACTATTAATTTAAATAGAATGATCTATCTACTTATACAATATTGATATTGGTATGTGGATAGCATACCTCATTTTCAAAAGTAACAAAACAAATAACAACCTACAGTTTAAATAATTCCTTATATAGGAAAACCAATATGATGATTTCTTTGCTATGGTTCTTTATACACAAATTTAAATTCTTATGTAGGTTGGCCCCTATTTTGCACTTTTTTTGATTTTTAATGCTCCCAAGGTCTAAAATTGTTCTCCGGCATCTACACAACTACATTTAATTGAAATTATTGTTCAACATTTATTTTTTTGAACTTAAAACATGAAACCTAAAATAATTTAGTCAATCTTTAGTGATATGATTTTTAAAATGACAGAGAAGAATTTTAGAATATGGGAACATAAAAGTTCAAAAAAAAAAACAAAACAAATGCCACCCTAATGTTAACATGTATGCATTTTCATAAGGTTTTTGGTTGTTTTCAAGAAAAACATGCTTTATGACGCACACCGCATATGAAAATTTTGAATCGACATTGAAATCTATAAAGTAGCACAGTGGTTTAGAAACTCCAATGGTATAACTAAAAAAAGAAGTGATATATTTAATATTCTTTATCATGATTTCGATTTCTCCAACAATACATCAGCGAGAGAGTTTTTTCCAAGTCAAGTTTTATTAAATCTAAAGAAAAAAATAGTTTTAAAGGAAAACATTTAAATTATATTGTTTTTTTTAAAGATTATTTCAGAAGTTTTCAATAAAACCCTAAAAAACTTGCATGTGTATACAAAAGGGATTTCAAATACCATATTGACTATTATTTTTTGGTTGAATTGTTGTGTTTTGTTATACCCTACACCACCATAGTGGGGAGGGTATTATGCGTTTGTGCAGATGTTTGTAACGCCCAAAAATATTAGTCTAACACCCACCTTAAAGTATACCGATCGACTTAGAATCACTTTCTGAGTCGATTAAGCGATGTCCGTCCGTCCGTCCGTCCGTCCGTCCGTCTGGTTGGCTGGCTGGCTGGCTGGCTGGCTGGCTGTCCATGTAAACCTTGTGCGCAGAGTACAGGTCGCAATTTTGAAGATATTTCGATCAAATTTGGTACATATTATTTTTTCGGCTCAAGGACCAAGCCTATTGAAACTGGCTGAAATCGGTCCACTATTTCACCTAGCCCCCATACGAATGTCCTTCCGAAATTGGACTTTATCGGTCATAAATGTTTACTTTATACATGTATCTCCACAAATTCCGCTCCAAATAAGTTTTATATACACAAAATTCATGTCACCAAATTTTGTTACGATCGGTCCATAATTAGTCATAGCTCCCATATAGACCCGCTTCCGAAAATCACTTTAACGTGCATAAATCGCTTAAAAATGTTGGTAAACAAACAAAATTCAACATAGTTAACTTTAATATAGACATAAATCACATGACCTAATTTCATGGTGATCGGTCCATAATTGGTCATAGCCCCCATATAACCCCACTTCCGAAAATCACTCAAAAATATAAATTATTGAAATTTTAAAAGAAAAATTTTTTTTGCTCTTTTACTTAGTGTAGGGTATTATATGGTCGGGCTTGACCGACCATACTTTCTTACTTGTTTTTGTATGTATTTGTACACAAAATTCGTTGTTGTATTTTCAATTTAAAATTAAAATAGAAATTATTCGGTTAATCGAATAATTTCAAATTAACCGATTATTAACCGAATAAATCTAAACCCCGATTAATTATTTGCTCGATTAACCGATTAAATCAGAAACCCGATTAATTGAACACCCTAGTCAGAACGTTACAGTCAACGGTGAGCGGTGTATAGGCGGACTTTGTGAGCTTTGTCGTGCATCACAGCGCGCATTACAATCAATTTACTGAGAGAAACATTTGGAGAACGAATAAATTGATGATTGGTGATTATTTTCTCAGGGGTTATATAAAGTTCTATGACTACGGGTTATTATTGCCGAAATACAGCCTGATTTGCAGCGAATATTGGTCCTCCAGATTATCCACATTAATGCCATAAAATTACACTGTGCAACAGTGAAAAAAACACACGATCATGACATTATATGTTCGACTCTACTACCAAAGTGCACGAAAAAGCTATTTTTTTAAAAAAGATTTTAACAAAATTTATTTGCCGGACTCTTATCTATATTATTGCCATATAAAGTTAAGTCGTATCACAAAGTCTGAATTAGCTGTTAACCAAAAACTGATGACACCTTATTTATAGGCCCCACTGATTTTCAGAAATTTTCGGGGCCCATAAAAAAAAGTCTTCAATTGTTGCATAGTGTTATCGAATTATAAAAGTTGTTCTCTATTTTATTTTAACTTAAAGTTCTCCACCTCTTCAAAAAACACTTTATTAATGTATTAGATATAAAGAAAACATGTATGACTTTGGTTATCAAGAAAATAAATTCGAGAAATTTTGAACAAAAAATTGTTTAAAAATGGAAATGTTTCAAAATTTACAGATATCGGCAACACCGTTTATATCCCAGTACTTTGCTCCTTTACAATACAATAAATATTACTACCAAGATGCACACGAATATGTGTTTTATGAAATGTAGGGATAAACATGCGAACGTTCACATGCATTTGGTAACCAACCCGTACAAGCGCATATTAGTGGTTTGTTTTTCTTCAATTTTTATTTAATTCAAAGGCAAACTCATCATTCAATTACTGTGCCATTATGAATACTTGTAATACTTGGGTGGTTTGTACAATGGGCTTATATTATATTTCTTGGAGGATTGTATTGATTTTGTTGCCGATATTAATAGAATAAATTCCGTTAGAAAAACTCAAATTAATTTTTTTCTAAAAGTGAGTTGTAGATATTACATATACTTTTTTCGTAAAGCTTATGTTGTTCTCTATAATTCTTGTCAAACTAAGTTTTTCAATCGAACCAATATTGTAATCGTTTCCTATGTGTTCTGTTACTTTTGAATCATGTGCGTATGAGTAATTTTTATTTAGTTTGTGTTCCTTTATATTCCTTATACGTTTATATATGTATATAAATTAGGGTATTCAATCGATTAACCGTTAATCGGTTAACCGATTAATTTTAGACGGTTAACTGTTCGAATAATTTGAAATTGCCGATTTTCAAATAACAAATAAACCGATTAATTTGTGTCGATTAACCGATTAACCGAAAATCCTTTTTTTTGCACTTAAAAAAATGCTTTTGTATTTATTTATCCGTTTCAATTCAAATTAAAATTAGATATTTTTTGAACATCCTATAAACATGATTAGTGAGTTGTATAACAACTGACATATTTTGTTTATATTTACATGTATAGACGAAATTTTTTTTGAAATGAGTATTTTATCATAAATAAACGAAGCTGTTAAATTAATCAAATTCTAAAATAATCCAAAAAGGAATATTCTTTATCATGCTTTTGAGAGTTTTTTTCAAAGAAAAGTTTTATTAAATCTAAAGAAAAAAATCGTTTAAATTATACAGCCCAATTATGAATAAAAATTCCCCGGGAGTTTTTTCCCTTTCCCCATTTTTCCTATTCAAATTCAATGGGAAAAAACTCCCGGGAACAAACTCCCGCGGAATTTTTTATTCATAATTGGGCTGATATTCTTTTTATAAAAGATTATTTCAGAAGATCTCACTAAAACCCTAAAAAACTCACACATCGCTAATTTGCTGCAACAACGTCATAATTCAAAAAAAAAGTCGTTTCGAGAAAAACATTTGACATTTTACTATTTCTTAAATAAATTTTCAACCTATCATGCGATTTCAGAAATATAAATAGTAGATGTTAATATCTTTCTAATCTGTATTTAACCCAAATTTTTACTTATCAAATATACGAGAAAACACAAAAAATAATTGACTTCTTTGAAAACTGATAAAACTATATGAAAGATTATAGAACAGCGCATATTTTGTATTACTCAGTTCAAAAAACACGGATTTTGAGTTATGACGTTGTTGCAGCAAGTAGGCGATATGTATACAAAAATTATCTCAAATACCTTATTTGCTGTTTTTTTATGTTTTTGTACACAAAATTTGTTGTTGTATTTTCAATTTAAAATTAAAATAGAAATTATTCGGTTAATCGAATAATTTTAAATTAACCGGATAAAATAATAACCTCGATTAATTATTTGCTCGATTAACCGATTAAACCAGAAACCCGATTAATTGAATACCCTAATATAAATAAAAATCAAATGTCGTTTGTTGGTAATTGCATCAGAAGAGAACGGCCGAACAGATTTAGCCATTTTTTTTATAATGTTGGTCGTAGTACAACTTAGGTTTTTACGGAATGAAAAATTTACTTTCTTCGATTTATATAAAATCGGAAAACGGCAACACCGATTTGGCTAACTTGTTGCTTAAATGTTCATAGTAATCCAATTTAACTCAAAATTACTAAATTCGCTAATAACTTGCCTAATAAGCGTTTAATCGAGTAAAGGAGCTCGATCTCTGATCACTCATATTTCTGAACAAACATCGATTTTATATATAAAAACTCAAAATATCTAAATTCATTAATAACTTGGCCAATAAGCATTTAATCATGAAAAGCAGCTCGATCTGTGATCACTCATATTTCTGAGCAACTATCGATTTTTTATACAAAAACTCAAAATATGTAAATTCGCTAATATATTGGCCAATAAGCGTTTAATCACGAAAAGCAGCTCGATCTGTGATCACTCATATTTCTGACCAAAAATATATTTTTTAAATAAAAACTCAAAATATCAAAATCCGCTAATAACTTGGCCAATTAGCGTTTAATCCAGAAAAGGAGCTCGATCTGTGATCACTTATATTTATGAACAAAAATCAATTTTTTATATGAAAACTCAAAATATCTAAATTCGCTAATAACTTGGCCAATAAGCGTTTAATCAAGAAATGGAACTCGATTTGTGATCACTCATATTTCTGTCCAAAAATCGATTTTTTATATGAAAACTCAAAATATCTAAATTCGCTGATAACTTGGCCAATAAGCGTTTAATAAAAAAAAGGAGGTCGATCTGTGATCACTCATATTTCTGAACAAAATTCGATATTTTATATAAAAACTGAAAAATCTAATTTCGCAATTTCCAAAAGCAAGGAAATTGGGTATCAACGGCTTTGTATGTTGGAAATGCTTTTAGAACGCTATAAAAGAAAATAATTTTTGCACTGATTCATTACTTGCGATGAAAAGTAGATCCATTACGATAATGCGAAATGTAAAAGATCTTTTTGATGTGCGACCAACCAGCTGAAATGAGAGAAATACATCTGTTATGAGCTGGTGAAATATGACCAGACCGTCACAGGGAACCTGATTCGTTAGAAGCGAGCCAGTCTTGAAACCTTAAAATTCCATAATGACAACGATCTGCCACATATTGAAATATTTGTTAAAAAGTATTAAGAATGAATTGGTTGGGAAGTTTTGAGTCATCCGCTTTATAGTACAGAAAATGCCCCGTCCGACGACTATTTGTTTTGATCGATGCAGAACGGTGTTTCTGGGATACACTTCACTTTGGAACTACGTATCCCATATTGACTTTTTGCGTTCTTAGCCTCAAAAGATTAGCAACTCTTTTGACTTGGAATACATATGTTGCTTTTCGAAATATACCAAGTTTATATAAAAATTACAAAGTTTTTTAAAATCATTTCTGATACGGATTTTAATAATATATTCCACTGTACCTTCTGTAAGCTGGTTGGTAAGCAGGAGTTCGGTATCTCTGCCTTACAAATCAACCCTATTTGGAAGCTGTATTTCTTTTTTAAGCTGTATCTGTTTGAAAGCATCTGATTGCGGTAGTATTGTTCCAACATCGTCGAGAGACCTGATGATTTTTCATGCACCTAATATATAACCTTTTAATATTATTTGCATCACCATGTCAACGAATGTTGATATTGTTTTGAAGTTATTGCGGCAGCGTTTAAATCACTTAAATCAATAAAACAAAATTTAAATTTTAAAGTTCTCGTAAATCTGTATCACCATTTTGTATATTCGAAATAGATCAAGCAATTTAGGAAAATATTTAAAAATAAATTCTAAGAAGGAAACAAATTATATATGCCCGCAATGTTTAGGGAGACAACTTAAAATCGAAGCATAATAATTAAAATATACTAATTTTTCAAATATAGTCGAAATGATGTAAAATTTTCTCTTATCAGATACGATAATTTGAAGACTTTTATTATATATTTTATTTCTTAACTTTTTAGATATACATATGTATGTATATATCAAAATACGACTACATTCATTGTCTAAACAAATATTTTCATTTCTTCCCCTTTTGTATTCAGTCTTATACAACTCAAGTGTTTCTATGCTGTCGAGAGATGTTGACCCTGAAATAAATATAAAGTTTTTTTTTATTTTTGTTTTCTTTGCATTTTAATTTGTTTTTATTTATTTTTCTACTCTTACGCTTCCTTTGTCTACGTAAATAAATTTTACTCAAAAGAATTCTGTCATATTCCACATTCTACTAAATAGATGTATGTATATTGCAACATTCATCCCTCAATTTTTAAGTTTTAACATTTTAGTTTCTGCATGTGATTGTGTGCAAAATTTCATTACCGTCTGAAAAATACACACATAGACTTGCAAACAAGTACACATGTATTTAAAGATGCAAAAAATAACAATCATAGTATGTTTATATAAAAACATACATATGTATGTATATTAGGGTGGCCCTTAATAAACGAAAGTTGGATTTTGGCCATTCTAACCCTCCAGTTTGGTGAATATTAGTAAAAATATCATTCTGAAAAAATTTTAGGTTAATCGGTTTGGGGTTAAGACGTGCCGCAAGCCCTCTGAAGTTTTGAGATGCATTCACAAAGGGAAAAAATGCATATTTTTCAGTTTTTGCAAAAATTGTTTGGTCAAAAAATGTTAAAATTATTAAAAACTAGTTGATCGCCCCGGCTTCGCCCGGTAGCATTTACTAATGTTAGTTCTTCAAGTTTCTCCAACCCACGCAAATTTGTACTGCATACTTTAGGGAGCTTTTTTTATTACAGATGACTGGACTCACCAAAAAAAAATTTCCGAGTTTTATTTCCAATTTATATACAATTTTTTCGGGAGGATTTTTTTTACCAATGTTCACCAAACTGAGTGGTGAGAATGGCCAAAATCCAACTTTTGTTTATTAAGAGCCACCGTAATGTATATATATATTAGGGTAGCCCCGTTTGTATTCGAAAATTTGAATTTAATATGAATTTTTCTAATCCTTTTTTCAGCATTTGGCTTTTATATGATGAAGAACAATTCTATACCTTGGGAGCATCGGAAATCCAAAAATTGCAAAATAAGCATCACCCTAATGTATTCATAAGTGTGTGTGTGTACTTACCCATTTGCAATACGGTATTTATTGTCAATTGTTTGTTTGTTCTGATTTGATTTATTTCATGTGGAAATCTATTTTTGTATTTACTTTTAGAGTTCTGTACTTAGATGTCTTCTTGATACAAGTCCTCATAGGATTGTTTAAATTAGGGTTGTATCGAGATTGTTCTTCTTTTATAAGCTTTACTATTGTTGTAGTGTTAGGTTTTACCATAATGCTTATGAAAATTGCTAATATCAGATAAGAGTAAAGTTAGAAGACCTGACATAAGATTCTATTTCGGGAGAGTAAGTAGAGTTAAAATTTCTGATCAACTAACAAATGTTTAATACCCTCCAAAACATTTCCAGTGGAAATTATGTTATGCCTATCGGTATATGTGCATTTAGGTTTTTTTAATAACTTTAATATTTTCTAACTGATTTCTGCTTTTAATATCTTATTGAAAAAAAAAACTCAGTGTGAACAATGATTTAATTATAACTAAATGAGGCACAATATTTCCTGTAATAACACAGGCCGACAAATTATGATAAACGCGTAAAACCTGGGACTAGATTATGTTTTTTAAGTTGCGTTGAATCCAAACATGATCAGAATTTTTCCCACTGAATCCGGGTTTTGATATATCCTAACATAATATTTGAGAAACCCCATTTTTCTCCATATTCGAGACTGTATAACATCTCGAATTCAGCTTTTTTCATACAATTTTTTATAAACCAATTTTTTGCTATATTTATGACGTTATAATAGCTCGAATTCACCTTCATTTATAAAGGTTTTTATTCTGTAAGAAAATTCTTCCTATCAGCTTCAAAATAAAGTTTTAAACTATATAAATATAAATGCAAACAAATTAAATTTTTCACCTTTCTTTTACAGCGTATTTATAAGAATCTTATAGTCATACTGTTTCTCATAATAATGATTTCTGAATTGCTTAGATATCTCTACTATTCTCTAAGATATGGATAAAATTACTTCATTTATGTTTTCCTAATATATTTGCCATATTATTAAGTGCAAGACTTAAAAATTCGGGATTTAGAATAGATGGTGTATCTATTGAAAACAGTTTTTGTATACAAGATTTTGGAAGTTTACTTATCTGTCATTTATTCTCATTTAGTTGCAGAGCATTATAGTATAAACAACAGATTTTTTCTTCGAAAATGTCAAATTTTGTACCAACGAATCGCGTTATGCGGTATGTTTAGCTTTACTTTGTAAAAAATATTTGCCGATAAAGCACACTGATTCACTGTGGGAAAAATTACCAATCTAGCTTATATTTATAATTTATAAACCTATAGCATAGAATAATTCTATGATAGTTGCTACTAAAAAATGCATTCAACATTTTTCTATTGATATGTTAATTATGAAAATACAGGGCCGTAAATGTATGCAATGAATAAGTAGTACGTTCGTGAGGGATTTTGGTTTTATGTTTCACCCAATGTATTATCAAAAGTTTTATTGCGCTATTGAACCTACACTTTATTTTTGGATAAAACAAGTCCTAAGGATTACGAGGACATGATTTGTTGTAGTGAAAATGATTTTAGTAATCCTTTTGCAATTAAATATTTTAATATTTAATATTTTTAAACAATTAAGGTTTTTCCAACATTTTATGGTCTTTTACTGTCTAATAAGGCTGTTTGTTTCTTACAGATAACATAACGTGAGAAACCCCATCATAAACAAGAAAATTAATTAATGAAAATTAATTTTTTAAATAATTTATATTGCAAAAAGCTATTGCTATGATCTAATTAACATATAAAATACTGATTTATTTTGTTGATCTTTAATATCAAGAAAAATTGTAATTTCCACTAAAACCTTCCATTTGGTTCACCCTGTAATGAAACAGGGAGTCTACAAATACAATATATTTATAGATTACTCTATTAGCTACAATCGCTTCATACATTTCTTACTCCTCAGATCAATAGTTTAAAAGATACGATTTTTATTAAGCTAGATTGGTGATTTTTCCCACTGTGCTATTGCTCGTTGAAGTTTATAGTGAGATGGTTGGTGCTGTTCAGAAGTGGTGCTTTTGAGACAGAAGGCAAAGATCTTCCAGGCCAGCCGAAACAGTTTGACGACCAATAATTGGAGGCTTTACACCATGAAGATTGTTGTAAAACTCTAAAAGAGCTTACCAAATCATTAGGAGCTTCTCAAGTAGCAATTTCAAAACATTTGCGAGCAACACAAATCATCCAAAAGTAGGGAAATTGGGTACCATACGAATTCAAGCTGAAGGACCTTGAAAGCATCCGAAATGATGCTTGAACGCTATAAAATAAAATCATTTTTGCATCGAATCATTACTTGCAATTGCATTACTATAACCCGAAGCGTATGAGATCGTATGTGAAGCAAACCCAACATACATAATCGACAAAAAAGCCAAATATTCAAGGCGGTAAGGTAATTCTCTGTATTTGGTGAGAGCAAAAGGGTCCTAAATATTATAAGCTGCTAAAATCTAACAAGATCATCACGGAGAACTTATACCGAATACAAGTGTTTGGATTGAAGCTAGCATTAGCCGAAAAACGAAATATGAGAATGAAGTTGTTGCGAAGTTTTGCCTCACCCTCTTTATAGTCCAAAACGTGACCCGTACGTCTACATTTGGGATACGCTTCACTTCAGAACAGAGGATCTGAAATTGGCTTTATTTATTCTTGGCATCAAACGATGAGGTCGTAGCTAAAAATGGCCAGTACTTTGAATAAGTTTATGTCGTACAAATGTTTGAAAAAATTCCGCATTTTTAAGTCATACACTCAATAATTCATTAAAAATATAACAAATCTATTTATACCGGCATTGATTTTGTTATTCCGTCGAAATATTCATCGCCTTCCCACAAAAGTATAAATATTATGAGTCCCTATGAAATTCTAAGGCGATCTAGCTATCTCCGACCGTCTGTGTGTAGAAAACAAGATAGGGTGCAAACGAAAGGAGCTAACTGGCTGAAATTTTCAAAAAGTACTCTATAAGGATAAGGTTTGTTTGGTATTGAAAACGGGCTATATCCATACAAATGTCTCCCTGGAATACTGTTTGAGCAGTCATACATATCACACTGGTTCCTCTAAAGAGCGTCAACTCAAAATATTTAAATTTTCACTTGTTGCTAGAAATCGATGTGCAGTGGTCATATATACCCACTGTAAAAATCTGCTATCATTTTCTCTACTCTTTCAAAAATACTGTTGTTTCATTGTAATGAATTGAAAAAAAAATAGTTTTTTGCTTCTACTGAACATTTTAAAATTTTGACTTGACGCTCTTTAGAGGAACCAGTGCGATATGTTGCTTATTCGGCAATTCAGATAAAATTTTCCACAAATTCGTTCTAAGTACTCTGAAATTATACCGTAAAGTATGGCGAAAATTGGGCTAAATTTGTCCCTATTCCCCATACACGTTCCCTTCTGAAAATGACTTTAACCTTCATATTTGTCTTATAATAATTATCGTGATAAATTTGGTTATAAACAAGATTAATATGAACCAAAATCTTTCTACCAACTTTTGTGAGGATCGGCCCATATCAGAAAAATATGTTATTGTCACATATTGAAGGTGGTTATACAAGTTGTTAAAATTCTTAAATTATTACGATACCTTAAACGGAATCTGGATAAAAATAAAAATTTCTCCTATGTGTTTCATTCAAAAATTATTTTTTGTTTACTTGTGTAATTAATTCCTTTCTATTCAAATAACTTCTTACAAAAGTAACGACATGCAAAATGTATTTTCCACCTAACTTTTACTTTTGTATGATAACATTGTTAATTATAATACTAGCAGAAATGTACACACATATTTTAATAAAACTTATATTGTTTTTTTGTTGTGTTGTTAATTCTAACAAACAAATATTGCTGTCTGTTTCCAACTGTAACTTTCTAATAAAATGTTCATTATTTTCAATTTAAAGTTTTTGTTTTATTGTTGTTTGAAATTTTCCGTTGAATTTCCTTTGTGTCTAATTCAAGTGCAGCAGTCAGTTGCCTTGACAGACAAACAAACAGACAGCGAGCCAACCAACTATACAGACCTCCAGTATAACAGCTGTTAGCGTCCTTGTTCTTAACGCGACCTTTGTAGTAAACTAAATAACTTAAATGAAATAAATGCTGTAAGTGGTAGATTGATATATTGTTGGTTTAAAAAATGTTTCAGTTACTTTTTGAGTTTAAGTACTCTTTCCCTCTTTAATTTCTTTTTTTGATTTTAATTTTAAACAAATTGTTGTCATTGCAAATTGTTTATTGCATTTTGGTAACCTCTATTAATTTGTGGGGAGTAATTTAAGTTTTTTTTATAGATGTTGCAACATGTTGAAAGAATCTCACAAATTTCAATTGCTACTCATTCAATGATTTTTGTTTTTATGTTCCACTAAAGGGTGGTTTAAATTCGATTTTATTATTTTTGTTACAATTGTTTCCTTTACAGACACTGTTTGATTTAAACATTTTTGATTTGTTTATTTTACAATGAAATATGGTTTGTAGTTTGTTTATTTAGATGGGTTATTTAATGAAATATGCATTTGCTTTTCTAAGAGGTTGAGTTATTAAATTTTATGCTTTTTTCTTTAGAACTAGCAAATGATGATTGCTTTTGGGGGAGTTTTATTATTTATTTGCTTTAGTTCCCCTTTAGGTTAAATTGAAAATAATATAAAGAATTGTTTAAGGGGGATTTTATATGTTTTCTATTATTTTGTCATTGCTATAAGAAAGAATTCTACATATGAATATATGATGCGAGTAATTTTATTAGAAATGCTAATATAAACGTATTTAAGTTATGATTAGTTTATTATTATTATAAATTATTTATTATTTTCCACTTTTTGCTCTTCCAACGATCAAAAATTGTTCTCCGTTATAAAATCAAATGCATTTTAAAAATTTGAGCAAATCGCATAACACTTACACTCATAGACTCTTAGTTGTACATTTTATTTAAAGTATTGGCCACTGTTAGCTATTATATTTTCCAGTCTTTCTGGCAACATATTGATTCCGAGCCAAAATAACTGCTCATCTTTTGAGTCCAAGAACAAATCAAGCCAATTTCGGATACTCTGTTCTGAAGTGAAGCATATCCCGGAGAAAACGTTTTCCATCGATCGAAACAAATAATAGTCGGACGGGCTAATTTCTGGACTATAATGTTGGAGAGACAAAACTGCCCAACCACTTCATTCTAAGTAGTTTTTAACAGGTACTGCATAATGTTCCCGATCGTTGTCATGATGAAATATTACGGTTTCATGTCTGACCTTATATTTGGGACTTTTTCCGCAAATGCTCGCTTCAAACGAATCATTTGCATTCGGTACAGTTTTCATGTGATGATCATGACAGATTTCAGCAGCTCATATTGCATGGAACCTTTTTTCTCTCACCAAATACAGAGCATTACCTTAACGCTATGGATATTTGGCTTTTGTATCGATTAGGCTGGTTGACCGGGCTTTACGTTCGATCTCTTACTCCTCGGGGCCAAAATGATTTACTTTTATAACGTTCAAATAAAATTTAGGACATGCAATATTGTCTTTCAAGGCCTCTCGGCTTCAATTCATATGGCATCCAATCGGCCGTACAAAAATGTCGCTGTCCGAGCCCCCAATACAGCAGACCAAAGACAAAGGAGATGTTCAACCGATACCTCCTCGTCTTCATCATGCCAAATTCTACAAAAGTCATTGTATGAAGTGTTCAGTCTCCTAGTATGCACACCAATCAAACAGTGCACAGTAAGCACTGATACCTAAGCTAGCAGCCTAGCTCGTGATAGCCCCGTGACATATGATCGTCAAAAACGGGTCATTTGAGCCTTAATATTGTGCAATTTGTAAGGTTAGATCATCTGAGCTGAGCAGACTCAAATAATTTACGCTGTATGAGGAATTTACAACAAGATAGCGGTATACCGACCAGAAGATCAATCTTATCTAGTTGCAGACATGAGTCTCTTTTGGGCAGTTCATCCGCAATAGCAGTGTCAATTACACCAGAGTGACCATACACCCAGAATAACTCCAGAATTCATCCAGTGTACCGCCCTTTTGATCGCTGAAATCTCAGCTTGTATTACACTACATTGATCCTGTAGCCTGAAACACACCCCCTTCTGAAAATGAGGAATATAGAAGCCACCAACCACCCCAACCTCATCCTTGGGGACATCTGTATAGATGACGAATTTTCTTTGGTAGAAGGTAACTCGCCCACCAACGATACAGAGAATCGTCTTTCAATAAAGGGTAAGGGAGTGCAGTAGTCAATGTTAACAGGGAGACAAAACAAACTTCATGCTCCTACAGTACTTAGCCTAACCACCGAATTTATGGCGCTACGAACAAAGTTCCCAAACCGCAAATGAATTAAAACCCCAAAATTGGGGGGCAATGCAAAACAACTTTTCTGAGCGAAGCCAGTTTTTGATACACCACAGAGTAATTTCATTATGAATTAAATCAACAATTTTAGAAATGAAATAAATCCCCAAAAAATTAACTAAGTCCCTTAATTTCGTTGTTGGTTTTGGGGTTTTAATTCATTTGCGGTTTGGGGACTTTGTTCATTGGGGAATTTATTCGTAGCACCCGAATTTATGGCTTCGTCGCGCACCCGTAATCATTAGTGCAGAGATCAATCATCCCACAGTAGGTGAATTTATTTAGAGCCTTCTACCATACTAGTACTCCATACATTAGTATGGGGTTTAACATCATGTCAAAAAGCCATTCCTAGGGCTTATGCCCCAGGTCTTCCCA
The DNA here is from genome assembly GCF_958450345.1 of Calliphora vicina. Classification (NCBI taxonomy): domain Eukaryota; kingdom Metazoa; phylum Arthropoda; class Insecta; order Diptera; family Calliphoridae; genus Calliphora; species Calliphora vicina. Next base: position 82,240,981 of record NC_088784.1, read on the forward strand.
ATGGCCCTTCTGCAGACATAAATAGTGATAGCCGCATTCGACGTTCTCGCATGGATATTAGGGCTCCAGGATAGCTTAGAGTCTACAGGGACCACGTACAGTCTAGCTCCTTCCCAATGACCATCCAACAGAGCGACAGTTTGACCATGCCATCAGTTTTATCCGAGCACGATATCAACCGGCATCTTCACACTGAGGGGGGGTCCCGGGTTGTCCTGGAGAACTCGCCATAACACCATATCCCAGTTTGCATGAGATATGGAGCAACCAGAGTCGCTCCGATCGATGACAGCACAAACAAGATGAAATTAGGCCACCTCGCTGAAAGATCTGTCAAACGATCGTTAGGGCTTAGGACGTTTCGTCACGTGCTGCTGGCTTTACGCTTACGTCTCCTCCTCGGAACGTTGCCGTTTAGGCGCGTCCTTAGACGAGAGAGAAGGATTCTGCAGATCAGCTAGGATGGTCTTTGCCCAGTTAAGTGATGATAAATCATCAGGTTTTTTACCTCGGCGGCTCGGCAATTCTGGCTGGTGACACGTGCCTGGAGGGGCTTTTTTCGCCCCGTTGAGCAGGAATCACAGTTTGGGAACCCGAAGACATGTTCGCAGTTTTACTGGCAGGAAGAGGTGTAGCTTGGGTACCCGAAATCTTGTTCGCAGTCCACTTGCTAACAGAACTGTGTCTTAGATTATAGTGAGCACCTGCCTCGAATGCCTTATCTCATTTGTGGTCTAAACACCGGATAGAGACAATGCGTCTATCACCGCCATTAGGTGACTTGCATGGAACACTTAATTGGCAAATTCTTGTACATTGACTGCATAGATCAATGTGCTCGAGAGCTCGGGCAATCTGTTTCCTGCCACCTAGCTAGCTAGTCAATTAACAAGTCCAGGACAATTACTAATGCAACAACATCCGGCCTGGTCAGTTAGCCACTTGGAATAATCAACCGACATCTTCTAAACAAAGAAGGCGATGCGATCATCCACACCCGGAGTATTTCCAGCAGGCACCAATCGGTGAGGTCTGACATATGTGCATGAAAAAGATATGGTTGCTCATGTCAATTGCTTTGCCGGCAGTCCCCTTGCTGGCAATTGCCACGGGGTTAGCTGTAGCCAGAGTTTTCAAGCCAACAACTCCCGAAACAGGGGTTTTTACCGATCCTCTGTCGGTACGTACCAATGCAGCTTTCAAGGAGCTTGGGTTGAAGTTCAGAGGCACACTGCTGCATTCTGACTTGCATCCTTTCTTGGAGGATGCATTTTGAGCACATTCAAATGATTTAGGTTTCCCCAAATCTTCTCCTGCAGATTCTTCACTTCAAAATGACATATAATTTTTTAAAAACAAAAACCCCGTTTTAAAAAGATACAACACTCATTGCTTATTCTAAGCATTATAAACCTACAGAGATAAACGGTGACATGTGGTGGCGAATGAACTTTAGCTTCTTCTGTATTCAGAATATTTACATTTCTTACTTGATTACATCTACACTATAATTGAATGTTTTATCTTAAATATTTACATACTTAAGTATTTCTTTAAGGATAAACAATCATTAGTTTAAACAACTTACTTGATTATGTTGTTCAAAAATTGAAAAGCAGTTATTTTTTTCAAACTCAAACATATTTACGTTTACCAGAATTTATGCAAGTAGTTGAACATCAATTCTGTAACATGCAGCAGCTGCAAGTGCCACTAGCAGACTGATTGTATGTTTACTTACCAGTTGAGTGTTTGTGAAATCATTTTTAAAAAAATTACACTCCCAAATACTCAAACACACATTATTTTAATCTTATTTTTGAACACTCTCGTTAACGTTCTTTTGTTATTTATTTCCATATTTATTTATTTTTTCAGTTTTTATTTTTATTTTAGATTTCACACTTATTTGCATATTGTATCCTGTTAAATTTGTACACTTCCATGATGTACATACATGTTGGTATGTTGGTTTGTAGCAAGTGTACAGGGAGTATGATGACTCTTTTTTCTGGTTCCTTTCTCATTTTGCGTAAATATCAACCAAATGTTGTGTTTAACAAAATACCCATCAATCTCAGTGAAATTTTTGTTGAATCGTCTATAGGAGTTTTGGATTTAAAATGTATGTATGTAGTTTTATTTGCACAACCATACTTATCAAGCCAGTTACAGTGTTGTATAGTTAGCACCGCATGTGAATTTTTACTGGTGGAGTATTGTGTTGTTAAACAAGTAGATTTCTGTTTTTCAAATATTCCCAGCTGCAAAATATTTCGGTTTTATACGATTTTTTTAACTAAACAAAACATTGAATCAGTCTACCCTATCCACAGTTTTAGTTATTTTCTAATCTCATTGACCACTCCAAAGTGCGTAGTTCAGAATCCACTTTATAACTTACCCAATTTGTAATATACTCACATTCATCAATACAGTTAGTTGTATACAACTCTATGTATAACTATATATGAGTGGAAGTATGCCAAGTCTGTTAAGCAAATGATTTAAAATCAATTTATTTATTTCTTTTTTTGTCTATTCTATTATCCTTATGTAAATTATTAAATTTACCACCATCATCATCCATGCAAAAAATAAAATAAAAATTTGCTTTCAATCGTAGTAGTGACTGGTAGTTCTGTAGAAAAAAATATTCATACAGCAGCTACTGAATACGACCGTAAAGTACCGTACATATTGACGCCTCCAAAATTATAATATGCCAAGTCCTACAAGTAAGAGTGATATATTTGACTGTGCCGAATCTTTGTGTATGACCTAAAAATAGGGATTTGAAGTCTTTGGCGTATCTTTCGAACGCGGTTTTTGTTTTTAATAACTTATATGTAATTTTGAAGAATACATGTCCGTCATTTATTTTCACTTAGTTATTGAACATTATGGTGCAAACAACAAAGTTTTTTTGGTTCGAAAATGTCGAATTTTGTACCAACGAATCGTCATATGCGGGAAGTTTTTCATTAATTCTTTAATTTAAAACAAGTAAGAAAGTATGGTCGGTCAAGCCCGACCATATAATACACTACACTAAGTAAAAGAGCAAAAACATTTTTCTTTTAAAATTTCAATAATTTATATTTTTGAGTGATTTTCGGAAGTGGGCCTTATATGGGGGCTGTGACCAATTATGGACCGATCACCATGAAATTAGGTCGTGTGATTTATTTCTATATTAAAGTAAAGAATTTTGTGTATTTACCAACATTTTTAAGTGATTTAAGCACGTTAAAGTGATTTTCGGAAGCGGGTCTTATGGGAGCTATAACTAATTATGGACCGATCGTAACAAAATTTGGTGACATGAATTTTGTATATATAAAACTTATTTGGAGCGGAATTTGTGGAGATACGTTTATAAATTAAACATTTATGACCGATAAAGTCCAATTTCGGAAAGACATTTGTATGGGGGCTAGGTGAAATAATGGACCGATCTCAGCCAGTTTCAATAGGCTTGTTTTTTAGGCCCAAAAAATAATATGTACCAAATTTGATCGAAATATCTTCAAAATTGCGACCTGTACTCTGCGCAAAAGGTTTACATGGACAGCCAGACAGCCAGCCGACCAGACGGACGACTCAGAAAGTGATTCTAAGCCGATTGGTATACTTTAAGGTGGGTGTTAGACTAATATTTTTAGGCCTTACAAACATCTGCAGAAACGCATAATACCCTCCCCACTATGGTGGTGTTGGGTATAAAAAGTACAGTTAAAGCACACCAACTGCTCAACAAAGCTTATGGTGAGAGACCGAAGAAACAGTCTCAAAGTGTGAGAGATGGTTTGTGCGGTTCAGAATTGGTGATTTTGACACGGAAGATAAAGATCGCCCAGACCAGCCAAAAGAAGACAAAGAATCCGAGGCATTACACCATGAAGATTGTTGTAAAACTCAACAGGAGCTCTCAAAATCACCTTCCAACTCCATCTATTGCAGCTGACAGCAGTATTTGCCATTCATATGCATTCAATTACAAAATAAGGCTGTCGGAGATTGAGGCAAAACATTCAACACGCGCACAGTGGTTTATAACCTTTTTTTTTTGGAAATAATTCGGTATCTTGGAAATTATTGGATGGTTTGAGCTGAGGTGTTTCTGAGTTGATTTGCGTTTGTTCAGCTTCCTAGCGATAATGACGGCCAGTGCGGGTGACCCTCAAAATTGGTCAACTCGGGTTTCAATTTTTTTAAAAAAATCGCCAAAAATCCATTTATAATCCGAATGAGCTGAAATTTTAAATATAAATAGTCCTTGAGAAGGTCTACAAAAAATACGCTGACAAGTATAGGTATAGGCGGCCAGTGCGCAGCCCCTCAAAATTGGTCACCTCGGGTCTCAATTATTTTAAAAAAATCGTCAAAAATTCGTTTACGATCCGAATAAATAGTCACTGAAAATATCTAGATAAAATATGCTTACATGTCTAGATTATCTCAATTAGTTGAAGAGATATTTAGGTTTATTTATTTATTTTTTTAAATTTTGCTCAACCTTTTTTTAGATAGGGCGGGTCTACGGTAGGTGTACATTTATTTCTAAAATATGAGCTATATTAGCGTTAAATTACCTCCAGTCTATACTTGACAAATATTCATCATAACAATAAATGACATTTGTTGTCAAGGGTGGCATGTCAGAGTGTCCATTGACATAATGTCCATGGACATTATTTTTTGAAGTAAAAGTTCTTAAATTTTTTATTGAACTTTCTTTTTTTTTTTGTCAAATTTATTCCTAAATTCATATTTATATTTTACATTACCCATTTTAATACTTTAACTTTTTTAAACTTTTAATTTGTGACGTCTGGGGGGTTACTCTCTATTGCGATGCGAAAGCAATTTCGATGCGAAAGGTAAATGCGTTAAGAATACAATTTTGTACTTTGTATCGTCTACGCAAACGATTTCGCAAAAAGAAGCAATACTGGCACCACAAAATAAACAATAGCGAAGAATGACAAAATGAAATGTCAAAACTTGTAAATAAAAACATTTTTAAACTAATTTTTTGTGCGATGCGAAAACGCAATAAAGGGTACCAATTGTACCATTTTTTTTTCGCATCGCAATAGAGAGTAACCCCCCTGAACTCCACAAAATTCAGGTAACAGATAAATAAAAATCGCAGCTATCGTATTATTTACTACTTTAAATTTACAACGGTAAATTCGATAGAAGTTAAATTAAAACATAAATACTTAAATTATTTTTTAAACATCATGGACATTATGTCACTCCAAAAGTGTCATTATGTCCATGGACTTTACGACACTTTACACATGGACATTATGACACTACCAAAATGACATAATGTCCATGGACGTATTATTTTTGTCATAATCTTCACTAATTAAAACGTTCTTTATTTTATCTCTCATTCATCAAACTATTATGAAAAATGTGTCAACAACATTAAACAATTTTCAATTGGCGACGATAATGGATGAAATTCCTTGAATTTTAAATCAGAAAACAGCAAATGATTTATTTACTTTTTGTACTTTGTGCAATACTGGTTTTAAAAAAAGATGGTACGCCAAATTATAAACAGTGTATTAATTACTTAAAAGTTTGGCTTTTTAGAACTGCTGGTTTGACGAAATTAAAACAAAATGGGTTTTAACTCGAAGCATAGATCCACAAGACGTTTAACGGCTATTGATCGCCATCGAGTATCACAAGCCTTCAAGAGTTTGTGGGGCTCTTGTCCATTATATAATGATGAATATAATGTGTAATAACAATTTTGTCTTGAAAGAGAATTTGCTAGACATTTAAGCTTTCAGATATAAAATACTCTATTTCATTTTGAACCACTTGATATTGGCAATTGTTATTTGTTCTTTTAATACTGCACAATTCTTGAGTATGTTGAAAAGCTAAATGAAAATCAGTAATGAATTAAAATGAAAATGGTTCACAAATATAAATTTAGCCTTTTTATTTACTCTTAAGTCTCGAAATTTTTAGCCTTTTTTAATTTCAAAAAAGGCTATTTTGAAATTAAGAAAAGGCTAGAAAAAAGCCACGAAGCTAAAACCAAAATTTCGAGGCTAAAGAGTAAATAAAAAGGCTAAATTTAGCCTCAAAAATGTTAAACTGGCAACACTGACTGTGACATGCCACCGTTGTCAAGACAAAGTTGTCTAAGCAAAAGCACTAACAATTGTATCATAACGAAGCAATAATACTAATAAATGAAGACTATACCTGACAATTTTTTACCTAGACAACCATTTTGAAGTTTATCATGATAAAAATTTATCAGGTATAACCAGGTGGTTATAAATATAATAAAAACAAGTAAGAAAGTATGATCGGTCAAGCCCGACCTACACTAAGTAAAAGAGCAAAAACTTTTTGCTTTTAAAATTTCAATAATTTATATTTTTGAGTGATTTTCGGAAGTGGGCCTTATATGGGAGCTATGATTTATGTCTATATGAGAGTTATTTATATTGAATTTTGTGTGTATATCAACATTTTTAAGCGATTTATGCACGTTAAAGTGATTTTTGGAAGCGGGTCTATATGCTGATATGAATTTTGTATATATAAAACTTATTTGGAGCGGACTTTGTGGAGATACATATATAAATTAAACATTTATGACCGATAAAGTCCAATTTCGGAAGGATATTTGTATGGGGGCTAGGTGAAATAATTGACCGATTATAGCCATTTTCAATAGGCTCTGTCCATGGGCCGAAGGAATTATATGTTCCAAATTTTATCGAAATATATAGCCAGACGGTCGGACGGATACGGTTTAATCGGCTCAGAAAGTGATTCTATGTCGATCGGTATTCTTTAACGTGGGTGTTAGACTAATATTTTTGGACGTTACAAACATCTATACACACTCATAATACCTTCCCCAATAGGTATAAAAATACATGTAAAAAAAAAGTTATGCATACTATTCTAGGCAAAACTTATCCTTGGTCCAACAAAATATTATTATACCCTTCACCATGAGTGGCAAGGGTATATATGAGTTTGTCATTCACTTTGTAATTTCTACATTTTTCATTTGCGACCCCACAAAGTATATATATTCTGGATCGTTATAGATAGCCAAGTCGATGTCCGTCTGTATGTTTAAATCAACTTTCCGTAGCCCCCAAATAAATTACATACATGATTCATACATCAATATATCGGGAATTTTTCCGGCTCGGTGCTATTTTAAATCGACAAAATCGGCCCACAAATGGCTGAGATATAAAGAAAAAACCGGGATCACCTCGATTTTTGGCCTATTTTTGATCTATGTCTAGATTACTAAGTCATTAATATACACAGTATGGATATCCAATGATACATATTTTTAACCCTAATTTATTTTCACCAACAAAATTCTTTTGTCTTAATTTTTTTTTTCAATAAATTAAAAATTTTGAAAAGAAATTTGGAAACAATTTTATTAAAATAAATTAAAAATCAATTTCAAAAAAAATATTAAAAAAATTTGAAAAAAAAATAATTTTGTTTACCTAGAAATATTTAAAAATTTTATTTTAAAGTATAATTTGGTAGAGGGTATATAAGATTTGGCGCAGTCGAATATAGCTCTCTTTCTTGTTTTTTTAATCACGTTAGCTTTTAAAAATTTACAGCTGTTATTTCGGTCAAAATGGACAGCGAAAAAAATTACGTGAGAAAATAATTAAAAATTTTCAAAAAAAAACCAAAAAAATTTAATGTTTATCGTCACACTGTTTCAAAAGCCATTAAACACTATAAGGAAGACCTGTACTGCGATTCACTAACTTTTATAACGATAATCGTATCGTTAAAATAAATATAACGGAAATTTATCTAATTTGCTATTCAGTAACATTTTTAACGACATTCGCTGTCGGTTGAAGTCAGCTGTTACTTTATGCAGTTTTTCTTTCGTTATGTTAGCGACAATAATTTAAGTTGTGTTTATTTAATCGATAAAGTGTATTTGCAATTTTTTCTTCGTCATCTTCATCTTTTGTAGCTGGAACTATCGTAAAAATAATGGAAACTTACTTAACTTATTAATATTTACAATAAAATATAAAAAATATGGGAATTTGACGATTATAGTACTACTAATTATTCAAGTACTTATTTTTGTTCGCGATGTCCCAAAAGTAATCCTTTACATTTTGGCAGGAAATAAGTTGTTTTGTTAGTACAATTATTTATAAAATTATGTATTTACTAAAAAAAAATAAATAAAAAATGCAAGTCACAGCCAAGTGTCGAACCAACAACCTTCCGATTGCTAGTCAACGTTGTACTCACTACACCACCGGTTAATTATTTCATTATGTGTCAAATAATGGTTTTCTACTTTTCGCTTATTTTGATATTTTGTAGACAGAGATGTTATATCTTCAACAATCGTTAAAAATAAATTACTGAATCACACTATCGTTACTGCAAGCGATTATTTATGTCGATAAACATTACGATTGTCGGTTCGTTAAAAGTTAGTGAATCGCACTACTGAAAAGGTCTGGATCAGGAAGAAAAAAAGTTCTAACAGATACTGGTAAGGCAAACAATTCGAACAACACTTTCTAAATGAGTTAGAAGCAAAATTTCCCCAAGAAGTTTCTAGTGTGGCAAGCCATTTGCAGTTGTGGCAAAAGAAGACATTTTCCTAAACGTATTCCCTATTTAAATGCCAAACTTTTGTAGTACAGCTCTACAATAGTTAACAAAAGAAAGCAAGCTAAAAATTATCTTGTTTTTTTTTTCTCTCAATGATGATGGAAAATATTTTAAAAAAGGACTTTATATGAAGTGAATAAATAAATCAACATGATGCGCATCTAAAAATAACTGCAAATGTATTGATAATGATGTTGATGATGATGATTGTGATGATAACGAAGTAGATGCGGAAGTATTCATAGATGGTGGGTTGGTTTTGTTTTTCTGTTTGTTAAATAAAATCTATTCGCATGTTTATAAATTTACAAACAAATTTTCCAATTTTTGTTTGTAGATTTACTTCTTTATATTATTTTCTGTTTTTTTTTTTTTGGGTTATCAAGCTGTTAATATAATACCGTTTCAATTTAAGCACTACATTCAAATTTAGGAATGAGTTTGTTATGTATGGGTTTCTATATTTAATGCTAAAAGTATTTTTTTAATTTTATGTTAACATTTGTTACACAAATTATGATTGAATACATTTTAATTGTTTAATTGTAACATAGGGCTTTATTTTAAATTTTTTTGATTTCTTTTTAAATTGAACACACACACTTTTGATATGGCATATGTATATAAATATGTATGTTTTCATAGTAAATTCAAATAAATCATTTTTGTTTTTTTATTAATTTAATATTTGTTTAAAATAAGGATAAAACACACATACTTACGATAGTATGTGGGAATGTACCCAGCAGTTCTAGGATACTATCCCGAATTAGAGGTTTTACCTTTCATTTAGGGCAACAACTAGTTATATAACTAGCTACGTGACTAGCAGGAGTCAATGGACCGTTTTTGATTACAAGGAGACTGCCTGATAGCAGGTCCAATGCAGTTAACGCATTCTACATTCTAGATTACTTAGAGACCCTTAAGTGACAATTGTCTTCACAATAGATTACCTGGGATATATAAAGTAACCAATTGACTTATCTTTCTACTACAAAGAGCTCATACGTGTCAAATGACCCAAAATATATAAATGACATAAGTGAGAATTACAGTCTATTAGGAATGCATTGACTACTTCCTTAACTACTGGGTAAGTTTGTGTACACAAATTTGTATACTTTAATGTTTTAATTGGTTACACTGTGTAAATTGTTGCTGTACCATTTACTTTTGAAGGGAATGCATAAAGACACATTCAATTTATTAATAAAACAGTAATAATAATACATTTTAAAATAAATACAACGACTAATTGATTTTTGTTGTCAATTAGCAGTTTATTTGTTTAATAAATATGTGCTTATTTAAAGCGCTACAATTATTAAGTGAACACTTGTGTTCAACTACTGAGACAGAGAATGGCGAAAATGTGATATTCACAAAATGTTATTACTATTTGGATTTTTAGTGGGGTATTCATTCGAATATAAATTATTTGAAAAAAAAACGAGACAAAATATAGTTTTTATTAGAATGAATAAGATTATTAAATTTTCAATAAAGAATCAATAATATAAACAAGTAAGAAAGTATAAATTATGGACCAAGCGCAATAAGCAATAATAAGTGATTTTGGGAAGAGGGCATTATATGGGAGCTATGACTAATTATAGACCCATCGTTATAAAATTTAGTGACATGACTTTTGTATATGGGGCATTTCATGTCAAGTGAACCAACTTTTGAAATCGATGTCTTCCGATCGGGATGAAATTTGCACCAAGGTTATCTCTATTGGATAGTAACTCTATTGGATTGCAAAAAAAAATTAAAAAATTGTATGTCTTGCGTTACAAAATATTTATTTTGATAGATATCCCACTCGCATCCCACTAAGGGACTAAAAATATCTTAAAGGAATGGACCTAAGCTTTCTTTTGACTACAAATAAAATTTTAAAAAAAGGGCCCATTTGGAAAAAAAATCGTATTTGCAAAAAAAAAAGTCAAAAATTGTAAGTCTTGAGTTAAAAAATATTTATTTTGATAGATATCCCACTCGCATCCCACTAAGCGACCAAAAGGGTCTTCAAGGATAATATCTAAGCTTTTGTTTGACCTAAAAAAAAAGATTAAAAAAGGGTCCATTTTGAAAAAAAAAAGTCAACAAAGTTTTTGATTTTGCAAAAAAAGTCAAAAATTTTATGTTTTGAGTTACAAAATATTTATTTTGATAGATATCCCACTCGCATCCCACTAAGCGACCAAGTAGGTGTTCAAGGAAAATATCTAAACTTTATTTTAAGAAAAAAAAAAAAAAAAAGAGAAAAAATTTAAAAAAAAAAGTCAAAAAAGTTTTTGATTTCGGAAAAAAAAAATATTAAAAATTTTTTATTTTTTTTTTTATATATTTTTTTTCGAAAGATCGAAGAAATAGCTATCTATACTATTTCGGACACATTTTGCTAAGAACAATAGGTAATAAGTTACATGGATAAGAAAAAACCCCTGTTTGACCAAATTGTCAAAATTTTACCCCCTATAACTCAGAGAGTTCTCGACCGATGTTGTTGAAAAATTGTGTCTGAGTTACTATCCAATAGAGCTAACCTTGGTGCAAATTTCATCCCGATCGGAAGACATCGATTTCAAAAGTTGGTTCACTTGACATGAAATTCCCCATATATATAAATTATTTGTGTTGAGTTTTATTAGAATACCAATATTTTTAAGAGACTTTTTAAAGTGATTCTCGGAAATGGGCCTAAATGGTAGCTATGACTTATTGTGGACCGATCATCACAAAATTTTGTGAGGCGAGTTTGACTTATATAAGACTTATTTTTACAGAATTTGGTTAGGATATCTATATAACTAAGGTATTTATGAGAGCTTAACTATTTAGGCTATGAGAAATAATGGTCCGATTCTAACCATCTTCAATAGGCGTCGTTTTTGGGGCAATATAAGAGCTTGTACCAAATTTTGTAGAATTACCTTTTAATTTGCAAGCTGTAGTTTGATTACAAGGTTTACATGGACGGACGGACAGACGGACGGACATCTCTCAATCGACTCAGAAAGGGATCAGATTGGTATACCTTAAGGTGGGTTTTGGGACAATATTTTGCCACGTTTCAAACATCAGCACTAACCCAATATACCCTCCCCATTATGGTGGTGTAGGGTATAAAAATTATAAACTTTTATTCGATATAATAAAACTCGAATAATTGCCAACTCAATTTTTTAGTATTTAAACATTTTATATTTCTATGACTATGGAATGTTTTGGTGAATAATAATACATTGATTCAAAAATGGAGCGTACAAATTTTTTCAATAAATAAATAAAAGCATTAAAAATTGTGCACTTTGGTGGAAAATATTATTTCAATAAATATAAAATCAATGTTAGTATGTAATTGCATTATCAATTTGAAATTTAAAGGTCTGTAACGACTGCTTACAACATTCATCATGTTTATAAACATATCCATCATTACAAACCTCTACTTATCAACAATGTTGATAACACGCTGTTATTTACATTGTTTATAAGTATGACTAAATTAACTGTAAAGCAGCTTCAAAAGCTCTAAGTGATAATTGTTTAAATAGAACATTCGAGGTTTACGTTAGATAATACAGGGCAACAAAATCGAAAAAATTTAGGAGGCTTTTTAACCATCTAACCGGCAAGGCTGCCTTTAGACGGGGTATGTTAAATCTATGTAATGCTGCTTTATTTGCTTATTTCTCCCGTTATAACGGTAAATATGTGTAAAGAGACAAACAATTTACTTATTGTAATAAATATGAATGTGCACTTGTCTTTTGTTTTTTTATTCCAACGTATTTTTTTTATTCAAACAATAACCTGGTATATTTGTTTACCTCAAAATAAAATTGGCCAGTTAGAGGGTTGATGTATTGTGGTTCCAGTAGTACAAAAATGGTAAAATTTTTAAATTCTATGGATAGATTTTTTTTAAAAAATTTTTTTCTAAAATTGTGAATTTTTTTATATGTTTCTCCACATAAATTATGATAACTCAAAACCGCTTAGTACGATATTATTGAAGTAAACTTAGAAAAGTTAAAATTTACATAACCTTTAATTCGGTTATATATTACGTTTTAAGCGGCTCAGTAGTTTCGGAGTTATAGTAACAGATTGAAGAAAAAATATATTTTTACGTGAAAATAGCAAATTTTTTGTTTTAAAAATATCATGAAAAATCGAAGACCGCAGAACTTGTTCAGGTTTATTACTTCTTCGCAAAGCCACATATAATACCAACAAAATGAGATACCGAAGATAAAAATCGATTGATTGTTTTCGAATTTATTCACAATTAAGTGAATACGCTCATTTTCACAAAATGTAACGTTGTTGTTTGATATACATAAAATTGAGTAGTTCATGTTCTTCTTTCGATTAATTGAATGTTGAAAACATTTTCCCCGTGCTATGTACAAATTTTCACATATATATTGTGTTTTAATCGGCACAGAATTTTCGGAGTTATAATATATATATATTATAAATGATTCAATATAATAAATTGAATCATAAAATATATTTTTTGTTTTACAAAAATCATGAAAAATCTAAATTTGCTATTTTCACATAAAAAATATATTTTTGCTTCAAGTCGATTAAAACGCAATATATTAACAGATTAAAGGTTATGTAAACTGAACTTTTCTAAGGTAACTTCAATAATATCGGACTAACCCTTTTTGAGTTATCATAAATTATGTGGAGAAACATCTAAAAAAATTCACAATTTTAGAAAAAAAAAATTAAAAAAAATCTATCCATAGATTTTAAAAATTTTAACATTTTTGTACTTAGGTAACCACCCAGCGGCGAAATTTTTGAGGCCTTCAGCTATAAGGCCTTCTGTAAGACCTTCCTGGACCTTTTTTTAGATTTTGTACTCATGCTCGCTTGCCTTCTCAGGAAGACCTTATGGAAGGCCTACCTGCTCCCTTCTTTTTGTTGCTACAAACGTAGTACAAGCAGAAAATACCGTTAAAAACTCACATTCCAAAGACAAAACTACAAATACAAAAAAATGCAAAAAGTGAAGAGAAAAAAAGAAGTAAACTTAAAATAGTTTTGCTTTAATTCTTGAACAAAGCGGTTGTGAGAATTTTTACTTGGTCATTATTGGATTTTATTATAAAAAAATTAAAATAAATAAGATATCGCTTAGGCCGGGTAAGTTATTAAATTTTAAACATTGTTTAGGCTTAATCAAAGATACAATTTATTTAACAAAATGTATTTACAAAAGGCCTGAAAACAAGCCTGTGAAGAAGGCCTGCTGCCAGGCCTGTTGAAGAAGGCCTTCTATCAGGCCTGTTGAAGAAGGCCTTGGCTGGCTAGGACATCGTGTGTAAAAATTATATGAGTATGGAATGGAGCAATGAGGCCTTGTGTCTGATAAATAAGGCCTCCCAGAAGGCCTGCTTACTACTTCTTTTCGCCGCTGGGCATGATGCATCAAATCTATATAGTGGTTAGTGAAGCTTTTTTTGCTGTTGAGCTGTGTAATTCAAGAAACTACTAGAATATGGCACTGTGTATATAAATAGTAACAGCGAGTTGCTGAGAAGACAGTGTATCATAGGCGCTTTTTTGGATAACATCAACTGTTACTACGTTTATACGCACGGCTTATTCGCAAATAAAAATATTGCAATTAGAAAAAAATGCCGCATAAACAGTGAATTAATTTTTTATTTGCGAATAGCTAGCTCACGAAAACAATTCCTGATTAACGACACTATTTGCAAATAAGATTTTAAGCATTGCCATATGTTTTAACGCTTTTAGTTTATTAAGACCAGGGCACACTTAGAAAGGTGACTGCGATGAAACAGCTGATTATTTTTTTTATTCAGTTTGAATTGTCAATTCACTTGTGGTTGTTGTGGCGAAAAATACAACAAACCCAAAAGCAAAAACAACAACAGGCAACTTTGACAGTTCACCTACTTTTTAACAAAAACAAAGTACCTGTTGTTTTTGTATTGTTGTAGTGATGCAGTCACCTTTCTAAGTGTGCCCTGATTAAGACCAAGGTGCATTTAATAAGGTGCCATCGGTAGCACAGCTGATTACAGAACTAGCACGCGATAATGTCAAACTACATATATAAAAAATATTCGCCGGAACGCCATTATGTCAAACTCCATATATAAAAAATAAGTGAATTCGCCTGTATTTCAATTTGCCACTGCTGTCACCTTGTTAAATAAGCCTTGATTAAGACGTTTTTTAAATATTTCATTGCGTTTTTGAATTACTTGGATTGCAAGACGGACAAGAATTTTTGATTCTATAATTTTTACAGTTAAAAAAATAAAAAATGTATCATATTTTATTCAATAAAAGAGCTACAAAATAATTAAATTTTACCATCCGGCATCTCATAAAATCAAGAATTTTCCGTAACTAATGTGACATATAAACAGTGAGTTAGTTAATTGCAAATAATTTTTATTTGCGAATAGGCTATGTATAAACGTAGTATGTATTAGCAGTGTGTGTTAAAATTCTTGTGTTTATTTAAATAAATAAAGAGCTGTTACTCTTTTTAAACTACTGATCGCCTTTTATTTGCAATTAAAAGAATTCGGTTTATTTAAAGAAAATAAACCATGGTTTTTAAAAGGTAAAAACGTAACGATACACATATATTTATAAATCTTACAAGATATTGACTTATTTACAAAACTGTTTATATACTATTAAACCGACCTTTGAAATACCTTTAAATTGACACTAAATAGATTTCCAATGAATTCCAAAAATAGAATTATTTAAAAAAAGCGCGAAAAAATAGCAATTATGTTATCCAAAATAGAAATCGATGTTAATAAATTCGTTTTAAATTTTAACTTTGTAGTGTTAATATTTAAATATGAATATCCTCGGTAATTGATATGATGGCCAGTGCATGATATGACATGAGATAACCTACATAAGGAAAAGCACAAACGGGGAAGACAGGAATAGAAGAAAATGTAAAAATCTTTGATAATCCAGCGCTCTCATGATCCAGGAACATGAATCAATTTTCTTAAACAATCCGAGAACAATAAATGGTTGTAGGATTTTTTTTATTTATTGCTGTTCGAGACCAAATATATTAACTTCTCCTGGGTAGGTTATTTTGAATAATTTAATATGTTATTTTAATTACAATGATTTACTACCGCATTTTATTCAAATTAACAAACTTAATAATTGTGATTTATTTTTTTACTGTCTTGAATAAAATGGTCGAAAAAAAACCTTGTGTTGATTTGAATAAAAAGTCCTTTGATTTAACGTGTTTTAGTAAATTTAAATTAACTATATTTTCCAAATCAAATTTCTAAATACCCCACTAATTTCATAAATATGAATTTTTTTTGAAGGGGAGCACTAGCAAATGTCACCAATATGTTCCCAAATACAATACATGGACTAAATTAAATTAGTCGTTGTTGTCAGTGATCACAGCCGGATTGTTTGTTCATATAAATTTGTGCGTGTTTTTGTTTTTGTCTAGTACAAAAGTATTAGTAGTACTCCCTAAATAAAACATGTTTCTACGTTTACATCATTCATTTATGTATTCATCCATCCGTCTATACTACGTCATTCATTTCTAGATTTTTACTGATGCTTGTTAATGGTGCCTCTACTACTACTACACATATGTACTTGTACATCCTGTGCTTCTAACAGTACTGTAAACTAGTATGGCCCCTAATAAAAGTTTCTGTTTTTCTGAAAAACTAAGCTTAATCAAAGATACCATTTCTAAAAAATTTCATTTGGCGATGCCTGGATGACGAACGACCTTGAATGACGAAAATCATTTTTACACCAAATCATTACTTGAAATGGATCAAATACGATAACACAAAACCTAAGAGATCGTACGTGAAGCCCGGCCAACCAGCCAAATCGACACCAAAGTCAAATATCCAATGCTCTGTATTTGGTGGGAGTAAAGAGTTACTATTTATTATGATGAGCTTCTGAAATCTGGCCAGGCCACCACATGAAACCTGTATCGAATGCAACTGTTTCGTTTGAAGCGGGCATTTCCGAAAAAAATGCCTTTGATATGCTGCCAGATATATAACAGTAATATTTATTTAGAATGACGTGGTTGGGAAGTTTTACTTCACCCGTTTTATAGTCCACATCTGTCCCATCTGAATATTATATGTTTAAATTGATGTAAAACGCTCTGTCTTGCTTGATTCGTTCTTGGCTTCAAATAATTAGTAGTTCGGACGGGACAAGACAAAAAAAGCTATATTCAATACTTTTACAGGAAAAAAATATTATAAAAAAAACAAAAAAAAGTTATAAAACAGCACAAAAAAGCACTTAAAAATATTTTATTCCAATTCTTTCATATCATCAAAATTATTACAATATAGTTTTGATGATATGAAAGAATTGTATACCATAGTTTTTCCGTGGGAAAAACTATGGTATACAATCAAAAACTAACATACATTTTGTTTTTATTTTACAACGATAGGGGTAGCTCGTATTTTAAAATTGTATCATTTACTTTTTAGATGATGGAGAACAATTTTATACAATGGGTGCATTGAAGATTCAAAGTATGTTAAATAAGGACCATCCTAGTCTACATGTGTGTAGAATATTTGGTAATTTACTTGTGTGGTGGAATGTCACTGTGTGCGTAAAACTTCAATGATATTTTCTAAAAAAAATGTTTCCAAAAAGCTTTTGAAAAAGGGAAGAAAGTAAGGTTGAAACGAACATTTTGCATATATAAATATTTATGAATTTATTAAAACTGCCGTATGAATAAGTGCAGGAAAGCATGGAAAAAATTGAAATTGATAAAAGGGATATTTTTCAAGGAATAAGTAGCTCGAATTTTCTTTTCGGTTCATATATTTTTTAGCAGTTGGAAATTTTTAGCTTATTCCAAGTATGGCTTAATCTGAATTCAGTTTCAACATTACTCCGAAATTTTATATTTTCCTTATATCGCTCATTTGCTCAAAAGTTTTAATTTTTCAAGAGACGCATATTTAGTTTTAGTTTTTTTTAAGGTAAATAACAAACACGTAACAAAATATGTAACTTTTCTAGATAACTTAATAATGCTGAATACAAAAACGGCAGCGAATAGCTATAATTACACGTTATTGCTAGTAATATGCAATAGGTTATGAAATTAGAACAAAATGCGTTTATGCGATCCTGCGTGCAATTTTAGAAGTTAAACACCATATTGCACAGTGGAGAAGACTCAAAATTTTTTGGAAATAAATCATGATTTTCTAAACGTCTAGTCCCATCAGGATAAAATTTGACGTAGGCTTTTTTGTTTTCCATCCTATTTCAAAGATTTTTATATTTTTGGGAAACACACCACTAGGTCTTGAAAAAACAAACTTGAACGGAGATTTAAAGTGGCATATTTTTGAATCTAATTGAAATATTGTCTTAAAATTTGCTCTGTAGGACCAAAGATTAACACATCTTAAGTAAACAAATTAGTTCGGAATAAATGTGTAACAAATTGTTCCGAATATTTTAAATACTATTAAAATGTTGATAAAAATATTAGTTTTAGAAACTCAATAAACAAAACTCAATGAAATTGTCAATGTTTTTTTTTCATTCTAAATAACAAAGTGTAAAAACACTTGTCAAAAGATCAAAGGGAATCCTGCAATTCCTAAAAATTGCAGCGAAAATCCCAAAAATTTATTTTTTTTACAATTTTGCTCATAGGTTCCACATTTCATTTGCAACTGTGAAAATGCTTTAGTGCTAAAAAGTGAACACATCCAGGTTTCCAAGACTGCTTTCCGTTTTCTTATCCCAGCTTTCGGATTTTAGAACATGTGACCAAAATTTGAAATTTTGATAAAAAATAGGTCCAATTCCGAAGAGCGTAGGGACAACATATTCAATAGGACGTGTTTTTTATACCAAATATTTTCCGTAACGATATCTTACAGAAAAACATAAAATTGTTATATGTTCTTAAAGAAAGTTTTTTTTTTAATAAAAAAAGAGTTGAGTCACCTTCTTGCCCAAAAAAAAAGCAAAAATCTACTTTTTTTTTGAAATTTTAAATTGAAAATCGTTTATTACACCCTTCATCTTTGTGAGAAGGGTATAATAAACATTTTTCGTTTCCGACCCTGTAAAGTATATATATTCTTGATCCTTATAGATAGTGGAGTCGATTAAGCCATGTCCGTATGTTTGTCTGTCTGTCTGTTGAAATCAATTTTCTGAAGACCCCAGATATCTTCGGGATCCAAATCATCAATAATTCTGTCAGACATGCTTTCGAGAAGTTTGCTATTTAAAATCAGCAAAATCGGTCCACAAATGGCTGAAATATGAGGAAAAAACCAGGACAACCTCGATTTTTGGCCTATATCTGGATTAATAAGACATCAATATAGACAATATGGATATCTAATGATAGATATTTCAATTACATTTTCAACGACGTATATAAGACCATAGTAAGTTGGACCTACAAAGGGTTAAAATCGGAAAAAAAAATTTTGTAACCCGAATTTTTTTTTTCACAAAAAAGAAAATTGAAAAAAAAAAATTTTTTAAATTTTTTAAAAAAACAAATTTAAATTTAAAAAAAAAATAAAAAAATTTTAAATAACAATCGAAAAAAAAAATTTTCCAAAAAATAAAAAACATGTTTACCTAAAAATATTTAAAATTTTGAAGTATAATTTGGTGAAGGGTACATAAGATTCGGCACAGCCGAATATAGCGCTCTTACTTGTTTTTGGATCCATAATTTATATTGCTCTGAAATAAATTGTATGTTATTGGTAATTTAGTTATCTAATTCGATTCCATTCGGTCTAAAAGTACGACCTATATTTTTAAAAAAACAGACCAATGTATAGCAAAATTTTAAAATATCAAAATTCCTTTAACTAGGAAATTATAAGAGATAAATGCCACAAGCAAGCAAGACCTAGCCGAACGCTATACAAAAATTAAAAAATCTTTGAAATCGGTTGGGAAACCAAATTGTACATATCAAAGGTACCCTACTTTGTGCTCTCATAGCTCCGCCCCTGGAGCATTTATAGGGTCTATTTTAATAATGTAATTTCAAATAATTCTTGTCTATGCTTACGTAAAATTCTATCTCGATCGGCTTAGCCGTTTAGAAATGCCAGATTTATTTCCAAAAAATTTTTATTCTGCACCACTGTGCAGTGGTGATATTAACTCGAAATTTTGATTTTTTGTATTATGACGTTACAGAAAATGAGCGATAAACCAATTTTGTATTTAAATTAAGGCGTATGATAATTGGAACTGACATTGATTCCTTTCAATTCTGACCAAAAACACTCTTCAAAAATTAAACAATAGCGAATGCTTATGATAGTACAACTGCAGTCATTTTCATCGTGAAATCCATCCTTTTTATCACTTTTTATACCCTACACCACTATAGTGGGGAGGGTATAATGCGTTTGTGCAGATGTTTGTAACGCCCAAAAATATTAGTCTAACACCCACCTTAAAGTATACCGATCGACTTAGAATCACCTTCTGAATCGATTAAACGATGTCCGTCCGTCTGGCTGGCTGGTTGGCTGTCCATGTAAACCTTGTGCGCAGAGTACAGGTCGCAATTTTGAAGATATTTCGATAAAATTTATTTTTTGGACTTTATCGATCATAAATGTTTTATTTACATATATGTATCTCCACAAATTCCGCTCCAAATAAGTCTTATATATACAAAATTCATGTCACCAAATTTTGTTGCAATCGTTCCATAATTAGTCATAGCTCCCATATAGACCCGCTTCCGAAAATCACTTTAATATGCATAAATCGCTTAAAAGTGTTGGTATACACACAAAATTCAACATAGTTACCTTTAATATAGACATAAATAACGCGACCTAATTTCATGGAGATCGGTCCATAATTGGCCATAGCTCCCATATAAGGCCCACTTTCGAAAATCACTCAAAAATATAAATTATTGAAATTTTAAAACCAAATGTTTTTGCTCTTTTACTTAGTGTAGGGTATTATATGGTCGGGTTTGACCGACTATATTTTCTTATTTGTTTTGATTGTAATGTAGTCTTTTAGAGCAGATGTAAGTTTTCTACCCTTCATAGTACCAACACCAGCAGCTTTTCCCTCAGATCAAGATTTGTATTTGCAAGTCATTGAATTTCCAACTGGGTACATGATTAACTAAAAAAGTTCATTATAATTTTGTGTTTCCTGTTTCCTTGAAACATACTCCAAAGCAACGATAACGTTGTACGTTTAAAATTCTGTGAATATTGCTGAAACACAATATTCATCATACTTTCTAGTTTTTAATCTGGTCATGTTGGATAACAGCCACCAACAGCCAGCTTTTTTGCACTTATTTATACGTTTTCCTGTATATTTTGCAGTCATGATGCAGGCCAGTTATTTCATTTTTATCCACTTGAAAGTCAAAATACACTTCAATACAGGTAACAGCGGGAGCAAAACGAAGAATTTACCAAAAAAAGATGAAACATAAATATGGTATTTTCTGAAGGCAAAACATCATTTCTATGACATGCTTTAACCCCAGTATGTATTAGCCAGTCCCCATGCATACGCACATATGGAGATATGGACAAAAACACAATTGATTTAAATATTTTTTTATATTTTTCAACATTAGGAAACTATAACTAATAATGATAAAGAACTTGAATTCTGTAATTTTCAGAAATACTTAAGAAATACTTAATCACGAAGGTTGGTTTCCTTGATTTTAAAATATATCTGTTGTTGCCCATATATCCATACATATGTATGTGCATTTTCTGCTACACAATTTGTCTCATCGTAACAAAACAAAACTTTTACATATTCAACCATCACATCATCGTCATCATCACCGTATTATGAATTTCCCCTATTTAGACCATATTTTTTTGTTGTTTGTTATTCTGCACAAGGACCTTATTTTCAGTAATTTACATATTTTTTCATTTGAGTTTTATGAGTATATTATTTGTGTGTAGGTATTTACATGTTTGTGCGTAGTAGATCTGCAGGTTTGTGCGGTTTTGTAAGCATGTTATTATCAAGGCAATTGAATGAAGTTTTTATCCAAAATTTTGTCCAAAAAAAAAATCCTGAAATTGAAATTTTTACTAAAACATCTACTTGAAGTGAAACACATAACGAATATGTTAAACATATATAGGTATAAAAGCCATATTCATTACCATAATGTGCAATATGTATTTGATATAGGGGCCCTTTAACCTATTGAAACTAAAATTTGTTCTTGGAAGTTTAGATAAAGTTTAGAGGTGCCCATTTTTTATGAGTTTTGGGCCAAAATAAACAAGTATAGTTCATCAAGACCTACAGTGAGTATATGAGCAAATCATTATTCTATTATAATGTCAATATTGGCTGACCCTCAACTCCCACAATGACCCATCGGAAGATTCACCATAAACAATTCAGCTATTTAATTTGTCAGTTGCGTTTCATCGTTAAGTATTTGGACATTATTGCTTAAATATTGTGACAAAATTTTTTTTTATTTTATTCTACCCGAAAAATTAGATGTCGCACAGTGGTATGGACCGATCGTTACAAAATTTATTAACGTGACTTTTGGGGGATTTGTCAAGTGAACCAACTTTTGTAGTCGATGTCTTACGCTCAAGATGAAATTTACAACCAAGGTTAGTCCTGTTGGATAGTGAATCACAATAGGACACAATTTGTCAACAAGATCGTTCAAGAACTCTCTAAACTCTCTAGGTAAAAATTTGACATTCTGGCAAAGAAGGTGTTTTGTTCTCATCCATGTAACTTATTACCTATTGTTCTTAGAAAAATGTGTCTCAAATACTTTAGATAACTACATATGTATGTTTTTTAATCTTTCGAAAGAAAATTAAAAACAAAAAATGTTTGACCTTTTTTTTCAAAAATAAAACTCCTTTTTGACTTTTTTTTACAAAATGTAACTTTTTTCTTAAAGAAAAGTTTAGGACTTTTCCTTCTTTTCATAAATTACAAACCACGTATTTTGATATATATACAAGGTGGCGCAAAAGTAAACTTCCGATGTTTTTTGGCTGTAATTAAAAAAAATTAAAAACTTTGATTCTTCTTGTGGATTATTTTTATTTAGTTTTTTAATTTTTTTTACATCAAGTCGACAATATGATGTCATGTAAATGGCCGCCGCCACAGTTGATTGTCTTTTAAGCCCTTTTTATGGCATTTTCCATCACTTTTGCCAAAACTTCCGGCGATAGGTCCTCACATTCTTGACGGATATTGTCTTTAAGACATAAACCCGTGACTTCAAAAAGCCCCATAAAAAGAAATCTGGAGCGGTCAAATCAGGCGATCTTGCTGGCCAGTGCAAATCACCAAAAATCATCCTTCAGCATATCGGTTGTGGCACGTGCAATGTGTGCCATTGCACCGTCCTGTTGGAACCACATGTTTTCCAATCCCAATTCATCAAGTTGCGGCAAAAAAAACACGTTGATCATTGCTATGTAGCGCTCACCATTCACAGTAACCGTTTGGCCCACGACGTCTTCGAAGAAAAAAGGTCCGATGACTCCTCCAGCGAAACCATACAGTGACTTTGAGCGGGTGTAATGGCTCTTCGTGGGTTACACTAGGATTTTCAGTGCCCCAGAAGCGTAAATTTTGCTTATTTACGTACCCGCTAAGATGAAAATGGGCCTCATCACTCATGATTATTTTTGATGAAAAATCATCTTCCTCTTGGTGGTGATTAAGGATGGCTTGAGCGTATGTTAAACGCGATTGGCGGTCAGCAGCTAACAGCTGATGCACCGTCTGGACTTTGTATGGAAACATCTTCAAATTTTGTACCAAAATTCGCTGTAAAGACCGTCGACTGATACCCATTTGCGTGCCACGTCCTATGGTCGATGTCGATGACATCCTCGGCTACAGCAGCAATATTCTCTGCAGAACGGCTACTCCGAGGTCTGTCACGCCTGGCAGCATCTCGTGTTGGGCCAGTCTCTTCAAGGCGAGCGGCTAAACGTCGCAGTGTTTCACCAGTAGGCGTTGGACGGCCAGGAAATCTGCGAAGAAATTCACGTTGTGCCAGAGTCACCGACCGATTATTGGTCAAATAAATAGTCAGCAATATTCCGCGTTCTGCAGCAGTGTAGCGTAACATTGTTTATTAACGTGTATTTCGCATGTGTTTGCTACACAAATGTCAAAACAGATCTGACATTAGGGGCCAATCGCAAAATTTATAGTATTTTCTGATAGGAGGATTACTTTTGCGCCACCTTGTATATGCCACTCGCATCCCCCTAAGCGAATAAAAAGATCTTGAAAGAATAGACCTAAGCTAAAATTATTTTAAAAAATCGAAAATTAGTCAATGTTCATTAAATTTATGAAACAAATTTTATACAAAATGTAATGATATGTATACTTCCTGTGATAATGCTGAGGAAGAAAAATAACAAATACCATTCTAAATACAACGATAAATTTTTGAAATTTTTGCAATTAGTTCCTCAACTGTCCAGCACATTATGGAAAGATAATGTGCACTTATGTTGAAAAAATATAGGAAGAAAAATTTATTTTTTTACTTTTTTTAGAATAAAGCAAAGTTGTAGCTACGGTAAAGTTGAACAACTCTTGAGAACATATCAATGCATCCTGAACGTGTCTAGTCACTCTTAATAGCACATAAAGATCACTTTGTACCGTAACAATTTTAGTTTTTACTATATTTTGACTCTAAAACAAAGAGTTTTTGTTAAAATAGTATGATCAAGTCCACACTTCTATGTTGTGCTGTATTATCTATTCGGTTAAGTGTTCAGAATGGGGATCTGTGAGTGGACCATCAATGTCACACATTTAAAAAAAAATTGCCAAAAAGCCATTTGTGTTCCGAATGAGCTGAAATTAAAAATATAGATATTCATTGAGAATGTCTACAAAAATATGCTTTTATCTGTAGGTTATCTCTTTTAGTTCAAGAGATATTTAGGTTTATTTTTTTTTTTTAAATTTTGCTCGATATTTTTTTTTGTATTTTATATATGATGGGCCTACGAAAGGTCGAAATTTGTTTTTTATATATGACGTATATTTGCGATAAAATTCTAAAGAAAATTAAACAAATCTAATAACAATTATTTCGTCCCTATAAAAAGTTACACGCATCCAAAGTTGAAGCTTCTTTTTATATCTTTCAACTTTGAATGCGTGTGTTTTTTAAGTTTTTTCCCAAAAAAGTCTCCATATTTTTTCTTTTATAAAAAACTA
Source organism: Calliphora vicina (assembly GCF_958450345.1). Classification (NCBI taxonomy): domain Eukaryota; kingdom Metazoa; phylum Arthropoda; class Insecta; order Diptera; family Calliphoridae; genus Calliphora; species Calliphora vicina. The sequence goes on from NC_088784.1 coordinate 82,265,986, forward strand.
ATTTTCTTCGTGGCTATATACAGTTTTTTATGATTTGGAAAGAGAACTTAACGCAAAAACGTATAAGGTAAAATTTTACTAACTTAAGCGGACATTGTACCCCCCAGCCCTATCCAAACTTGGCCAATTTTGAAACAAAATTTTACGTTTGAGTCAAAAATTCTAAAAATGCAAAGCAGCGATCCTCAGAATCTCGACATATTTGTATAGCCCTATATGTTGTTTATATACATACAAAACGTTTTTACTATCATACTGTAAATGACGTCAAAGTGGGCTATTTTCTAAAAAAAACTCAGTTTTTGGAACACATTTTCACCGTTTTAGGAATTTCGATGTTTGAAAACAAAGAATGGCAACATTAGTGATGCCATTGAGTTAAGAACATTTAGATCTATATTACTACCAAATTTTATTGTGATATCTGTAACTGTTCAAATTTTTCATTAATTCAAAGTTTTTATTTTTCTTGATGGAAAATCACCATTTTATAATATTGTTAGATTTTATGGTAAACTACGTCCGAAAAAACACAAAATTAATTCATTACACTAAAATGTCAATCTACAAGTCATAAGGTTTCCACCGATATCAAAAAGTTATATAAAAAGCTTATATTTACTCTTCAGAAGCTCATATATTGCATCAAGCCGGTCTTGCGTGATCAAGATTGGACAAAGTGATGCGCCCGGATCATACCGATAATGATTTGCCCATTCTTCGTTATTAAAGCACAATAGAGAAGTATACACTCGAACATAAATTTTTAACAAACAATTTTTGTTTTAGAGTCAAAAAATAGTAAAAAACTAAAATTTTTATGATACAAAGTGATTTTGACAGCTATTTAGAATGCCTAGATATGTTCGGATTGCATGGATATGTTCACAAGAGTTATTCAGATTTACCGTAGCTACAACTTTGCAAAATATTGTTATTGAAAAATTAGGAGTCCCTGGAAGTTATTCTAAAAAAGTACACGAAAAAGCTTTCTTTTGGAAACAAATTTTAACAAAATTTATTTGGCGGACTCTTAGCTATATTATTGTCATATATAGTTAAGCCGTATCACAAAGTCTGAATTAGCTGTTAACCAAAAACTGATGACACCTTTTTTAGAGGCCCCACTGATTTTCAGAAACTTTGGGGGCCCATAAAAAAAAATCGGTCACCAAAATGGACAAACTGAGTATAGGGTTTTACTACCCTTTGGTAGTAGAGTCGAACCTATACTGTCATGATCTTGTGTTTTTCCAAAAGTCTTCATTTGTTGCATAGTGTTATCAGAGAAAGTATAAAATACACTGCATCATTTAAGCTGTGAGCTTATTTTAACAAGAAAATTATTTTTTCATTAATATGTCTTCCATTAGAGTTGTATTTGTTATTTCTTCTTCCTCAGCATTATAACAGGATATATATCATTACATTTTATATAAAATTTGTTTCATAAATTAAATGAACATTGACTAATTTTCGATTTTCTAAAATGATTTTACCAGTATATATATGTATGACTTATGTGTGTTGAATTTTATTGGAATTAAAGGATTTGGCTTTATATGAGAGCTATGATTAATTATGGTCCGATCATCACAAAATTTGGTGGTGCGAATTCGGCTTATATAAAATTTATTTGTATTTTGGTTTGTATAACTATATAACTAAGATATTTATGAGAGCTTAACTATTTTCAGATAGGGCAATCGTATGGAGGCTAGGAGAAATAATGGACCGATTCTAATCGAATTTGTGAAATTGCGACTTGTAGTTTACATGGGCGGACATCGCTTAATCGACTAAAAAAGTGATCCTGAGCAGATCACTATGGTATACTTTAAAATGGGTGTTGGGACAATATTTCTGCAAGTAACAAACATCAGCAACATGGTGGTGTAAGGTGTTAAAACTTCAAAATAGTTATCTGCTCCCTATAAAAAGTTATACGCATTCAAATTGCGAACATCTTAATTAAAGGTCGTAATTTTGGGGATAATTTATTTAATTTATTTTATTTATTATTTGTGGCCCTCCATAAACACATCTCTGTTTACAAAACTTATTAGTTCAAATTATGCGAAGTATTATTTAAAAATACGAGTACATGTAAATTTTGACTTGTTTATAAACATACCTGTGTTAAAGCACTTGTAACCATATATAGATATTCCTGCTTCTGATGCGTTAACTCACGACACATATATGTATGACATTTTGCATACAGTGGCGAGTATAAAAATGGCAATTCGTTCAGATCCTCCACCGCACTGATTTTGGTTATATTTTATGATAATTAGGAGTCATGGTGAATTCTAAACCATTATTAATGGATTAGCAAATCCCATACATAGCTCAGCGTTTCATTTGTTATGCTCGACACTGTGCAAACGCTTATGGATTTGTGTGCAGCCATACAAACCTACATTTATATGTAACTTTATAAGTCTACATATTAAGAATTCAAGTATTTTTACAAAAGTAATTTTAACTTGATGTCAATTTCAGCATTAATAGAGATGTAAAAGTATGTAGTACGTACATGAATATAATGTTCATGTACTTCACTCAATTGAAATTGATGCATTTTTATGGAAAATACAACATTTAATCGTAGACGTTTATACATACGCATTTTTTTAAAGTGCTTTCATTATCATCAACGTGGGCATAGACATAAACATTAATATCAATATGAAAATGTACATTAGGGTTATAACTGTTTTTAAAAAAATTCTAAAAATATCAAAAATCCAAAACTTAAAGGCTACAAATTTTAATGTTTTTATTTTTCTTTTTACATTTAAAGAATTTCCAGATAAATCTCAGGGATGTTTTGACATGACAATTCCATGAAAAGTTTTGGTGAAAATAAAATAAATTTTGTGATGAAAAATGTTGGTGAAAAAAATTGAGGAATAAAACAAGTGTACCACAACCTGAAAGCTCGTGTGGGACAGACTCCTTTTTTATTTTTGTTGATGTTTGTATAGCCCGATATAACTTACGAAAGGGTTAACTTTCAAACAGACTGTCATACTGCGCTCACTTTTTGACATTTGTGATCAGTATTCTTTGTAATTTTGCTATTTAAGCGTAAAGAGCTTTATCTACATTGTTGGTATCTTTCGTGACCCCCACTGAAATTTACCGGCAAAAAATTTCGTCGAATATTTTAATCCTTCAATGTTCTCTTTGAAAGGGACTTTTATTATTTTCTCGAAAATAGGGTTAAATTGACCCCTAAGGAGAGGAGGTAGAGGGTTAAGATCTTCCACAAAAATTATCCCCATAAAATTCCACAATATAACTCTGGCAATAAGAATTTTCTTAGACATTAAGTTACAACATTTTTTGCAGTTTGTATGCAGCTCCCTTCGATCAAAAAATGACCCACTGTAAAAAAAAAAATTCGAACCAGGTGGAACCAGGTATAAGTTTATTCTACAAAAATTAATTACTCAATATGCCCTTTCAGAATTACAGGGTCGCTATTCTGTTCCAATCATAAAGTCTCAATTTGTTGGACAGTGTTATTAATAAAAAAATCGCCAATTCACAACAGTCCCAACCGACTCGATTACATCTAGAAAAATGCACTGATTGGTGAAGCCGGAGCTCGCGTTACGGTCAATGGATGTTTGTTTGATAATATGGATGACATTGAACTGGAGAGAAGTGGTTTCAACAGGATGGCTTTGCGTTTCATACGATGATCGCTATCATCGATGTATTGAAATCAAAATTTGGCAATAACTTGATTTCGAGAAATGGAATTGTTAATTTTCCTCAACGGTCGTTCGATTTTACACCTCTCGATTATTTTTTGTGGAGATACGTGAAGTCACTGATTTATGTTGGCAACAATTGACGCCTTGTTGACCAACATTGTTCTTGTTATTCGTAACATACGGCCAGCAATGCTCGAAAAAGTGGCACATATTTGGACGTCATGATGTCCCCAATATCATTTTTGAATATTAAGCCATGCATTGATATTTAGAATAAAAAAATCATTCTGATTAAGATTTATTTTTTATATTATTTTTTACAATTTCAAGATCTATCGGGCTACACAATCCCAGCAGTTCTAGGAGATTGCCCAGAACTACAGATTTCACCTATCATTTAGTGTGAGAACTAGTTGCATAAAGAGCTACTGATTGCAAAACTTTTTGGTTACACTCCTAGTGAATAATATAGAAATTCTATTGTGAGTATTTTTGTTACAAGTAACAAAAACATGCCAAACCATAATTAAATGAAGTTTTAAAAATCTCCTTATACTTATCTCTCTAGTTATTAAAGTGCTATAAAATTTAGTTTTCCAATATGAAAACTAACTTAATTGTAATGAGTTGTTATTTTTTCTTCTTGCTTAGCAAGCATTAAGTTGAACGTTATAGGATCAGAAATCGATATGTCTTAAATTTGTAAATATGTATGTCTATTACAATATTTTTAATTGCACATTTTCTGTTTGCATACTATTTTATTGTCACTTTACTATTTGCCAACATGTCAACAGAATTAAAAATTTGTTTGATTTTTCGAAATGACGATGATTGTTTCTTTGCTGCAGCATGCAGTACAGTAAACCTATTGCTTACATATTTTCTATTAGATCGAAGAAAGGTTTGTTGCTAGCTGGTATGAGGCCTATTATTTCAAATAACTCTAACTCTCATTAGTCAGCTATTAGAGACACTATTAAGGTACTTTTTTTAAAAAAAATAACTATCTCGAGTTAATATTAATCAAAAAACAGATTACTATAGCGAAAGTTTCAAAATTGGTTACTAACGAAACATACTTTAACGACCATAAAACTCTTCCTGAGGAAATGTGGATCAACTTTAATATTAATTAAAATAAAAATCATTTGTATTATTTGAAACTCCAATACAATATTTGTTTAGACGATATTATAATAAACAAGTAAGAGAACTACATTCGGCTGTGCCGAATCCCATATACCCTTCACCAAACTAAACTTATTTTTTTTTTAAATTAAAAAAAAATTCAAATTTGTAATAATCATTGTAGAAAAATAGAAGGTAGTTTCATTTTCTCTTTATTTTTTCAAATTCTACGTCTGACATGCTTAAGGATTGTGACGTTTTCATAAAAATAGTAATGCCATATTAATTTTAAATTTTCCCTTTCATTCTTTGAGAATATTTAAATTACATTAATTTGAAAAATATTTAAAAACTTAAAAATGAATTTATTTTCCCCAACTGCAAGAAAACAAAATATTTTTGCAAACATTCAAACATGATTTTTTTTAAAGTCTCTACATTACCCAACATACGACAACAGCTGCTGGCTATATCTAAAACTCATAGTAGGGCACCTTCGACATGCAAATTTTTTAAACGCGTGCCATTTTTTGTTTTCCATCAGATTTCAAAGACTTTTTATATTTTCTGAAAATGCTCGGCTAGATCTTGAAAATACATTCATGCGTGTGCTGTCTCTTATAATTAAAATATAAAATATTTGCATAGGGTGATTCACCCTTATTCTACTTGGCGTCGTCGACATCGTCGTCAATATTGAGTAAAAAAATGGTATATGTTTCTCTGTAATCGATAACAATTGGTAACTTTTTACAGAATTTTATACTTTTATAAGTCGGGTTAAAGTACAAAACGCTGTCAAAAGTTACCAATTGTTATCGATATCGGCGTAAAATATACCATTTGTTGACTCAATATTGACGACGATGTCGACGACGCCAAGTAGAATAAGGGTGAATATAAATGGAAAAATGCATACGAAAAAGACCTATAAAAATAGTCAACGTGTTTCAATTATAAGTAAGCGCACGTTAGAAATTGAATCAATAACTTCCAACACAACATAATACATTTTTATTTAAATACTAAATTATAAATTACACATTTTCTGTAATAAATGTCTCGATAATCAGAATCATTTTTAGGAATGTGGCAACGCTTTTTATAATTCTCACAAAATAAGGAAACTTCAAAAAACCTTATTTTAAAAAACAAAATTTGATTGAAACTACCTTCTATATTTTTATCATGGTAATAATTTTTTTTTTTAATTTTAAAAAAAAAAAAAATTAATTTCTTAGTGAAAAAAAATGTATGACAAAAAAAATTAGTTTATAAAAAAAAAATTCGGGTTATAAAATATTTTTTGCGATTTTGACCCATTCTAGGTCCATCTTACTATAGCCTTATATGAATACATAGTTGCAATTTACTTTGAAATGTCTATCATTAGATATCCAATATTGTCTATATTAATGACTTAGTAATCCAGATATAGATCAAAAATCGAGGATGTCCCGGTTTTTTTCCTTATATCTCAGCCATTTGTGGAACGATTTTCTTGATTTTAAATACCGCGCCGGAAGAATTTCCGATATATTGATGTATCAATAATGTTTGTAAGTTATTGGGGGGCTACAGAAAGTTGATTTCAACATATAGACGGACAGGCGGACGGACGGACGGACGGACAAACGGATATGGCTATATCGACTTCGCTATCTACAACGATCCAGAATATATGTATATACTTTGTAGAGACCCAAATGAAAAATGTAGAAATTACAAACGGAATGACTGTATATACTAGGCTATTCGAATTATTCGATTTTACTCTTGTTCGAATAAAACGAATAATTCGAATAAGAGATTATAATTTGTTCGAATAATTCGATCACACTTTTAAAATTAATCGAATAATTTAATTTTTTTTTAAAAAAGTAAAGAATGGAGTTCTGATGTCGCTTTTTAATATTTTATTGTTAAAGAAAAACAAAAAATAACGTTAAAGTTAACAATTCAAGTATTGATAATGTTAAAAAACATTCGATAACAAAGTCCATCATTAAATTTTCATTAAAAATATTCTGATCAGATTAACTTCCGAACAATATACAAAACAGTTGACTAGCAAACCCAATAGTTTCCGTTTTGGAGCTATGCTTTAAAAAATTTGAGCTAGTTAGACATAATCATAAATTCATGTACAATATAAAAGTATTAAGAACTTTTTTATGTCGTTCATTAATTCGTGTTTTAAAATGAGTAACTAATTCTTCAGTAAATGAATTATTCACTTTATCTAAATTATTTATAACAAATTGTATTATTATACCCTTAAGTTCTATCAGGGTTCCGAATCTTTGCTAATCATGTTGTCTTAGGGAATTGCACAAATCTGTCCAAAGTTTGATATCATTGTCAGTGAACGTGTCTAATTTGAAGTCAGGCAGTGCATGATTGACGCATTTACAAATACGCAAAAAGTTTATTACCATGTTAGACAACGATGTTCAAAATCATGTATAAGACGAACTCCATGCTTTTCTTGCAGCAAAACGTTAGTTTGTAATATTTGTGTTTATCATTCGATTTATTAAATATTTTGCAACACTTACGTATGCGGTTAATACCATCATTTATATACATATATTTTAAGATCATGGCCTTTGTTTATTTCTACGTTATCATTATAAATGTCATCCTCAATATCACTTTCGACGACCGTTTCAAAATCACATTCTCCATCACATTCAACTCCACTTTAATCTAAGTCAAAATTTTGATTATTAGTTTCGATTCTTCTAATATTTCGCCAGATAAATAACAAATATTTTAATCCGTATCTTTTATTTTCATTGGTTCAAGTCCTAAGTTAAAAATTTTGAATGATTTGTTTTTAGAATTGTAACTTCTTGCAGTAATATTTATGTATTTATAGAAGGAGCTAACGGAACACTCATCTACAGTGATCGAAAGTCCCTTTGTCTTTAGTTATTTGTCGAATTTCAGAAACAATACAATTTTTGTGAGTCTTTATTACTTATTTAAATTTGGAATTATGAAAAATTGTAAAGAATTTAATAAATTTAAATATATATGTACATTTATTCGTTTTATTCGTTTATTCTACATAAAATTGTTCGAATTATTCGTTATTCGAAAATTTCGAATACACTCATGGTGAAGTGTATAATATCTTTTTAATATAAAAAGTAATGTTGGTATATTTTAAAAAATCATTTATCATTCTTCGGTTTTTGAAAATCACTACTAATCGTTGTGCTCACAGCTATGCTCGTTGCTCTAATATGTTCTTAGCCTGTGATTGTACTAAAGACTAATTTTTAAATATCGATCAGAGGCATCACTTTTTTTAGGATCGTTTCATAAGTTAGATTTGAACGATGTGTTGTTTTCAAAAAACATCTACATGCCTTAAAATGTTAAGCTCATAAATGTCTCAAATATGTATTAGTTTAAAGACAAAGTACAGCAAACAAATGTCATGTAAAAAGAAAGAAAATGGTCTCTTATTATCTTGTTGTACGTATGACTAATTTCCTTACCCATACAAATTGAAAATATTACTCATAAGCACTGATGAATCGACCAACAAAAAAAAATAGATATAAATCTGTCGATTTCAATTTTTGTTAAATTATTGTGCACCCTACTTTAGGCAATGTTCGAAAATAAAGAATTAAAAAATGACATCGAGTTTTTAAAATTTCTTTACAAATTATAATAAAAATATTTATTGGCAATTAGCTGGCTTTTAATTGTTAGTGGATAATTTTTTTTTATTTTTTTTAAATTTATTTAATAAATCATTTGAAATTTCAAAATTAATAATTTGTATGTGCTTCCAAATCCAACATAAAATGTGTAAAATAATATAAATTTGTCAGCCTAAGTGATATAAAAAAGCACTAGTTTAGGACAGCCACCAAGAAATTCTAGGTAATATGACTAATTTAACCCGAGATGCCTGGAGTGTTCCAATTTAATTTACTATCGTATGAAGCTTAGAAAGACTTTCCTTAGCCCCAAAATAACTTACATACAGGATTCATACATCAATATCTCCGGAATTCTTCCGGCTCGGTTGCTATTTGAAATCGAGAAAATCGGTCCACACATGGCTAGGAAAAACCCAGGACAACCTCGCTTTTTGACCTATATCTGGATTACTAAGTCATTAATATAGACAATATGGATATTTAATGATAGATATTTCAAAGACCTTTGCATTGACGTATATAAGACCATAGTAAGTTGGACCTGCAATGGGTCAAAATCGGAAAAAATATTTTTAACACGAATTTTTTTTATCACCAAAAGTTTTTTTTCGCTAAATATAAAAAAAATATTAAAAAACAAAAAAAAATTTTAATTTAAAAAAAAACAAAATATTTAAAAAAACAATTCGAAAAAAAAAATTCCAAAAACTTAAAACAACAACTGGAAAAAAAATAAATTCTGTTACCTAAAAATATTTAAAATTTTTATTTTGAAGTATAATTTGGTGAAGGGTATATAAGATTCGACACAGCCGAATATAGCTCTCTTGCTTGTTTTTATTATACCCTTCACCACAAAAATTAGGGGTATATTGATTTTGTAACATTGTAACACATCGAAATATTAGTTGTAGATCCACGTTCTGGGTCCTTATAAAATTCTAAGACGATATAGTTATATACATCCATCTGTCTGTTTATGGAACGATATGGCTTAGAAAGATGGACGTTCAGTGCTTAAATTTTCCACAAATATGCTATGTTGATTAGAAATGGTGTTGTAAGTGGCGATAGTGGTTCCAATATAATCAGAGTCATGGACCAAATATATTGCAAATAAAATCCTTTGATAAAAGGACAAACTTTATTTTACCATAGCCTTATAAAAACTCCACCTAAATATACAAAAATATCTTATAAACATTATTATCAAGTTGAAATTCAGCTATTGGATTTTATGACGATATATAATTATTATTGGAAGTGGATCTTGTATGGGAGCTTTGGAAAACTATGGATTTTTCCAAAGCTTCCATACAAGATCCACTTCCAATAATAATTATATAACAGCAAATTAATATCTTTTGAACTTACAAAAGCTGATTCTACAATTAGACACCTTTAGATCCGTTCTTGAATAAGAAAATTGCTAAATCACAATTGGCATGACCACCTTATCACTGTGATGAAAGGGTTTAATATCTAGGTAGATTATTATTTTTTTATAAATTCTTTAAAATTTTAACAATTCTATCCACTTAAAAAAAAATACAATAAATAAACCAAATGATGTAACATTTTATGCAAATATCCATGACATTGTTTATTGACTTAAAAAAATGGCTGTTGAAAATGCATAAAAACCACTGCCAAATATATACAACAATTTTAACAGTATTTGCACACATTCACTTTAGTATGTCAAACATGTTTGGCAAAATGTCCACACAAAATGGCTAAAATAGAATGAAAATATTGTTCAAAAGGCTTCAAAACAACACACGGCCAAAAATGTTTGCATAAATACTTCACATGTATGTATATTAAGCCGACTCACAGAAAAAAAGTTGTTTTGTTACCCCGATCAAAATAAGCCTTGGTTTGTTTTAGGATATATCCCAATATATTTTGGGTTTGAGCTGGACCATTTTCAAAAAAGCTGTCTTCCAGCCGCATACAACTTTATATTTGCCATGTTCAATCTTACCCTTAATACAGAGATATTTCATAATTTGTACGATTTTCAAATGAGAACTGCCAATCTTTTTTTAAGTTAAGCGTATTCCAGAGAAAGCGCTTTGCATAGATCAAAACAAATAGTAGTCGAACCGGTCAAGGTCTGGTCTATAAAGCAAGTGATGTAAAACTTCCCAACCACTTCCTTCTAAATAGTGTTTAACAGGTATTGCAACACGTGGCCTAGCGTTGTCATGATGGAATATTACGGTTTCATATCCGGCCGCATTTTCGGCAAAGGCTCAATTCAAATCAGTTGCATTTGGTACAGGTTCCCTATGATGGTGTAGCCAGATTTCAGCCGCACATAATCGATAGGACACTTTTAGACCCTCCAAATACAGAGCATTACCTTAGCGCTATGGATATTTGTCTTCTTTGTCGATTCAGCTGGTTGACCGGGATTCGCATACGATTTCTTACGCTTCTGGTTATCGTAATGGTTCCATTTTTTATCGCAAGTTATTCGGTGCAAAAATTATTTTCTTTTATAGCGTTAAAGCAGCATTTCAGACATTTAAAATCGTCTTTCAAGGTCTCTCAGCATCAACACGTTTGGTACCCAATTTCCATGCTTTTGCATGAATCCTGCTGCTCGCAAATGTTTCGAAATTGCTTCGTGAGTAGCTCCCAATGATTTTGCAAGCTCTTGTTGAGTTGACAACAATCTTCATGGCGTAATGCCTCCAATTCTTGTTCTTAAAAACTTTTTTGGTTGGCCTGGGCGATATTTCTCTTCCATGACAAAATCACCATTTCTGAACAAACCATCTCTCGCACATTGAAACACATTTACTATAAGCTTTGATGAGCAATCGGTAAGGAATTTAAGAAGTAAAGCAAAAGTTCCCGCATATGACGATTTATTGGCACAAAATTCGACATTTTCGAAGCAAAATAAACTATGTTGATTACGTTCTAATGTTCAATACATAGAATAAACGCATAGAGCGGTAAAAAATTACTCTCTTTTCACACATACGGGCAATAAAAAAACAAAATACATGCAATACATTCTCATGAATTAGGTTTTTGACAACAGACTTAAGGCTTCATTAGTCTTTACTTTCCGTTGCTGTTGCGTTCTGGATTTTACTTCTGGCAGTTAGTTGTTCTGTGACAAAATATATAATTTTTCTTTTCTTTTAACACATAATTCCTCTTTAAAACACATTAACTTACCTGGCATTCCCATTTCCTTTGATATTTTCGACAAGACGGCTCGTTTTTTCCAAATTTCTATTAAATTTCACAAAATCAATAACAAATAATTTTTTTCTTTATTTGAAAAGACGCTGTCACTTACAATTACGTAGACAATTTTTGTTTTTAACAGGTTCGTCCGGAACACAACGGAACAGCACAGAAAAACTAACTACTTATAGATGTTTTTCATGTACAAAAGAAAAACAGCTGATTCGGAACGTAACAGAAAGTAAAGACTAATTCTGCCTTTAGGTTTTTGGCTCTCAGTTACCTACACGGAATCAACAAAGCTGGTCCATTCCATGCATAGCCATTAAAATGAAGCAATTGCTCAGAAAGGATGACCTACCACATATTAAATGCAATTAAGTTTAATATTGGGATTCCTTGCCTTAAAATAGTTAACTGCACGGAGACTTTTTTGGTGATACTTTTCGTACAATTATTGAATTTATACAGTGGTGGCCAGGAATTTAAGACAAAAATTGTTTGCTAAATTCTTGATTGTCAATTATTTTTTCAAATATTTAAACAAATATGTATACATGAGGACTGTTTTAACACACAAGTGTATTTTATTCGACTGTGTCAATTCATACATATTCACCACGAACACATAAAATTTTTCTACAACTTGACCAACAAATTTTTTTTTAATAAACATATTTTCTCACATTTATGTCATTATATTTTTATTATTATAAAATATTCGGACCAAATTTCGTATTTTTAGTTCCATTAGTTTCGCTCATATCATGTTATTAACAGCGGATGTTCGCTGAGGTGGGTCAACGTATTTCCACATATCTTTGTCCATATATGTTTTACCAATTTTTCCAAACATTTTTCAGAAACTAGAAACATTAATAATAAATTTCATACCCTTAGAGGTCCTTTTATTTTGGCTCTATCGCACTTAAAATTCAGTTGATGAAGAAAATTCAAGTATTTGTCTTAAATTGGTGGCCACCACTGTATAAATTTTTATGATTTTAAAAAAAAATTTGGTATTTTTTTATGTTGATTTCTAGTTTATAAGATCTTTTATAAAATGAATTAAAAAAAAAGGTGTAAATATGTATTGAAAAGTGACCATAAATTGCTAGTTTATATTATGAGTATGTCTGTATGGAGACTTAATTGATTCAGTATATCTAGTTATTGTCTATGGTTCAATAACTAAAGCTATGTGTAGGCTGTTAAGATCTTACAATGCTTTCAGAAATATTATTATAAAATGTCTAACAACCGTGTGAATTTACAATTTTTGTCTTGCATAGTTATCAGAAACGGCATCTGACAATCGTGTGAACACATTACGTTGCCATTGTCAGATTATTGCAAAATAATTGTCAGATACTTTTTGCTGTCAGATATGTGAAGTTTATGCATCTGACAATGACTTTATTGTCAGACAACTTAAAAACAAACACAAGTTCGTACTAATAATATTAAATAAAAATTGGAATACAAGTTAAATAAAAATGGATAGCGACATTTCAATTAATAAAAACCTGCGTCTAAGACTTAAGCTATGATCCAATTGACTTAACTTTTTCTTATCCGGTCGCCAATAGGCTCTGAAGGTGGTAAAAAATAAAGACCCAAACAAAAATCCTACAGCTAAATGGAGGAATCTGTGTGGTCACACGAAAATAGAGAAAGTTGAGGCACTGCGTAGTTTACTTTTTGGCAAAAAGTCGCAAATGCCATCTAGGTATGTTTCAATAATTGCAAAGGAAAATGGGCAAATCTCCGCACCTCTTTCAATTTCAATTTGGAATAATTCAAAAGTAAGAAGTCAGGTCAATGAACTGATGAAGAAATTCACATTGTTTGTTTCAAGTGATTTGAAAGTAATGGAAATGTCTAACAACGAATCTGGCAATTTCTGTCATACAAAAAATCAAATATCGTAACAAATGATAAATTCATTGTCTGACAATTTTATGGCAATGCAATTGTAATATTTTCTTTCAATCATCTGAACTGACAATTTACCATTTGTTAACAATTTTCCATTGTCAGTACATTGCCAGCACATTGCCAGATATGACAAAGTAAATGACAAATAGGGTACATATTTGTCATTTACTACTCAAAATGACATATAAGTTTTTAAAAACAAAAAACCAGGTTCAGAAGATACGCCATCCATTGTAGATCCCGAATTTTTAAGCTTTCTTTGAAAATTATCCAGCTCGCGAACTGGACTAGAAATATAGTAGAAAACTTCCTAAACTATACCAGTGTTTAATTTGAGGAGAGTTTCCTCTCTATGCAAGGTGAGTCGCTCTAATATACGAACACTAGTATTAAGTAAGTATTTGTTATTATTTTTTTATAACAAAAATAATTGAAAATACTTTTAAAAGCTTTTTAACAAGATTGTTGTTATTATTTTATATATTTATGTACATACATTCGCATATTTATGTATAGATATATATGTGTACATATCTATTTATGTATTTATGTTTGTATAGGGAAAAATATAAAAACACACAAAAAAATAATATAAAGTAAAATAAACTGTATCAGTTTAAATACATGGTTAAATGTTTAACAATATTATTATTTGTATTTTATTGTTGTTATTTTTGTTTTTATACCCTACACCACCATAGTGGGGAGGGTATTATGCGTTTGTGCAGATGTTTGTAACGCCCTAAAATATTAGTCTAACACCCACCTTAAAGTATACCGATCGACTTAGAATCACTTTCTGAGTCGATTAAACGATGTCCGTCCGTCCGTCCGTCCGTCTGGTTGGCTGGCTGGCTGGCTGGCTGGCTGGCTGTCCATGTAAACCTTGTGCGCAGAGTACAGGTCGCAATTTTAAATATATTTCGATGAAATTTGGTACATATTATTTTTTCGGCTCAAGGACCAAGCCTATTGAAACTGGCTGAGTTCGGTCCATTATTTCACCTAGCCCCCATACAAATGTCCCCTCGAAATTGGACTTTATCGGTCATAAATGTTTAATTTATCTATGTAACTACACAAGTTTCGCTTCAAATAAGTTTTATATACACAAAATTCATGTCACCAAATTTTGTTACGATCGGTCCATAATTAGTCATAGCTCCCATATAGACCCGCTTCCGAAAATCACTTTAACGTGCATAAATCGCTTAAAAATGTTGGTATACACACAAAATTCAACATACTTAACATTAATATAGACATAAATCACACCACCTAATTTTATGGTGATCGGTCCATAATTGGTCATAGCTCCCATATAAGGCCCACTTCCGAAAATCACTCACGAATATAAATTATTGATATTTTAAAAGAAAAATATTTTTACTCATTTACTTGGTGTAGGGTATTATATGGTCGGGCTTGACCGACCATACTTTCTTACTTGTTTTGTTTTTGTTATTGTAACAAGCTGTTAAAGTAGAGAAAAGACGACCATTGTCATATATAAATTTTGTTACAAAGAACCATTACAAAATTAACAAAAAAGAAAACAATAATATTTTTTTTATGCAACTTCTTTTTTTGTTTCTGTAATGTTTATTTCCAGCCTGTATGTGCATTTGGTTGCATCACTGTGTATTAACCCCTATAATTTTATGTTATATATATATTAGGGTGGTACTAAATTTTGCAGTTTTTCGATTTTCTTTACTGCTAAAGTCTAAAATTGTACTAAGTTCTATAAAAACCATGTGCAGAAAGTTTTAGCAAAATCAGATAACATTTAAAAGTTGCACATTTTATTTGAAGTTTCAAGTTAGGGGGAAAATAGCAATATTTTTTAAAAGAAGTATTTTGAAAAAATGCGGGATCTTTTGAAAGCATTTTGCAAAATGTGGTCCACTCTAATATGCCTACATAGATATGTATGTCTGTTTATATGAGCTACCAGTAATATCTTTGCATTAATACACATACTGTACATACGTATACGGTCATGTGAAAAAATATAAATAAAAAATACAGAAAATTGTTAATTATCAACACGTCAAATACACAAAAGACCACAAAATGTTTCAAAAACACAAAAATATCCTGGTATGTTTATGGTTTGTTAAATGTTGCAAAAAAAAAATGAACTACAAAAACTTTTTTGGGCCATTTCTTGTGGCAACGAATTAATTGTACCTTTCGTTAGGAACTTTAATTGCTGGGAATATGTAGAGTAGTATCTCTTACGGAATATTTAAATAATAGCCTACGTGTGACCCTTATATATGGCTAGTACATATTTTAATTTTATTATAGATTGCGGGACCATACATATCCCTTTCAATACTTATGATCTGTTTACATTGTTTTCTGTTACAATTGCTTTGTAAAATTTTTTCAGCGACAAGTGTTGAACAATAGCTATGAATTTATTTGAAGATGGTTGCTTAGAATACTATATCGAGCCCTAACCGTGAAAATAACGTAAGCGCCAAAAATCAAATTTTAGAGGAGAGAGTTTTTTTCGTTTTTTTTTTTAAGTTGTGCGAAGGATTTCATTGAAAATTAAAATGTAGTCTATTAATGGTATCATACATGCGATGAATGCATTTTTAAGTTAATTTTGTGAGCAACAAATTTGTTTTGTAGCTTACGTTATTTTTACAGTCTCTATTACAGGCAGCTGAGACTAAATTGTGGCGCATACGATAAATGCTTTACTAAGAAAAAATATTTTCTTAAGTTTCGAAAAATATATTTTCTTAAAGTATGCAGTAAATTAAACATTTTTTATAAATCATAGTAAAGATTTAACATAAATTAAGGTACATCTTCTTCATATGTTTCGTTTAAGGCGTCTTTAATATTTTGGGAATGTTTTAGGCCAATATATTCGTTATGAAAACATTGAGGAATACTATTTTTATCGCAAAGAGCTTTTAGGTCATTGAATTTATGTGACGAAATTTTTAATTATGTGTTGTATAGCGGAAGGAGTCCACTGACCGTAAAAGTATAAGGGCTAACCCACTTAGCGCAACCGTTCTTTTATAAGAATGAGAAAAAAGGGAAAACCGGGTTTGTACGTGCATTTAAATGCACATTTTTTTAAATTTTCATTTTTTATTACATGTTATGAAGCTTTTGAACCTTAAAGCGTCAGCTGATAAAAGAAGTTTCTCGTGGTTTAATTGTATATTAGGAATTTACGTTCCGAAATAAAAATTAAACTTTCCAAAAAAAAATCCAGCGCTATCTGGGTTAAATCAATGTAATCACGGTTGTATGAAAAATTGCAGACCGCATCGGGCTTAAATTTATTTTCTTTGAAAGAAGCAGATCAGAAATCATTTTCCAGATTAGAAAATCAGAGTTCTTTAACGATATACACTCATAACCGTAAGGGTTTGTTCTTGCACTTCGAACAACTGCAGGCCACTCACTAGGAGCGCATACAGTTCGGTTTCGAGTAAATGATTATATTGTGCTGTGAATAGAAACAACAGGCATCATGGTAATACCTGGAAGTAAGTAAGTAATTTTAATACTTACTTACTTCCAGGCATCTAAGTCGATTAAACGATGTTCGTCCGTCTGGCTGGCTTTCCATGTAAAGCATGTGCGCAGAGTACAGGTAGCAATTTTGAAGATATTTCGATCAAATTTGGTACATATTATTTTTGCGGTCTAAGGACACGGAGCCTATTGAAACTGGCTGAAATCGATCCATTATTTCACCTAGCCCCCATACAAATGTCCTCCCGAAATTGGACATTATCGGTCATAAATGTTTAATTTATATGGAAATATCTACAAATTTTGCTCAAGGCATATTCAAAACTTTTTGAAGGTCGAAACTAGCACATAAAAACAAAATATTTTCCGTCCTTTGTTTTTGTTCCTTCAAAAAAATTCTTAAACTTAAGTTCTTCTGTTTGGATGCGACTGCTGTCTAAATACTTTCCTTGATCACATTTAGTACATCTATCTTTTTGTATTTCAATTTCTTTTGATTTTCTCTGTAGTTCTTCGGCTACTCTTACTTTCGTTTACTGCCCCTTTTTGCTTTTATGTCGCTTACGTTACTTTTGCGGTAAAGCAAAAAGGTGTGTGTCGCTTACGATATAATTGAAATTGCGTTATCTCTGCATATATAAACACTTAATTTTCATTATTTCAGGTGTTGATGCGCACGACAATTTTCTATCGATTTTCATTAAAAAGTCAATTTTGAAAAAATTGTCGCTTACGTTATTTTTGCGTTTAGGGCTCGATATAAACTGTACAACTATTTTTCTCGTTTCATGAAAACATTTTAATCCATTTAATTTCTTACAAAATACATATCGCTTATTTGCTGCAACAACGAAAAACGGCTTTGAATATTTTATGACATTTTACTATTTCTTAAATAAATTGTCAACAAATCATGCGATTTCAGAAATAAAACTTGATTGAAAAGTTCTTATCTCTGTTTAACCCAAATTTTTGATTGTCAAATATAGAGCGGAAACTAGAAAAAAACTCAAACAAAAATATTACTCAAATTAATCACACATACGAGTGTTGTTTTTGTTTTCACATAGTTTTTTCTACTAAAACATTCTCACCAATTAGGTTTCTGACAACTGAGTTAGGTCTTTGACAGCAGTGTTTCCGCTCTATTTCTATTCTCTATGCTTATAACTAAGAAACACACTCACACAAAAAATAATTGACTTTTTTGAAAACTGATAAAACTATATGGAAGACTATAAGAACGGCGCATATTTTGTATTACTCAGTTCAAAAAACACGGATTTTGAGTTATTAATGTGTTGCAGAAAATGAGCGATATGGCAAATATTTTAATTGAGTTTAAAAAATGGATAAATTCTGACATAAAGGTTCTTAATATTTCTTAATAATTTTGGAAAACTTGGAGAAATATTAAGAACATTTTTGTCAAAATTTATCCATTTTTCAAACTCAATTTAAATTTGTAACTTTGGTTATTTTTCACGACGAGGCGAATTTAGATATTGACAAAAACGTGTTATTCGGAATTAATTAAAAAAAATTATGTTTTTGGACATCCATTTCCGTAGAACTACAATGTAAAAACTTACCCCCATATTCATAAACAGTTTTTAAATTTGTCAAAGGTTTATAAAACAAATTTTGAATGGAAATTTTGTTTTATAAACCTTTGATAAATTTAAAAATTGTTTATGCATATGGGAGTTAAACTTTAAACTTTTAAACTATAAGAGGTAACTTAGTGAAAAATAACTCAAATTACTTTACCTACCCACTTGCTTCATAACAAAATCTCATTCATTGCAATCTGTCCAGATTTGCATAAGTTACAAGCTGAAAGAAGTTTTCTTAATCCGAGGAGGTAATTTTTATTGTATTACAACAAGGTGCTCGCAAATTTAATATTCTTGAAGTCCGTGTTCTTCTCTACGATTCGTTCATACATCATATTGCAATACGGCCAGCAGTTTAGAATATTCAGATTTATTAACACCAATGTACGTTTATTTTTTTTTATGAGTTTGTCCCGAAGATAACTTAAAAATGCAAGATCTACAATAGATGGCGTATCTTTTGAACGCGGTTTATATAATAAATATATTTCCTTTTGAAGTGTACATATCTGTCATTTATCCTAACTTAGTTATTGAACCTTATAGTGTAAACAACAAAGTTTTTTTTTGCTTTTAAAATGTCGAATTTTGTACCAACAAATCGTCATATGCGGGAAGTTTTGCTTTACAGTGTTGCCAGTTTAGCCTTTTTGAGGCTAAATTTAGCCTTTTTATTTACTCTTTAGTCTCGAAATTTTGGTTTTAGCTTCGTGGCTTTTTTCTAGCCTTTTCTTAATTTCAAAATAGACTTTTTTGAAATTAAAAAAGGCTAAAAATTTCGAGACTAAAGAGTAAATAAAAAGGCTAAATTTATATTTGTGAACCATTTTCATTTTAATTCATTGCTGATTTTCATTTAGATTTTCAACATACTCAAGAATTGTTCAGTATTAAAAGAACAAATAACAATTGCCAATATCAAGTGGTTCAAAATGAAATAGAGTATTTTATATCTGAAAGCTTAAATGTCTAGCAAATTCTCTTTCAAGACAAAATTGTTATTACACATTATATTCATCATTATATAATGGACAAGAGCCCCACAAACTTTTGAAGGCTTGTGATAATCGATGGCGATCAATAGCCGTTAAACGTCTTGTGGATCTATGCTTCGAGTTAAAACCCATTTTGTTTTAATTTCGTCAAACCAGCAATTCTAAAAAGCCAAACTTTTAAGTAATTAATACACTGATTATAATTTGGCGTACCATCTTTTTTTAAAACCAGTATTGCACAAAGTACAAAAAGTAAATAAATCATTTGCTGTTTTCTGATTTAAAATTCAAGGAATTTGATCCATTATCGTCGCCAATTGAAAATTGTTTAATGTTTTTGACACATTTTTCATACTAGTTTGATGAATGAGAGATAAAATAAAGAACGTTTTAATTAGTGAAGATTATGACAAAAATAATACGACAAATTAAACTAATTGAGCAATTGCGACAAAGATTACCATATGAAAACTCTACGCAAAATCAATTTTTTTCCCGTTGATAATAAAGTAGTAAAACCAAAAAAAATATATTATGTCATATTGATAGTGAAAAATTAAAGTGCTAGTAAAATTACGAAGCTTAAGGCTCAGGGGCAGAATATATTAAACTACAAATGGACAAATATAGAACCAACAATGTCCATTTTCTGACATGGTTAATCTAGTATTTAACTTTTTAGTACTTCCTTTAAGTAAAGCAGATGAATTTTATGAACATATTTTCTAATTTTTTATTTAAAAATAAATATAAACCAAAATTCATAATTTATCATAGCTTTTTTTTGGCTTTTTTTCTAAAGCGGTTTAGCTTTTTCTGGCCTTTTTTTGAAGCCAATATAGCTTCTTTTTTCGCCAGCTCCTGGCAACACTGTTCTTTAATTTTAAAAAAAAAGTGCTGGTGAAGCACACCGATACGGAACACAAATACGCCCGGACCAGTCAAAAATATTTCCAAAAATTGGAGGCATTTCTCCATAAAGTTTGTTGTCAAACACAACAAGAGCATGTAAAATCATTAACAGATATTCAATCAGCAAAACGTTGGCGAGCAGCAGGATTCATCCAAAAGCAGGGAAATTGGATACAATACGAAGAGACCATGAAAGACGATTTTTTTTTAACGCTGTCCGAATGATGTTTGAACGCTATAAAAGAAAATCATTTTTGCACCAAATCATTACTTGTGATCAAAAATAGATCCATTACGGTAACCGAGCTGCCGACCAGATCAGCCAACCTGCCGGCTTGACACAAAAGTTGGTTGATGTCCAAGAATACATTATTTTAATCATTCTCTTAACTACTTCCTTGTTCATGCAGTCTTTATTGGTTACCTTTGTTTTATGTATCCCGATATAATTCAGATAGTAGTTCACAATCCTATACCGTATTTTTTAGAGGGAAACAAAATCTTCCCGATTTAAAAAAAAATAAAACAAAAATTTAAATCTATAACGTAGATAAGTATCTACCTACTTCCCCGTACATAATATAAAATAATAAATTTAATAGTAAAACCATTTAAATCATAATAATTAAATTACCACCTAGTAATTCTCATTTAGTTTATAATAATTTGTATACAAGTAACGAAAGTTTACATACTGAAGGGGCGGTTCATACGAGAGAGAGTTTGCCAACCACTTTGATATTCATTTATCAAAGTAGACTGACATAAATAGGTCAACCCATTTTTTCCTTTTCGAGACACGAACATAGTTCGAGTACCGATAATACATTTTACCATTTTACTGTTCCATACAGGAGCTTCGGCCAACTGTTCAAGACATAGGCTTCGGCCAACTGTTCAATACAGAGCCTTTGGTCGGCTGTTCAATACAGGAGTTTTGGCTAACTGTCCCCCCTAGTTAAGTGCATTTACGTGTATTATAGACTAAGTATCTAAAATATTATAGTTTTAGTTATCACCCGATCCTGTACCAACGAAAACATCACCAGAACCGCCTACATCCGAAAGTAGAATCATCACCAGAAACCCGTAGTTACCGCTTGTGACAAACTGCCCAGTTAGTGAGTCGTATCAATACATCGTACCGCCGACGATTATTGAAATCCCGAAGAATCCGAAATACACATCACCAGAACCGTCTACAACAACAACACCCGAATGTATTATCGAAGCTGTTCATAATTCGTTATATATAAACATTTATTATATATTAATTGTATTAAATATTAAACAATAAAGAAAGATATTATCGACCCCAGAAAGGGTAAATCAATTATGTTATCACTTAAGGTTTGTGGATCCGTAAGTCTACCCTGGACTGTAGTGACGACAAAACCACGTTATAAATCTTTTCTGGAATATTTTATAAACAATTTTAAAATATATTTAACCTCTAACCCGCAAATTTTAAAAAGCAAAAAAAGTTGTGGAACAATTTGGAAACATAAAATTTCACGTGCTTAAATTATGCCTTTTAGGTGCCTACTTATGGATTAGCAAAGTTGAAATTTGTGGAAAAATCTATTTTATGGGAAGTAAAATAATATATTTTTTTTAAATTTTTCCAGAGAAGATATAATTTTTTGAAAATGTTTGCATTATTTAAAGGAATAATCAATGACCTTATTTTGAAAATATGGCAAATATAGAAATTTAAATTTTTTTTTTGATTTTCCAAAGTTGAGAAATATAGAAAAAATTTATTTTTAGAAAATATCGATTTACTTACCTGGACAAACACAAAGCAGACCAAATTAATTAAAAAGAGTCAGTTTTTTTGAACACTGAAAATCAGTCAACTTTGAAGGTCTTGGACAAGTTTCTGTAAAATAGGTTCATTCAATAAATGCGGTTGCAAAAATTGCATGTGCCTTTAAATTTTTGCAACCGCACTTGAGAGTTTAATGGTCTTCCAATGTTCCTCAGACGCGATATCAGCATTGGAAGAAAAATGTTGCCTTCAAGCCTTTTTGATTCCAGAACCTTCCTGAGAACTTCATTATGTTGGAGAGTTGCCCATATTTGGGCAAATTTATTGATCTTGATACACCTTGATAAATGATGGATATCATAGGTTATAGGTCAAAGATTCTCATAATATTATGCTTCACTTATTCTGAAAATGAAAAATAGAGAATTAATTTCACTTTCGATTGAAATGGAATTCTGTAAAAATGTGGTATTCCATGGAATTATTAGTAAGTCGCATATCCTGTTAGTTTGGTTAAGCCCGTAAATTGAAATCATGCATGCTTGCAAAGACCTTGAGTAGGATTCTCATATTTACCTTTAAATACTATTTGAGGACCACACCACAAAGTAGGGTACACTACAGGATTAACAAAATGTATGTACACAACCATTAAATATAGTTATGGAGGAGTTCTGTTAAAAACTGCATGCATACATACATGCAGGCAATAAAAAAAACCTTAAAGCCGCTCATTCAAATTGTATTTGCATTTGGCAATTGCATTTTTCTTTTCGGTGCCGTTTTGTTCCGTTGTATTTTGTTTGGTCGGCCTATTGTACAAGTGACCAATTTTGCCTTTTTTTCTGGCCAAAAATTTTAAATCACTTTTTGGCTTTTTGCGGTTTTTTTTAACAAACTATGGCACAAAAAAAAATAAAATACTGCACTGAAGGCAAACATGTTTTCAGCAATCAAAGCGATTTTTGTGGCTTGTTTGAATTTCCTTACAATAAAAACACAAATATTGCAAAATGCAAAAAACCTTATTGGAAAAAAATCAGAAAGAGTAAAAAAGGGTCAAAGTTCGCATGCATAGAGTAAAAAAAGAATGTACATGTTGTTACAAGTTTTAGTAATTGAAAAATATCATTAAACAAAAAAAAAAATCTCAAATGAAATTGTAAATATGTATGACTTTTTTCTATATTTATTTGTGTTCATACATTTCACTTAATAGACATTTAAATTTATAGGAAAAAATCTTTAAATGGGGAAGTGGACAGATGTATTTAATGTACATATATTAGGGTAAACGTTGGTGTGGAAACTGAAAAGTAAATTTTAATTTACAATTTCAGCAAATTTTGTCTCACATTTCCTTCAAAATAAAACAAGAAAGAGAGTAAGTCGATCAATTTGATACCCTACACTAACTAAACAAGAAAAACCCTTTTTCTATTGAAATTTATTTTCGTCAGTGATTTTTGGATGTTGGAGCTATGACCTATTAAGGACCGATCGCAATGTTCGCTTGATTTCTTTCTATATCAAATTTGTTTCTCTCAAATTTTATTTCGGGAGTTTGCTCTTTATGGGTTCTATGACCAATTATGGACCGATTTAACAAATTTTATCGAAATATCTTCAAAATTGCGACCTGTACTTTTCGCACAAGTTAACATGGTGACGACTAGCTGGGTCTCAATGACTGATGCCATTATTTCGTATAAAACATTTGCGAGAATTATGAAAAAAAATCAGAAAACATCCAACTCACTAACATTTTGAGAAATGTTTGGGACCACCCTAATATAAGTATGTATGTACGTAAATGTTTTGAGTGGATTTAATACAAATTGATTAATTTTCAAAGCATTTATTGAGTACATTTGAATATTTTACAATTTTAACTGGATTATTTACATTGCAACAAATCTAAAACACTTGTTCGGTAGTGTGAGTTTTTTGTTTTTTATTTGTGTTTTTATTTATCTATTCCAATGTTAATTACACAAAGGTAACCAACTATTGGTAAATATATGATGTTTTTTTGGAAACTTTACTATGAAATAGTAGCTAAAGTTAGTGCATTTAAATTTAAAATATTCATTAGAGGTGTTCTTCAGTTGACAAAACGGATAATACTAGAATAATCCAGAACTAAGAAGATCGCCTGGATAGATCCGGAATTCTCAAGTTCTAAAGTTATGTATGTTCGTATGGGCTCCATAACATCTGCACCGATTTAGATGAAATTTTCAGGTAATCTTCAGAATAGCCTAGAGGGTAACACTGTAAATTCAGATTCTTCATTTTCGATCTTTGGGAAAAATAAAAATTAGTTGTGTCAGTTGATGACTTTTTTTTCGACAAATTTTTTTTGTTGTAAAAAAAATGTTTTGGACAAATTTATTTCTTTACATTCTTTTTAAGTCATTAGAGGTATTATATAAAATGACTTCAAATGCCACCGCTAATGACATCAAAAAAACAATTATTTTTCCAAAAAAAAGAGAATAAAAAAAAGTTTTGCAAAAATAAATTGTCGAAAATAGACCAAAAAAAAATTAGTAAGTAACAAGTGTTTTGGAATGGAAGAATAAAATTGGTTTATTACTAGCTATATTAAGTGAGGAGCCGCAGAACAAAAGGTACTTTTTTGAAAATTTAAAAATTTTGGGAAATTGATTTTTTCTAGAAGATTTCAACCCAAATATTATAAAAATATCAAAAAATCTATTTTTAAGAAAATTCGAAAAAGTACCCTTTGTTCTGCGGCTCCTCAAGTGAAAATGTACAAAAATGCCACCAAAAAAAACAGGTATTGGTAAAAACACAACCAAATCACGGAAGATCAGGAAAAGGAGAGCAGTTGGAAAAGCTGCGGAATGTGAATCTTATCGAGACGCACAAAAAGAAAGAGAAAGCAGATCACGGCTTGAGGAAAATCTCGAAAGGGCATCTACGCCTAGTGACGCGGTAACTGGAAGAGGCGGCGAATCACTGCTTCATCAAATGCGTCTCAGTGCATTTTCATCGAGAGCTGCAGTTACACCCCAACAGCATATCGTAAGACTAGAAGAAAATCTCTCACGAATGACTCGATCAAGAGAAAGAATCGATTTAAAGTTGGTGGCATTTCATTACAATACCGATGATGACTGAAGGAATCACAAGGACGCATAAGCGTAGCTAGACTATTATTCTGGGATGGGCAAGTGCCCAGTAAAAATAAAATTTTTTTTTATAAAAAAAATAATTTTTTATTAAAACAAAACTAAAATATCGCAAAAATTCAGTTTGCTAACATAACTACTTCATTTTTAATATTTACAACTGCTAATTTATTTTAAAAAATATTTTTATTTTATTTTAAATGGTTTTTTTTTAATTTTCCTCTTGATCTAAACTGTTATTTGTTCCTTATTATATTAGTTAGACAAAATACTATTTTTGAGTTGAAAAGATTTATTTATATCTAAACTCTCTATATTTAAAAATGGAATATTGTATACATATATATATTGTGCACTTCTTATGGAATAACAAGTAAGAGAACTATATATTGCCGAATCTTATATACCCTTCACCAATATGTTTGTATCTTTGTATTTTTCACATTCATCTTTTGACTTTGTAGATTATAACGCCTATCCTGCAGAAGAAGTAATTTTTCAATAGGATGGTGACCCAATACACACGTCAAAAATCGTAAAGAAAAATTTCTTATTAATGCAGTTATCAGCTCAATGTCCTGAGTTCAATCCTATTGAGAATTTTTAGTGAATCGTGAATTGGCGATTGATACAATACCGATTAACTCCTACCAATTTGTACGAGCTTTAACAGCGGATTGAGCACGAGAGAGAGTATTTCAAAAAAAGTTAATGAAAAATTTATAGAAAATATGCCAATGAAATTTTTTTTAAAAAATGCAATTCTTCCCTAAAGTTATTGTGGGGTGCAAAATTGAGTATATGCAGTTATTTTAGTTTTGTCTGTTTTTTCATTTAGAACTGGATGTTTTTTGTTTAGAATTGTAATTCATTTTCTTACACATTAAACATAAAATAAATGACAGAAACAATTTTTGGATTTGCTTTATTAGTTTTATTTTTATTCCATAAGAAGTGCACAAAATAGAAACATGTACTCATTTGAGCTCCCCACTGTGTATACACGACTTTGTACAAATATTATTATAAATAAAGAATTAAAAAAAAAACTGCTAAATTTGAAAATCGTACCTGAAGCATTGCACTACGAACCATTGTTTTTTTCTACGCATAGCTGAGAAACTTCTTTCGCAACTAGCTGAACTAATAGTAATGCATAATGCCTCTATGATTAGAATGTTTGATCTGATGATATGTGTGAACACGAATCCACAATAACTAAGTTTAAAATTGTTCTGCCACCAATAATTGAGCCGCTTCTAAGTTACATTTCTACCGCCACTCCGATTTCCAAGCACTACCTTCAATATATACTTTCGGACAACTCACGCTATCAAATTACGTCGCTTCGGGGCAACTAATATAGTAAAAAAAGTCGGCTTCATGCCCACCTTTAAAGTTCAAGGCCAAATGTATGTAGGAAGCTCCCGCTTCCTAATGATGATGCGAACCTCCATCAAATTTATTTCACTAGTAATGAAGCCACAGAAGCCGAACACCGTTGCATAATCAGTCCTTAAGTCAGACGAGAATTGTTTCTAGTCTTCAAGCAATGTTATATGAACTCAACAGCCTTATCCGACTATTCAAAATAGCCCTGGACTAGATGCCTAATGATGATTATACGGTTGTGATAAGAGCTGACATCACACAGGCAATATCCAGTGTTTTTATCACGGGGTGAGGTTAGGTAATATTTTAACGTAATGCAAATGAATCTCAACTGAAATACAGAGGAATATGTTCAACACATAGACACGATCTCCTCGCCCGAATACTTATTCAAACAAAAGTTGATTAGGCAGATGGATGGCATCGCCAAAAATTACATATTTGGCGAAAATCAATGCTAGATGTACTCATGTGAATGACAAAAGCGAGGAAAAAAATCATCCGATTCTATTTGAATCAATCCGAAAACACATGATTCTTGCGGTGAACTAAACTCACATTCTATCAACGTGAGCTGCTTCTAGAAACTCAAACTGGATAGTCGAAGAAAGCCTGATTATGGTGGATATACAACTACAATAAAAATGTATATGTTGACGTCCACATCAATGTTCAGTACTGGAATTCTATAAAGTCAATCAAATACATTTGCAAATATGTCAACAAAGGCCAGCCCGAATGACATGGAAGTATTCGGGCTGGCCAATTCAACAGACAAAATCAAGCAGTTTCACATGGGGCGCCATGTGAGCAACGAAGTGTTCCACGAACTCATGAATGAAATCTTCATAGTTTTGGAATTCGGCAATACCAAATGCCGACATATTCTCAAAACAACTATTGGACATCGGAAATGGAAAAATTCCAATTGATCCATCTACAAATTAGACTTCGTTCCCGCCGAACTTCTGCCAAATGAAAAATTAATATTCAAGCCGTTGTCGACATTACCCAGCGGGAAAAAATTATAGGACTTCAGTTTGTAGGCCTTCTAAAAGACATACTTACACATTCTAAAAGATCCGATACTCATTCCACACTGCCTGCTCTTAGAAGGTGTTCAAGAAGGCCTATGAATCCCCTTCTAATAACAAGTGGTTAAATAAAAATAGTCTACATCAAAAAATAAAATACTCTGCATCTCTTTGATTAACTCTCTTTACAAAATTTACAACAATAAATTGCTTGATGTGGCTTCTTATTTATTTTTATTGTTTTTTTAAGTATGTAATCAGAAATTATCATGTTTCAAAAAATTAAACAAACAACTTCATTTTAATTCTTATTTTTATTTTAGATCTTCTAATAAGACTTTAAATAGGTCTTCCATTATAGACCTTCTATAAAACTTGAAAATGCACAACTTTTCATAGGCCGTCCTTTGATGCCTTATTCTAATGTTTTTTATCTCTTTTAGGCCTTCTCATGTAGCCCTTCCATAAGATTTGCAGTAGTCCTACCTTTCTAGGCATTCCATATGACATTCCTCTACAGGCCTTTCATTAGATCAGTAATAACAGGTTTTTGTACAGACATAAGACCATATAGCAGCCCTGCAAATAGCCCTTCCAAAGTAGACCTTCTAATAGCTCTTCCCAATTAGGCCTTCTAGAAGTCCTTGCAAAGTAGGCCTTCTAGTAGCCCTTCCTAAGTAGGCCTTCTCTCAGCCCTCCAACAGCAGCGAGTGTGCAAGGCCTTGGCTCGCAATGACACGCCGTGTAAAATTGAAATGATTTTGCAATGCGGCTAGAAGTCCTTGTGTCTGCAAAAGAAGGCCTTTAGGAAGTCCTCTTTACTGCATATTTTTCCCGCTGGGTATTAATTTAAATAAATAATTAAATTAACCTTTTAAATTCTCCACCTTGTAGGATATTTACAGTATTTCAACTTAAATCTTTTATAGGTAACGCCTTCTTTTGCCCCATATTTAATTTTATTTTCCAAACTTTCAAATACTTTAACAATTTGACAGATTTTTAAGCGACATAATCATCTTTAAAACAAATCCTACTTTCAGCACTTCAACAAAATTTCAAAATTTAAACCATTTCCCAATACTCTAGTCTCATCCTCCGGCTGTAGGCTTTTGTGTCACAAAAGATTTTTTTTTGTTTTGTTTAGAATTAAATAAGATTAACAGATTTAAATGTTTTTAAAAACATTTTCAATAACACAGAGCACAAAAATACATGCATTTAATATAATACAGACTGGAACAGAAAAAAATTTACACTTTTAAGTTAAATTCAATAGAGTTGCTAAGCAAAGCCATAAAAAAACTGTTGTTCAAAATAGTCTGGATAATTTTTGGGCGTTTTAGTGTTTAAACTTGACATCTTTTCAATTTTGGTTTTTTGAATAATCGTTGGTGTTTTTTTTTTTTTCTCATTTTGTTTTTGATAATCTTTGATAAGGTGTGAAATAAGTACGCGTGTGTTAAATTTCCTTTAATGCTGACAATAACAAAGAACCAAAGACTGTTCCGTCCCTTCTTTTTGGTTTGGTGAATTTATTTGAAAATACGCATAAGTTGAGATGAGAAAAAACTGCTTGCGCTTACCTTTAAAGTAGATTGATTTTCTGCGTTTTTTTTTTCCTTGGTCTTTTAAGAAAGTTTTAACATTTGCAACATGTTGGTTGGCTGGGATAGAAGCCGCTGCAAAGTGATTTGTTTCAGAGGCAAAAAAATATGAAGGAAATAATTTCTGAATGCTCAACAAAGGCTTGCAAAATCATTGGGTGCTAATCAAGCAGCAATTTAAAAACGTTTGAGAGCAGCGGAATTCATCCAAAAGCAAGGAAATTGGGTACCATACGAATTGAAGCCGAGAGAAATACTATTACGGCGCTAAGGTAATTTTCTGTATTTGGTGAGAGCAAAAGGGTCCTATTTATTAAGAGATTTCTTAAATCTGACCATAACATCACAGGGAACCCTTACCGAACGCAACTGATTCGTTTGAAGCGAGCATTGCCCTGAAATGCGACCAGACGTGAAACCGTAATATTCCGTCATGACAACGCTCGGCCCCATATTGAAATACTTGTTAAAAAGTATTTAGAACGAAGTGTTGGGAAGTTATGCCTCACCCGCTCTATACCGTGCCCCTTCCAACTACTAATTGTTTTGATTGATGCAGAATGCTCTCTCTCTAGGATACGCTTCACTTTGGAACAGTGTATCCGACATCTAGACAAATTTTCATCGCGATAGTAAAGCAATCAAGAAGGAAAATCAACCGCTAAACATTTTTATTCTTCGGCAAACTCTCAGAGGTCTAATCAAATCATGGAGTTTTTCAGCTTTAAGAATATTGAAATTATAGGACATCCCAGACCTTTGTTTTGAAATAATAATTTTATTCATCTATATATATAAAAGAGTAACGTTACTGACTGACTGACTGACTGACTGACTGATTCATCATCGTACAGCCCAAACGGCTGAAGCTAGAATCATGAAATTTTAACTGTGGGTTCCTCCCTCCCCAAAACGATCCGATAAGAAGGGATTTTTGGAAATTCGAACGTTTAGGTAAAAAAGGGTAAAAAGGGTAAATTCGGTAACCTTATATCTTAAAAACTAATAAAGATACAAAAAAACTTAAAATTGCATGTTACTCCATTCAAAAAATAAGCTGACAGGTGTTTCGTACTTTTTCGAAATTCGAAACTTTTAGGGGAGAAAACGGGTAAAAACTGTATTTTGGTACTTTTTTGGCACCCTATGTATCTTTTAAACCAATAAACGTAGAATCAAATTTTAAATCGTGTTCTTTACTTATCAAAAAATAAAAAATATAAGTTTGGTACTTTTTGGAAATTCGAACCCTTAAGGGATAAAAATTGTGTTTATTTTTGGTACTTTTTCATAAAATATGTTTTTCTATAATTTGACATAGACATACGAATATTTTATTATGAGCTCCCACCACGTTACAGAAATTTATTTGAATAAAATTGTACCACCTCAATGGGGATAAAAAAGGTACCAAAAAGGGGATAAAATCGGGAAAATTGAAATTATTAAGCCAATTTTGATAATTTTTTTAACGTTGGTTCCTGGATTCATACAAAAATTAACTAACAGGGTGTTATTTGGAACTCGAGTACCAAGGTGTATATTGGGCCAAATCCGGGTAAACAGTTTGGTACTTTTTTTAAAACATATTTATTCTTGGGCACATTAACACAGATTTTAATATTTTGAGACATGCCTATAGCATAAACAATTTTGGCAAAATGGAATATTTTTAAATTTCAAACTTGAGGGGTGTTCAAGGAAGAAAAGGGAAATTGGTAATTTTCTCCTAATGGTACTTTTTTAACATTTTAAATTATTTCAGTTATCGACATTAAAGTTAGCTGATATGTATCTGAGTGAAGATAGTGTTAGGAATAGGGGATAATATTTAGGTACCAAAATGTGTGAACTGAACTATTGGTACTTTTTTGTTCTTCTAATGGTACTTTTTTGAAATTTCTATAACAATGGACTTAGAAACATGAAATTAAACATATATGGTCCTAAGTGAGTGAGAATTCTAGGGGGAGACTTTTTGGTATTTTTTCTTTATTGGAATGGTACTTTTTGTTATTTCTTCACCAATTAACCTAGAACCAAGAAATAAAGCTTATATATAAACCGAGTGAGTGGGAAACCACAGGCGTGGGTTTTTTGGTACTTTTTCTATATTCTAATGGTACTTTTTTGAATTTTCTATAACAATGGACTTAGAAACATGAAATTAAACATATATGGGCCTAAGTGAGTGAGAATTCTAGGGGGAGACTTTTTGGTACTTTTTCTTTATTGGAATGGTACTTTTTGTTATTTCTTCACCAATTAACCTAGAAACATGAAATAAAGCTTATATATAAACCGAGTGAGTGGGAAACCACAACCGTGGTTTTTTTTTGGTACTTTTTCTATATTCTAATGGTACTTTTTTGAATTTTCTATAACTATGGACTTAGAAACATGAAATTAAGCATATATGGTCCTAAGTGAGTGAGAATTCTAGGGGGAGACTTTTTGGTACTTTTTCTTTATTCGAATGGTACTTTTTGTAATTTCTTCACCAATGAACCTAAAAACATGAAATTAAGCTTATATTGGCAGAAGTGAGCGGGAATCTACAAGTGACTGCTTTTTGGTACTTTTTCTATATTCTAATGGTACTTTTTTGAATTTTCTATAACTATGGACTTAGAAACATGAAATTAAGCATATATGGTCCTAAGTCAGTGAGAATTCTAGGGGGAGACTTTTTGGTACTTTTTCTTTATTCTAATGGTACTTTTTGTAATTTCTTCACCAATGAACCTAAAGCCATGAAATTAAGCTTATATGGACCCGAGTGAGTCGGAAACCACAAGTGGGGGATTTTTGGTACTTTTTATATATTCTAATGGTACTTTTTTGAATTTCCTATAATAATGGACCTAGAGTTTCCAAAAAATCGAAGAATTTCAAAACCACGGTTTCGGTTTTAAAAAATTAAATATGAAGTATTATAGAAACAAAATTAGTTGATAATATAGGAAATGATATACAAATCTAAAATTCAAACTTATGGTTTAGTGAATGCGAATTTAAAAGTGATAATCGATGGTACTATTTCCTTATTGCAATGGTACTTTTTGAATATTTTAAATAATAAACCTAAAAATTTAAAATTAGGAACACATTTTGCATTTTCTATAATAATGAACCCAGAAATATGATTCTAATTGGGGTGGCGAAGCGCACCGGGTCAGCTAGTTTGTAATAAATGTTCTTCGAAGAAGCAAAAGTTCTCCGAATACTTCAGATACTAAATTTAAAAGTTATTTTTTTGATTTTTTATTCTTTCCTGCACCTCTCATGCTGGGCATACCTTCCCCATCTTTAAGTCAATTTACTTTCGTGTTTATTATTTTAACTTACTTTGACTTTAAATATATTTTTTTATCACAGATTTCACTCACATTTTTCTTACTCTTAAAGGTAAAGATATAAATTGCGTTTATTTTTTTCATCATTGCTTTTATGTTACTTTTTCATTCGTAATTTTTTTTCTCGTTTGCTCTATTTTATTTTTGTATAATGTTAAGTAAATAAATAAATAAGTTTTCTGATAAGCGATTTTTTGCTGTTGTTTATAGCTGGCGACATTTTCCCTTCAAAATCAAGGGGGATGATTTTTTTTTTACTTTAAAATAAATTTTCAAAGCAAAAAATCTGGTGTAGGAAAGAAAAACATGAAATTGATTTTCTTTGATGTTTGATGAGGTGTTTGCCAAGTTGTGTTTTAGCTTACGTTTTTTTTTTTTTGGAAACTGCTAAACTTTAAGATTTTCTTTTTTAACATTGGCTTATTTTCTATTTGCATTTTAATCAAATTCCTTAATCATTTTAAGTTTTCTTTTGATATTCCAATGATTGTAGTTATCTTTAACTAAATTTGCTTGCTTTAAAAAACAGCCTCAAAATTGCGTTATCATTGTTAGATTTATTTTTTTGTATACTTTCTTAAAGAAATCATATGGAAAATTAAAAAAAAAAATTTTTTTTCTTTTTTAAGAAATAAAACAAATAAAAATTTTCCACCTGACTTGCCATGACTATTAGTTTCGTTTCAGTACCTTTAGCAAAATACATTTTTATGTATTTGCTCATACCACCAGTACAAGTATAAAACTTAATAACCCATCCCTGGTTAAATTAGACAAAACATATGTTAACTTCTTTGTTTTTTTTTTGTATTTTATACATATTTTTTTTTTGTTTTTGCTGGTAAATTACCCTTATAGCTAAATATAATTTTTAACCCCTTAAATTTCAAGGCAAATATAACATTTATTTGGAATTAAATTCAATTTAACTCCGTCTATTTTTATTAAATGTAAGTTAATTCTACTTTAAGCTGACTCTGAAAAAATTAGAAAATCGTATAACGCCCTGGATATTTTATTTCTACATGACAGTTACGTTCAGTGCTGCCTGGAAAAAGTTAGAGGTTTTGATATACAAAGTTACATTTACGAATTCTGGATTATTTAGTACTTTTATTAGCACTATTACTTAGTTTTATATATGAGAAATTTAATGTCAAGTGAACCAACTTTTGAAATCGATGTCTTCCGATCAGGATGAAATTTGCACCAAGTTTAATTCTATTGGATAGTAACTCAGACACAATTTTTCAACAAGTCAAATTTTTGACTTGGTCAAAATTTGACATATTGGCAAAGCAGGTGTTTTTTCTTATCCATGTATCTTATTACCTATTGTTCTTAACAAAATGTGTACCAAATAGCTTAGATATCTCTTTCTTCAATATTTCGAAAAAAATATTTAAAAAAAAAAATTATATATTTTTAAAATGAACACATTTTTATCTCTTAAAATAAAGCTTAGATATTTTCCTTGAAGACCTATTTTGTCGTTTAGTGGGATCCGAGTTTGATATCTATAAAAAAAAAATGTTTTTTAATTCAAAACATGCAATTTTTTACTTTTTTTGCAAAATCAAAAACTTTGTTGACTTTTTTTTAATTTTTTTTGCTCAAAAGAAAGCTTTGATATTTTTCTTTCAGACCTATTTGGTCGCTTAGTGGGATATATTTCAAAATAAATGTTTTGTAACTAAAAACATGCAAATTTTCAAAATCGAACTTTTTTTCCAAAATGGGCCCTTTTTTTGCTCAAAAGAAAGCTTGGGTCTAGTCCTTTAAGATCTATTTGGTCGCTTAGTGGGATGCGAGTGGGATATATAGCAAAATAAATGTTTTGTAACATAAGATATACAATTTTTGTTTTTTTTTTGTGGCAAAATCAAACTTTTTTTCAAAAGGGGACCATTTTTTTAAATTTTTTTTTTGCTCAAGAGAAAGCTTAGGTCTATTCCTTAAAGAGCTTTTTGGTCTCGTAGTGGGATGCGAGTGGAATATCTATCAAAATAAATATTTTCTAAGTCAAGACATACAATTTTAGTGTAAGAACATTTATTTTGATACTATGCCACTCGCATCCCACTAAGCGACCAAATAGATCTTAAAGGACTAGACCCAAGCTTTCTTTTGAGCAAAAAAAAAAAATTAAAAAAGGGCACATTTTGGAAAAAAAGTTCGATTTTGAAAAAAAGTGAAAAATTACATGTTTTGAGCTACAAAACATTTATTTTGAAAGATATCCCACTCGCATCCCACTAAGCGACCAAATAGGTCTGAAAGGAAAATATCCGAGCTTTCTTTTGAGCGAAAAAAAAAATTTAAAAAGGTACCATTTTAAAAAAAAAAGTCATCAAAGTTTTTGATTTTGCAAAAAATGTCAAAAATTGCATGTTTTGAGTTACAAAACATTTTTTTTGATAGATATCAAACTCGCATCCCTCTAAGCGACCAAATAGGTCTTCAAGGAAAATATCTAAGCTTTATTTTAAGAAAAAAAAGGGCCCATTTTGAAAAAAAGTTTTTGATTTCGGAAAAAAAATATTAAAATTTTTTTATTTTTTTTTAAAATATTTTTTTTCGAAAGATTGAAGAAATAGCTATCTAAACTATTTGGAACACATTTTGCTAAGAACAATAGGTAATAAGCAGGGTAACCAAAATATGCAAATGCATGTTTTTTCTGGTGAGTCGAATGAGCACATGGATAAGATATTTACACGTTTCAGAACTATTTAAGAATTTTGGCATCGATTTGTTAGTGCATATTTTTGCATATATTTGTTTTAAGAGCATATTTATGTCATATTTTTCGTTTTTAGAGCATATTTTACTGTTTACTAGCATATTTTGAGTTTATCAAAAACAAATTTTGTCTTACTTATTTTTCGCTGTTGTGTTACAGGTTTTTACTTCCTTTGTTTAAAATTCAAAATTGAAAAATAGATGGCTTTTCACCAAAAAAAAATTTAAAAAACAGAAATTTTTTTTAAAATTTAAAATAACAATTCGAAAAATTTTTTTATCCAAAAAATGAAAAAACTGAAAAAAAAATTTTGTTCACCTAAAAATATTTAAATTTTTTATTTTGAAGTATAATTAGGTGAAGGATATATAAGATTCGGCACAGTCGAATATAGCTCTCTTACTTGTTTTAATATAAAATAAGCACTATTTTAATAATAGCTCCATCTAAATATCAAATTTTAGGTCTAATTCAAACTTAACCGTTCTAAGTGTTAAAGAAATATTGTCTTTTAAATTTGCTCCTGTAACATCAGTTGATGTCGAAAGAACATTTTCTATGTTTAAAAATGTTTTCAGATCCAATAGACAACGATTTTTATTTGAAAATTTAAGTAAATTTTTTTTGGTTAAAAATTATGCAAAAGTTTGTTTTTTTAAGAGCATATTTTTTAAATTTTAAGAGCATATTTTAAAGTTTTTACTGCATATTTAAAGCGCCTAAAACGCTTTTTTTAGAGCATATTTCCGGTTTCCCTGGTAATAAGTTACATGGATGAGAAAAATCACATGTTTGGCAAAAATGTAAAATTTTTACACCCTCTAACTCAGAGAGTCCTGGACCGATCTTGTTGAAAAATTGTGTCTGAATTACTATTCAATAGATCTAAGCTTGGTGTAAATGATCGGAAGACATCGATTTTAAAAGTTGGTTCACTTGACGTGAAATCCCCCGTAGATATAATTCACACGACATAATTTCATGGTGATGGGCCCATAATTATTCATAGCTCCCATATAAGGCCAAATTATTGAAATTAAAAAAAAACAAGTAAGAGAACTATATTCGGCTGTGCCTATATATTATAAATATTTTTAAGTAAACAAATTTAATTTTTTTTTTTTTCAAAATAGTTTTTAACTTTTTTTTCGTTTTTTCCAAATTTTTTTTTTAACATTTTTTGGAAAAAAAATTTATGACAAAAAAAATTTTGGAAAAAAAAATTTATGACAAAAAAAATTTTGGAAAAAAAATTTATGACAAAAAAAATTTTTGGGAAAAAAAAAATTATGACAAAAAAATGTTTGATGAAAAAAAAATTCGGGTTAAAAAATATTTTATATCGATCAACTTTGCCACATACATTTGTTTCGGCCCAAGGACGAAGCCTATTTAAGCTGGCTGAAATCGGTCCATTATTTCAACTAGCCCCCATACAAATGTCCTCCCGAAATTATCTGTCATAACTGTTTAATTTACATAATTAGCCATAGCTCCTACATAGGGCCCGCTTCCGAAAATCAATTTAACGAGCATAAATCTCTTAAAAATATGTATGCACATACAATTCAACGGAAATAAGTTTCATATAGATATAATTCACACGACCTAATTTCATGGTGATGGGTCCATTATTGAAATTAAAAAAAAAAAACAAGTAAGAGAATTATATTCGGGTGTGCCGAATCTTATATACCCTTCACCAAATTATACTTTAAAATATTTTTATACCCTTCACCATGAGTGGCAAGTTTGTCATTCCGTTTGTAATTTCCACATTTTTCATTTGCGACCCCACAAAGTATATATATTCTGGATCGTTATAGATAGCGGAATCGATATAGCCATGTCCGTCTGTGTGTTGAAATCAACTTTCCGAAGCCCCCAAATAACTTACATACACGATTCATACATCAATATCTCCGAAATTCTTCCGGCACGGTCGCTATTTAAAATCGAGAAAATCGGTCCACAAATGGCTGAGATATAAGGAAAAAACTAGGACAACCTCGATGTTTGACCTATTTTTGACCTATATCTGGATTACTAAGTCATTAATCTAGACAATATGGATACCTAATGATAGATATTTCAAAGACCTTTGAAACGACGTATATAAGACCATAATAGTAAGTTGGACCTACAATGGGTCAAAATCGGAAAAAATATTTTTTAACCCAAATTTTTTTTTCACCAAAAAAAAATTGAAAACACATTTTTGTAATTTTTTGTGTTTTCAATTACGAAAATTATCTATTCAATAATTTTTGTATTTAAAGTTCAACCAATAACGAAAATTGTATATTCAATTGTCAAAATTATCAAATTCAAAACTCAAAATTCAATAGAAAATATCAGAAAATTTTGTTTTTGAGCACATGAATACTTGATTCAATTACAAAATAATTGAAACCAGTTCAATATGTGATATATATTTGAATTGAAATGGTTTAAGAAATAGCTTTTTCTGTGTACTTACCTGTTTTAAATTTAATATTTCATCCGAATTTTTTTTTGTATACACAAGCTAAAATTCCTAAATAAATTTTTTACAACGGCAAAAGGTAAATTTAATTTTAAAAGCAGAAATTTTTTTCGAAGGTTATACGAATGGACCCTAAGAATGTGCAGGTGTTCTTTTTGTACATTTAACAAACTAAGCGAACCATTGACGATGTAATTGCAATTAGAATTGCAAGAATATTGCCTACAGCTACAGCTTTGCATATTGAACAAGTAGAACATCCAAAACAACCGTTGTCAAACATGGGTTAATTTACGCACGGCGCAATCAGTGCCAAAAATTTTTAATTTCGGGAAAAACTGAAATCATTTAATTTCAGTTCACCCCAGTTTTAATTTCTGCTATTCATTTACAAGTAATATTTTCTTTTTGTTTATTTGGTTTATTTGGTTTGTGAGCCATATCAAAACAAAAATAAAAGAAATAATAACAACGTAATTATTTACTTGCTATGAACTCTTCCTCTAAAGAACACAACGAAAATACTTCTCTACTTAGTAACTGCACCCTGGGGAACAAGTTGGAAATAAGAAATGACTCACTCCTTTAAACAGCAAAAATCCTTCTCAGAAAAGCAAAACAAAAAAAAAAACTGAAACTTTTTAATACTGTTATTAATAAGAATCCAACAGGGTTAAATTACATTCATACAAACTTTGCTTGGTATTTTTCCGTTTGTTACATACATTTTCGCAGATTTTTTGTTACACATTTTTTAATTTTCTTACAGATGTTGAAACCCAAAAAAAAACAAAGTTTTTTATTCACGTCGAAAAAAATAAAAGAAATCTAACATTAAACATCTTAGAAAAGTCGTAATATTGTCAAGTTAAAAAGAAACTTTTTTTCGTGTTCCTTTTCCAAGCCTGTTTGTTTTTCCCAACTCTGATTTATAATACTTCAAATAACAGCAACAGTTTTTATTTCCTCACACCAAAGTTTACTAACGCTTACTTCCTTCTTTTCAAAATCTGCAAATTTTTGCCTACAAAAAATATTCAAAAAAAATAACAAACTCATAGACACTTTTATGTTGCACACACAGATACTAAAATAAGAGTACATACGCATGTTTTCCAAATAAATATACAACTATAGGGTTATACATTTAGAGGTTTTATGCACTTACATTTGCTATTTTCGCGATCCGGATTTGTCAGCCAGTTGCCTAGATTGTTTGTGATTTTTTTTCTTTGGTGTTATTTGAAGCCAAAACTCCTAACTCTCGAAATACCAGTAGCAATGCAGGAAAGAGTGATCGATAATTGATCCTTCCGAATGTACCACGTACAGAGTAGTCGCGGCCAACGTTTGAATGAAATTATCTTTAAAAAGTAAATGTCATAGATTGGTATTTCGGGAAATAATAAGGATTCTGACATCCAATTCTGGTTTAGGTGTTTTATTTGAAATTAAACAAACCTCTAAATGAATCACCGTATACAAACATAAATACAAGTATTTTGGGTAGTAAAGTTTTCTGTTAAAACTCTCATATGATGCTTAAGTTTGTTTTCAACCCAAAAGTAAATCATATACAGTGTGACAAAAACATATTGGCACAAAATATTAAGCGACGCACCGTGGTCGTCCGTCCGTCTGGTCGGCTGGCTGGCTGGCTGTCCATGTAAACCTTGTGCGCAGAGTACAGGTCGCAATTTTGAAGATATTTCGATGAAATTTGGTACATATTATTTTTTCGGCTCAAGAACCAAGCCTATTGAAACTGGCTGAAATCGGTCCATTATTTCACCTAGCCCCCATACAAATGTCCTCCCGAAATTGGACTTTATCGGTCATAAATGTTTAATTTATATGTATATGTATCTTCACAAATTCCGCTCCAAATAAGTTTTATATATACGAAATTCATTTCACCAAATTTTGTTACGATCGGTCCATAATTAGTCATAGCTTTACCGCGCATGAATCGCTTAAAAATGTTGGAATACACACAAAACTCAACATAGTTAACTTTCATATAGACATAAATCACACGACCTAATTTTATGGTGATCGGTACATAATTGGTCATAGCTCCCGTATAAGGCCCACTTCCGAAAATCATTAAAAAATATAAATTATTGAAATTTTAAAAGAAAAATGTTTTTGCTCTTTTACTTAGTATAGGGTATTATATGGTCGGGCTTGACCGACCAGACTTTCTTACTTGTTTGGTATTGAAAATAGGCAATATAAGTCCATGATTGCATCTAGCCTCCATACAAATGTCACCCGGAACTATCTGAGCAGTCATAAATATATTGAATATGCTGCAATTCTGATAAAATGTTATACAAATTAGTTCTAAGTATACTCCCACTTATTATCACTTAGTTATTGAGCATTATAGTGTAAATAACAATGTTTTTTTGTTTGTGCTTAGAAAATGTCGAATTTTGTACCAACGAATCGTCATATGTGGGAAGTTTTGCTTGACTTCTTTAGTTAGAAAAAAAATATATCCGCTGAAGCACTGCGATTGCTTACCAAAGCTTACAGAATTCCGTCGTGATGGATTGTGCGGTTCAGACATGAAAAACAAAGATCGCTCAGGCCACCCAAAAAAGTTTGAAGACCAAGAATTGTAGGCATTACTCCATGAAGATTGTTGTCAAACCAACAAGAGCTTACAAAATCAAGGGGAGCTACTCAATCAGCAATTTCCAAAAATTTTGCAAGCAGCAGGATTCATCCAACGAATTGAAGCTGAGACACCTTGAAAAACTATTTTGTAAGTCTGAAATGCAGCTTTTTTTTTCAGCACTCAGGCGATGGCCCCTACTCATGCAAAGCATTGTGTTGGAACCAGGGTTTCGATATTCAGCTCTAGCAACATATTTCTTACATTTGACTATGCAATAAATATGAAATTATCTCATTTCATCACAATCAGCTAATATAAATATTCATACTGTTCGTTCGTATTACTATTAAAATTGCAATGCTAGTCTGCAATTTTTAGTAGCAAACACAATCCATTGCATATCCACCAAAATATATGTTCGTGCTTTAGTACCACACACAGTTTTTCTGTCGTGCTAATATTGCACTCCATTCGTTTTATTTTGTTGTGCTGGCAAACTTTTCTAGCAAAAATACACACTTCTGTAGTTGTGCTATAGCACAATTGACATTTCTGCAATTGATGCTATCAGTTGCTGTTCTTGATAAGTGCATAACAACATATCAGTAAACACACCCAATGTACAGTTGGGCAGAATCAAATTTTTTTTGAAATATATCTGGCATTTCTAAACGGCTGATCTGATCAGGATAAAATTTGACGCGGGCATAGCCAAGGAGTATTCGAGTTTAAATTATTGAAATGGGACCTACAAATGCCTTAGGGGCAGCGCTATGGGGGCTCAGAATAGGGTACCTTCGTCATGCAAAATTTTTAAACACGTGCCATTTTTTTGTTTCCCATTCGATTTCAAAGAGTTTTATATGTTTAGAAAGCGCTCGCCTATGTCTTGAAAAAATATGCTTGTGTGTGCTATTTATCTCTTATACTTTTCGAGTTATAGGCATTTCAAAATTGAAATTTTAAAATTTTGCCATACCTTGGTCCGCTTTTTTAAAAATATAGGTCGTACTTTTGTACCGAACGGGCTCGATTTTTTTTGTTAGTTAGACAACTAAATTATCAGTAATATACAAAATATTTCAGAGTAATAACGATTATAGATCCAAAAATAAACGATTTTCAATTTAAGAATTCAAAAAATAGTAGATTTTTGCTGTTTTTTGGATGAAAAGGTGACTTAAATCTTTTTTATTAAAAAAAAACTTTCTTTAAGAACATATAACAATTTTATGTTTTTCTGTAAGGTAGCTTTACAGAGAACATTTTGATATAAAAAACATGTCCTATTTTTTGAACATGTTGCCCTTTCGTCCTTCGGAATTTGACCTATTTTTTGATAAAAATTTCAACTTTGGGCCACATGTTCTAAAATCCCAAAGTTGGGATCAAAAAACGGAAAGCAGCTTTAGAAACCTTGATTTGTTCCCTGTTTATCCCCAAAGTATTTTCCCAGCCCCGAAGGAAATGTAGACCATATGGTTAAAATTGTAAAAAATACCATTTTCGGGATTTTCGCTTAAATTTTTAGGAATTGTGGGATTCCTTTTAACCTTTTGAAAAGTTTTTTTACACTTTGTAATTTGGAATGACAAATTTAAAAAACGTTGAAAATTTCATTGAGTTTTGCTAATAAATAAAGATTTTATTACAGATTACATATTTATTGAGTTTCTAAAACTAAAATTTTTATCAAAATTTTAATAGGATTGCAAATACATATTAGGAACAATTTGATCCACATTTATTCCGAACATTTTTTTTCTTGTTTAGATATTTTAATTTTTGGTCTTACAAAAAAAATGCAAGTCAATATCTCAGTTAGATTCAAAAATATTTACACTAATGAATAATCGTTATTTCGTATTACATACTTGACAATAAAATAACTAGCAGCATCCAAATAGCCAAAAAACAAGAAATATCAATGCAACCATAGCAAAGCAACCAAAGAAATGTAAATTGCTGCCAGAGAAAATTGATAGCACAACAAAACAAAAACGAATGCTGACGCGCAATATTAGTTCGGCAAAAAAGTGTGTATGCTGCTATAGCACGAACATATATTTTGGTTGTTGTGCTACAATAACGAGTTGACAACTGGTTGTATCTGCTACTAGA
The DNA here is from genome assembly GCF_958450345.1 of Calliphora vicina. Classification (NCBI taxonomy): domain Eukaryota; kingdom Metazoa; phylum Arthropoda; class Insecta; order Diptera; family Calliphoridae; genus Calliphora; species Calliphora vicina. The sequence goes on from NC_088784.1 coordinate 82,309,005, forward strand.
AATTGCAAACTAACTTTGCAATTTGTATAGTAATATATGAATAGTAACAGCAATTTATATTAGCAGAGTTATACAAAATTATAATAGTAACTATATTTTTAGTATGCAGATTGATAAAAATGTATATTTACTGCAATTGACGGCTAATATAGTAGCAATTGTAAACCCTGGTTGGAACTAGGAAAATAGGTTATGGGAGGGAGGATAGAGGGAATAGTGTTTGTGGACATTTTTTTTTTAAATTTTGAATTTACCTATATTGAAAGTGACAGGAAAGACTTCAGGAGGAAGCTTATTCCACATACGGACAGTACGACTAAAGAACAATTTTTCCCTGTAATGTGTTGTACGATCTACTGTCCAGTCGACAACGAATTGATGTGCCCTTGCCGAAGAGCGTGTGTTGCGTAAAAAACTATGGGATTCGGGAACAAGTTCCCTAATTTCAGCAGAGCACATACCATTGTAGTATCGGTAGAATAGAGAAATACAAAATTTTAAACATAGTTAAGGCTTAACCAATGTTTAAATAAATTGGCTATGTTCAGGATGTAAAAAAGCGGATGAGCTATTTAATGACAAACATTTATATTTCTAATGTATTTTGTTTTTATTTGTGCTGTTTTACTACATTGCGAGGCAAAGTACTCTACATTTTGAATACCAATATTTGTTTCATACAAATTAAATAAATTTTATCTTTGATTAAGCCTAAACTAGTTATTAAAATTATTAGTTTATAAAAATTATACAGAAACGTAAATAAATTTTTTCAAATTTCAATTATCTCTAGAACCTGCCATTCTCCCATTCTGAATTTCTTAATATTTTCAATCTAAGAATATCTAATATTTAAGTAAAATCATTGGAAATAAAAGTTCGCATGAAACTCTTAAAAAAAAGTTTTAAATAGCCATCATATGAAAACTTATTTGAGGAGTTTTATTTTTCCCGTCACAAAATAAAAGTCATTTGAGGAGTTTTATTTTTCCCTTCAGAAAATAAAACAGGCTTGCCGCTGGTCAGATCATGACAATTTGTAAAGCCCATTGCATTGCAATTGAATAAATTGTCATTAAAATAAAATCAAGAGGGTTTTTTTATGACGACTATTTAAAACTCTTTTTTTTCAGTGTTTCATGCGAACTTTTGTTTTTAGGTTGAAAAATACCTGTTAAATGTGGAGTTGAGATAATTTTTTCAATATCACCATAGATTCTTTCGTATCGCCCCTAACATGTAATATAACTAAAACTACTTGCACGGAATGACTTAAATAACTCATTTATAGTTTGGTCTGATAGAAGCCATTATCATTAAAAACAAAATGTACTCATGTATAAGTCATTATGCTACTATTTCCATGTAATGCAGTAGGTATATAGTAGCCATTGAAAAGTACGTTATTGAGTATTTGCAAGTTCTTAGCAAGTTATTTCCGTTCATTTTGTGATTAGGCCTACTGCAAATTACTGTGTACCAAACTGCATGCCACACTATTCATAATAAAGAAGTAAAATTTAATGTTTATCAAAACTCATCCTTTATTTATTGAATAAAAAGCTGCCTACCTTTCCTCTATTTAATTTTTTGTTTAGTTGGCACATTAAAAGTAAAGTAAAATAAAAGTTTGTACCTACATTTATTTATACATATTTTGAAATACCTACAAGAAGTAGAAAGTAACATCAACCTCTTTGGAGTATTTGTATTCAGGTTGTATTCGGCTGTGTTGCTTGGTTGCCTCATTCATTCATTTCATTTCGTTTCGTTTGACTCTGGTGTTTTACTCTGTTTTTGTGTTCTTCTGTCTGTCTGTCTATCTCTGACTGTCTATAGAATGTCTATCTGTCTCAGGGGAGTCATATTTTAACTGAAGTGTATTAATAAATTACCGCATTATATAACATATTTATACATACAAGTCAAATAATGTCGGCATATACATACATATTTATACAAATACACAGTTTTCGAGTACATACATTTACATTATTCTTATTATGTATGTACTTTTAACTCGTATTGAAGAGAAGGGCATTAATAATATACATTTATATGCTTTTATATACTTGAATTTTCGGTTTTTAATATTTTAAGTTGGTTTGCATATACAATACTTCGATTTAAAATATTTAAATCCTTTTACAAATTTTACATAATTTAAACGATTTATGGTTGTTACAATGTAAATGAGGCACTCTGGAGAGATGAGCTGTTTAAAATTAAGTGATTTGTAAGTCAAATTTGTTGTTTGTAAAGGTTTGGTAAAGTAAAACTACTTATATAATTAATTCCAAAAAATATTACAAACAAACTGACCTTGCATCTTCCAATTTTTATAATATTTGGGAAAAACATGCTTCTTAGAGTCTTTTGAACATTTCGATTTTGGTTTCGAAAAACTCGAGAGTTTCGTTTTTGGAAAAATTAAAAAAATATAACTATTGTGTACCTTGTATATTTGTATCTCATACAGCTGAGGTGGGATTTTATTGATTTAACCCAAAAAGCATCAAAAACCCAAAAATTCAAGCACTTGAACATTTTCTTGGAATTTGACTTGAATGCAAATGTAATGACATATGATTAAAACTTGAAAAATATTCGAAAAAATTAAATATTTTCAAACGAAGAAACATTGATTTTATTTTTCCTTTTTCTGAATGCTATTGAAATAAAGTTTAATACAACTGCAATTCAATTACTTGACTATAATTCAAGGCTTGAATGAATTTTATGAAAATAAATATTTTTTTTTATTATGTTATCTAAACAGGACACAATTATCTTTCAAATACATTTTAACTCAGTACAAGCTGACATCAGCTTCACAAAATACGAGTATTCAGCCAAATCGCACCAGTCGTTCTCACGTGGTTCCATTACATTCATGGACTATTTCATTTTTATACACATATATAGAAATATTAAATCGTGAATATAATCGCGAGTTTTTCGAAATTTAAAAGACTAGACTTTAAATTTATTCAACACTGTTAAGCATGGTCAGTTTGATTTATAATTTAACCACGAATCGACTTTCAAACGAACAACGCTTGCAGATTATTGAATTTTATTGTCAGAATTCTTGCTCGGTTAAGAAAGTGTATCTGGGAGAGCTTCTGAGGCTGCTACTCAGAATCTTGTGAATAAATTTCCCACCAAATTTACATTATTGGCCATTAAACCACCAACACGCATACACAGGGAGCGGACAGAGGCAAATATCGCAGCTGTATCCGCCAGTGTTGCTGATGACCGTGAATTATCGAATCGGCGCAGCAATTGGGCCTCTCATACTCGACTACGTGGATATAAGTTTCTAAATAGTGGCCCAAATGGAAATAGGACTATAATCTGATATCATTTTTATTTTTTAACAAACAATAAATTTTGCATACAAAAATTAATTAAATCATAAACATGGTTTTAATTCGGTAAATAGTGTTCCAAATGGGAAAAATTAAATTTTTCATATGAAAAATAACTGAAATATATGTTTGAATATGAGTGGTCCAAATGTAAAAAGGACGATAATGTTTGATCACTTATATTTTCAACCAAAAATTGACTTTTCGCATGAAAATTGTCCTCCAGAAATAGGACTTTCTTAGTCTTAAGTGACTGTTATATAAGGGGATTGCATGTCAAGTGAACCAACGTTTGAAATCGATAGGGATGAAATTTGCACCAAGGTAGTCCTATTGGATAGTAATTCAGACACAATTTTTCAACAAAATATACCAAGAACTCTCTCAGTTAGAGGGTTCACTTGACATGAAATCCCCTATATAAAAAAGTCAGTCTACAAAATTGCATGACGCTTGCTGATTGATATCTGTCAAATATTTGTTTGTTATGCAAATTATAAATTACTATTTTATGATGCTACATATTATAGAAACATTTTAGTAAAGAACAATTAAGAGAGCTATATTCTTAAAAACATTTTTTTAAATATTTTTATTTAAACAAAATTAATTTTTTTTTTTGAAATAATTTTTTTGAAAAAGTTTTTTTCAAATTTTTTTTTTAAATTTTTAAAATAAAATTATTTTGGAAAAAGAATTTTTGATGAAAGAAAATTAGGGTTAAAAAATATTTTTCCCGATTTTGACCCATTGTATGTCCAACTTACTATAGCCTTGCAATGAGAGCAATATTAATGACTTAGTTATCCAGATATAGACTAAAACAAGTAAGAAAGTACGGTCGGTCAGCCCGACCATATAATACCCTACACTAAGTAAAAGAGCAAAAACATGTTTCTTTTAAAATTTCAATAATTTATATTTTTGAGTGATTTTCGGAAGTGGGCCCTATATGGGGGCTATGACCAATTATGAACCGATCACCATGAAATTAGGTCGTGTGAGTTATGTCTATATGAAAGTTTACTATGTTGAATTTTGTGAGTATACCAAAATTTTTAAGCGATTTATGCACGTTAAAGCTATTTTCGGAAGCGGGTCTATATGGGAGCTATGGCTAATTATGGACCGATCGTAAAAAAATTTGGTGACATGAATTTTGTATATATAAAACTTATTTGGAGCGCAATTTGTGGAGATACATTTATAAATTAAACATTTATGACCGATAAAGTTCAATTTCGGAAGGACATTTGTATGGGGGCTAGGTGAAATAATGGACCGATTTCAGTTAGTTTCAACAGGCTTGGTCCTTGGACCGAAAAAATAATATGTACCAAATTTGATCGAAATATCTTCAAAATTGCGACCTGTACTCTGCGCACAAGGTTTACATGGACAGCCAGCCAGCCAACCAGACGGATGGACGGACGGACATCGTTTAATCGACTCAAAAAGTGATTCTAAGTCGATCGGTATACTTTAAGGTGGGTGTTAGACTAACATCTACAAACACCTGCACAAACGCATTATACCCTCCCCACTATGGTGGTGTAGGGTATAAAAAAGTTAAAAAAAACTGCAGTTGAAAAAAACAACTGGAAAAAAAATTAAATTTTGTTTACTTAAAAATATTTAAAATTTTGAAGTATAATTTGGTGAAGGGTATATAAGATTCGGCACAGCCGAATATAGCACTCCTACTTGTTTAAAATTAAAATCTTTTTAATTTTTATTTATTTAAATATGAGAAAATAAATTGAATTGCTTTCTCGGAAAGTATTTTAAAACACCATTCAAAATTTTGAAAAAAAAAAAATTTTAACTCCCTAACATACAACTTAAGTTTCACAAATTTTACGGAAAGACAATTCTTCTTCGTTCTTGTGGTTGTGCTCAACATAATTCCTAGCGAGTAAGCAGTTACAAGCTGTTAGCACACTTACTCTTGCCTTGCAAGTTTTATTCCTGTATTTACTTGTACTATTGAATACCAACTTTTTGAAATTCTGAACTAAAAAAAAGTCATTCTGAACCCAGTTTCAATTTCAAAATTAAGTTTTATTCTTTACATCTTTCTTTGCTTTGCGAAAATATCACGATCTTAACTCTGCGAAATTATCACTTCAACTGATATCACAATTTTTTTTTGTGAATGGTAAATACAAGTTGTTAATATATCGGGACATAATTTACAGATTTATCGTTTTCTTTATAAACTAAAAAATGAAATTATCCCCCAAAATTTATATTGGGGACTTATTTCATATTGATTTTGTTGGGGTATTATTGCATATGAAATAATCCCCCAATTAAACAAATGAAATAATACCCCAAAAAATGAAATAACACCCCAAAAATCGTTGTTGTTGCTCTCTGTACTAATTTTTGGGGGGTTATTTCATTATATTTTTGGGGGATTATTTCGTGGGGGGTTATTTCATGCCGCCATATTAATGACTTAGTAATCCAGATATAGATCAAATATAGGCCAAAAATCGAGGTTATCCCGGTATTTTTCCTTATATCTTAGCCATTTATGGACCGATTTTGTCGATTTTAAATAGCAACCGAGCTGGGAGAATTCCCGATATATTGATTTATGAATCATGTATGGGCAAGGAAAAGTTGATTTCAACATACAGACGGACATGGCTATATCGACTTGGCTATCTATAACGATCCAGAATATATATACTTTGTGGGGTCGCAATTGAAAAATTTTATTATATGTAAATAAAAGAGAAAAAGATCATTAAGATCTACCACAATTGAAATTGATTGATCTCAATTTACAGCAACCTATCACGAAGATAATTGTTGATACATTTTAGGCTTAAAAATATACGCTGGCAAAAAAGTTTTCCATATATTCGATAATAAGTGTCCAATAGAAGAAAAACGATTCTTTATATGATAATGCAATGTGAGTCGGTTAATAGTGGTCATAATTAACAAAATACTAAAATTTGTGATCACTAATATTTTCAAGCTTAAATTGAATCATACGAAAACTAACTGAAAATTAAAAGCGACTATGAGTTGGCAGATAGTGGTCTAAATGGAAAAAGGAAAAAAAATTAACGTAAAATAAGTCTGTAAATAGTTGCCCAAAAGGAAAACAGTCTATAATTCATGATCACCAATATTTTAAAAAATCTATTATTTATATGAAAATTAACTGCACCATAAAACTGGCTATAAATTGGTAAATAGTGGTGGAAAAAAAGTTAGATATTTCCAAAAAAATTGTATGTCTTGAGTTACAAAATATTTATTTTCATAGATACTCCACTCGCATCTCATTAAGCGACCAAAAAGGTCTTCAAGGAACAGACTTTCTTTTGTGCAAAAAAAAAACATTAAAAAATTTTGAAAAAAAATAAGCAACATTTTTGATTTTGCAAAAAAAAGTCAAAAATTTTATGTTTTGAGTTGAAAAACATTTATTTTGATAGATATCCAACTCGCATCCCACTAATAGACCAAATAGGTCTTCAAGGAAAATATAAAATATAGAGTATAATCTAATCTTGCAAATATTTTGGTTGTTGCGTAAATTTTAAATGCCTATTTTTTGATGCTACATATTATATGTAGCTAAATTATGGTAAAGAATAATAATTGAAATGAAATTTCCAATTATTAAAAGTATTCACTTAAATAATACATTAAATGTATTCTAAATTTATTCTTTTATTAAACATCTTCGGTAATTTTAGAAAAGCCATCTAAAAAACTAGCAATATTTTTTCTCAGGCCCATTGAATCCGTTCTCTTGCTATTATTCTTCTACAAAAGTCCAAAATATAATCAATTTTCGTACAAAAATACAGCTTAAACGTCTCACCACTGCCACTATTAGCAAAACCAATTGATACTAAGAACAACATATATGACAGCAACGACAACGAATATTTGTGATGATAAATCCAGGAGAAGAATCGTCGCTTTGGTAATAGTCTCCTAGGAAACCGTTTGCCATAGAAAATCAGATAACGAACACGTATATTTTGTAGATTTCGCAATTGTATATTGACACAGGTTTTGTCATTTTTATTGCCCACAATTTTGTCTTCATTGGTATCGAGGGCAAATTCACAAAGAGCTGTACACGCAATAATGGAACCACATTGCGATGCGCCCCAGGCAGCACAATTGGGACTGTGTTGTAAACTTGTCTGCAGATCGGTAGTAAGTTCTAAATCGTTTTTATTTTCTGTGTAATGAATAAAACCATTTTGTAATATTGAAAAGTAGTTGTCCAACTTGTTGCCCATAAAAGCCATTTTAAGGGGTAAGTCTGATGTTCTGTTACGAAATGCCACCTGCGAGTGAAATCCTGTTAAAGCGTTGACTTCAAAGACATGTGTTGGTTTGATCTTCATCGCTTTCTCATCTATGGAAGTTAGCAGTGAATACAATTCTTCTCCTTCCACTAGACGCAGTGCTGGTTCACGCTTTTCTATTAGTACCCAGTACAACAAATCTATTATCTCTCTGCCAAATTCAGTATAATTTTGCTCCATTAGGTTTTGTAAAATTACTGTTAATTTAGGTGTATCATTAATGACGGATATTAAGGTATCGATATTGTAACCAGACTGTTCGTCAGCAAATTGTGGTGGAAATGGTCTAAGCACTAAGTCGTAACGATAACTAAGAGCTGCTGATACAAATAGAGTCCATTTGGCATCACAGGCCAATAGGTCGGTTTCCAAAGCATACTGCAAAGCTTGTATTTTATTAAGATATGCTGCACAGTCTTCCAACTGTTGCTGAGACGCGGGCTCATAGCATTCCAGCGATTGTTCATTGGCAACATCAACTTCTGGAAGTTGAATTTCAGTTGTTGATATCTCACTGATGATCTCTTCTTGTTGCGGTTTCTGCTTAATCTTACCACAGCTATTTCTTTTGCTCCTTGGACTTGAGGTTCTTTCTGTAGTTTGCTGTATTGTTGTCATATTTTATGGCGTGATTTAGGTTTCCTATTTTCCAAAATATATGTAAATTAGATAAACAAAATATAATTTCTGAATTAAATAAAACTATAAATATGTATTTGTCATTCGAAATGTATTTGATATTAATAAAAAATGATTACTATGATCTAAACACATGTAAAAATATAGTGATATTACGAAATTTAAATAGCCCACTACCAAAACTTATACATTCAGATCAAGGAACGAAAACAAATCTGAAAAAAATTGCGAAATTTCTGAAATGAAATTTTGTCATTCTACGGCTTTTAAAGTCCTTTTCTATCATACCAAAATTCTTTATCGTTGCTTTGAAAGGGAAATCTAGGAAACGTTAACAATTAACTATTTGTGGTATTTTAAATTTTTACATACATATGTTTTCTTATACACCTAACCACCTCTCTCCCAACACTCGCCTTTGTCTTCGATCAAATTTGTTTGATGTCATTCGTTTTGGTTTGGGCAATTAATCAATTACTTTGTATAGTGTTTTCCCAAGAGATTTTTTCTAGCCATATTGATTGTGTATCATCCTATGGTTTAGCAATTTAATGTTGCCCGAATCATGTTCGTTATTTTTTTGTTTCTCCATATTCAATAACAATCAAATAAAAGTCCAATACTGTATTTGTTGCAATTCTGCTATTAAGGGATTTGGTATTGGCAGGGAAAATAACAAAAATAAAATAATTTTTGCTTAATTTTAAAGGTAGGAAATTAAATAGTTAAATTTAGTTATTTGTATACGTAGAGGTCCTTACTGGAAATATGCAAACATTCTCTGAATTTTTCATATCCCTTGTCAACAAGACAACTGAAAATCAGCAATTTGTTAGTAACACAGAAAATATGAAAAATAGTTCACTTAAATTACTTTTAAAGATAAGAAATAAACAGGATTTTCTTTCTAAAAATTTAAATTCAAATCTGTCCATGGTTGTTCAAATTATGATATGCATAAAGTTTGGACGACTCTGACACCAACTCATAGGGTGGTCTAGAAAGCCTATGTCTTTCTGTACGTTTCGTTTGTACATCATTTTTCAATTGGATCAGTAGTTTAGAGAATGAACTTGTTTATTTAAACACCCACAAAACGTACTCTAACTATCTCAACTTGTTGATTTGTCGCCTTCCGTTGTCGGTTTGATATCGTGTAATCCAGATTAAAATAAAACATAAAATACCTTATTTTTGATAAATTTTACTTTTTTTTTTAATATGAGTGTACACAGAAAAAAATGGTAACAATTATTAAGTAATTAAAAAAATTTGTTTAACATGTGATTTAAGTTTTCAATAATTTTTTTATTTAATATGATTTTTTAATACTCATATCAACAATTTATTTTAGATATTTATTAACAATTTCAGTTGTTAAAATTCAATGGGAATATTATATTGAAAATAACGAAAACAAATGTGTCAAGAAAATAAAAGTTAAAGAAAAATATACACATTTTTTCTTTAATAAATTATGAAGAAAATGGAGTATTCTACATGTTAAGTTTAATATGAAACTATAATCTATCACTATTGGCCAAACAATTGGACATCAATTTTATATACAAAACTTTTTTTCAACAGGATTTCAAGTGGACTCTTTTCATCATCAAATGCATCGAGTGTAAAAGGAACTCAATCAAGAACAATATTGGAGGAACAATCTAGAAGGTAATATTGATCGTAGTACTGGTTCAAAAGGTGAGAAAGTGGATATTAGCATACTATATATACAACATTAATTCCTTTAGTTCCTATAAGGGGCCTCAACAAAATATTTCCAATCGTTTGTATTTGATTCTAGGTTCTTAATTTCATTCCAGCTTTTTTCTGCTCGCGAAGCCTCTATGTCTAACTGTCTTCAGAAAGTGTGGGCAGACCGTCCTCTCCTATTACGTTGCGGATTACATCTCCTATCTCCTGGTGGTCTTCGTAATGCGTGGCCAATCCTTCGCTATTTCCTTCTCAAAACTTTGGAATGTATTTGGCATTGATGTGTGACTGTCCAGAGGTGGGTGTTCGATATCCAGTTGGGCCAGTAGATTTTTAGTGTTCTTCTTAGGCATTTGTTGGTTGAAACTTGAAAAGTATTTACGTCTCTAGCGAATTGAAAATTGTTATCTTAGTGCGGGTGGAGATTGACGGTGATTTCCATATTGTGTTTAGTTGGCCGAAAGCTTGCCGAGCTTTTATGGTGCGATTTGAGACATCATTAGCTGATCCTCAAGTCGATATTATGATGCTACCCAAGTAGCACAATTGGTGCACGTGCTGCAGTTGGATTGTTGGAAAAGAGATTGGCTGGTTAGATGTTGCATTTACTCGAATTACCTTCGTCTTATTCATATTTATTATGAATCCTGCCTTTATTATTATGATAATTTGTAAATTTGTTTCAAATAATAAAAAAAATAATTCAAACCATCAAATTGCATTTTTCATTAATATCAGGAAAAGTTATTGCAGATATTAATTAACTAGTAACAATATTATTATTCAATATTACAAACCTATTGTTAAAATTTTACTGTTGACTGTTAACAAATTAATTGTCTAATTTCACAAACTCGTTGTTAAAATTTATTGTTGAGAGTTAACAATTTTAAGTAAAAAAAATATTTTTTGTATCTACAAAATCGGTTGTTGGTGCCTTTTTAATTAAAAAAATAATTATATTGCCGAATATGGTAATTAATATGACAACTAATTTGTCGTAACTTTTTTCTGTGTATGACTTAAAAATGCGGAATTTTTTCAAATGTTTACCTATTATTTTGAAATATTTGTACAGTATAAACTTATTCAAAGTGGCGATAAATTCATAGAAGCCGTAGTTTTAAAATATAATATTTTTTTATTGATGAGTTATTATAAGCACATAAAAACACAGCACTTTAGAAAAAAAAGTTTAAAAATAATTTTTTTTAACCCGTTAAGTGCGTTATTGTTTTTAGGAAAAAAATACATTAGCTCACAATTTATGCTATAATTAATGAATAAAATTGCAAATTAAAGCATACTTAATGTGCTATTAAAAATATCAAATAATAAATTTATTGTATGTATTTCTATTAGTATCAATTTAATTTTAATTTTTGTTTTTCATAAAATTTTTTAAATGTAAATTTTTTTAAAAAAAGTCACACAAGAGAATATTATAAATCTTTGTAATGAATAATCATAAATACATAAAAACATTTATGATGTTTTTAATGTTTTTCAGTAAATGTAAAATTTAATATGAAAAAATAAAAAAATTCAAAAGTTTTGGGGGAATCTTTGTTTCGTTTTACCCAGTGTTTAAAAAGCTACGATAACTAATAAATTTTTAACTGTTGCTACAACTACTGCTTCAAAAAAGTGTATGTAGCGGTAGCATTTGTCTTTTTTCGTTTTCTTGTTTTTTTAAAACTACTGCTACCTTCAAAATATAAAACTCTTAACAGAGCAGTAGTAATAAAACATGAATTGTAAATGGAGTAGTAGCATAAAAATACAAATCATTGCTACTGCTCTATATCGAGTTTTAATTTTTAAGGTAGCAGTAAAGTAGCAGTTGATGCAGCAGTTAAGGTAGCAATAAAAGTAGTCAAAAAAGAAAATCTTCAGTCATAACACCAAAATTGACAGAATTAAACACTGTGTGTTGTTTTTGTTTTGAGAGAGTTTGAAAGAATTATTCGATTTTATTCGTCTCAGATGTTCGTGTTGCTAACAGAAAGATCGTGTTTTCTGTGTGTATAACAAAAAAGCCGAACTTTTGTTTACAACACGACCAACATACACAAATATGCATTCACAACAACAACACATAATATAATTTTTTGGCTGAAGATTTTTATTTTTGACTTATTTTATTGCTACCTCAACTGCTACTTAGCTGATACTTCAACTGCTACTTAACTGATACTTCTTCTACTACCTCAACTGCTACTTCTATTACTACTAAATTTTAAAAGTAGCAGAATTAATAAAAAACTAATGACTGCTACATCAAAACTTTTTCTTTTTTAAGGTAGCAATAGTAAATAAATTACTCTGCTACTTTTAAATTTTTCTTTTATTAGTACTACTACAACTACTGCTACCAAAATGTGAAGGTAGCAGTAGTAGTAGTAATTATTGACTCCGAGTTTTTATTAATTTTTTAACTAGACTACTTGTGTTTTTTCGTTGCTACTGCTACTTGTAGTCTAGTTTTTTAAACACTGGTTTTACCTTCTTAATAAAAAATATATTAAAATATTTGTATTATTCTGCATTCTCAAATTCACCACAAATATCCCAATTATTATAAGCTTCATTATAATTATTATCTTCATCATCATTATTATAATCTTCTTCATCGTTGTTATCATTTACTGGTCTTGTTAAATAAATGACAACCATAGTTTTTACACAAAAATGAAAATAAAAAAAAATGGCCGGGCATTGTCTGGACTTTTTTTTTAAATGTAAGCTGATATCCTATACTATTCTAAAATCTATAAAAATAATTTCAACTAATACTAACTTAATACTTGTGGCCCATTAAATTCGAAAATTATCCCAATTTTGGATCTTTTTTAAAAAAAATTATTAAAAATATATACAAATAATTTTTATTAAAAAAAAAAATTTACTATATACTTAAATACCTGGTGTTGAAGGTTCCATTATAAAAGCTTTACTTTTAGTAGATTTAACACTAAATATAATCGCTTGAATTGTAAAAATTTCCAATTTTTTCATTTACAATAATTTGCTAACTTTGACAGCAAAAATTTGACCGCTCACTGAAAAGAAAGTAAACAACTTAGTTGATTTATTTTTACAGCTAGTGATGTAGAATTTTATCTACTTTTACTCTATACCAAAATTTATTATAAAAACTTTATTTCTAATTTTCAATTAATCGCCATTTTTATACCATTTGAACCCAACGTGAGACTTTGTCCTGTACAAGTTTCTTGTGTTCGATTTGTGAATTTGAATTTTGAATGACAATTTTTATTCATATAGGACATAGAATAAAATATACATAGAAGAGCTACTGAGAGACAAAGAACCTAAGTTTGTTGGCAAAAACCTATGCCTTGCAACAACATTATACATGTAAATCAATGTACATATTTTGAGTTTTTATATAAGTAATCGAATTTTGACTGAAAAATGAGTGATCACAGATCGAGCTCCTTTTCTTGATTAAACGCTTATTGGCCAAGTTATTAGCGATTTTAGATATTGAGAGTTTTTATATAAAAAATCGAATTTTGGGTTCTTGATTAAACGCTTAGTGGCCAAGTTATTAGCGAATTTAAATATTTTGAGTTTTTATATAAAAATATGATTTTTGGTCAGAAATATGAGTGATCACAGATCGAGCTCCTTTTCTTGATTAAACGTTTATTGGCCAAGTTATTATCGAATTTAGATATTTTGAGTTTTTATATAAAAAATCGTTATTTTCTTTGTCAGAAATATGAGTGATCACAGATCGAGCTCCTTTTCTTGATTAAATGTTTATTGGCCAAGTTATTAGCGAATTTAGATATTTTGAGTTTTTATATAAAAATATGATTTTTGGTCAGAAATATGAGTGATCACAGATCGAGCTCCTTTTCTTGATTAAACGCTCGTTGGCCAAGTTATCAGAGAATTTAGACATTTTGAGTTTTATTATAAAAAAATTGATTTTTGTTAAGAAACATGAGTGATCATAGATTGAGCTGCTTTTCTTGATATTTTGATTCAACGCTTAGTTATTAGTGAACTTAGATATTTTGGGTTTTATTAGAAAAAAAAATTATTTTTGTTAAGAAATATGAGTGATCACAGACCGAGTTCCTTTTCTTATTATTAGCGAATTTTGATATTTTGAGTTTTATTATAAAAAATAGCTTTTTGGTCAGAAATATGAGTGATCACAAGGGTGGCCCTTAATAAACGAAAGTTGGATTTTGGCCATTCTTACCCCCCAGTTTGGTGAACATTAGTAAAAAAATCATCCTGAAAAAATTTTAGGTAAATCAGTTGGGGATAAGACGTGCCGCGTGTCTCAGGCCAATACAAGAAATGTAGGAACAAAATTAACATATTTTGATAAATATTAAAATAAAAGCAAATTTTTACTTAAAATATGTCCATATATACTTGTATATGAGTTTTTGTCTTCGTAGGATACCGTTAACCTATTCTTAGGTATGAACAAAAAAATAAAATTTTTTTAACAGCAATTTCAAAACTCCATTTTCAAATTTTTAAAAATTTTGTTAAACAAATTTCAGAATTTTTTGATCATCTCATAGGGATTTATTAAGAATATAATAGGGAATAAAAATGTGAAAAAATTATGAAAATATCTCTTATTTTTCCGTACCTGCGATTTAAATTTTGAAATTTTCGAGAAAAACCAATTATCCTTACTCTTATGAATTTTAAGCCAAACTTATTCAGAATATTATAGTCCAGATAATTATAAATATACTCTGAAACTTCTACTAAAATTGGAAAACGTTAACCCTTAAATCGTGAAGGTCAAAGGTCAAATTTTTCAATATTTGGAATTTCTCTTGGAAGGATTTCGAAATGTTGTATATTTTTGGGCCGATTTTGATGAAATTTAACATAAATATAACACAAAGCCTAGTATTTACAAAAACTGTAGAAAAATTCAAATTAACCCTATATAGCACTTGGTGTTAAAATGACCCCAAAATTCTAAAACCATAAAAAAAATTATTATTTTAAAAGTTTGGGGTCATTTTAACCCCAAGTGCCATTAATCGTTAATTTTCATTCTTGTGCTGGTTTTGTAAATACTAGGCTTTGTGTTATATTTCTGTTAAATTTCATCAAAATCGGCCCAAAAATATACAACATTTCGAAATCCTTCCAAGAGAAATTCCAAATATTGAAAAATTTGACCTTTGACCTTCACGATTTAAGGGTTAACGTTTTCCAATTTTAGTAGAAGTTTCAGAGTATATTTATAATTATCTGGACTATAATATTCTGAATAAGTTTGGCTTAAAATTCATAAGAGTAAGTCTGACAGAAGGACGGCTCAGACATTGGTTCTGAATCGATTGGAAACAACAGCACAAAAGCATGTCATTGTTATTATGTAGGTTATACAAATGTGTGTTACAAAACATACACCCCTCAATGGTGTACCGGTTTATCCTGCACTTGCAGTGTAGAGCCTCATAAATCAGAATATCGCATACACTTTGGTCAAAAGTTAATTCAATTATTACGGAGCACTCTTCGTTTTATATTATGACACACACTAAGATAGAAAAGAGAGAAAAATGTGTATATTTATAAGAAAATGTAGTCAAAATGTAATAACAATTACAGTTATTGAAAATAGGAGAGGAGAACAAGTAGTTTCCACAAAAATGCCAATATAAAGAAATGTGCTAAATAGAGAAATGATTTTTTAAATGACAACCAGTTAAGCAGAAACAAACTCTCTCTCTCTCTGAAGGTGCTACATTAACTTTAAATATTCCATAAGGTATTTCGTAGTTTCATGTGAATCTATTTTTAATATGATGTAAAAGAAAATACTTTTTTATTCTAACCAAACAATAAAATCTAAACTAAACAAAAACCAAACAACAAACAAGTGTACCATAATCAAATCAAGATGAAGCACACTAGCACTCATACATTAAAATTTGTCCCTGGTACATGGTAAACCAAAAAGTACCACAAGGAGGAAAAAAATGACAGGGGACATCTACTGTAGAGCAGAGGAAAACAAATCAGAAACAAACTGGAGAAGTTGTTGTCAAACCCTAAAAGCATGTCAATTATAATTTACAAAATATTGTATATAAAAACAAACAAAAAAAAAATAAAAATCTATGGTTTTTTTGCCAGCAAGAAGGAAAGTGTAAGAGAGAAAAAAACAAAACAGCAGCAATCTCACCATACCAATTTTTTACGGTACTAAAAAAATCAGTGAACATGTTGATGATAGTGAGACCCGTACTAGTTGGTGGTGGCTTGTTTGGTTATATATACATACATATTGTATATCCTATATCCTATTAGTACGTATATTGCTGCATACTTCCATATGACATGACAGTGTTTTTCATATCCTGCACCATGAGTAGCAGGGGTATATACATATTAGTTTATCATTCCGTTTGTAATTTCCACATTTTTCATTTGCGACCCCATAATCGTTATGTATAACAGAGTCGATATAGATGTCGGTCTGTCTGTTGAAACTATTATACATGATTGATACATCAATACATCCGATGTAATCCAACTTAGACTGCTGTTTAAAATCGAGTAAATCGGCCCACAAATGACGGAGATATATCAAAAGTCCTCAACTACCTCGTTTTCCTCTCGTATTTCCTCACACATTTTTTCAAAAAAAATGTTCCCAACATGTTTTTCCCCAAAAATTTTTTGTAATATTTATCTTTCTTTGATGAAAGGTATTTAAGATTCCCCACTGCCGAATGTAGCACTCTTACTTGTCTTTTTATTTCATCATTTTACATTTTTTGTTTTGCACCCTCTTGTCATTCGAGATCTTAAATGTTGCAACCAACAAAAACCCAAAAAATTATGTGCGTTTTTTTTCCACCTCCTTTGATTGTTTAAGCAATCCTGTCTATCTGTCGGTGAGTGCGTGTATTTCTTTAATGTCAAAGTGCAACATTTACCTCTTGTATAGTGAGGTTGGTGTGTGTTTTTTTCGGTAGATGCTGTTACTTGTTTCTCACAAGTAGATTAGCAGCTGTCATGTGTAATAACAGGAGTGGTTATGATTTTTTTGTGCTACTCTGGTTCATTTTGCAACAGATAACATTAGCCATTGTACTTTTGTGAGATTAACAAGCAGATGCAGCGATAAGAGGAGGTACATAGTTATTGGGAAGGAAATTTATTATATACTGTCTGAGATTTATTAGGATTTTGGATGATAAGAATTGCATAAATAGTTCTAGGTTAATAAAAATAAATTTTATTTTAAGGATATTAAAACAAAAGTTACAGTTGAAAGGTTTATGGATAAATCTTGAAAATTACATATTTTATTTACTTTCTTTCTAATATTTGCTGAGACACAACTCATGCTGTGGCTATGTAAAAATTCATTGAAATATTAAAAATTTTTCTAAAATTAAATAATTCTTAAATTAGCACATTTTACATATTATTATGTTTACATTATTGCATTAATGAAACTTGTATCACTAAGTTCCGATCAGGATACACCAGCCTTCCATTTCCACTAGTCTGCGACAGGTTTAGGATGGACGACCACTTCATAGGCTTCCTTGAGGAGTCTACTCGATACCTTGTCTTGTTACATCACCTTGTGGTTTTCGTAGGGTATGTCCAAGCCAGGACCATTTACATTGTTTACTTTCTATACGAATCGTCTGCCGAGTCATATTCCCACAACTCATTGTTTGTGATGATATTAGCCCTGAATGTTTCCACAATTCTAAGCAGACAACGATTCACAAAAGCTTGCATTGTTCGCAGATGGGTTTCACATACGTAGAGTAGTAGACTTTACATTGGCATTAAAGAGTTTTATTGTTGTGTCTCTGGACATGTGTGGGTTGCCAAACAGAAGAGGGCACGCCAAAGGCAGCCTTAGCTTTACATAAACGTGACTTTATATCTTCACTGGAACCGCCTGAACTGGAGATAATACTACCGAGATATGTGAAATAGGTTACTGATTCTCTTTCAGCACCGTACAGAGAAAAAGGCTCAGCATTTTTATGCCAATATTAATTTTTAGCCCGCATTCGGCTGCCATATTGTACACTGAGCGAAAAGACAAATATCACCCGCACAGTGTTTGTTGGGATCACCTTGATCAGTACGTTGTCCTATACAATGTTGAATAATAAGGGCGGGACACATCCTTGTCTAACACCGTTTACGCTTGTGTGGGTCTGCTTTTAATAATTCTGGAGGACCAGGTGCTATTGGTTCTTGTGTTCTCTGATTGCCTCTTTTATTTCTTCCAGGTCTGGTGAGCTGGTGGAAATATCGTCCCTTTCCACATAGTGGAAATATCTTCAAATATTTGACACTGGTGGTAGTGGGACTGAAAGCATATTAGCATAATTTTTCTCCCAGCCTTTAATAGGTTAAAATGCCATCTTCATACTTCAAAGGTTTTGTGACGTTTAGAGTTTTGTTTGGCATCTATTTTACTATTTTGTACAGCCTCTGGAGCTAGTTTATTAAACCAACGCCTCTTGTCACTTCGAGTACTTTTGACTTGACTTTATAATGCATTTCAGAGTACTTCTTTAGTAAATCTATTTTGGCATATCTGGTTTTTGCCGTGTTAACCTCACCCTTGATTTCTTTTCTACGCTGAATCATATTCCAGATGTGATCTGAAGTCCACGTTTTTCTCCTGACTACACTGTATCCAGTAGTTCTTTTAGCCCTTGTCAGAAATAAATCTCTGACAGAATTCCACTGTGGGTTATTAGACTCTTGCAGGGTTTTAATAACAAACTTTTTCGATAAGTTCGATTTGTATCTCCTTTTGGCCGCAACTTTCAAACGTATCTTTGAGATAACTAAATGGTGGTCAATGGCAATATCTGAACACGCTTGTTCCGTACGTTCAGCAAAGATCCCCGTCATGTATTGCTAATAGCAATGTGGTCTATTTACTTATCGGTTCTATGATCAGGAGAAATCCACGTGACCTTGTGTACATTCCTGTGTTCGAACAAAGTGCCTTCTATTACCTTGTGAATGGATTACCTTTCGCGTTCTTGCTCCCACAACCATGATGACCCATTACTTGTTTGTAGCCATTATTTTCACAGCCAAGTTGGCAGCTATAAAAATCTTCTTTTGCAGCAATGTCAGAAACTTCGATCGGTGCATAACATTGGATGATCGAATTTTCCTGACACGTGATCTTAATCTGATTTAGATTATTCGATCAAAATGAGGCTTCCATTCAATTAGTGCATCCTGTGCCTCCCTTGATAGCAGAAATCCTGGTGTTTTACTATTGGGTTTTCCATCAAACAGCAATTTGGGACTCTTAGTTGTCCTCATTTCACCAGAGCCAAGCCATCTCATTTCAGCAATCCCAAGCACTAGAATATTAAGTTTTTAAATTATTTGTACACGTTCCAATTCGTGATCCGATACCGCATCCTGTCCTGGCTCTGGGGCTGCCAGATAAAGATAATTTTATTCTTCAAAAGGATGCCGCACCTAACAGCGATACACATTTATATACCTGTTACCAGCAATTCCCTATCCACCACCTGGGACCCATCTCGTAGGAGGCCAACAACTCCCCCAAATTCAGTTATGAACCGATCCTCACAAAAATTTTAGGAACAAAGATTTATGTTCATATAAAACTTGTTTATATCCAATTTCATATTATAATACAATTATTAATGTTTAAGTAATTTTCTGAGGGCGACCTTGTATGGGGACTAGGGACAAATGTTGTCTGATTTTCGCCATACTTTACATTATAATTGCGGATTACATAGAACTAATTTGTTCAAAATTGTATCAGATCTTTCAATACCGAACAAACCTCGTCAGCAGAGATTATTTGTGGAAAATTTCAGTCAGCTAGCTCCTTTCGTTAGGCCCTGTCGTGTTTTCAACAGACAGACGGACGGACGGACATAGCTAAATATTGTAGAAATGTAAATGCCTGTTTGGAACGTAGATTTTAGTGAACCCTCTTTTGCAGACACTAATGGACTCCACTGTTTCTAATATATGGAACCTCAATGCTAAATACGAAGAATAATAAGAAGAAACTTAAATTTATGAACTTCATAGACATTGAAAATGTAATAATTTCTAATTTGTGATTGTATGAATCTGAGTCTTTTACACTCATACACACACTCAGCAGACAAAACCGAAATACAAATGAAAATTTATTAGAACTACAGCAAATTACTGCTATACAAACATACACACGACGCGGCATTGTCAACATCTTGGGCAAAGACATTGAAATTATATACAGCTTGCAACATGACATACCAAAAGAGGGCGTTTGGCAAATTCATATCCTATTATATTGCAGGCAATGACAGTAAAAATAAAAAAAAAGAAGGTGTGTTTGTAAATAATTACAGGGTTGCACTTAGATTCAATCAAATGGTACAAATAATTGTAATAATGCAGAGATTTAGTATTGTTACCAAATTGTAGGAGAGACTAGAAAAAATTACATTTATTTAACAAATGTTACGTTTTTTCTTTCAGACCGTCATGCTTGGCAAAAATTAATATTTAGCTAAAGAATTTTGCAACCTTTTTCAACATTTTTCAACCCTGGACATTTTTTTGTTTAGTCATAAATAACAACAATTTAACAAAAATTTTGTATTTTTAACTGGTTGTTACTGTATTTGTTTGTGGTCACCAGTTTCCTTTCATTTAAGGAATGGAATTTAAAAGAAAAAAATAAAAAAAAACCAAGTCAGAAAATTAAATAAAATTTATAACAACGCATTTTTTCAATTTTAACAGCCTTGCGGTATGTTGTTTTCAACATGTCTTGACTTGTTTTGTTATTGTAAAATATGAACAAATACATTCATACCTACATATATGTGTATTATTTTTTACACGTATGTACGTGTGTATTTCAGGAAAAAAAAGCATGTATGAATGCATCTGTTTGTATTCATGTGTAAGCATATTTTTCATTTGCATTGTAAAAATCGCCTAAAAGCATGCTGTAAAAAATGTTATCTTCAATTCTGTAAGCACACTGGTCACTTTTATGTACTTCGTAAATATCTGAATGGATATCGTCACCTAAAACGCAAAAAGTTTTAACTAAAATTGTAATTATGTTACACATTACAATTTTAGTGTAATGAGTGTAATATTTCCACCAATATTAAGATTTTTTCTTTAAAAAAAAACTTGAAATTTTAGTTGGGACTTTTTGCTTTTTAGGTAACTTTATGTACTTGCGTTGAGTTAGTATGTGAAAATGTCTTTTTTTTTAACTCGTATACCATGCAATAAATGTTCAACATTTTTTTCCTTCAGGATTTTTTCCACTTCTTTAACATTTCTTCAAAAAAAAATATGAGAAAGAAGAATGAGTGAACATTTTTACGCGTATGTAAATTGTATCTACATGTAAGTGGTATGCAAGGTTTATACGAAGGTTGGTGTTTTTATTAAAATAACGATTTTGTAAGATATGCATTTACAACTTAATATATACAAATCGACTAAGACTTCATAAACATTTAACCATGTTTATCCGTTCAAGTAAAACTTGTAAGCAAAAAATCTAAAGAAAGGTGATAATAAATCTGTATTTTCTAAACTACAGTTCAAAATATTCGTTGAGGACATACATTTTCAGAAGATTAAATGTTAAAACACAAGGTATTAAGTATCAGGGCAAAGTATATGTGAGAGAGTAATTTTAAGAACTTGAGAGTTTGACTACTTGGAACACTTTGTATCAGGGTATCAAAATCAATCACCTTTAGTTTCCAAAATTTTGTTCAGCTCGTAATTTGTACACATATGGACAGTTTTCAATGAATTTAGATTTTGGTAAATCGAGTAGGAAAATAAAAAGTCTCCTGTTTATTTCTGTAAGTTATCTTTTATACTCTAACCCACATTAACACGAAGCCTGGTTATGTGTTAACTAATACACCTTCCATAATTTGAAACTTACCAGATGTGGTAATTTTGTGTTCACAGTATTATTCAATGAGATCTTGTATCTAGGAGTTTTTCCGAATGATTGGAAAATGTCCCAGATTACTTATAATGAATATAATAACCGAGCCAGGAAAGGATTTGATATTGGCATTATCCTACAGACCGATTAGCTTATTGCCTTGTTTGTCTAAGCTATTCGAAAATATAATCCAAGGAAAAATTTTAACATTCTTAAATAATAAAAATCTTATCCTAGGTCATCAATATGGATTCCGTGAGCATAACGTATCAATTGAGAAAGTTAACTGCCTAACTGGAATGATACGAAAATCCTTCGAGTTAAAAAAGTACTCTTCGATACTGTTGCTCAGGCTTTTGCCAAGTTTTTACATAATGGACTAATACACAAGACAAAATGCCTTCTAGTACACACAAAATACAAGAGTCTTACCTATTGGATCGATTGTTTAACATGCGATCAATGCTGGTGTACCTCAGGGTAGTGTTCTAGGACCAACCATGTACCTATTATACACCTCTGATTTGCTCAAGTCCGAAGCATTAACCATTTCCACTTTTGCAGATGACACTTAAATATAGCATCTAGAAACTTAGACCATTAACTCAGGCGCGTGGACACGTGGCTAAAAAAATTGGAGAATACAAGTAAATTAAATCAAAAGTAAGAAAATAACGTTTTCACTTAGGAGAGGAAGTTGTACACCAGTGACACTAAACAATGCACAGTGGGGCAGAATCGAAATTTTTTGGAAATAAATCTGGCATTTCTAAATGGCTGGCTCGATCGGGATAAATTTGAATTGGGCGTAGCCAAGGAGCATTCGAGTTTAAGTTATTAAAATAGACCCTACAAATGATTCAGGGGTGCTCAAAGTAGGATACCTTCGACATGTAAATGTTTACCTTTCCATACCTTGGTCCGCTTTTTTAAAAATATAGGGCGCACTTTTGGACCGAATGGACTCGAATTTTTTTTGGTAGTTAGAGAACTAAATTACCAACAACATACAAAAGATTTTAGAGCAATATCAATTACGAATCCAAAAATAACCGATTTTCAATTTAAAAATTCAAAAAATAGTATATTTTTGCTGTTTTTTGGACGAAAAGGTGACTTAACCCTTTTTTTTTATTAAAAAACAACTTTCTTTAAGAACATATAACTCTTTTATGTTTTTCTATAAAGCTTCTTTACGGAGAACATTTTGGTATAAAAAATATGTCCTATTTTGCGAACATGTCGGCCCTACGCCCTTTGGAAATTGACCTATTTTTTATCAAAATTTCAAATTTGGGCCACATGTTCTAAAATCCCAAAGCTGGGATCAGAAAACGGAAAACAGCTTTGGAAACCCTGATGTGTTACCTATTTATCGCTAAAGTATTTTTCCAGCCCCGAAGGAAATGTGGACCCTATAGGAAAAATTGTAAAAAATATAATTTTTAGGATTTTCGCTCCAATTTTTAGGAATTGCGGGATTCCCTTTGACCTTTAAAAAATGCTGAAAATTTCATTGAGTTTCGCTAATAAATAAAGATTTTATTATATATTACATATTCATTGAGTTTCTAAAACTAAAATTTATATCAAAATTTTAATAGGATTCCAAATACAATTTGATCCACATTTATTCCGAGCTATACTGTTTTGTTTAGATAAGTTAATTTTTGGTGTTACAAAAAAAATTTCAAGTCAATATCTCAATTAGATTTAAAAATATGCCACTTTGAAATATTCCACTTTTTCATAGCGATCTAGCCGAGAGCTTTCCAAAAATATAAAAAATTCTTTGAAATCGGATGGGAAACAAAAAATTGCACGTGTTTAAAAATTTTACATGTCGAAGGTACCCTACTTTGAGCCCCCATAGCACCGCCGCTGGAGCATTTGTAGGGCCCATTTTGAGTTGGCTACGCCCAACTCAAATTTTATCGCGATCGGACCAGCCTTTTAGAAATGCCAGATTTATTTCCAAAAAATTTCGATTCTGCCACACTGTGGAATGTGAACATTCCACAATCTGATCACGTTACATACCTTTGTATTTATTTAGATAGACACATGAAACTAAAAGCTTCCAACTTACACTGGCTAATCCACCAGCAATCGAAATTAAGCCCTAACTGCAAAGTCATCCTGTATAAGGCGGTCTTAAAACCAATTTGGACAAACGGAATCCAATTATGGCGAACCATGACGGGAGCTTTATGGTACATAAGAAATGAGAACATTCACAGAGATTTAGGTGTGCCTTATGTCAAGGATAAATTACATCACCATCCGAAGCCGCTCGCAAGGCTACTTGCAGTAATTCGAAGAGCTAATTTACCACTCATATAATTTGAGACTAAGAGAACATGAGAAATACTGAGAGAACAATAATAGGATACTAGCTGAACCCGGTCCGAGTTGCTGGCCCTTAGAAAATATCTGTTTTATATTGCATCCCGATTTTAGTATACAGTGTCGGACAAAACTATAGCACGGACTCCCTCAACCTTACTTCGCACCCCAAACACAAATTAGCTGTAGCCAGATGACGGCGGATGAGGTGGTTATATGACAAAGTTGTATCAGATATATTTAAGTAGAGTGTCGTGCTTTGTCCTTAAAAATAAGAAACTAATGTATTTAAGGCAAATGGGATATTATATTTATGAATTCATCTTAAGGCCAGGGGATATACAATCTTTCTTGTTTTTTTTTATTTGGAGTAAAAACATATAAGTTATTTGGTGAACCAACTCGGGAGCAAGCATTGTGCTTTGTTAATGGTTATATCAAAGGCAAGACGAACGGTAACTGGAGCCGCTTGAATTCAAATGGTCAAAGTCGTTGGAAATCATTTGTATGCGTGGAATCAGTATGTCTTACGGAGAAGTATTATCGGTGATCCATCCTTCTCAATTTTAATACATCTGGTGGCATTCCAGCTGGTTTAAAAAATTCAGTAGAACAATTGTTGTTCTTCGTTCATTACTGTGTCAAGCGATTTGTATTTCGTTGGTTTACCAGACAGTTTCAATTGAATTTGCTCCTTGAGCTTGTTGACGGGAGGAATTGAAAGAAGAGGCTGAAAGAACTTTTTTTATTATGCCAATCAGTACGTCCTTGTGATTACTGTGGTTATCATTCTTATTGTTATTAAATGACGCCGATTTTAAATCAATTATTTCTGTTAATCGAGTCATTCGCGAGCGATTGGCTTCTAGTATTTCAATATGATTTTAGGGTGTATCTGCTGCTCTCAATGAAGATGCACTATACTGGAATGTATTCCTTTCGTCACTTACACCAAATCATTCGCTTCAGAGTACACCACTGTGAATTAAAATTTTAAAATCGCTGAACTTGAATTTTTAAGAGTTGCAAAATTAAAAAAAAAATGTTATTTGGTGAAACGATAATAACGAAATCAGTATATACGACTGCTTTTGTTGTTGATATTTCTCGAATAGGATTGAAGTTGGCTTCACATTTCTTTGACAGTTTGTCTACGCCATTTCATCATGGAGAGAAATGGCAAGCTTCAAGAACTTGTTCTTCTCGATTATGTTGCGATCGCTTAAGCCAATTTTCTGTCGACGAAATCGCCAAATAAAAAGATGGACTATTGAATGTTTTTTTTTAAAACTTCTAAACAATTTTTGCATTGTATAAGGTCAAGTGTCTGTGCGAGGACGTAATGCTCGAAGTGAAGAAAATATCGTGACCGTTGGAGAGAGTGCGTGTGAACTGCCAAGGATGTCGATTCCATGCAACCACCGTCAATGGCGATCGTTACAGGTACATGATATCGGAGTATTTTTGGACTAGCTCGAAGCACTGACCTCGGGCAATATGTGGTTCCAATTTTTTTTTTGTTCCTCTCATTTCAAATTGTTCGAGTTGACGTACATTATCAACGCTGAATTTCTAGCAATATTATTTAGGTTCTCCCACTTAAAGTTTTTCAAGTTGCCGTTGATTTTCAGCGCTGAAATTCTAACAATATTGTTTAAATTTGGCAATTAGCTATTTAAGTAAACATTTCAAGAAATGTTGCATTTAACCATTACTTTTTACAGCCGCCCTAAAGTCTAATTTTACCCTTTCCAACTAATGAACTTTAAAATTGAAATCCATTTTTTTTATTTGCATCTTTTAAATGCACTGCACCTACTAATAACAAACAGTTTGCTGAAAACTAATTTTTAATACTACCTTTAAATTACTTTGACTACTCTTTTGAAATTTGATACAACAATTTATGTTGAACTTTGACCTATTGCTACCTCCGCCCTCGTATATTTCTCTAACTTTTATACATGACTTTAAAATGCATATATACAAACACACACTCACTCTATGCATGTGTTAATGTTCGTATTAAAGTATCTGTGTGTGTATGTAAAAATTTCGTTAGTATTGGTATGGTATGGTCATAAAAGACATTTTATTACTCGTACTCATACTTGGCATCAAAGCAATTTGGCATGAAATGTAGATAACGTGCATTTTTCAAATTCTTAAAGTTTTTAGACAAGACCATAATTTTTGTTATAAAAAAAAACAAAGAGCTCAAAAGAGGGAAATAAATGTTACTGACAAAATACAAAATTAAGAAAAATAGTAGACTTAAGTTTTTAAGTAAAATATATTTGTAGGTATCTTTAAAATATGTGCGAAGTAAATTTGGATAAATTGAGTTTTTAGGAGGGATTGCAGGTGCTATTTATGGCATGTACTCTTAATAATAGTTCATTATGCAGGATCATTTATGTTTGAATGTTTTCAATACATGAATTTTTAGCAGTGTACAATAGAAGGGATCGTTTTCATAACAACTGCAAAAATAAAGTAGACATAAGTATCAACATATTGTTAGCTTAGTAAGCAAATGTTCGAATTGGAATTTTTATACAATTAGTATTTAGTTTTTTCTCATTGTTATACTAAGCACGCGCTGCAGAATCAAAATATCTTGGAAATAATAAATCTATTATTTTTAACTGTCTGATCCTATTGATATGCAATGCAATTTTCTCAGGAATTTCACTAGATTTTCCTTACCACCAGTAATGAAAATATCCTGAAACCTCAATATGGTCAGCAATATTTTTTCTGTATTCTACACTTGGTATCGTATTACTAACACAACTGATATTAGTCCTCTTAAATTCCATGGTAATGTTCTACAATACTATAGCAAAAATGCTTTCGATTCTCCTCCCACCCCTAAATAAAATTGCCATTCCCTTCCGACTCGTTGTCCCTTTTTTAAATCCCTGGCAAACTGTTGTTGTTTGGTATTAAAAGTTTTATTATATTTTGGTATTTTTTTTTTCTACAGATTTTTGGTTATTATTTTCATTTTATAACTAAAAATATAATCTTTTAAATAATTCATATGAAAAAAAAGTAAAAGAATTACCCGAAAAATATAAAATCTTATTGTTATTATTCATTTGTGTGCAGAATAAACATTTGAGGAAACAAACAAAAAGGAAGAGCATAAAATAAAATATTTTCTAATATTTTTATTGAGTATTCATTTGCCTTATTGTTATCAATTTGTTAACGTTTTACAACTGTTTCTGCTTCCAAGTTTCCGTCAACTGTTCTTTTTTTATGGTATTTCTTTTATTTCATTCCCAATGTTGTATGGTTCTTGGTAATCCTTTTCTATACTCTTTAAGTTTTCATGATTTCTTTCATGTGTGAGTAGATAACCCAACAAATATTTCATATTGAACATTGTGATTGAAGGTTTGAGTTGGAATAGAATTTTATTTATTTTAAATAAGAAACCTAAAAAGGGTTTTCCAATCAGCAAATAAAATTTTGCAGATACAAAAAAATTCATCATTAATAAAGACTTCATGCCAAATAAAGAGCAAACTATAAATTAATTATATACACCAGCAAAATAAAATTCTTTTGAGAAAAATATCCAAACAAATGAAAAGAAATTAACTCAACACAAAATAAAACAAACATACAGTTCCACATTTAACGTATCAAGTTGCCACATTCTTGCAATCATCATCCGCATTCGGTTTTCATTCTCAAATCTATTTTTACACACCGTAGGGTAGTATTTTTTGTGATGTTTTGCGTGAATATTTATACTTTCAGCATACAACTTCCCCGCCAGTTTTGTTTTCTTAAGCTTTATAAATCCAAGTCTTGAGTTCCAAGCACTTTTTTTAAATTTTCTTTTTGGTTATATTTTTACTACTATTTTATAGAAAGTATATGTTTGGAACTTTTCTAAAATTCTCTTTTTTAAATCTGATAAAATCAAAATTTCTATTTCCCTAAATTACAAAAGTATGAAAAATTATAATAAAATTACATACACTATGAACTAATATCAACATCTAAATAGATTTTCTATTCAAATTGCTCAATAATTCAAAATAATAAATTTTATATTTTTTTTAAATAAACTTTCAGCATTTTATATCTGGATTATATAGCGATAATTAATACAACTTCTCCGCCAGTTTTGTTTTCCTAAACATTAAAAATCCATATCTTGAGATCCAAGAATTTTTAAAAAAATTTATTTTGATTATGAATCGTACGATTCATTACTATTTTTAAAAAATATAAATTTTTAATTTTTTCTAAAATGTTTTTTTTTTAAAAAAATTTTAAAAAATCTAAGTTTTTATTTTCCGAATTGATCGACTTTCATAATTTTTTTTAAAAAATTGTATACAATATGAACTAATATGTTGATATATTTCAAAATAATAAATTTCTAATTTTTTTAAATAAACTTTCAGCATTTTATGCCTAGAATAATAGAAATAGTTACATACAACTTCCCCGCCAGTTTTGTTTTCCTAAAATTTAAAAATCCATATGTTGAGTTTCCAAACATTTTTTAAAAATTTTCTTTTTGATTACGAATCGTATAATTTATTACTATATTTTAAAAATATAAATTTCGAATTTTTCTAAAATTTAAAAAAAAAAAAATTGATAAAGTCACATTTCTGTTTCCCTAAATTACAAAAGTATGAAAAACTAAAAATATAAATTATCGATATTGATATTTTTTTAAGAAATTGCATACAATATGAACTAATATCAACATCTAAATAGATTTGCTATTCAAATATATATATAAAAAATTTTAAATTTTTTAAAAAAAACTTTCAGCATTTTATGTCTACACTGGTGCATATTCCTATAAACGCACACTATTTTTTTTTAAATGATTGTAAAAATTAAACATGAACATATTTATGGTGCTACTAAATTGTTTATTAAATTAGTTAAGACTTCACTTAAAATATTGTTTACAAAAAAAATTAATTTGTACTTTATTTATTTTTTTTACTAAATTTTCGAGATTAACAGACATTTTTAAGGGTATTTTCCTATAAACGCACTTTAATTTATGGGCCACTGTAGCATTATTAATAATGTGTGGATGATCCTTTGTTATGGATTGTTTCAAAAATACGGTCTGCCATTGATTCCACTAATTTTTTAAGCAGATTGGAATCAATTTCCTCCCTGACTTGTTTAATTCTTAGTTTCAGCTCTGTCACAGTCATTATGCTTTCATTCTGGGCATTATTTGCATAAACTTTACGGGCCACGTATCCCCACAAGTTCTCCATTGGGTTTAAGTCCGTACTACAAGCCGGCCAGTCCAACAGAGGAATGCTATGTTCATTAAACCAAGATTTCGATTGTTTAGAAACATGGATTGCAGCATTATCTTGTTGGAATATGCAATCTTCATCTATAAATGAGAGAAGAGCATTTTCCAACAGTTCGTTATAAATCGCACTATTCATTTTTGTCGGAACAAAACATACTTTCGACTTGTCAACTGCAAAAAACGCTGACCAAACCATCACACTGCCATCACCGAAATTACGTTTTGACATCCGAACATCGTTTGATCTCAAATCGTGCCAATAGCATAAGTATGAGTCAGGACCGTCTAAATTATTTTTTTTTTTGTCAGAGAAAATTACTTTTTTTCACTCATCTGTCCATTTCATATATTTTCTTGCGAATTTTAGACGATTTTCTTTATGGTCTTTTTTAGCATTGGTTTACATTTCGGCTTTTTCCATTTTATGTTTTCATCGTTTCGTAAAATGTGTGCAACGTGTTTGGAAGTCAATTTATTCTTTATTTGTGTGAAATTCAATTTGTTGCGGGTTGCTTTTTGATTTATTAGATTAATTTGTCTTCTTGTTAGTTTTCTATTTGCCGATGTAGGTTCCATAATTTTGACCTTTCTTCAAGAAATTTCGCACCACACTTTCCGAACGATCGATTTTACGTCCAATTTCTATATTGGAACATCCTTGGTCGTGAACAAAATTTAATTTGAATCTTTCCATGATCGGACAAAAAAGTTCCCTTGGGCATCTTTAAAAGTGATGAAATTTATTGATTCAAATAGAAAAAGTTGCAGTAAATTGAGATGTTAGTATTAGAAACGTACCTTGGTTGAAAAAAAAACTAAAATTGATAATATTTTATTTTTGGTAACTTTTCAATTCACGTCTGCGTTTATACGAATCTTCCACTTAAAATAGCACCAAGAACAATAACAAGAATTAGAAAAAAACTTGTTTACTTTCAAAAAGTACCGTTAAGTTGTCTCTCATTAAAAAAGTTAAATTTAGCTTTTGGATGAGAACAACAAAGATATAACAAAAATACAGAAAAAAATTAAGTTCGTTTATAGGAATATGCACCAGTGTAGGGTATATAGGATAATTGCATATAACTTCCCCGCCAGTTTTATTTTCCTAAACTTTAAAAATCCATATCTTGAGTTCCAAGCATTTTTTTTAGGTTATGAATCGTAAGATTTATTACTCTTTTTAAAAAACTATAAATTTTGAATTTTTCTAAAATTTTTTTTTTATATTTTTTTAAATTTAATAAAATCAAAATTTCTATTTCCCTAAATTACAAAAGTAAAAAAAAACCAAAAATAAAATTTATCGATAAAATTTTTTTTTTATATTTTTTTAAATTTAATAAAAAAAAAATTCTCTTTCCCTAAATTACAAAAGTAAAAAAAAAACTAAAAATAAAATTTATCGATTTTGACAATTTTTTTTAGGAAATTGCATACAATATGAACTAATAATATCAACGTCTAAATAGATTTTCTATTCCAATTGTTCAATATATCAAAATAATGAATTTTATATTTTTTTAAATATTTCATTATTTTATGAAATATTTCCTTAAATTTTACAAATTTCTATGAACATTTTACTTTTTGCAGCCCGCCCAAAATCCACAGCAAGCAGTGACTTTTTCGGGATGTTCTTGGATTTCATGTGGATTGGTATCTTCCAATATTTTTTTATTTTTTAAACCAATTGTTTACTTACTTACTCTATATTGTTTATTGGGTTTAAAACTGATTCAGTTTTTTTATGTCAGTTATACAAAAAAAAGAAAATAATAAATAAACTGTTCATACATAATATATGAATGAAGTTTTCAATGTGTTTATTTTTATTATTGTTGTTATTGTATTTGTGCATGTTTATGTTTGTATGTGTTTAGGAGTTTGTATATGTATTAATGTAAGTGTATGTATGTAGGTTTGTGCTAAGATTCATTTACAGTCACTGCTTTACATTTGACCTTTTATTGACTTGAGTTATTTTATGACACATTTATAAGTATTATTATTTTTTACTGCTCCTTGGTTGTGTTTACTCCTCCTTTTCTTACGGCTTGTAGTATCCTTTTCTTGGTTTTAATGTTTTTGTGTTTTTCATATTTGGTTTTTTATTTCGTTTCTATTAAAAGGTTGTTGGTTGTTGGCGTTTATATATTGTCATTTAAAATCCTCCCAGGAAAAAATACGATTTTAAAGAGTCAACAATTCTTATGACATAGATACCATTATTGTGCAGTGTAAATATTAGGTTTCTTAAAGGCACTGAGTTCTGAAATTGAGAAAAGTAAAGTTTTAATAGTTTAATTTAAGTCTTATATTTATTTTTATTCATGCGTTAGTGAGTTAGGGTCAGTCCTATTATAGAAATAAATTTAAAAATTTTAAAATTGTAAAAAAAAAATCTTTAAATCACATTATGTTCCACAAAAAATTACTTGAATAGTATAAAAATTTGAAGCACGTTTTTAACACAAATTATTACCTTTAAATAAAGGGCTGTTACTTTTTGTGTTTATAATTTAATATTAGTTATTTTTTATCTCAAATATATGTATTTTCAACCAGTAAGAAAAACAAACTTAATATAAACAAATGAAAAGAAAAAAAAGGTCGATTTTTTGTTTTCGTCAAAAGCGTCCTGGAGTCCATATTATTTCCAATGCGCCCCTCTTCCCAAAGGCGGTTTATGAAAATGTTTTTTTTTTTAAAAAAAAGCTGCAGGAAAAAGTTTTATATTTAAAAGCCTTTTGTATAACAGAGCACGTACAATACAGTTTTACTATATTGCCTTTGAACAAAAGTTTTGTTTTCTACACTCTTTTTTAGCCGAAATTTAATTTTCTATGTACTTTGTGTGTTTTTATTTTCCATAGAAATCTATTGATATTTTATTTAGGAAAACAAAACAAACAAAAAACAGTAAAAATGAAAGGTTTTAAATATAAAACTTTATTTTTATTTTTTGTTGTTTTGTGATATAAACGCCAGTTATTTGTTTACTGGTGTATGGGGTGTAGTATAGGGTTTGTGTAAAAGAAAGAACTAAAATAAAGAT
The DNA here is from genome assembly GCF_958450345.1 of Calliphora vicina. Classification (NCBI taxonomy): domain Eukaryota; kingdom Metazoa; phylum Arthropoda; class Insecta; order Diptera; family Calliphoridae; genus Calliphora; species Calliphora vicina. The sequence continues at coordinate 82,341,796 of NC_088784.1, forward strand.
GAAACGTGTTAGAGTATTCACTCACCTGCATGTTGTTTAATACTTTGGCAAATTCTGGACTGCCAATATTATCGACTAGTTTTGAAAATTGTTCATTGGCTTCGAGTTTATCAAAGAACGTTGCCAGTATTTGATCCTGTGGCAATACGTCCAAAACACTATCGACTAATCCATGTAAACCATTTAGTTGTTCTTTTGCTGTTGTTGTTTCTATACCCTCCATTGTTATTGCTGGCCATGCTGTTGTTGTAGTTGTTGTTGGCGGGCTTGTTGTAATTTGGATTTCAATATTTGATATCGTCGGTGTTATTTTATTACTTTGTTTCTGTGCATATTCTATGTCTGCATTGTTTAGTTGGGGAAAACGAAAAAGGAAAGCAAAAATAAGAATGTTTTATTAAAATTATTGTTACTATTGGACAATGTAGACTACGTGCGGTATGAGTAATATTTTTCTAAATACGAATTTATCTAAAATAAATTGGAGTATTCGTTAGATTTAAATTCTAGATATTATTTTGATTATGTAATATCGGTGAATCAATATTTCAACTAAAGTTAGTTAATATAACTATTCAACGAAACAATGTGGGGGGAAATGACAAAATTTTATTATCTAACTAAAAATTACTATTTTCATAACTACCTAAAAGTATGCTACTGTTTATGACACACAATTTCGAAATAATTTTAACGGAAATGTAGTAAAAATCTTCTTCTATTAAACACTTACTCAAATTTGTTGCCAATCGAATTATTCGGTTGCACACAAAGAATTTTTCGGTTCTATCAACAGAAGGTCTATTGATAAAGAAGAATTTCGGTTGAAGCAACTAAAATTTTGTTATAGCTTCTAAACTTTAGTAGCCACAACTGTAAAATTCGCTCACTAAGGTAGAATCATTCGATTGGCAACAAATCCGGTTGCTACTGCGAATCTGTTTTCTCTGTGTAGAAAATAGTAATGGCAGGTCTTGCCTTGTAGGATTCCTGCATTTAAATATTATTGGGCTCAAAATATGTATTCTAGGCTGAACAAAGTTTTTCATATATTTCGATCCAACATTTTTTAACGTAACCTATTTTTGGATACTTAGCTATAAGTATTTGTGTCAACTCTTCGGTTGCTACTACAAAAACTGATTTGTAGTACCAACCGTTTGTTTGGTTGGTTAAACTGAAACTTTTTTTTATCAACTGATTTGCTGTTGATAGAGTCGAAAATTTCTATGTTTGGAATTGTGTGGGGGTTACTAATTTTTTTCCTGTGGAGTTATTGCATTTGAGAAGTATTTTACATATAAGGTGTTTGCTCATTCAGTCACAATCGGGATTGACTTGCCACTTTTAAATATTTTCTGCCTATTTGTTTCAATGATCTTAGTTGCGCCTAAAATGCTTAGTACGACACCCACCTCATAGTATACCGTGTAACTCCGAAGCACTTTATGAGTCGATGAAATGATGTCCGTCCGTCTGGCTGTCCATGTAAACTTTCTGCGCAAAATACAGTTCGCAATGTCGAAAATATTTCAATCAAGGAAGAAACCTATTGACTGAAAAGCGTTCCGTTATTTGACCTATACCCCTACAAAATAGGACACCTCGGGTATGTTCAATTTTTAAAACGATCATATTTCTTCGTCTGTGTTCCGATTTCAAAAAAATTACATATAAAAAATTGTATAACCTCGTCGTAGTTATCAATTATCTCTTATAACTTAGGAGATATTTGCATTTGAAAACTAAATTTTAAACATTTTTACCCACCTTACCCCACTTTTTTGATAACAGCGGATCCAAATATATACCCCATTTTTCTTTTATTAAACTAAGAACAAATGTATCACAGACAAAATTATGACTAAAATATTTTCAAACATATGCATGTTTGAAATCAGATTTGTATTTTATTATTTATTTTATTTGGTTTTATAAATATTTTAATTGGTTTTAAATTTTATGGTTAACAATGCTAACAAATTTTTTTAATAATGAGAAACGTCTATTTGTTTTGTAAATCTTTTAACATAATGTACTTAAAATCAAGTACATTTTCATTTTGTGATACATTTTTATAATATTAACTTTTACATAACAAAATATTTTCTTTATTAAAATTTTGTTTGAATTTTTTTATAGAATCAAACAATTTTTTAAATGATTGAAAAAATGTTTGTTTACTTTGAAACAAAAACAAATTTATAATGAATTTTGACAAACAGCTGTAAAATAAAAATAAATTATACATATATTTTGATATTTACATACATATGTACACAATTTTTTCACCCATGAGTTTCTGAAACATTTTTTGTTCGGAACATTTTTTTTTATATGTAGTTTGACGTTCTATTTTTGAGAGAGACTTCAAACTACATATAAAACAAAAAAATTGTTCCGAACAAAAAATGTTTCAGAAACTCATGGGTGAATTCAGTTTAAGTACTGGTCTTCATGAAACAGACTAGGAGTTCAAGGGTTTAATAACTCCTCACGTTTCAAGATTGCTAAGTATGTATGAACTTAAAATTTGTTATTATATTATTGTTAAATCTTCCGGTATAATTACAGACGTTGTTAGCTTCCTATGACAGAAATTTGGGAGAATACGAGATAAATGGTAAGACGATTGATTTTCAATTAAGATAAATGTGAAAACTGGTTTATCTTCCCACAGGTGAACAATATCCATATAACTTGGATTCCCGTTTGCTGAAAAGTCCATAAGTTTGGCAGAAACTAATTCATATTTTGTATGACAGTATTTTCTATAGAAAAAATTGTGTATAACAGTATTTTCTTTATAAACTATTGTGTGTAACAGTGTTTTCCTATAGAAAATATTGTGTATAACAGTATTTTATATAGAAAATATTGTGTGTATCAGTATTTTCTTTAGAAAATATTGTGTATAACAGTATTTTCTTTAGAAAACATTTAGTATAACAGTATTTTCTTTAGAAAATATTCTGTATAAAAGTATTTTATATAGAAAATAGTGTGTATAACAGTATTTTTCTATAGAAAATATTGTGTATAACAGTATGTTTCTATAGAAAATATTGTGTATAACAGTATTTTTCTATAGAAAATATTGTGTATAACTGTATTTTCTTTAGAAACTATTGTGTATAACAGTGTTTTTCTATAGAAAAAATTGTGTATGACAGTTTTTTATATAGAAACTATGTGTATAACAGTATTTTATATAGAATATTGTGTATAACACTATTTTCTTTAGAAACTATTGTGTATAACAGTATTTTCTTTAGGAAATATTGTGTATAACAGTATTTTCTTTAGAAACTATTGTATATAACAGTATTTTCTGTAGAAACTATTGTGTATAACAGTATTTTTGTATAGAAAATATTATCTATAGCAGTATTTTATATAGAAAATATTGTGTATAACAGAATTTTCTTTAGAAACTATTGTGTATATCAGTAGTTTCTATAGAAAATATGGTTTATAATATTATATATTTATAATATTTAATTAAAATATTTATTGATTTTGAATTTAAATGTTATTAATATTTTAATTGATTTAATAATAAATATTGTTTGAATATCTATTCAAAACCAACTATTTGTTTGTATGGTTTTATTAAAAATATTGTTTGATTTTATGTGGAATTTCAAATGATATGTTTCATTGATACACAGAAAAAATTGTATTTCAATTCAAATATTTATCCCATATTGGACTGGTTTCCATTATTTCATAATTAAATCAAGTATTCATTTGCTCAAAAACAAAATTTCTTGATATTTTCTATTGAATTTTGAGTTTTGAATTTGATTATTTTGACAATTGAATATACAATTTTCGTTATTGGTTGAAATTTAAACACCAAAATTATTGAATAGATAATTTTCGTAATTGAAAAAACATTTTTTGTTATTTTTTGAGTTTTCAATTACGAAAATTATCTATTCAATAACTTTTGTATTTAAAGTTCAACCAATAACGAAAATTGTATATTCAATTGTCAAAATAATCAGTTCAGTATGTAACAAATATTTGAATTGAAACGGTTTAAGAAATAGTTTTTTCTGTGTAGTTAAAATATTTTAATAAGAAAAAAAATTTTTTTTCAATAAAATATTTACAAATTTTTTTGTTTGATTTTGTGATTTGTGTGATAGGTCTCATTTCAATAAAATATTCAATTGAATTTATGCATTTTGTGATTGGATTTGAATTTTTGTTTTTTCTGTGTATATGTCAAACAAACAAATAATTGTTTAAAAATCATGATTGACTAAAGTTATATGCATTAGAATTTTTCGATTTTTCTCTAGTTTTTGAGTAAAAAAGTACTGTTTTCTTTTAAAGTTATCTAAATGATAACCTTACATTAAATATTTTAAATGCAAATAAACTTAAGAATTGTTTATACCGAGGGGTCCTTCCATGTATTATTATGTAAAATTCAACCTTTGCGCAAAAATTCTCAAATCGCATATATACAATTATAGCCAAAAAATTAAAAAATCAAATTTTTGAGATTTTTCATGATTACAAGTGGTGGCTAACCCCGAAAATGCATTCCATTCTGCCGTTTATCTAAATATAACTCAGTATTCTTTAGAATTATGAAAATTTAATAAAATAAATTGAATTTCTAAGGAAATCAATTTAATGAACTTGATGATGATCGGTCTGTAATTGGTCAAAGCTCTCTTAACGAGCATAAATATCTTAAAAATATTGTTGGTTCATAATTGAAAAAAATTATTTAATGTTTAATAGAATTTAATTTGATTTGCTCATATACTCAGTATAGGATATTATGCGGTCGGGCTTGACCAATTATACTTTCTCACTTGTTTTAAAATACAAAAGAAATAAAACCCATCTGAATTCAGTTTCAACTATTCTCGAGAATTTTTGAATTTCGTCATATATTTTTGTTGGTATTTATTTATTTATTTAAATGATTTATTATACAAATCTATTATTATTTGTTTCGCTACTTTCACTTACCATTTGTTTCCGCAATACTTATCGTTGTTTGTTCTATGGCTGATGCTGCTGCAGTAGTTATTGCTGCTTCTGCTGCTGTTGCTTCATTGAGATCTACCGTTGAATTCGTTGTTGTGACTGTGTTCGCGGCCTCATATGAGGTTAAATTTGTTAAAGCTGTGACAAATTTGACTAAATCTAAGCCACTATTATTTAAATAACGTAAAAATGCTGACATTTCCGGTACAGCAATTATGTGCTGTTTCAGCATAAAAAAATCACGACTAGACATAAAGGCGTGGGCACGTTGAACTTCCGGATCGTTGTGGTAATAATGGTTAACAATTGTTTTAACTTTAGTAGCGGGTATTAATGATAGAAAATCACTTAAATCCAAGGGTGTTACATGGAGAGGAGTGACCTCCTCATTGATATCGGGTTGTAATTCAATTTCATGTGGTATACCATCATCGTCGTCGTCATCGTCATCAGCATCCTCATCGACAACAATCATTGTGGAGTATGTTGCATCTGTTAATGAATCTGTATCTTCATCGCTGTTGCTTTGGGTATTACTATTGCTACTGCCGCCATCCACCATGGTTATATGATGAAATTCAAAATGATTTGGTTCATTTGGTTGCTGCTGGTGTAGCTGATGTGGCGCATGGTGGTGATGGTGCATCTGTTTTTCGTGCTGATGATGTTGGTTAATTGGTCGTTTGTCGAGAAAAATCAAATCATCAATATTGTCTGTTGGTCTAGAATCATTCTCCTCCTGGGTTTCCCATACACCCTCACTCGAAACTATTGTTGGTTGTTCTTGTTTTCTTTCCGCCACTATTATTAAAAAATCGCTATCGTTTTTGTTGCTGTTGTTGTGTTTGCCATTGTTGCTATTGCCATGCTGCAGCATTTCAGCATTATTGTTTTCACTATTATGGCTATTATTTGTGCTTGTTGTTGCTGCTATTGTTATACTACTACTCTCACTACTTGCTGCATTATGTGGCAACATTGTAATAATTTGACAGCAAGTCAATAACATCAAACTAATTGCATAAAACAATTTTCGATTTTCCACCATTTTGATTTTAATTTTTCGATTATTTTCACGATTTTTGTGCTATTGTTGTTTTGTCTTTCGTTCTCTTCTGCTGTTTTGCAATTTTTCGTTACAATTTCTATTCACTTGTTCAATTTAAAATCTTTTTTTCATTTACGATATTTTTGTAGTTTTTTTTTTAATTTAGTTTTGTTTAGATACGGGTTGTAAGTACAAAAGCTGCAGAATATGTTTGTTTTGTTGGTTGTAACTATATTGTGTTTTCGAATATTTTTTGTTCTAAACTTTTAATATTTATTTAGCATTTAGTTTGTTGTTGCATGAAAATTTTAAATTTTTAAATAAACAAAAATTTTTCTATGCAAAAAAAAAAGGAAAAATTAAGAAAAAATAACAACGCACCGTATTTGCCAACCGTTGTTGGGCTACTAAAATATTTCAATTGTTGTTTAATCAATTGTGTGCAATAATACTTTAAATTATCTCTGATTTTTTTTCTACTGTTGGGGTGATGATGATGCTGCTGCTGTTAATGTTGCTGATAATGATAGTGCTGTGATTGTTGTTGATATTTAATTCAATTAGCAGCATATGGAAGTATAAGGTTCAAGTCAATTGTAGATTTGTGTTGTATACAGAAATTACATATGAACTGGTGAAGCACTGAATATAAAGTCAAACGTTTTTTAAACCTCTATAAGTATTTGTAGGAGAGTATAGTTGTACAAACTCAACTAAGAGTTGAAAAAGATTAGTGACTGTTAAATATATCTTCAGTGAATGCTTTATGGGGTCAAATATGAAGCAATTCTCCAAGTATTCGTTACTCTCCAGTAATCCTGTTGTTGGGCTCTTTCTCCCAACATTCTTTGGCAATGAGATAAAGTTTATATGAAACTAGTTGTGTAATCCTCGTGAGAGAAATCTCAATATCACAAAAAAACTTATTAAAATAACGCAAGTGAATCAGCTTCTCAGGTTTTTTTCAATATCCCCATGTCCAGGAATTCTTCTAAAATTAACAAGTGAATGCCTGACTATCTCCTTAGAGACTCCCATCATTCTTGGTCAGATTTCGTTGTAGTATTCTAGGGAACTTATGGCCACTTTGATATTACTAAATATTTTTAAATCCCTGACCGACATCCCTGGATACTGTATTTGTTCCGCCACTATTATATAGCCATTATTTCAGCATGAATTGAGGATCAGCCTTAATATGAGGATCAGTATCATAATAAGTTGGTTCGAATATACGTTAGTGATTATTCTCTGGCAGTTGGATATTGAAATTAAGGCTTTCAGAGAATAAAATTTGTGACCACACAGTTAGAACTCAAGGTGACTTACAGGGTGTGTAGGTTGATCACCTCTTGTTTGCAAAACTTTGTAAAGATCGTAACTTGTAGACAGGTTTCATTGAGTTTTACTTTAAAAATATCAAAATAAAGAGATTACTGTTTATTTCTCTAAGTTTTATCTCTTAAATTTTAAACGATATTTAACCTTGACTTTTTTTAGTTTATCATAAATATCATTGGAAACTCCGCCTTTTGTGGAAGCATAGCTGAATATATTGGATAGCTGCGAATCAAATAATCAGTCACGGACATTTCAGTGGTTCCAGGTGGAGAGTCTCGGTTGAATTCGGAAATGAATGTCCGAGTTGCCAGTGATCCCTGGATCAACGAGGCGAGTAAATGCAAAGCATACGTCGGTTTGACTTATTCCAACAGAGGATACGATGGACCAAACATCCATCTATTTGATGGACAATGATTTTCGAAACTTCTACAAGAGAAAACATAATACCAAACCCACCAACGTTGATGACCTTTAGCGTACGGAAAATGATATGATTGGAACAATGGAATGTAAGAACACTTAGGGATACAACAAGGCTTGCCCAGTTAGAAGCACACATGATGAAATTAAAATTGAACATTTTAGGAATAAGTGAGATGCGATGGATTGGCAATGAAGACATTATATGCTATATATATAGTGGCAAAGAGAAGAAACATGAAAGTGGAGTTGACAGCAAAGGATACAAGGAAAACATTAAGCTCCTGGGAACCTGTCAGTAATCGCATAATAATGGCTCGATTCCGTACGAAGATACGGAAAATCTTAACCATCATCCAGTGCTACGCTCCCACCAAAAAGATTACAAAGGACGTTTTTACCATCAGTTAGTTTCAACTATACACAAAGTCCCTTTGCGAGACATACTGATTTTATCTGATGATTTCAACGCTAAGTTGGAAGAAGATAACAGAGACGTGAATAACATTATGACAAGGCATGGTCTAGTTTCGAATAATGATAGTGGAGAAAGCCTTATATTAGAGGTACAATATTTCCCCACAAACAGATTTATAAATACATGTGGACATTACCCGACGGAAAAACCAGAAACCAAATTGAACAGATCTGCATACGACAATAATGGATAAGTTCGCTAATGGATGTACGTACTAAAAGTAGAGTAGATATTGATTCAGATCACGAACTGGTCATTGTTTCAATAAAGATAAAGTTAAGCAGAAACTACAATCAAAGGAACAATCAGAGGATACGCACTTGCCGATAAAGGAAAGCGTGGAGAAATAGCAAACGCAATTAGGGTAAGACTGCTTATTAACAATCACGGCTCGTGGGAAGAAACATGTGCAGAGATAAACAGCATTGCAGAGGAAACAGATGGATATGTATACAACTATTCTAGGAAAATATGGACATCGGATGAAATATGGGAGCTGATCCAAAAAACGAATGCACTCAAACAACAGTACCTAGCGGACAACATACTTAAGCCACAATACAGAACGATTGCCAAAGATGTTAAACGATCGATAGAAGGAAATGCTTTACCAGATTAGTCGTCTATCCAAACAAAATTTTAGCCACAATAATGCAGTAAGGGACTGCAACGGACAATTACTTACTACTGTAGAACAACAAACCAGAAAGTGGAAAGAGCACTTTGAGAATATTAGTAACACAACCATTACAAACGAAAAGAACAATTCAAACATGCACCAAACCGGGATTTTAACTGAAGCCATTAACATTAATCCTCCGAGTTTGGATGAAATCATGAACGCAATCACCTCAATGAAGAGAATCAAATCACCGGGTAAGAACGGCATATCAGCAGAAATTTTACAAATTGACCCCATAGTCACAACTGAAATTATTCATCCATTCATCACAGAGGCTTGTCAAAGCGATGGGTTCCCAAATGAGTGATTAAAAGGTACAATCGTTAAACTTAATAAAAAAGGCGATCTAAGTAATTGTAACAATTGGAGGGGTATTACACTCCTAAACCCAATATATGAGGTGATGGCGACAATAGTGAACAGTCGCTTTGAACCTGTTAAGCAAGGTTTACGTAATAAACAAGCTGGCTTCCGGACCCATCGAAGTTGCGTCGACCAGGCCAATACGTTGCGAATCATAATCGAACAGTACATCGAATTACGCTCTACTTTCTATCTGGTATTCATAGATTTCAAAAGGCTTTTGATACAATTAAACGTAATGCTATGTGGATAGTCCTAAAAAATGAAGGCGTATCCACGAAAGTGATTAACATAATTAAGTGTATATATGTCAATGCCATGATGCAAGTCAGATCCAATGGAAACAATAGTGAAGCATTCACTACAAATACTGCTGTGAAAAAAGGATGTCCTTTATTGCCTTTACTATTTGCGGTTACATTGAACAACATAATGGCAAAAAAAAGAAATAGAAAGGAATAGTTTGAAATCATCACAATAAATTAGAGCATCTCGATTTCGCGGACGTCATATGTCTACACTCCCATAAACACGGCGATATGTAAAGCAAATTGAATGATCTTACATTTCTCCAAGGCTGTAGGACTTAAAATGATCATAAGGAAAACCAAGGCAATATGCATGAACAATAAGAATGTCTATCCTTTTATAATAAAGAACCACGAAATTGAGTTTGTGAACACCAATTGTTATCTTGGATGTATGATGACTATATCCGGAGGCATAGATGAAGATGTGGTCTTAGCATTCCTTGTTGAAAAGGTTTACCATCCCGTGATCTGCGTTGAGTCAGTACTACAAAAAAATTAGGTTTAAGTTTGATGTTGTTTAAATGTTGTTATATTAAATAAGTTGATGTTAAATTAAATAAAATAAATAAGCTTGATGTCTAAATTTATTAATAACCAAATAAGTTTGATGTTAAATGTTATTTCAAAATTATATTTGATGTCTAATTTATTAGGACGATAAGTTTGATGTTAAATGTATAATCAAATATTCAATATTCAAAAAAAAAAAATTAAAGATCATCTATTATCAATACTCAAAATAATAAAATATATATTCAATTCAGTATGTCCTTTCCACAGTAGGGGCTTACGGAGTGTAAGCCCATCGAATGTATATACAGCGCAGTACTGTATTAGAACCCGCAAGTCAGCGGAAGAAGATGACGGGCATCGAACACTTGGTAAATAACAATACTAACGGACGTAAAAAAGCTAAACAAAACATGGCAAGAAATCAAAACATATAGTACCGATAGTATAATATGGAATAATCTTGTCGTAGCCTTAATTTCCTAAGAGAAATAAAATAAAGGGGAAAAATATTCGGAAACACTGAGGAACATTTTCTGGGTCATTAACTGGGGGGTGATTTATTTCAAGTTAGAATTGAAGAATTGGTGGAATACCATTTTTGACAACTATAACTTTTTGGTTGAAGTACATCTCGAATAAAAACAAGTAAGAAAGTATGGTCGGTCAAGCCCGACCATATAATACCCTACACTAAGTAAAAGACCAAAAACATTTTTCTGTTAAAATTTCAATAATTTATATTTTTGAGCGATTTTCGGAAGTGGGCCTTATATGGGTGCTATGACCAATTATGGACCGATCACCATGAAATTAGGTCGTGTGATTTGTGTCTATATCAAAGTTTACTATGTTGAATTTTGTGAGTATACCAACACTTTTAAGCGATTTATGCACGTTAAAGTGATTTTCGGAAGCGGGGCTATATGGGAGCTATGACTAATTATGGACCGATCGTAACAAAATTTGGTGACATGAATTTTGTATATATAAAACTTATTCGGAGCGGAATTTGTGGAGATACATTTATAAATTAAACATTTATGACCGATAAAGTCCAATTTCGAGAGGACATTTGTATGGGGGCTAGGTGAAATAATGGACCGATTTCAGCCAGTTTCAATAGGCTTGAGCCGCAAAAATAACATGTACCAAATTTTATCGAAATATCTTCAAAATTGCGACCTGTACTCTGCGCACAAGCTTTACATGGACAGCCAGCCAGCCTACCAGACGGACGGACGGACGGACTTCGTTTAATCGACTCAGAAAGTGATTCTAAGTCTATAGGTATACTTTAAGCAAACGCATAATACCTTCCCCACTATGGTGGTGTAGGGTATAAATAGGCCAAAAATCAAGGGCCGATTTTCACGATTTTAAATAGCAACCTATGCTGGAGAATTCCCGATATATGATTGATGTATCAGTCATGATTTTAAGTTATTTAAGGGCTACGGAAAGTTGATTTCAACATACAATACAGACGGATATGGCTATATCGACTTCGCTATCTAACGATCCAGAATATATATACTTTTTGGGGTCGCAAATGAAAAACTGTAGAAATTACAAACGGAATGACAAACTTATATATACTCTTGCCACTCATGGTGAAGGGTATAAAAACTAAGACCAGCTGGATTATAAGTTTATTCTACAAAAATTATCTGCCCAACATGCCCCAGAATTATAAGATAGCTGTTCTGTTCTAATCAAAAATTTTCAATTTTTTGGACAGTGTTATTGACAGAAATGGAACTTCATTGTCCTAAATTTGTCTTTTGTAAAATCTCTGTTATAAAATGCATATTTTGGTTCCCTTCGAAACCTAATATTTCAAATAATGCTAATTTATTTATATTTACAAAAATAAACTTTAAATTTACGAAATTACAAAATTTCTTAAGTACTCTAACCGCACTGGCACAACCATTCAACTCTCATCTCTTTTCGAACTTTTCTAAACAAAAACTTACGTAGAGACCACATGTTGCAAAAACATTTTGTTTAATACCTTCTCATATAAAATGTGAAGTTTACATTATTTTCTTAAGACCATACATATGAACATATATATTTACAAATACTACAAAATACCGAAAACCTCCAAGTTTCTAACAAAGTGTATGGGGTTTTAGTACTTTTGCATTCACATAAGTACCTAACAGGAGAGTAGAGAAGAGCGGTAGAAGAGACTGACGTTGTTAAAAAGAAAATGGTTAGTGGCATTAAGGTATAATTAACTGCGAAACTTGTAACCATATTTTGTACAAGAAAACAAATCCTAGCGGTGTTTAACAGAAACACCTGAGTCTCCTGGTAACTGGAGGGATGGGGGGAAGAGAAAGCAAAATGTCGTTTTCGTGTAAACGAGTTATGAACTCTTTAAGCCAACAAACAATAAAAAGAAACATAAAAGAAATTTTGTTTTACCAAAGAAACTGAGTTTATGCCACAACTTTGTTGGTTTTTTTTTTTGTTAACCAAATTATGTAATTTTTAAAGTAAATTTTGAAAAGTTTTAGGGCATAAGAAGAAAATAAATTAAGAAGTGTCAACATATTAGTAGTACCTCAATAAATCTTTTCAAATGATATTTTTGAAATTCAAAAGCATATTTAGGATTTTAATTACAAAGGGAGTATATTTAGTTTGATTGGATATTTGTAGCATTGCAGCACATTTACTTGACAGTATTTTGACATTGTTTAAAGTTAAGTAGGAACAATGTTGGCGAGTCATAACTTTCAATACCAAAATGTTCAATAGCTATGTATTTAACTTTAAAATCATGATTTTATATTCATTCTCGCTTTAAATTTAACTGAGTCATTATTGCGTAATTTTTACAATTAAAACACATAAAACATGTTCAAGGTAATAGTATTTCCAGCAGTGTGTGGCATAACACATTACAACTTTCACATGAGATATAAATCCTCGTTGGAGTAGTTTATCATCAAATTTCTTATAAAATTTACTCCTTTTAAAATATTATAAAAATTTTTTTAAAACTAAACAAAAGAGAAAACTCATAAATTTAAACTGATAAGAGTGAAATTATTAAACAAATCACAAAATGTCTTTGGGCTATAAGCAATAAAATTGTCAGAACAAATAGACTTACGTTGATATTGCAATAAGAAATATGCTAAATACATATCGTAATTATTTGTATATATATACATATGTATATTAGGGTAGAGCCGATATTGCACTTTATCTATTTTTAGTGCTCACAAGGTCTAAAAATGTTCTATGAAATTTCGTTACAAAAAAAACTTGGGAATTTGGGATTTGATACATTCATATAATTATATGATTTTATTCAGTATCAAGTTACAATATGTTAACGATATTAGAAATTGTTAATATTTAAATGGAAATACAAAAAAAAAAATTAATTTTTTTTTAAGTTTCAAATTTGCTAACAAAAAAAAAACAAAATTTCATTCATAGTCTAATCAGAAATAAGTTATTTTCAAATTTTTGTTTAAACAAAATTTCATAAACTTAAATAAATTCTTTTCGAGAAGATCTAGATCAGGGGTGCCCACAAGTTCCTTATGGAAGAGTAAACACCAATACATTTAAAGAAACGCTACTTTTTATTCAATATTTGTTGTTGCTAAAACCAATTCATACAAAGAAAAAAAACTCACTTTCAACACACACATTTTTAAAATATCTTACGATAAACAAAAACAAAATCTACATGGATGATCGCAGTCGTCAATGTTTACAAGCAAAGCATACGAAAGTGTTATTGCTTTCAACATGCGTGTATTCAGTGAAGAACGACAAAAAAAAAATAATAAGACAAAGTTGTTTGTGTATTTTGTATTGCTAGTGCTGAGTGCTCTACTGAGTATACAAAACACACAGCCCAGGGTTGGCAAAATTGATACCATCGTACTTTTTTTGATACTATTTGATGTTCAAAAGTACCGTGGTACTCCCGAGACTCATTTGATACGCACAAATCATATTGATACCGACATTGCAAATAATTTCAAAGAAAATTGTAAACAATTTAATAAAAAGTTTTGACAAAATTTAAAAGAACGTTTAGATTTCGATGACGATATTTTGGTCTGGTTTAACAAATTTTCTCCAGAAAATGTTTTGAGTGGAAAAACTAATAGTATTATTCCGTTTTTAATGGAAATGTTTCCAAACGAAAAAAAACTCATTTGAATCAATTAACACTCAATATAGAGCATTGGCTGATATAATTGAAATTAAACATTCCGCTAATGAAAATATATGTAATTTTTGGTTAAAAAACGAACTTAAAAACGAATTAAATGAATCAATATTTTAGTAAAATTGTTTTATGCTAAATTCCCAATTTTATTGATAAATTCACTGAAATTTATTGTTGGGGGATAAGCTAGTTCCTATGCTTAGGCCAGGTCATCAGGAAACCTTTTCCCAAAAGGATTTAGAAAAACTAAAGATATTATACAAATAAAACCATTGAGTGATTGAGAATTACTGACACTTAAGCTTTATTTGTAAAAATTTCAAAACTTAAACAAAACACCAACAATGTTACCAATGTTATTAAGCAGTATCGGGAGAACTTGACCGATGATAGAAAACCTGGTTCATGTAGAAGGAATGGTCGACATTATGTTTCTATAGCCAAAAAAATATAAAGCATTTTTAAAAGAGCTCCCAACACATCCGGTAGGAAAGCAGTCCGGTTAGCTCAGTACTCGAACTATTTGGTACGAAAAGTTAAATGCAGGTTTAAAAACATTCCTGACGGGAACTCTGCTCGGTCAAGCCCGACCATATAATACCCTACACTAAGTAAAAGTGCAAAAACATTTTTCTTTTAAAATTTCAATAATTTATATTTTTGAGTGATTTTCGGAAGTGGGCCTTATATGGGGGCTATGACCAATTATGGACCGATCACCATAAAATTAGGTCGTGTGATTTATGTCTATATTAAAGTTAACTATGTTGAATTTTGTGTGTATACCAACATTTTTAAGCGATTTATTCACGTTAAAGTGATTTTCGGAAGCGGGTCTATATGGGAGCTATGACTAATTATGGACGGATCATAACAAAATTTTGTGACATGAATTTTGTATATATAAAACTTATTTGGAGCGAAATTTGTGTAGATACATAGATAAATTAAACATTTATGACCGATAAAGTCCAATTTCGAGGGGACATTTGTATGGGGGCTAGGTGAAATAATGGACCGATTTCAGCCAGTTTCAATAGGCTTTGTCCTTGGGCCGAAAAAGTAATATGTACCAAATTTTATCGAAATATCTTCAAAATTGCAACATGTACTCTGCGCACAAGGCTTACATGGACAGCCAGCCAACCAGACGGACGGACATCGTTTAGTTGACTCAAAAAGTGATTCTAAGTCGTTTGGTATACTTTAAGGTGGGTGTTACATCTGCACAAACGCATAATACCCTCCCCACTTTGGTGGTGTAGGGTATAAAAAATATACCTGCTGCATAATGGATGATCAAACATACGAATGTAAAATTTTTCGCAGCTTCCGGGTCAATATTTATACCCTACACCACCATAGTGGGGAGGGTATTATGCGTTTGTGTGTTCGTAACGCCCAAAAATATTAGTCTAACACCCACCTTAAAGTATACCGATCGACTTAGAATCACTTTCTGAGTCGATTAAGCGATGTCCGTCCGTCCGTCTGGTCAGCTGGCTGGCTATCCATGTAAACCTTGTGCGCAGAGTACAGGTCGCAATTTTGAAGATATTTCCATGAAATTTGGTACATATTATTTTTTCGGCTCAAGGACCAAGCCTATTGAAACTGGCTGGAAATCGGTCCATTATTTCACCTAGCCCCCATACAAATGTCCTCCCGAAATTGGACTTTATCGGTCATAAATGTTTAATTTATATATGTATCTCCACAAATTCCGCTGCAAATAAGTTTTATATACACAAGATTTATGTCACCAAATTTTGTTACGATCGGTCCATAATTAGTCATAGCTCCCATATAGGCCCGCTTCCGATAATCACTTTAACGTGCATAAATCGCTTAAAAATTTTGGTAAACACACAAAATTCAACTTAGTTAACTTTAATATAGACATAAATCACACGACCTAATTTCATGGTGATCGGTCCATAATTGGTAATAGCCCCCATATAAGGCCCACTTCCGAAAATCACTCAAAAATATAAATTATTGAAATTTTAAAAGAAAAATTTTTTTAGCTCTTTTACTTAGTGTAGGGTATTATATGGTCGGGCTTGACCGACCATACTTTCTTACTTGTTTTATATTGCTGATGCTCGAGGGAATGTTGTAGAAAAGTTTATGAACCAAAAAGTTCTTAGCATGGCAAGAAATATGGAGTAGCGGCAAAAGAATCCATACATTTGTTACAAAGGGCTCTATAAATACGGAAATTTTTATCAAGGAATGTTTACAAAGGAGGATGCTTGCATTCATAAGACTTCTAAATGTGTCCACTTATTTTTGGCCTGATTTGGCATCCTGAAACTATGGTAAGCAAGGTTTTGAGTGGCACAAGGACAGTAATGTGGTATTTATACCAAGAGAGGCAAATCCTCCAAACTGCCTGGAGCTAAGGCCATTGGAGAGAAAAGAGAATTGAAGATTACAAAAAAGGTGTCCAAAAGTCTGGTAGATTTTAAACGGTGATGGACTACCTGTTCGAACAAAGTGAGAGAAAGCTAAACAAAAACCTTAATGGAAGGGTTTCCAGAAAAGGTTCATATCAATTCATCACTATTGATTAGAACTATAAAAATAATATTTTTTGTAAATTGTAATAATAATTTCAATCAAATGAAAAAACTGTAAGATTAGTGGTTTCATTTTTTTATTAACATTTATGTATATTAAGATTCTTTCTATCTCAGTCCATTATGGAAAATATTTAATTTTTGGTCACAAATTTGTTAAATATATTCGGTAAAAAATTTCCGATTTTTTCTTTGTGTTGATAATTAAAATGTGCCAAATTTCAAGAACATTGTTAACCCTATTATAACTGAGGTCAAAACTGTCATATACAGCCAAGTTAGACCTCTATACTAAAAAGTATAACATACTTAGACCAATTTTTTTTTTTATTTTTTTATTAGAATTCAAAATTTTTTTTAATGTTTTTAAATTTTGTAAAATTTGATATTTGCTTAAAATTTTTTCTGCAATCAAATTACAATGAGTTATCGATGTATGAAAATTATTATTTTTTATACTTAGACATCTATTGGTGAAGTCAATACAAAAACTATTTTTTAAATTTTCTTGAAAATATTGACCCAAAACTTGGAATTTCAAATAAAACGTAATTTGATTTTGTTAGAATTATTTTTTTTTAAACGGAACGCAATTTTAAATCTTGAGATAATTGAAAATCCAAAATCGGCGAAATAGGGGTCACCTTAATATACATCTGTGTGTAAATTATATCCGGCACTGATATTTGAAAAATTATGCACATACATACATATAAACAAGTACATTTGTACTTATGCATTATATATACACACACATATGTATTAGACTTTGAGAGCGACACAATTAGTGACAAAAAATTATTCGATCAATAATTGCCGAATAATCGAATAAATTTATTTTCAAGCAAAAATTTAAAAAAATGGTTTATATAAATCGATATATTAATGAAAAGAATTTCATATAAATATAACCAATAAGTTATATTGTAAATGAAAAATTTTTGTCATTGGAAATTTTTCTAGAAACCCGGATTAAGATCTCAAAAACCCAACATTGTCAAATTGAAATTTTAAAGCTAAGCGATGAAATCTCTGCTGTGGTAAATTACTCATAAATACGTTAAATACTATATTCATTAGAGTATTGCTCGTTCGATTAATAGAATAATTTCTTACAAATAATTATTCGTACAATTTAAAAATTACAATTTTCGAAAAATTTTATGTAGAATAAACGAATAAAACTTATAAATGTACCAACTCATATATTTAAATTTATTAAATTGCTTAAAATTTTTCATAATTCCGTGCCGAATCTTATATACCCTTCACCAAATTATACTTCAAAATAAAAATTTTAAATATTTTTAGGTAAACAAAATTAATTTTTTATCCAAAGTTGTTTTTTTCATTTTTTGAAAAAAAAAAATTTCAAATTGTTTTTTAATTTTTTTTTAAATTTAAATTTTTTCTTTTTAATTAAAAATTTTTTTCTGATAATATTTAGCGAAAAAAAAACTTTTGGTGAAAAAAATTCGAGTTAAAAAATATTTTTTCCGATTTTGACCCATTGTAGGTCCAACTTACTATGGTCTTATATACGTTGCAAAGGTCTTTGAAATATCTATCATTAGATATCCATATTGTCTATATTAATGACTTTGTAATCCGGATATAGATAGGTCAAAAATATATTAAAAAAATCGTGGTTGTCCTGGTTTTCTCGATTTTAAATAGCAACTGAGCCGGAAGAATTCCGGAGATATGGATGTATGGTTCGTGTATATAAATATTACTGCCAGAAGTTACAATTCTAAAAAGTCTTTCAAAATGTTTAATTTGGGACTTGAACCAATGAAAATAAAAGGTGCGGAATAAAATATTTGTAACTAGCCCCGGCTTCGCCCGGTAGCATTTGCTAATGTTAGTCCTTCAAGTTTCTCCAACCCACATACACCTGTCTGTTCTTATTTATTTGCAAATAAAATATCTAAACTTGTACTGCATAGTTTAGGGAGCTTTTTATTACAGTTGACCAGACTCAAAAAAAAAAAAATCCGAGTTTTACCCGGAATTTTTGAATTCTTTTTCATTACAAACCATCTACGGAAAATTTTGAATCGAATAGAAAAAAAATCAGCCAAATCGCTCCAACCGTTCTCACGTGATGCCATTTCATACATGGATAATTTAATTTTTATATATATAGATTTAATAAAAACAAGTAAGAAAGTATGGTCGGTCAAGCCCGACCATATAATACACTAAGTAAAAGAGCAAAAAAAATTTTTCTTTTAAAATTTCAATAATTTATATTTTTGAGTGATTTTCGGAAGTGGGGTTATATGGGGGCTATGACCAATTATGGACCGATCACCATGAAATTAGGTTGTGTGATTTATGTCTATTTTAAAGTTAACTATGTTGAATTTTGTTTGTTTACCAACATTTTTAAGCGATTTATGCACGTTAAAGTGATTTTCGGAAGCGGGTCTATATGGGAGCTATGACTAATTATGAACCGATCGTAACAAAATTTGGTGACATGAATTTTGTGTATATAAAACTTATTTGGAGCGGAATTTGTGGAGATACATATAAAGAAAAGTGATTCAGAAAGTGATTCTAAGTCGATCGGTATACTTTAATGTGGGTGTTAGACAAATATTTTTGGGCGTTACAAACATCTGCACAAACGCATAATACCCTCCCCACTATGGTGGTGTAGGGTATAAAAAGCTGAAAAGCTGAAAAAAAATGATTTTAGAAATGATTTCGAAATAGAAAGTTTAACATGAACAGAATCGCAATTAATAATCAAAATATTAACTTAGATTAAAGTGGTGTTGAAAGTGATTGCGAATGTGACTTTGAAACGGTCGTCGAAAGTGATATTAGGGATGACATTTGTATTGATTACGTTGAAATAGACGAAGCCCATGACCTTTAAATGTATATAAGTGATGTTATAAACCCCGTACTAAGTGTTGCAAAATATTTAGTGAATATAATGATAAACACAAAATATTGCAAACTAACGTTTTGTTGCACTGTCTGACTTTAAATTAGCCACTTTCAAAATTTTGGACATATTTGTGTAATTCCCTACGATCACTTGATTAAGCAAATATTCGGAAACGTTGATAGAGCTTGAGGGAAAAAGTGAATAATTCATTTACTAAAGAGTTAGTTACTCATTTTAAAACCCGAATTAATGAACAAATTAAAAATTTCTTAATAAGTTTATATTGTATTTGTACTAAGGATTATGTCCAACTAGCTTAAATTTTTTAAAGCATAGCTCCAAAATGGAAACTAATGAGTTTGCTAGTCAATTGTTTTGTAGATTGTTCGGGAGAGAATCTGTTCAGAATATTTCTGATGAAAGTTTAATGAATGTTTTTTAACATTGTCAATACTTGAATTGTTAACATTATCGTTATTTTTGTTTTGCTTTAACAATAAAATATTAAAAATCCTACATCAAAACTTCATTCTTTACTTTTTTAAAGAAATTTAAATTATTCGAATAATTCGATTAATTTTAAACGTGTTCTCGAATTATTCGAACAAGTTAAAATATCTTATTCGAATTATTCGTTTTATTCGAACAAAAGAAAAGTCGAATAACCCTAGAATCATAATAAAATTTGAAACAATTATTTTGTCTATATAATCACATGATTATATTGTTAAATATGGTAATATCTTGGTATGGTGAAAATGCGCAAACTCACTTAATTGGGAATTTTTATGATCAATATCTCATTTTGATCCTATTACATGTGGTTTTGCGATAAAGCAACAAATCTGAACAATTTCTGCCTTTTTCGATTTTTGATGATTTTTTTATAACAAAAAAAATTGCTATTTTCACGTAAAAAATATATTTTTTGCTTCAATTTCTTATTATAACTCCGAAGTTTATGATAGATATCTCATTTTGTTGCTATTATTTGATTAAGCAGTAAACCTGAACAATTTCTGTCGTTTTCGATTCATCATGAGTTTTTTAAAACAAAAAATTGGCTATTATCACGTAAAAATATATTTTTGGATTCAATTTGTTATAACAACTCCGAAACTACTGAGCCGATTAAAACACTTAATATAAGCGAATTAAAGGTTATGTAGATTTCAGCTTTTCTATCGGACTAACTGTTTTTGAGTAATCATTATTTTTGTGGAAAAACGTTTAAAATGTGGACCATATTTGTACAACTGGAACTACAATACATCGAAATTGTGTATTGGTTTTAAAAGTCTCTAAAATTTTTTCGATTTTGTTGTTAACATGTAAAATATTCCAATTTTCTGGATTCCATGGTACAATCAGTTACCAGGTACAATTATTAGAGAGAGTTTCCAATGTTCACCCCTAAAACGTCAAACTATGTATTTAATCACTTAACTTTTTTTAATTTGTTACCGCGATATTTTTTAAATTTGTTACGTTTTAACTGAAATTATAAAGACTTATTAAAAAAAATATAGTTTTTCTTCAAATGTTAGTAAATTTTTGTAATAAAAATTTTAATTCAATTATTTTTTTTGACATTTCCTTTTTATATTTTTTAATTTTCTTTTGTTTGACGTTATAGGGAATGTATAATTGAGAACATACTTTCTAATAATTGTACCTTGCTTATTCTACAATGCTGGATTCAAATATATTTGAGTAAATTATTCGAATAATATTTTTTTTCGTTATTCGTTCGAATAAACGAGGAAATTTAAAAAATTAATCAATCACTCGAATAATAAAAAAACTGGTAAACTTTTATTCGAATACGATATATCTGAATAATTTTTATATGAGACAAATCTCAAAAACCTTTGTCCACTATGTGAAAGAGTTTCCGATTTCAAAATTAAACATTTAGATTAGTGTTTATAAAAAACAGACTTTTTAAAAAACCGGTTAACCGACATCGAAAAAATCGGTTAAAATGGTAATATATGTGTAGAAAACATAAAATGTCCAATAAAGTATATACAGCTTTAAAATTTGTAGATTTTAGTAGTCAGGAATGGTTAATATTAACCCTCCGTTAGTAGCAATCATTTTCAATCAAGACTAGTCGCAATGTATCAAATTAATATCAATAAAAAAAGGCGTTTCAAAATAATCTCTTTACTTTTCATTTCGAAAACATAAAAGAAATATTAAATGCAATTTATTTAAAAGAGTAATACAAAAAACTTGCAGTATATTATAAAAAAACAAGTAAGAAAGTATGGTCGGTCAAGCCCGACTATATAATACCCTACACTAAGTAAAAGATCAAAAACATTTTTCTTTTAAAATTTCAATAATTTATATTTTTGAGTGATTTTCGGAAGTGGGCCTTATATGGGGGCTATGACCAATTATGGACCGATCACCATAAAATTAGGTCGTGTGATTTATGTCTATATTAAAGTTAACTATGTTGAATTTTGTGTGTATACCAACATTTTTAAGCGATTTATGCACGTTAAAGTGATTTTCGGAAGCGGGTCTATATGGGAGCTATGTCTAATTATGGACCGATCGTAACAAAATTTGGTGACATGAATTTTGTACATATAAAACTTATTTGGAGCGCAGGTTGTGGAGACTCATTTATAAATTAAAGATTTATGACCGATAAAGTCCAATTTCGGAAGGACATTTGTATGGGGGCTAGGTGAAATAATGGACCGATTTCAGCCAGTTTCAATAGGCTTGGTCCTTGGGCCGAAAAACTAATATGTACCAAATTTGATCGAAATATCTTCAAAATTGCGACCTGTACTTTGCGCACAAGGTTTACATGGACAGCCAGCCAGCCAACCAAACGGACGGACGGACGGACATCGTTTAATCGACTCAGAAAGTGATTGTAAGTCGATCGGTATACTTTAAGATGGGTGTTAGACTAATATTTTTGGGCGTTACAAACATCTGCACAAACGCATAATACTCTCCCCACTATGGTGGTGTAGGGTATAAAAATATTAATCTAAAGAGGTTTGTATTGTAAATCAGCATTTAGGTTTTTATTTATTTATTAATTTTAGTCCCAAATTTTAAAAACCGGTTAACCGAGTGATAAAAACCGGATAAACCGGTTAACCGAAAATCAACATTTCAAATTAACCGGTTCGCAAAAACCGAGATTTCGAAGAAAAACCGGGTTTTCGGTTAACCGGTTTATAAACACTAATTCAGAGCCAATTTAGCATTATCCGATTTGACTTAAATTATCTCTGCAGTACAAGTATTCTAAATAGTACAAACGTTAAAAAACACCCTAGTATATAGTCTGTATCGCCCCCTAAATAAAACAATAGTGTATAATTTTCTTGCCATTTCGAAATAATGGAGTTCAAAATTTTTGTGTTAGTAGACATCTAGAACAAAAGAAATATTTCAATTGATATTTTGACCCACTTTGTGGAAGTATAATTTCACCAAATTTTAACCAAATAATAAAATTTGTATAATATAAAATAATGGTGTATATGCTTATACACTATTGTTTTATTGAGATTACAGTGATTTCTGACAGTTTAATTGATATTCCTTGGCGGAACTTTTGTGGAAGCATCAATCACCAATCCTATTCCACAGCCTCTAGTTTACTGAATTCTATTTATATGAGAGTTTTATTTTATGTTTGTGTGGGATATACCAGACCTCTTGGAGTCTAATTTCAATACTGTATTGACTTATTGAAATGCTAATTAATCGTAAGTGGTCTACTACACCGTATGGTAAATACATGAACTATGAAGTATACGATAACTGCGTTTGAAAATCTGTATTTAAACATTCAAATGTTGTCGTAAAGATCACTTGACACATTTCCGCAATCATCGCATCAATATTATAACGATGACATTTTATCTAGTCGCAGACACAACCAGCAACCATCATCATCATCAACAACATTATAAATCTCAACAAAATACAAAAAAAAAAACAATTGTTGTGTTAAATATTGAATTGAGAGACGAGTAGACTGCAATAGATAGACATACAATAACTACGTCTGAATAGACAGACTGGGGTAAAGATAAAAAACAAAACAGACAGACATACATTGATAATAAAATATGTATGTGATGCATATTAACGCTGCGTGAATTTGCTTCTGTTTATTGTGCTGTTGCGCCCGATTCGACTCTTATTCTATTATGGTGTCATAAAAAATATACACAACATCATTCATAGTTATGGGCGACTACTAACTAAACTTATACTAAATAGTATAATAGTATCTATAGTCTAATAGTATGAGTACATACATATAGAATATATTTATTTATCGTGTACGGGTTTGAATGTGACCAAACACATGTAGGCTGTTGATATAAGGGAAGTGTAACTATTTATAAAATTGGATTTCGGTTTAAGTTTTTCAAAATTGCATAGAATTTTTTGATAGAGTTCTCATTTTCAAAATATGAATAGGATTTTTCGATTTCAAGTACTCCTACAGTTCAAAATTATTATTCATCAACAAATAAATGCTGAAAATTTTATGAAAATCGGATTTCGCTTAGAGTTTAAATGTTACTGAAGCTCATTTTTTTGCTATATCCGTGATATGGTGATGGACAATCATGTAACTTCTTCAATATGGTCGTTATCAACTTTAGAACTTCGGTAGTCCCTATTGGAAGACCTTTTATATCTAAACTTCTTTAGGATAGACCTACACTATCCTGTCTTGGGAAACAATTTATTGGAATTTTTCCTATTTTTGAAATTTCGTTTAAAAAAAATTTTAAATTTCATGAAGTTTTCTGATTTTGCAACCATTTTTGGTTTTTAGATGAAGAATTTAAGACCTTGGGAGCTCCTGAAAACGAAAGAATATAATAATAAGGGTCACACTAGTAGAAATTATTAAATTGCTCTGTCCCCATTTAGAAACATTTTGAATTGGAATACTTCTCCATTTTATTTCCAAACCAACAAGTTGTAGTAGTATTTTAGTCTCAATACATTTTTAATATAGCGTTACTGCCTGTCTGCACACATCTGTAGTTGGCTCGTATTAAGATGGGATAAACATGACAATAATACTGTCAATTTTCATGCCATTATTATTATTATTATCATCATCATCATTATTATTGTTATTAGTATTGTGATTATAATCATAGTCATCATCGTCACCATTATCATTATCAGCGGCAACATCATTATAGATGATGTTGATAATAATTCTGATACACATGCTTAAATACACTTTTCTTTATAATACTATTTTATATATGTATGTATATTAGGATCGCTCCATTTCTATGAATGTTAAAAAATCTATCTCTATCTACATCAGAATTTTCAATATTTGTATACCCTTCACCTTCGTGAGAAGGGTATATATAAGTTTGTCATTCCGTTTGTAATTTCCACAATATAATTTTCCGACCCTATAAATTATGTATATATATTCTGGATCCTTATAGATAGCGGATTCGATTAAGCTATCTGTCTGTCTGCATAAACCATTCATACATCAATATCTCCGGCTCGGTTGCTATTAAAAATCGGTCCACAAATGGCTGAGATATAAGGAAAAAACCAGAACAACTTCGATTTTTGACCTATATCTGGATTAGTAAGTCATTAATATAGACAACATGGATATCTAATGATAGATATTTCAAAGACCTTTCCAATGGGTCAAATCCAAAATCCAAAAAATATTTTTAACCTGTCTTTTTTTCACCAAAAGTTCTTTTTTCGTTAAATATTAAAAAAAAAAAATTTAAAAAAAAAATTTAAATTAAAAAAAAAAAAAAAAGAATTTGAAAAAAAAATTTCAAAATAATTAAAAAAACAACTTTGGAAAAGAAAATAAATTTTGTTTACCTAAAAATATATATAAAATTTTTATTTTGAAGTATTTTTTGGTGAAGGGTATATAAGATTCGGCACAGCCTAATATAGCTCTCTTACTTGTTTTCAAAAGTTTTTGAAGTTTCATGGACCATTGTCTGAAGTAGTTACCTTTGACTATGTATTGAGAATTAAACAAGTACACGTTTTATATTTAGCTGAGATTTTCTTACATTTTGATCCAAAAATTGGATTTGAACCTGAAAAGACAATTTGTGAAAACTCAATCCAAACGTTTGGTTTCTTATTAAAAAAGTGCTAACGAAAAAATTATTCAACGTACAGCAAAAGGAAATGGCAAAACATTCCTCATCAATATAATATTGGTGTCGGTTCGAATTCAGAATTGGATTGCGACGTTATTGGACGGCGGACGCACTGCCCACTCAAGCTCCCATTGAATTTGAACCAGGCAGAATCACCAACTTGCTAATTCATCAAAAACTACTGCATGATCACAATCCTTAAAACGTGAAAAATTTTCATTACGAATGAATGCACAATGGCACAAAAGAAATTGCTAGAAGCGCTTGACCGGACCCTGAGTGATATTCGAGGAAACAACCAACCGATGGGTGGTGTTGCTCTTTCTGCTGACTTCCGCTAAACTTTGCCCGTTATTTCTCTATGAATTCTAAACGCATGGAAATGGACAAATTTAAATTTTCCTGCCGAACTTCTACCAAATTCTAATTAATATTCAAGCCGTTGTCGACAAGGAATTTCCAAGTTACATCCAACTAGTCAAATAGTTCGGATTGGCTGTGGGAACGTGGAATTTTGGCACCAACAAATGATGATGTAAACAAGCTCATTGAGCAAATTCAATTGAAACTGCCTGGCGTAACAATGAAATACAAAATGATTGACTCAGTAATGAACGAAGAACAAGGAACCATTCATAGGAACCAGCCGGAATGCCACCACATGTATTACCGCCACTTAAACGCGCCAAAATTGTCCAACGGAACAAGATATCAAAAATTATTCACCAAATTTAATTGAGGCAACAATAATCGGTGGCAGATTCAAAGGCGTACTGATTCCACGCATACTGATGATTTCTATCGACTTACCATTTGAATTCATGCTATAACCATTAATTTGAATTTTCTATAACCATTAACAATTAACTATTGCTGGATTACATTTGGAAAATTCATGGCTTGCACCCTAGTTGGAACACCAAACAATTTATATATTTTTACTTCAAATAAAAAAACAAGAAATATTGTATATACCCTGCTCAACATAAATTGGGCTTCGCTCGATGGAGCGTATTTCCGGATGTCAAGAAAAGAAATTACGAATTTGGAACGATTTCAATCTACATGAGATCCAAAAACGGCATCATCGGTCCATATTTCTTTGAGATCGACGTTGGTCAGTCCGTCAAAGGCGATATGGTCACCAACGACATCAATCGGGTGGCGCTACCTGCACGTGCGATTTGAGGGCATGGTCATCTCAAGGGCAGAGAGATCCCGCTACGGTTGAAGAATATTTGGCTGCTTTTAGCGTCTACAATGATATTGAAAACATTTCCGATGTAGATGTATACGCGGAATGCCCATACTGCTTGAGGACTATGCGGCCACGTGGTGGATTGGTATAAAAGACACAGTGAGACACATATTGGCGTATTTTTTCAAATATTTTCGAGGCAAAACAACAAAAGATCAACAGACAGTTTCATCTGTAAAAAAAGGCTTCAGTTTTCTCAATTAAAAGTGACTGTGATAGAAGACGTACAAATCAACATTATTTATGATCTGCTAAACATAAACATTCGTGAACGAATTCGCCATGAGAGATTAAACACATTAGCGACCTCATTTCGGTAAGCAGAGAGGCAGAGGAAACTCGATCAACAAGTAATGCAGTAAATAAAGAGGATATACAACTCGAAACCGCTGTTGTTTTTGTCTCATGAAAGGCCATATCATTGAAAACTGTTTCAAGAAGGAAAATCGTGATGAGGAGCAAGACGAGCAACCAATTAGTCAACAAGATCATACACCAATTTATTAAGGAAACCAACGTTTTCATTTTATGGGTATCGAGCAAATTGCCCTACAAAGGAGAACCCTCAATATCTGTCATTAAATTACCTGTTATCCACCATTATTGGTCACTCATTGCCTACAACACACATCGAAATTTTTGGTCTAAAGGGAGATGTAATTTTTGACTCCGGTGAAAAGACAAGTGTCGCCAGCCTGAATTTAAAGAAAATTCTGACCAAAAATGGTTGTGTGTTCCAAGATGTGCGTGTAGAAGTTACATTTGCAAACAGTTCTACAACTACTGGAAAAGTAATGCATACAATTTGTGATGTAGTGATTGGCGGTAGATTTAATAAAATCAGACTAGTGTATCTTCCAGGTACTGAGAGAAGTTATACATTATTGGTAGCTGATTTTTTGGAACAGGCTGGAATTGTCCTAAACACGGCACAAAGTTGCTGGTATTTCTGTTCACAAATCCACTTGAAGTTTTTAGTATGAACCTCAACAGCAACGAATGTTCTCCATGTAGTAAAGTTATGGGGAAGTTTAAAAGTTCATCAACTTCTTTTAATATAAACGGAAAATTCCACCACTTTCAAATACTTACATCAAAATAATTCGAATTACTACTCTCCACACTCTATTCAGAATATCTGCCGAGATGCAATACCTGTTGGACAGAGGACAGCTAGTGAGATTTCTACATAGTTCGCACCCCCTATCAAAGTACGAAAATCCGTCCAAGACACGTACTTGGATGAGATTTGTATGCCTTTTTACTCATTGTATATCCACCTTTCAAAAGATTCCGATAGTATTGGGCTAACCGGAGAAGAACGTGTAGACTTATAGAAATAGCTTATGTCCCACAAGGACGTTTTTAAGGAACCAGTTGAAGCATATTGCTTTTCGCTCACTAGAAAAAATGCTCTCAAGGATGAAATCTCCAGAAAGTTCAAAATGTTGCACTTGTGGTCATGGGGCAGTTTTGCACCAGGGGGATGGCGCAATCTAAGCTTTTATTTAGGATGGAAACAACATTTCAGCAACTAATTTTGGAGCTCTCCTAATGTACGTATATGTGTTTATATGTGCCTGTGTAGGAGTGTGTCATATTTATGTCAATTGAAAATGTTGCCTTTATGATTTATTCACTCTTATGATTTATTACTTAAGTACGACCAACAACAATAACAACATATCACAGAGACACACACTTACACGCTCGCTCACAAATTGATATATAAATCCACATAGACAGCAACACACACTCGTGTAGTAGGAAGATTTCCTCTTCTTCGAAAGAGAGAAATTGCTTAAAGTAAATCATATTGAATTGGACATGTTTGTAAGTCATTTCATTCATGTTGTTTTCCTTTGTTTAAATATGAATAAAATATATGACGAGTATTAAGTTTATTCAACTTTTAAATTAAATCAAATTTAATATGCAGTGGTGTAATCAAATATGAATTTTTCTTAAATAGTAAAATTAAATAAACTTTTTCTCTTGTTTGGTCTTTACTTTTCACTTTTATTGAAATTTGTTTGGCAAGAAACTCAGTAAAAAAAAAGAAACATAATATTATATAGGAAACAGCAGCAACTGGATTGTTTTTTTTTTTAAACATTTTTAAAGTGTTAAGACAACATTATTTATGGCACATCTTAAGTGAAAAAGCAACAACTGCAACAAAAACAAAAATTGTACAGCCAACTCAACTAAAAAGTTTTACTAATTTTGCGGTAATGTTTTATAACTGTAAAGTTTTTCATTACAAATTTGTAAAGTTTTTGCATTTTTTTCTTTCTTTTAATTTGTTGTGTTATTTTGTAACATTTTTGACTAAGAGGAACACAATTTGTTAATACTGAAAGAATGTGTGTTGAATTAGATATTCCGTTTGGTGTATAGCAATAAGAAAATTATTATAACTCCCATTTGCTCCGAAAATTCAAATAAAAATTATTTTTGAGCAACATATTGTTGGTTGATTGAAAATTAGTTTAAAATCCCTGAAGTTATGCTCTTTTAAAAAAAAAAGTACCAAGACCAGAAGTTTCTATTTTTCTAATTTTTTTTTTACAGACAGAGTGGCTCTATCGATTTTCGATGCTCTCAAGGTCTAATATTGTTTTACATTATCTAAAAAGTAAGTTTAAGGCAATCAAGTTTAGCACAAGTAATTGTTGAAAAATCCAATTGAAAATAGTTTTATTTATTTAATTTACCAATATGGACAAGTGATGCCAGCATTACGCTATACTTTACAGTACAATTTTACAGTACTCAGAATTAATTTGTGCAAAATTTCATCAGGATTGCCCCATAATCAACATATTTATGACTGCTCAAACAGTATGATGGGGACATTTTTATGAGGACTAGGTGAAATCATGGATCGATATTACCCATTTTCAATATCAAACAAAACTTTGCAACAGAGTGTATGTTTGTTTGTGCCCTATCATATTTTCACCAGACAGACGGACGGGCATAGCTACATCGTCTTAGAATCTTATGGGGACCTTGAATGTGGGTATTTCATGTCAAGTGAACTAACTTTTAAAATCAATGTTTTCCGATCGGGATGAAATTCATTTGAAAAAAATTAAAAAATTTAATTGCTTTTTTGTCGCCAAGTGGGATGCTAGTGGGATAGCTATCAAAATAAATATTTTGTAACGTAAGAGATACAATTTTTGACCTTTTTTGCAAAATCCAAAAGGGCCCATTTTGAAAAAAGTCAAAAAATTTTAAAAATTTTAATTTTTTTTAGCAAAATATTGAAAAAATAGTTATCTGAATTATTTGGGTCACATTTTGCTAAGAACAATAGGCAATAAGTTACATGGATGAGAAAAAAACACCAGTTTGGTCAAAATGTAAAATTTAAATTCTAACTCAAACAGTTTAAAATCTCAGACAGTTCTTCACCGATCCTTTTGGAAATTTGTATCAGAATTACTATCCTGAATTACTCAAGAACTAACCCTGGTGCAAATTTCATACCGATCTGAAGACATCGATTTCAAAAGTTGGTTCACTTGGCATGAAATCCCCCATATACTAATGTGGGTCTGCGACAAATGATTAGATGTTTTACACACGGAATGACAAAACAATTACACCCTAGCATCCTATTTTATGGTGGGTAAGCAATTCATTCCCAAAAAACAAATACTTTAGCTTTATTCATATAATTTTGTTTAAATACAATAATATTAATTCTTGAATCAGTTCATACCGGAATTAATTCAGTCTTCCAAAATTAACATTTTACTTTTCTGTTAAATCAACATTTTTTTTTGGAAAATATTGGTTTAACAATAAGTGCTCTTAATGTGCGAAGTTGCCTTAAAAATAGTTGACTTCTGGTTTTTACGGTTTAATGCGATTCAAGAAAAATTATATATTATTTTGTAGTAGTCAGGGTTTATTAGAATACAAAAATAGTTTTTAACGAAAAAACTTCATCGACTTATATTTTTAATAACACTGTCCAACAAATTGATATTTTTTGAATTGAACAGAATAGCGACCCATTAATTCTGAAAGGGCATGTTGAGTAGATCATTTTTGTAGAATAAACTTACAGCCCAGCTGGTCTGATTTTATTTTACAGAGGGTCAAAGTTTTTAATTTTTGATCGAAGGTAGTATTATACTAACTGAAAAAAATGTAGCTAGTTAATGCCTGAGAGAATTCTTGTTGTGAAAGTTATATTGTGGAATATCACGGAGATAATTTTTGTGGAAGATCTTAACCCTCTAACTCCTCTCTTTAGGGGTAAATTTGACCCTATTTTCGAGAAAATCAAAAAAAGTCCTTTCAAAAAGGATATCTAAGGATTAAAATATTCGACGAAAATTTTTGCCGGAAAATTTAAGTGGGGGTCACCAAAGATACTAAAGATGTAAATAAAGCTCTTTACTCATAATTAGCAAAATTACACGCCACCTTTGGGTCTAACATTTTTAAAAAAAATCACAAAAATCTATTTATGATCCGAATGAGCTGATATTTAAAATCAATAGTTCTAGAGAATTATCTATCCATCTTTCTAGCAAAATATGGATTCCTAGCCAAAAGAACGGCTCATATTTTGAGACCAAGAACGAATCAAGCCAATATCGGATACTCTGTTCCAGAGTGAATAATATCCCAGAGAGAACTTTCTGGATCGATCGAAACAAATAGTAGTCAGTCGTGCCCCGACTGACTACTATTTGTTTCTGAACTATATGTCTGAACTATAAAGCGGGTGAGGCAAAACTTCCCTACCACTTCATTCTAAATACCATTTAACAGGTATTGGAATATGTGGCCCAGAGTTGTCATGATGTAGTATTACGGTTTCATGTCTGGCAGGGTTCCCTATGATGCTCTGGTCAGATTTCAGCAGCTCATAATAGGTAGGACACTTTTGCTGCCATCAAATATAGAACATTATATTAGTGCCATGATTATTTGGATTTGGTATCGATTCGGCCGGGCTTCAAATACGATCTCTTACACTTCGGGTTATCGTGTCAAAATCGCCACTTCTGAACCGCATAGACCATCTCTCGCACCTTGAAACCATGGAACACATTCACCATAAGATTTGGTGAGCAAAGTAGTTAAGAAATATTAAAGAAGTAAAGCAAAACTTCCCGAATATGAGGATTCGTTGGTAAAAAATTCTATCTGTTGTTTACACTATAATGCTCAATAACTAAATGATAGGTTATTCAAAACAAAAACCACGTTCAAAAGTTACTCCATCTAAGGATTGAGATCGAGCAAAATATCTCTCCTCTGGCTTTAGCTCTAGGAGTTTGGAGAATTTGCCTCTGTTGGTATAAATACCACATTATTGTTCTTGTATCAATCAAGACCCTGCTTACCATAGTGACAGGATGCCAAATCAGGCCAAAAATAAGTGAACACATTAAGAGTCTTATGAGTGGAAGCATTCTCTTTTCTAAACATTCCCTGATGTAAATTTCGGTATTTATAGAGCCCCTTGTAACAAATATTTGTCTACTTTTGCCGCAATTGAATATTGCTGCCATACACAGAAAAAACTATTTGATGCTCGAGAAAGTATTGTAGAAAAGTTTAGGACACAAAAGTAAAAAAATTTCACAAAAAGTACTTGGTACACAGAAAAAACTATTTCTTAAACCGTTTCAATTCAAATATTTGTCACATATTGAACTGGTTTCAATTATTTCATAATTAAATCAAGTATTCATTTGCCCAAAAACAAAATTTCTTGATATTTTCTATTGAATTTGATTATTTTGACAATTGAATATACAATTTTCGCTATTGGTTGAATTTCAAATACAAAAATTATTGAATAGATAATTTTCGTAATTGAAACACAAAAAATAACAAAAATGTGTTTTCAATTACGAAAATTATCTATTCAATAATTTTTGGATTTGAAATTCAACCAATAGCGAAAATTGTATATTCAATTGTCAAAATAATCATATTCAAAACTCAAAATTCAATAGAAAATATCAAGAAATTATGTTTTTGAGCAAATGAATACTTGATTTAATTATGAAGTAATTGAAACTAGTTCAATAATAATTGAAACGGTTTAAGAAATAGTTTTTTCTGTGTACCAAGTACTTTTTGTGAAATTTTTTTACTTTTGTGTCCTAAACTTTTCTACAATACTTTCTCGAGCATCAGCAACATAAAAATATTGATCCGCAAGCTGCGAAAAAATTTTCAGAACATACATTTCGTCATCCATTATGCAACATTTTTATACCCATCACCATGAGTTTGTCATTCCATTTGTAATTTCTACATTTTTCATTTTCAACCCCACAAAGTAAATACTTTCTGGATCGTTATAGATAGCGAAGTCGATATAGTCATGTCCGTCTGTCCATCTGTATGTTGAAATCAACCTTCCGTAGCCTCCAAGTAACTTACAAACATGATTGATACATCAATATATCGGGAATTATTCCGACTTGGTTGTTATTTAAAATCGAAAAAATCGCAACACAAATAGCTGAGATCTGGATTACTAAGGCATTAATATAGACAATATGGATATCTACTGACACATATTTCAAAGTCCATTGCAATTGTAAGACTATAGTAATGTGGACCTACAATGGGTCAAAATCGGAAAAAATAATTTTTAACTCAAATTTTTTTTTACCAAACAAATTTTTTTCTCATCAATTTTTTTTCACTATTAATTTAAAATTTTTGTTTTTTAAAATTAAAAAAAAAAATTAAGAAATAAACATATAAATTTTCAAAATAAATTAAAAACAAGTAAGAAAGTATGATCGGTCAAGCCCGACCATAAACATTTTTCTTTTAAAATTTCAATGATATATATTTTTGAGTGATTGTGGGCCTTATATGGGGGCTAGACCAATTATGGACCGATCACCATGAAATTAGGCCGTGTGATTTGTGTCTATATGAAAGTCTACTATGTTGAATTTTTGTGAGTATACCCACATTTTTAAGCGATTTATGCACGTTAAAGTGATTTTCGTAAGCGGGTCTATATGGGAGCTATGACTAATTATGGACCGATCGTAACAAAATTTCGTGACATGAATTTTGTGTATATAAAACTTATTTGGAGCGGAATTTGTGGAGATACATATATGGACCGATTTCAGCCAGTTTCAATAGGCTTGGTCCTTGAGCCGAAAAAATAATATGTACCAAATTTCATCGAAATATCTTCAAAATTGCGACCTGTACTCTGCGCACAAGGTTTACATGGACAGCCAGCCAGCCGACCAGACGGACGGACGGACATCGTTTAATCGACTTCTAAGTCGATCGGTATACTTTAAGGTGGATGTTAGACTAATATTTTTGGGTGTTACAAACATCTGCACAAACGCATTAAACCCTCCCCACTATGGTGGGGTAGGGTATAAAAATAAAATGTTCTTTACTTACAAATATTTAAAATTTGTATTTTAAAGTATAATTTGGTGAATGGTATATAAGATTCGGCACAGCCGAATATAGGTTTCTTACTTGTTTTTTATAAAATTTGACTCCAATTTCCGTGCTCTGTCTTAGCCCTCTAAATTTTTAGCACAGTTCCTGTCATGAACTCTTTGAGCCTTGTGTGCTTTTAATAGTCCCATTATTAAGCTAACCGGACTTTTTTCCTATCGGATGTGTTGGGAGCTCTTTTGAAAATGCTTTCTATTTATTGGCTTTAGAAACATCATGTCGACGATTCCTTCTACCTGAACCATGTTTTCTATAAGCGGATAAGTTTTCCCAATACTGTTTAATAACATTGGATTCAGTTTGACGGCAGACCTATGATTGGTTGGCTATCATTTTGTATGACAAAAATGGGTTTTGCTGAAAATATTTAATAATTTTGGTACGAACATTTTTATCGTCACTCATTTTAATCAGATTAACAACAAATGAACATAATTGACATTAAACATAATAACTGATATTTCAAAGGAAAGTTGATAAAAAATAAATAATAATAGGATTAAAAGTTTTAAGGACAAACGTGTGTTAAGGTTTTTTCGATCTCACTCCTTAGCAAAAAAACAATAGTTTTTCAAAACTAGTATTAAAAACTGTATAAATGTCCAAAAAAATCTTTTTGCAAAAAAAGGGAAAGCTTGATATATGGTAACACTGTTGCTGCCTCATGATTAATATTACTCATACGTTACAACAATTTCTATTTAGGAATTTCTTTAGTAAATTGTTATACAATTTTTTATTGAATTCAAATTCTTTCCCTCTTCTCCAACAAAATTCAAATATTCCTCTCAAATCTATAATTTAGCAAACATTTTGGTAACCCTACGAATAAATCTTTTGGAACGTATTACAAAATAATCCGTACGTGTTTATTATCCATACTTAATTTTCTCTCTAATGAAAGCCAATTTGACACGCAATTTTACTGGAATTTTAGTTTGCCGAAAAAAAAATTTCATAAATTTATGTATGTATAAATATAAATAGAAGCAAAAGAATAGAAAGTTGTAAAAATTAAATCAACATTGTTTGTTAAAAATGGTGCTAATCATAAATATTTACTTAACATCATTAAATTTAATTTACTTGTTGCACGCTATGCAATACAACACACAACAAACAGCAACAAATGCTACAATAAAATTCGCATACAATACGAAATAAATAAATGTTGGTACTAAGGAAAATTATTTAGGGAAAAAAACTAAATAAAGGAAACAGATGCGAAGGAAAAAAGGAACAAAATATAAGAAAAAAGATGGCAGAAACAAAAAATCACTAGATGTTTATTTCTAAGCATTTAGAAAAGAAATAACTAATCGCATGTATCCGGAAAATTACTAGGATTTTTTTTATAATTGAATAAAATGGAGAAGTAGGCGAAGGAAATAATACGGAATATTAGAAAAGGTATTAAATTAATATCCTCTATATTCAAATCCCCAATATTTGTGAAGAT
Source organism: Calliphora vicina (assembly GCF_958450345.1). Lineage (NCBI taxonomy): Eukaryota > Metazoa > Arthropoda > Insecta > Diptera > Calliphoridae > Calliphora > Calliphora vicina. Next base: position 82,378,046 of record NC_088784.1, read on the forward strand.
AATCAATATATTTGTGGAACCCTCATATCATTCATATTCACAATCCTGTTCCTTAAAAGTAAGTACAATATAAAATACTCCAAAAGAAGTATAAATTACAAATTAATCCATATAAGTTCTTTACTTCCCCTACAAACACAAAACCCCCAAAAAAATATTTAGTTATAGTATTTTAGAAACATAAACTAAAACCAAATGAGAATCATACACACACGCAATAAAATCTTCTGCAAAGAAAGCGATTACGTTTTTATTCGAAATTAATTTTGCTTAACAATAAAAAAGAAATAACATAAAAAAAGGTAAAAAGTAGTTAAAAATTACATGCAAACTGTCAAAACATTAAACAAAACTCTAGAAGTATCACAGAAAAAAAGTTCATGTTTAACTCAAGGATTTTGGTCAAGGTAAACATTCCTTTTCCATTCGATCATATTCACACACAGACACATGCATTCAATGACTTTTGGGAAGCAAACAGAAAATCCAACAAAAAAGTCAATACAATGACCTATAAGTAATACAAAGACGAAAAAAAATATACTATGTACTATATATGGAAATATTCCAAATACAAAAAAAAATGAACGAACACTGAACACTTTCTCGTCAACAACAATCAAACAACTTGAACCAACATTAAACGGACTGAAAACATGCGCAAATATTTGCCAAACGTGTTGGATTCATTGACAAAACTTAGCACCTGTTAATACGAACCAAAAAAAAAATATGAAAATGTAAGGAAGAAATGTTATATTGGCTGCAGATAGATACGTGCTACATAATATTTTTCAGATACCAGTAAACTGAAATACACAAAATATGTATATCGAAGCTCAGTTACACGTCATAACCAAGGAATGTCCTCGATATCAGGAGAGATTTTAACCTTACAGAATTCGACTGCGGATGCTGCAGAGTGCAAGAAGATTCAGTATCTTTTAAAAATTGTTACGAAATTGTACTTGAATTCAAATATAAAGATTTTAACGGCTGATTTGAAAGTAGCTTAATGCTTTCAAATAACAGTGCTGTAATAGCAAACTGTAACATATCTGTGGGCATTATAAACATTGAATAAAACTTTCAGTTGACCATTGATCGTAAGTTGGCTACGCTGTTTGCTGCGACCATATATTCGAATTCGAATATTCAGTTAAAGAACATTGTAGAAATAGAGCTTTCTAGATGGTAATGCAGTGTTATAAATAGTGGCAGAGGTTGCAGTAGTTAGTGAGTTTATCAGAGACGCTTTTCGAATAAACATCAACTGAGTGCCTTAAAGTGTGTTGTATTTTTCAAGTGAATTCCTGTAAATTATAAATTGTGTCTGTATTTCTGCGAATTTATAAACGTATATAAAAAACATTGAGTGACTATTTAATTCTGTGGTTGTTGTACATTTTGAATAAATAAAGAGTTGTTACAATTTTTAAACTACTAAACGGCTTTTATTTGCAATCAAAAGTATCCGGTTTATTTAAAGGAAATAAACCAACGTTTTGAAAAGGTTAAAACGTAACAATATATTACATTAGGTTGGAAAAGGCTAAAGGTCACGTTTGTATTCAAGAATGGCTAGTATTGGCATTGTAGGCTTATAATTCACTGAAAATAAATAATTAAAAAAAACAATTGAATGCAAAAAACTTCTGCGCATTAAGCCTATAATCTTTTCTATACAATGAAGCTAATCGTCGATCAGTGTGGACTATAAGAAGCATTGAAAGATCACTTGAGTTTAAACAATATGCGATTGCAGCTTTCCATGATATTGAAGGACTCCTCAGCAATATAACGTCTATCGCAATTTCACAGGCTCTACAAAAATAAGCAGCTGGATAGTGTTGAAATCTATAGTTAGTATTGCAAGAATTGGAAACAGCGAAGTCGGATCAACATAAACTGTAAGGTGCATTGAAAGATCACTTGAGTTTAAACATTGTGCGCTTGCAGCTCTACATAAATCAGCAACTGGATAGTGTTGAAGTGTAGAGTTATCATTACAAGTATTGGGAACAGCGAGAATTTAAAACTAATTGGACGTGGAATACCATAAGGTTGTTGCCCTACTAAGGATGATTGTAGTGAACTCGATTTTTGTGGATATAAATACACTCATAAAAAAAATTGAGTAATCCGTACTTAAATCAATCCGGAGCGGTGTCAATAGTAGGGTAAGTACGGATTTTCTTAAACCGAGTACATAATACTTGATTCAAGTACGGATTCATCAAGCCCAAAAATCTTAATTTTAGCTCTCTCTAAGTACGGCCGAGATTGAATTAATCTTAAAATGAGCTTGATTCAAGAATTCTAAACTTGTTTTAAGCACGAATTCATACTTGATATAATCCAAAAATCGGATTGATTTAAGAATGTCCGAGATTGAATTAATCCCAAAATGAGCTTGTTTCAAGAATTCTAAACTAGATTTAAGCGCGAATTCGTACTTGATATAATCGAAAAATAGGATTGTTTTAAGCCCGAATTCGTACTTGATGTAAGCCAAACTAAGATTGATTTAAGAAAAACACATTATTTTTTATTTTTAATAAATTTTATTTTGTTTTTTTTTTTAATTTAAATTTAATACAATTTAACAATTATTACCTTGCTTAAAACTCATTTGCCATGGAAGTCATCTTCTTCAATTAGTCAGTTGTCAACTTTGGATTCAACAGAAATTGTGTAGTCATCGGCTCCAAACTATAGATTAAGATTAAGATTTGTTAAATTATATTTGCAAAAATCTGTATTATTAAATTCTTACCTGAATTTTGTCCACTTAAAAGCTTCTTCCTAAATTCGATTCGAAGACCAAGAGGAGGTATTGCTTCCTTAATGTTTTCACCATTGCAAGCTGTTGTATGTTACCTGAGAAGCTAAAAATGTACAAACAAATGATATAATATGAAAATTATTTATAAATTCATTTATAATATTAACTATACGATATTAATGATTTACCCCCATATTCATAAACAATTTTCAAAGGTTTATAAAACAATAATTCCATACAAAATTCGTTTTATAAAACTTCGATAAATTTAAAATTATTTATTAATATGAGGATAAATCATTAATATCGTATAGTTATTTTTATATTTTTTCTAAGTGACTGTACTTGTATTTTTGCAATAAGAAACATATTTTTCATTTGTGGTACAAAAATACTATCAGTTCATGGACAAAACGCAGTTATTTATACTAATACACACAACGACGCAAACAACAAATTGTGCACATGTCAATACATATATAGGTGTTTGTGTGCCTATAATATAGAGTCTATATTATAGACACACAAACATCAAGCACGAGAATTCTTAAACTAAGAACAAAATACTTGTATTATTTGTTTACAAGTGCAAATTTTGTTGTTTGCGTCTTAAAAAACCTGTTTCTAAACGATATGCGCAACTAATAAATTTGTACGTACATACCACGTTGTACCGTTATTTTGTTTTTAAAGAATTTGTTGCAAATTCAACAGTCTATTTATAAAACATAATATAGTAAGCCAAAAGAAAACATGTAAAAAGAAACATATCCAAAGTTTTCGATTGACTTGCTGTATTATGTTTTATAAATAGAATAACTGTATTATTTAAAAATAAATCACAATAATAAATCAATTATAGACTTACCTTTTAAATACCCATAAACACTGGGCTGATGAAATTCCTGGAGAAGCTGGAGCAGGAGGGTGTCTTCTTTGTCCGGAACCACTTCTGCTTCACTCATATTTTTTTCACACAACACAAAAAAACACAAAAGACCGAAAACTATAGAGAACAACACGGAACACGGAATGCACAATACAGACTGATGAAATTGCTTGTTTATTCATGTAACTAACCGACAGCGCGAGTAGAAAATTACTTTGAGAACAGCTCAGAGAGTAAATTTTATACCGCTCTTTTTCTATTATGGATCAATATAAGAATTTTTTTCTTATTTCAAGTTATCTTACTCTTAATTTGAAGTTTAAGAATTAACTACTTGATTTAACTTCTCACTTGTACTTAAAACAAGATTTTCTTACTTAATTCAAGAATTTCGTTCTTGTTTTAAGAAAATTTCCGCTTGATTTTTGAAATCAATCCCGTTTATACTTATTCTAAGTACAAATGAATATGAATCGTACTTAAATTTTTAAGTACACTTCTGGCTAAATTTGAGTAAAATAAACTTAAATTTAGAAGTGCTTTTTTCTTTCTGTGTATGATATTCATGGTTCCAGAAATGTTTCTTGAACCAATATTTAGGAAATGCTCACCAGCCGGACCACATCCTCAGAGATCTCACTTTACGAGTTGTTATAGATGGGATCTCATCAGATGAGTTCAAGATTGAAGCAGGGGTACTTCAAGGATATGATTAGCGATATCATGACTAATGTTGAGATTGGGTAAGGAGTTAATCCTAACAAAACATATCGGGATCTTTTATCACAAAGTTATGCGACTGTGAACTCTTCATATAAGAAAGTCGGTGATAATTTCTCTAGATTTATAACGACCTTCCTCTGAGTTTTTATAGATGGGATCTCATCAGAATTGTTCAAGACACCGTTCTTTGTCATACCTTATTTTTATTGTTCTCTTTTTTTGTAGATGATAGTAATATTTGAATGATTCATTTAATCAAGATCTTGTGAAAATCTCTGAATGGGGTTAAGCGAATAGAGTCGATTTTAAGACTCAATGAAGCATGCTAACACACAAATGCACGACAGATCATGTTGCTTCACCTGTTTCCAAGGGCTGTGTAAATATTAGGGATCTGATTTTCTAGGCATGAGAATTCAGAGTGATCTCCGCTGGAGTAAATACATTGTTCAGGTGTCGAATTTTTAAAGCAGTGTAAGAAATACTCCCCTCCATTTGATCTCCTTTTCATAAACACCACCTACAAATCTCATGCGTGGACTGGAGTGAAGCTTATCTACCTGTATCCAACGCTATTGACTCACAATGTGGGTTGTGTTTCACTTTTTTATTGCTACTACAATGGAATGTTTCTCTCTGAAATTAGGGAACCTGTTTCTGATACCTCTAGGTTTTTTCATCAACAAGGGTTCATTTATTCCCTGTCGATTGAACATTGGTTTGCAGAACACTCTATAAGGAAAACGCAGTTATCTAGCCGTACCGTCTGTATGTGTAATCAACTTCCAGCTGAAAACTCTTTCAATGTAGTAAAATTCAAATCTAATTTCCACAAACACTTCTCCACCTATCCTTCCTTCCATAACCTATATCATTAGTTGGGGTCATCTCTTGAGTACTGGTCCAAGCTAAAAAATAATTTAAATGAATGTGTACTGCTCGCTGACTACATAACACCTCTTACGACCTTTGATGTTCAAAGTTTCCATTCCTCTTAGATGTGAATGGAAAGATTATAAACCATTGGTTTAAAGACAATCTGTTGTTGAATCTACTGTATTCTGTGCTGATATTGCAGGCGCGGATCAAGTGGGTGAAAAAAGGATGGATGCGAAACGTACTTTAAAACTTTTGAGTACACAGAAAAAACAAAAATTCAAATCCAATCACAAAATTCATAAAGTCAATTGAATATTTTATTGAAATGGGACCTATCACAAAAATCACAAAATCAAACAACAAAATTTGTAAATATTTTATTGAAAAAAAAAAATTTTTTTTCTTATTAAAATATTTTAACTATCAATGAAACATTTATATGAAATTCCACATAAAATCAAACAATATTTTTAATAAAACCATAGAAACAAATAATTGGTTTTGACTAGATATTCAAACAATATTTTTTATTAAATCAATTAAAATATTAATAACATTTAAATTCAAAATCAATAAATATTTTAATTATATATTATAATATAATATTATAAACAATATTTTCTATATAAACTACTGATATACACAATATTTTCTAAAGAAAATACTATTTTACACAATAGTTTCTAAAGAAAATACTGTTATACACAATATTTTCTATTGAAAAACACTGTTATACACAATAGTTTATAAAGAACATACTTTATACACAATAGTTTATAAAGAAAATACTTTATACACAATATTTTCTAAAGAAAATACTATTATACACAATATTTTCTATATAAAATACTGCTATAGACAATATTTTCTATATAAAAATACTGTTATACACAATATTTTCTAAAGAAAATACTGTTATATATAATAGTTTCTAAAGAAAATACTGTTATACACAATATTTTCTATAGAAAATACTGTCATATAAAATATGAAATAGTTTCTCCCACTTACGGACTATCCAGCAAACGGGAATCCAAGTTATATGGATATTGTTCACCTGTGGGAAGATAAACCAGTTTTCACATTCATCTTAATGAAAATCAATCGTCTTACCAATTATGTCGTATTCTCCCAAATTTCTGTCATAGGAAGCTAACAACGTCTGCAATTATACCGGAATGTTTAACAATGATATAATAAAGAATTTTAAGTTCATACATACTTACCAATCTTGAAACGTGAGGAGTTATTGAGCCCTTGAACTCCTAGTCTGTTTCATGACGACCAAAACTTAAAAATTGTGTACATATGTAAATATTTTTTTTCAAAATATATGTATAATTTATTTTTATTTTACAGCTGTTTGTCAAAATTCACTATAAATTTGTTTTTGTTTCAAAGTAAACAAACATTTTTTCAATAATTTAAAAAATTGTTTGAGTTTATAAAAAAATTCAAACAAAATGTTAATAAAGAAAATATTTTGTTATGTACAAGTGTTGTCTATTATTTTGAATATTATAAAAATGTATCACAAAATGAAAACGTGCTTGATTTTAAGTACATTATGTTAAAATATTTACAAAACAAATAGACGTTTCTCATTATTAAAAAAAGTTGTTAGCATTGTTAACCATCAAATTTAAAACCAACTAAAATATTTATGAAACCAAATAAAATAAATAATAAAATACAAATCTGATTTCAAACATGCATTTGTTTGAAAATATTTTAGTCATAATTTTTTCTGTGTAGGAAACGAAAGGACCTTTTGGGTCTAACGATTTGGAGATCGGTTAGCTTACAAACCGATTAGGACCAGAAAGCAGAGCAAAAACATGATTCAGTACACAGAAAAAACTAGATTTCATAATATTTGGGTACCTGACGAACTGAAGCTGATAGTCATTGAAAGAAGAGTTTTCATGTCCGAAATTAAGTTTGAACACTATAAAAGAATCTGTACAGAATGAAAGTGATTCGTTTGAAGCGAGGATTGACCGAAAAACACACAGAATTTGCGGCTAGTTATGAAATCGTAATATTCTATCATGACGACGATCAGCAACGTGATGCAATACTTGTTAAAAGGTATTTAGATTGAAGTGGTTGAGAAGTTTTGCCTCAGCCGCTTTATACTCCAGACCTTGCCCCGTCCTACTTATATTTGTTGCGATCGATGCAGAACACTCTCTCTTTAACCTTCGCTTTACCAATACCCACCCGGGTGACCATTACGGATTAAGTAGTTAAATAATTTTTTAATTTTGTTTAGATTTAAATGAAATTAAGACTCACTGAACAAATTTTAGAATTCTGTAGAATTTATTAAAATCATTTTAAACTTTTTTATTAAGTTATATGAAGTAATATTTTATAATCATTGTTATTGATCAAGGAATAAGAGATTATTGGTGTTAAATGTTGTTATTTTTTTACCTTTTAAATCAGTGGTTTATTTCCTTTAAATAAACCGGATACTTTTGATTGCAAATAAAAGGTTATTAGTTTAAAATTGGTAACAACCCTTTATTTATTTAAATTTATACAATTTATACGTTTATAATTCAAAGAAGTACATACACCTAAATAACGAAGTTGATGTAGTTGATGTGTACTCTAACAGCGTCTATGATAAACTGATTAACGACTATTTATAGACAGTGCCATCTTTCGAGTAGCTTCTACAATGATCTTAACGGACAAAACTAATATATTCGAATTCTAGAGCTTTCAATGTTAATGTTAGCATCTTAAACATTTAGTGTTGCCATATTTACAAACAATGATAATAAATGTATGCTATCAACATTGTTGATAAGTAGAAGCTTATACTGATGGACATGTTTATAAACATGATGAATGTTGCCGGCAGTCGTTACAGACCGTTAAATTAAAATTGCTATTGTAAATTCGTAACAATATTTTGAAATTTTCGGTAAAACTACGACAACTCATGCTTAAAATATTGTTAACTAAATGGGTATTATATTGATTATTTGTATGACACGTTATAATTATTCGTCTAAATAAGGAAGTACTTATAAATCACATAAGAAATAAGTATTTATTAGACTATATCCATGTAATTCAAATGGTAATTGCAAGTCATGACCAAGTTCTTGCTGTGTTATATTAGCTATATTTTATGTAATATTTTCAATTTCTTACCATTACGATGAGTAGCGATATAAATAATATCAAATTAAATAATTACCTACAATGACGACAGTATCATTTAAACGACAGTTAAGAATACCTTTCACTCTTGATAAATATTGGAAAAGGTTGTACATATATGTATGCACTTATTTATATTTTAAATAATGAATCAACTAGGTATTGTTGATCTAAAAATAGGAGGGTAGTAAACAGATTTAAATAAATTCAATATATTTATTCAAATGACTGAATACTAAGTGCATACATACATAGAGAAATACACATAGAAGGGAAACTAGAAAAAAAACTCATACCAAAAAAAAAAAATATTCAAAATAATCACACATACGAGTATTGTTTTTGTTTTCACATGGTTTTTTTAGCACTTAGATTTTTGACAACTGAGTTAGGTCTTTGACAGTAGAGTTTCCGATCTATGTGTATTTATCTCTGTATACATACGAGTATATATTTGTTGAAAATTTATAAACTTTTTCCATTTGTATTGAAATTGATTTTATTTCATTTCACTTTTTATTTTTTTGCTGTCTCATTCACATGTGTATCGAAAAAGTTTATATAAATACGAGAATATACAAAGTTTATAGTATATTTAAATATGTGTAGTTTTGTAGGAGTATTATAATGTTGTTGTTTTTTTTGGATGTCCGTAAAGTGTCAAGTGTGAAATTGTCAACAAATGGGACATTTAATATCAATGCGTACAGTTTTTTTTTTGATGAATAACTTCGTATTTATTTAATATAGGTTTACAGTTAAATAGATTTTTAAGAGGTTTAGAGGTGTAGACACTTCTTCGATGACAAATAATGGATGCATAGTTAAACCAAGTCTGAAGATCATTGAGGGTCTCAACTACATTTTGTCATTTATCGAATGTTGTAATTATTTCATGATATAATTGCTATAAGTCCGGTAAATATGTATTTCAAATCTTATGAAGATCATCGTTATACTTACTTAATTGTAGCATTAATTAAAACAACTCAAATAATAGTTTCTGGAAATGTTTGATCAAAATTATGGATTATTTTATCTATATATTTCAAATTTGCAAAATTATAATTTCGAAATCATCAAAATTATCATTTCAAAATATTTTGATTCAAAACAGTTTAGTGAAAATTTATTAGAGTGTACAGCACGATCAAAATATTGACGATTTTAAAAGGCAATTCGCTTTAAATTATGGTTTTAAACAAGTATTCATACCATTATATTATAATTAATATATCCATCGATTTCTGAGAACAATTATAATTTTAAGAGCCTCATTTTATAAAATGAAACGACAAACGTTAAACAAATTTTGTATGGAAAATATTCAAGTTTCAAACCCTTTTCCCAGTATTCTTCTTACAAATTGCTTACGTTTCTGAACGCTTTGTTTTACAAAATGAGGCCCTAAAACTTTAAGGCCTTATTCATAATCAATTTTTAAATTTATCAAATACTTATAAAACTGATTTTGTATGGAAATTTTGTTTTATAAACTCAAAATTTGATTATGAATATGGGGGTAACTATATAATTCCTGGTTTAATTTAAAAATTCCTTACTGATGGGAACACAGTTGTATATTTTTTGGACATTGCGCGATCCATAGTTAATTATTCTATGTTTCTATATAGAATTTTGTTTAATTTTTAGGTCATATTTAGATTTTTTTAAGCATATTTTCTAAGAATAAATGCATGAAAATCTGTCCCTTAGTTATAACTATTAATGAATCAAAATATACAAAAATTGATGAAAAAATTCCAAAAAAATAATTAATTATTTTATTGGTTTGGTTATGAGCAGATATATAAACATCTTTTAATTTTGATTTAAGAAGTGTATACGAATTTCCGTTCGCTATATGTATTTAACGGTCTGTAACGGTTGCTTGCAACATTCATCATGTTTATAAACATTTCCATCAGTAGCAACTTCTATTTATCAACAATATTGATGGCATGCAGTTATTAGTATTAATTGTAAGTATTGAAATACTAAATGTTAACTAACATTTACATTGAAGCTGGTAAAAGTTCTAGAATTCGAACTTTCTACATTGAGGCAGACCTATATGGATCATGGCGATAATTAACCGGCTGAGGTTTGGTATGAATTATTGGTATCACTGAAAAGGTAATTTTGTATAGATTTTCAATATGTAAAAAAAAATAGTTTTACCTACCAAAAAATCGTAAAATTACAAAAATATTTTATACACAAGTAAATAATTATATATTTTGTTATACAATAGTAAATATTTTATGTTTTTAGGCGAAAAAATATTTATTAAGGGACTCATTTTGTAAAACGAAGCGTTCAGAAACGTAAGCAATTTGTATGAAGAATACTGGGAAAAGGGTTTTAAGCTTGAATATTTTCTATAGAATTTTATTTTAACGTTTCTCGTTTCGTTTTATTAAATGAGGTCCTAAAACAATTTCGTCATATATTAATGGCCTCATTTTATAAAACGAAGCGTTTAGAAATGAAAGCAATTTGTATGAAGAATACTGGGAAAAAGGTTTGAAACATGATTTTTTTCCATACAAAATTTGTTTAACGTTTGTCGTTTCGTTTTTCAAAATTAGACCCTAAGTAAAATTAAAATTGCTAATATAATGTAAATATAAAAATTAATTAAAAAATTTTGGATGTAAATTGTAGTTTATTATTCAGGAGGAATTTTCATCAGAGCTATTATTATCATTTGCTGAATCACACGAATCACTTTCAAAGCAGATGTTATTTTACTTGGTATTGCTAAAAACTCTTTTACTTCTTAGGTAGTTCCTGTTTATTTTTCTTGTTTTTGTAATAATTTTCGGATCTTGATAAATTATCACATGTAATACTTACAACTTGTTCTTCTAAGAATAAAAGCTGCATCCAACAATTAAAACATAATTTCTAACAAAATCGACCTTGAATACGAATATATTACCTACAAAATAATTTTTATTATTTACTTTTAACGAATTGTATATTTTTGTTGAGCACTATTGGTGCATTATTTCGATTATTTTTTAAATATTTAAAGGAAAGCATTGTGTTGGAACTGGGAAAATAGGTTATGGGCGGGAGGATAGAGGGAGTAGTGTTTGTGAACATTTGATTTGAATTTTCCTATATTGAAAGTGACAGGAAAGACTTCAGGAGGAAGCTCATTCCACATACGTAGAGTACGACTAAAGAACGAATTTTCCCTGTAATGTGTTGTGCGATCCACTGTCCAGTCGACAACAAATTGATGTGTACTTGCCGAAGAGCGTGTGTTGCCTAAAAAACTACGGGTTTCGGGAACAAGTTCCCTAATTTCAGCAGAGCACATACCATTGTAGTATTGGTAGAACAGTGAAACACAACCCACATTGTGAAGATGTTCCAGTGAGTCAATAGAGCTGGATACTGTCACCGATAAGCATCTTCGCCCTCTCCTGTACGCGGTCGAGTAACTCCAAAATAGACTTCGAAGCTCCGGCCCACACATGAGAGTTGTATTCCATTTTAGGTCGGATATATGTGGTGTAAATAGTAAGGAGATCAGTTGGAGTGAAGTATTTCTTACACCGTTTTAGAAAACCAAGGCACTTGAATGCTTCCTTCGACACTCGAAAAATGTGTTTTGTCCAGCGGACATAGCACTGAATACTCATGCCTAGAACGTCAGGAGCTTATGATTCCATAATATTTACACCACCCATAACAGATGGAGCAACATGATCTGTTGTGCGTTTGTGAGTTAACATACAACATTGAGTCTTGCGTGCATTGAAATCAACTCTATTCGCACAACCCCATTCAGAAATTGTCACAAGATCTTGGTTGAACGTATCATTCATATTTTGCCTCATTGCCCCAATCTCCGACAGGCTTGGTCTATAATTGAATGCATATGAATGCAAATGTTGCTGTCATCTGCAAAAGAGTAGATAGGGTTGGAAGTTTGACGTAGAAGGTCGTTTATAAAAATAAGAAATAGAGTAGGAGAAAGGACGGAGCCTTGCGGTACCCCTGAATTGATCTTGAACTCGTTTGATGAAATTCCATCTATAGCAACTCGTATAGTGCGATCTCTGATAAAGCTCGATATAAATCGAGAGAAGTTATTAGCGACACCAAAAGCAATAAGTTTTGCTAAAAGCGCACCATTCCATCTATCAAATGCTTTAGAAATATCTAGAGCCACCACTTTACTTTCGCCAAAACGGTGTATGGAACGACACCATTTTTCCGATAGGAAGGCTAGCAAGTCTCCCGTAGAGCGTCCTCTACGAAAGCCATACTGCCGGTCGATGAGTAAATTGTTGGACTCTAAATATTTCACAAGATGGTAGTTAACCATACTCTCCATAACTTTGGAAAGTACAGAACAAGTTGCTATTGGGCGATAATTTTCAGGGTTGTTAGCATTTCCCTTTTTAAGAATTGGCGTTACATTAGCAACCTTCCAACATACTGGAAATTTGCCGGCACGGTATAAAGTGCTGAAAAAGTTAGCTCATGGACGAGCTAGCGTCGAAGAACACTGCTTCAAGACCAGTGCTGGTATACCATCAGGCCCAGGAGACTTATTTATGTTGAGATCCGCTAAAACCCTTTAAATGCACTAGCGCAACAATTTTTGTATTGGAATAGAAGCAAATATTATTTTTGTCCTGGTTTTAATACATAAATTTTCATTAATTTCAGGTGTATGAAAAAAGTATATTAATAAAAACTATTTCATGACATTTGTTTTCTTAAATTTGAGATGACATAGCGGTTCATTGAAATCCGACTGAAAAAATCAGATTACGGTTTCATATAGAGAAAAATGTCAGCTTTCCGCCGATATATTTTTTCCCCGAAAAAATCAGTTTTAATTTTCGAATTATCGCCAAACGTCTCCATATATCTGCCCCAATGTGCATTCTAGTTTTGAACGTTAAGATCATTCATGAAGCTACTGAAAGAAAGATGGCGCTGTGTATAAATAGTGGCAGAGGTTGCAGTCAGTGCCAGTTTATCATATGTGCTGTAGGAATTAACATCAACTTAATTCTCGTACATTATAACGTGTGTAATTGAAGTGTGTGTATTACTGTGTATTATAAACGTGTATTTATATAAAAACAACTTAGTGACTATCTAAACTGTTGTTGTTTAAATTTCAATAAATAAAAAGTTGTTACAATTTGAAACTGCTTTTATTTGCCATCAAAAAGTATCCGGTTTATTTAAATGAAATAAACCAATACTTTTAAAAGGTAAAAACGTAACAATATATTTCCTGACAAATAATTACTTATAAATATAAAAGTATAAGAATTTTACATTAACGTAGAGCAATATTAGTGTAATGTTAGTTAAAATAAAAGTGTAGAATTTTTTATGAAACCATTTCTTAACAATTTTATCTACCCTAGACATTGATGAGCTGATTTACGGACTTTTTGTCCCTTGACCTATACTAGGACAGCAGTATTCAGAAATGGTGACATAAAATTAAGTAGTGTTTCATTTTAGTTGAGTACCTCATATAAGTATTTATATGACAGTGGTTATGATCTATATTTCATAATGTCAATTAAGTTGATTGGAACACCTTAATAATATTATTAATAATATTGTCTAACAACTATTTTCAAATATATCCTTAAATTTGATTTAACTTGAGAACCCAATGATCCTATTCTGAATTTGCTACATGTTCAATGGCTCATATTTAGGGACAATCGATGGGAAATTAAATATTGCTTTTTCGAGTTATCCTTTGACTGTGGAAAATTTTTTATGCAATATCCGATTTTATATAAATATTTTAGAATTTAGAAAAGTAAAGTTTCAAATATTAATTTTTTTTTTTGATCGAAATTTTTCGTTTCGTCTCACAATTGGATATTAAGTTTGGTTATTTTTTTTTGTTCATGTTTGTAATTCCATGAATTTCTTGTTCGTTTACTAGTTTTCAGTTTAATTGTTTTTTTAAAACAACAGAAAAACTTTTTAAATGTTTACCATTTTCCAATAGTACCATTAATAAATACGTAAAATTGTCAATGTTAAAAAATTTTGCAAAACAAAACAGACATAAAAAAAAATAAAACAGACATACAAAAAAAAATTTATCAATTTCCCACTACGACTTCGTAACACGGCCAACAAATCAAACTTTTGTATGTATAATGAAATCAATTTTCAATCAATTGTCAACAGAACAAGTAAGAGAAACAGCAAAAACTGACAGCAACAACTACAACAAAAATATCGTGAATAACTAAAAGGCCTTGTGCAATTTACAAAAAAAAAAATAGCTTAAAAAATAGAGAGAACATGGAAAAAACATTACTGGTACAATAAGCATTTTATTTCCGGCTACAATTTATTCTATGTTCACTTTTTTTTGTTGTGCTTTTTTTAATTTATTTTATTTTTTTTTCTTCCATTTTATATCCTGACATCCACAGAGTCTACCAAAAGTGAGATCTTACAACACATTTGAATAAATTTATTTATTTTTTTATTCAATTTATATTTGTTTTTTTTCACCACGAGTGGTAAGGGTATACCTAGATATAGGTTGGTCATTCCGTTTGTAATTTTTTACAAAACTTATTTGTGACTCTATAATGTATACAAATCTGTATATTCTGGATTCTTATAGATTCTTATAGAATAAATATCTGACGATAAATATATGTCGGAACCAAATCTTGTATCTATATAACATAAGGTAAGACATTAACCCCGTCTATCTCGAATTTTTGGAATATAACTGGGATATGTATTAGGGTGGGTCACCGGTGTATGTAGAAAATTTTTGTTTAAGTTTTTTTATTTTCATGTTACCAAGTTTAGCTGCAATCGGAAATAATTTTCTGCCTACAATTTCATGTTGAATTTTTCAAAAATGTAATTGAAAATGACAATAGAACATGATAAGCATGTTTATTCTAGGTAACTGTATTTATTTCTAGAAATGAATTATAATTACATATAACATATTAAATATTTAGAGAAAAAAAGTATTAAAAAAATGTTTACATAAGTGAGAAAAAGGATAATCAAAATAATAATAAAGTGTTCATTTAGCGACAAAATTATTTTTGCTTTCAAATTTTGGCATTGATTTTCTAGATTATATCTGAGCTTTGATGAATCTTTCTCTTGTTGTTTTGTTGCACAAAGTTGATGTTGCTTTACTCGCAGCTTTGACTGTTCTCTTCTCCGATTGAGTATGATAGGGGGGTTAAATAGCTCAATTCCTCGGTTTTTCCTCCTTCTATAAACAGAAGAAGAATTTTTTCATCTACAGTTTTTAATATAGGCGATTCAGTAATATTTCCATCCCATTTAAAGAGGTCAAGTATGACGTTTATCTTTGGTATCTGAAACAGCCGTAATTTATTTGACGTTGTGGATCTACTTTTTAAAATTCGATGGACAGCTTATTCAGGAATATGTTGTTGGGGATCTGTTAACATTACAATGAATAAGTTTTCAGGATATGCTAAATAATTGTTTCTTTGAATCACTGGGCCGAAAAACTTTCAAAGTTGTTGGTAAATATCTGCAAAGTTTGATTAGTTCAAAAAGGTGCCGAGGTCCGTCTTTACAGCAGGGAAGAGTTTTTATAGAAAACCACACTGGAGTTAGATTTGTTCTAAACTGAAATATATAGGCGAAGATCTGCACTTATATTTTCAATACAAAGCTCTGGTAAGTTCGTGTGAATTAGTTGAAACTTCACTATTTTCAAAGTTTTCAAGTTCTTTGCAAATTCTCCCAAAAATGTCTGTGGTCTTGATGTACACCATCAACATGTTGAAACAGGTGTACATGTTGAAACAGCAGTTCATTCATATGCAATATGCAAATGATACACAATTATAGTCTACCTAATTTTTTTTCTAGTAAACGAATATGCAATTAATAAATTTAGTGATATACCCGCAATACAAGTATCTGGCTACTTTTATACATTTTTGGTATGTCATCAAAATCCGTTCTCTTGCAGGTATTTTTTATGCAAGTAAATTTAAGAAAATATTTGCACTTACATGCCGAAATATCAAACAAAGTCTTGCTTTCACAGAGGATTTTTCTAACTTTTATTTAAGAATTTTCTGGTGATACTTTAAAAGATTTTTACATTTTAAATGATATATTCGTAGCACAACGTTCATTTGTTTAACAGATACTGAAGTTATTGACGATTTCTCCCGTATTTCCATAAATTTTTTAATAACCATGGCTTTTATTTCTTTATATGTTGGCTCTTTTTTAGTTTCCTTATCATATTTAAGGCTATGACTGGTCCACTCTTAAAATTTCATCAGATCTGCATACGTTGACAATATATTATTTTTCAAATCACACAAAACAAAAAATTAGGGAGATTTCCAACTACTTATGCCCGTAATTTCAACAAATAGATATCTATCAGGGCTTAGTTACTTATGGTGTAAAAATATTTGGTAATTTTTACCCGTAGATATTGATTTGAAATTAATGTCAAGTTACCTTTTAGGTAAATTTATCTGCTGGGTATTTTATACCGTAGATATATATTTGTTGAAGTTACGGGCATTATTCCTATTACTTATTAAATTTCTCAGATTATGAAAACCAAATAAATAATAGCACTTTTCCCCTAATTTATCGAAATATGTAGAAAACTCAACTAAACAATTTTTACGTGATCTGCTGAAATGTAACAGTAAGAATCTGGATTTGAACGTTTAAATTTTTTTATTGATATCGATGTTAATATTATTTCTCATAAAAAAGTATTATTATGTGATGTAAAAAATTTACTCTTTCTAAAAATACAATCGCGATCCGGAGGCACTTTAGACTTCCGGGTAACGACTTTAGACTTCGGTATTTCACAGCCAATTATCTTTCCAAGTAGGGACGATTGGGTTGGAAATATACAGATGTTTAAAGGAGGTGCAGTTTTCACTGATGAGTCCGAAATTGAATCTTGCACTGGAACTACATATTCGAACTATTATCGGAACTATATACAATCAGATTGTGTTGGGTACTAGGGCATTGTAATATACAGGGAAACAGTACAGACAGGGATCTGGACTATATTAATAGGGCCTGGGAGGTTAAACCATCTCTATTCCACTACTATCGGTTGATCTTCGAAAGATTCCGGGAATCTCTAGCCAATCCTAGTGTATTAGGATGGATTGCAGGGTGTCCAGGGATATTTGGCCAAAGTTGGATTCAAAGGCAACCAGAATACTAATAGGGCTGGATAGAAAAATTCTCAAGTCTTTAGTATGAGTGATAACCGGTCATTGCTCAATTGGAGTCTTCATTGGTAAATGGGTTATGGGCTTACAGAACTTCTGTAGGATGTGCTAGGATATTGAGGAACTAGGGACACTGTAACATATTCTGTCTAACAAGATTACGGAATCAGGCAAAAATGGCTAGGAAAAAATATTCCATGATGAACTGGGGGATATAGCTAGATATGATCTAGGTAACTGGGGGATATAGCTAGATATGATCTAGGTAATATTTTAGTAATCCAATGGATCCAATGAGTCTCCGATTGGTAGTGTATTGCTTTTAGAATACATCCCAATCTGGACAGTTTTGACCCCTGATATAAAATGTTTACAATGTTCTGGAAATTGAGAATTACGAAAAATCAAATTAGCAACACAAAAAAACTATCTGAAAATAAATATTTCAAAATAGGATACGAAATGTATTTTTTTATGATTTTTTTGGTATCAAATTATAAAGTGTTATCGATGTTAGAAAATTTTGTTGAAAATATTGCTATTTTGAAGCAAAACTAGAAACTTAGAATCTAATGTGAATGTTATCCGATTTTGATCGAATAAGAATCACTCCAATTGTATTAATTTTTCACCAAAAACTTTTTTTCATTTAAATTATATTAAGATGAAGGGTATATTAGATACAGCACAGCCGAATATAACAATATTAATTGTTTTTACTGTTTTTTTTTAAATTTCAAATGCTGATGATGTATTTTAAATATATGCAATGACCATATTTATTTTTGTTTTGCCGTGTGTTGTTATTTTTTGAAGCCTTAGGTTAAATATTAAAATGGTAAATTAAGGTTTACAAAAACGAAAATAAATTAAATTGTCTAAATACAATAAGTTACGAAAAATAGCAATATATCAATATTACACTATTGTATACTTAGCTTCAAACCATTGTCAAGCAAGAATCTTAATCCGATATTATTCTACTGTATGGAATGTACTTCATATTATCATGTGATGTATTTGATTCAGCACTTGAAGTTCATTTCAATTTCAATTAAAAGGAACAAATTCTTATGTTAAGCTGTAAGTCCATAAATATTTTTGATTTGGAGAGAAAATGAATGTAATATGCCGTTAAATATAACAATTTATATAAATTTGTATTGAGTGTATGACTCAAAAATGCGGGATTTACAATAGATGTCGTATCTTTTGAACGCGGTTTTTGAGTGAGTAACACTTGGTAACACTGTCCAACAAATTTTTTTTCTCACCAAAACAAATTTGTCTACCAAAAATTTATTTTTTTTCTTTCGAGGAATAAATGCTTTTTTCATTTCCAACGTTCAAACAATGACAATTTTTATTTCCTTGATTAAAAAAATTTTTAATAAAAACTCGATGAAACAAGTATGCAGCGATTAAAAGGAGCAACATTATACTATGAAAGTTCTTTTATATTATCAATCGATGATAACCAATTTTGATTACTCTTGTATATTAGCTGCATGAATAAGAAATTTCCGTATGAAATCTATTATAAAAAAATAATATTTTGAATAACTCTCCGCATTCCACTTTTAATAAAAATAGCGGTTTTATTCAAATAAAATTTGTTTTCAAAGGACATCTACATCTAGAGCCGCAAAAACGGAAAGAGGTTTAGCATTACGTCTTCAGCAAATGCGTAGCAGTTCATCGAGAGCGGCAGAGACACCCTTTCAAGAATCGATTTAAAGTTGCCGGCATTTTATTACAATAAGTATTATGATTACAGGAATCACAAGTACATACTGATTGGCGTTTACTTTCCTTACTTTGCAGCGTTTTGAAGTTCCCTAAGGAATTCCCGGGAATGTGCTGTTCGAATGGTAAAGTTATTCTGCCGCCTGAGCTGCTACTAAGTTACATATCCGGTGCCAATCCTATTTCCAGGCACTTCCTTCAAAATATACAAATGTGCAACTCAAGCTTTGAAATGACGTAGGCTTCTCACCCACCTTTAAAGTTCAAGGCCAAATGTACCACAGAATTGGATCATTGTTTCTGCTTCCCAAAAGTGATGCGAATTTCCTTCAAATTTATTTCACTGGAAATGAAGCTACAGTAGCTATAAACGAACATACGCTATAAACGAACATGCGTGTACATTTGCAGCAATACCCTTCTGCCGAAACATTCTCAAAACAATTGTTGGACATCGGAAGTGGAAAAATTCCAATTGAAATAAGTTTTCGTTCCCGAACTTCTGCCAAATTCCAAAGTCTTACAACCAACTAAAAAAATTCTAATTGGCTGGATTAAGGTGCCACTAAAAAATAATATCAACAAACTCAATGACCCAATGATTTACTTATTTAATTTGAAAAAAGTGACATTGAAGCACACCGTTTGCTTATAATGAATGTGCTCCATCAGTTTTAACGTACGTTTCGTTGCGTTCAGAAGTGCGATTTTGATACAGAAGAAAACAATCACGCAGGCCAGGCAAAAATGTTTGAGGATTAAGAAAACTCAACAAGAGCTTGCACTATCATTGGGAGCTAATCAAGCTTCAATTTCAATAGGGTTGCGAGAAGCAAATCCAGGGAAACTGGGTACCATACGAATTATAGAATTAAGTCATCTTGAAAGACGATTTTACATGTCCGAAATGTGGCTTGAAAGCTATCAAAGGAAATTATTTTGGCGCCGAACTTGTGATGAAAAATAGATTCATTACGATAACCCGAAGCGTAAGAGATAGTACATGAAGACCTGCCAACCAGGCGAATCGACAACAAAGTCAAATATCCATGGCGCTAAGGTAATGCTCTGTATATCGTGGGATCAAAAGGATCTTATATGTATATTATGAGCTGTTCGCTTCGTTTGAAGCGATGATTGGTCGAAATATGACCAGAATATGCTGTCAGACATGAAACCGAAAAAAGGCAAACATAATTTTTTATGTAACAACAGTTTTAGGCAAATTCTCTGCGAGATGTTAAGTTTTCCCTAATTATTTTGCCACGTAAGAAACATAAGGTATACATATATAAATCATAGTGGATTTTGGCTATTTTAAAAAAAATTATAAAATTTTTTACAATTAAAAAATTCATGGAATATTTTTTTGAAAAATATGATAAAAATGCTCTTTATTGAGTTTTTGCGAAGATAAGAATTTTTCAAATAGAAATTGAATTTTTATTTATGAATATTTTTTAATAAAATTTTACAGTTATATAGATTTTACTATTGGAAATGCAAAAATAAAAACATGTTTTGAGACTTGTTATCAGGAATCCCGCAATTCCCAAACAAATTTTGAAAATTTTTAGTTTTTTTGGCTATAATTTCCATTCCATATCCATTCTAGGTTATCGGAACCCTTTACAAACTAATAAAGAACATATTTGGTCATCTAAAATGGGTTAATATATTTTGATATCGAATATGCGATTTGAGCATTTTTGCCGTAAAGTTGAATTTTACACATGAAATTACCTGTTTCCCTCGATACCCCTATGCGCTGTTATCAAAAACTGAAGTAGCCAAGGTTCAAAATTTTAAAAACCTTGTTTTCAAACGCGAATATCCTTTAATCTATAGGAGCTAATTGCTAGCTACGACGAGGTTTTTTGTACTGTAGATTGTAGGAGATCACATATATTAAGAAATAGGATCATTAAAAAATGTAACATGCCCGAGGTATATGAAATTTCATTCAAATCGGACAAACAGTTTAGAAGTTACAGATTTATTTCCCTCTCTTATCATTCTATACCACTGAGTGATTGAAATCGCTCTCTCTGGAGTAAGCTTCACTTTGGAACAGAGTATCCGATATTGGATTAATCCGTTCTTGGTCTCAAAAAATTAGCAGTTCTTTTGTACTAAAAATTTGAAAAAATCCAGCATTTTTATGTCATACACTCAATAATTGAAACATTTTATCCCATATGTCCCCCGTGAGGTTTAAAAACCGTTTCTTGGAAAAGGTAGTATTTACGCCCTTCTACTCATCCATGCTTCATATGTCAAAATCTCTGATAAATAATGCTAAGTATCATTTCTATCATCCAATATTTACCATTTAATTTTCAGTTACAAACTGAACCCCCTAACTAACGTCATTTTTAAAAACCTTCCATTATATCGAGGTGAGAAAACTGTTCGATTTTCTTTTTTAACTTATTACTCTTTGGTATGGTATTTATGGGCACCTTAAAAAAGCTAACAAAAAATGAATCGAAAATATACACAAAGAAACTACAACATTACTACATTTTCCCATTAAAAATGGTCATATTGGGTAACATTTTCTGAATTCGTATTTGAAATTTTTGCATATTAACCATATTTTCATTCTTGTAGCATTCATACATGGACATATCAAAACAAGCACATATGAGAGAAACTATGCCCAAACACATGCATACAAACAGGATAACAAATCCTCTTACAAAACAAAAATAAACAGTTTTTGGGTGTCCTTGTTTCTCTGTTTCGTTTTACTTTTTCGAATTTGGACTTTGGGAATATTGTTTTGTATGCTGGTTTCGTATTCTCAATAATAGTCATTCATTCATTCCATTCAGTATTGAATGCTATTAGTGCTGATGGCCAGGGTATAGGTTGTTATTGTTGGAAAAATTTGAATATGTTGCTAGAAAATTTGAATATTGTTTTGAGAAATAAAACTCCATATGTAGACGTATGTGTTGGCATAAGTACGGCCAGTCATTCGATTTTATAGTTAGTATTACAAACAACATACATACATATATACATATGTATTACTCTTTTGGAGCAGTTACCAATGATTCTATTTCTTGCATCACACAACGATTACTTTTATAAATAAAACACGAATGTTTGGGAATATTTCAAAGTTGATTCTGTTAGAGTTGTTGCTATTTTTAACACTTAGACAACAACAACAGCCGTTTTATATGTATATATGATGCAAATGAGCAAAACCAAAATAGCTGTTGGTAATATGCTAAATAGAAATACGCTAGATCTGTTAACTATAACAAAAATGGGAGGTATGATATATGTTAAAGTTATGTTCGAAAAAATGTGGACTAACATCATCAAGCTTAAAGCTAAGGAATTCGGTCATGAGTTTTAAATAATTTTTCTTTTTCTGTTTAACACATACATTTGTTGTCAGTCCAATAAAATAAAAATGGAGAAAATCGGGAAATATTTGAACCCGCTATTATCAAAAAATTGGAGTAGAGTGGGTAAAAATGTTGAAAATTTAATTTTAAAATGTGAATATACTCTAAGCTATAACAGATAATTGATATTTTTATAGTATCGGAACCCAAAGGAAGAAATAGGATCATTTTAAAAATGTCACGTTAGGGTGGCCCTTAATAAACGGCCAGGTTTAACATTTTCCAATTTTAGTAAAACTTTCAGAGTATATTTAGAATTATCTGGACTATAATATAGGTTTTACTTAAAATTCATAACATTAAGGAAATAGAGCTCATTCGCCAGAAATGTCCAAATAATTGGTTTTTCTCGAAAATTTCAAAATTTAAATCGCAGGTACGGAAAAACTATAAGAGATATTTTCATAATTTTTTCAAATTTTTATTCCCTATTATATTTTCAATAAATCCCAATGAGATGATCAAAAAATTCTGAAATTTGTTTAACAAAATTTTTAAAAATTTGAAAATGGAGTTTTGAATATGCCGTTAAAAAAATTAAATTTTTTTGTTCATACCTGGGAATATGTTAACGATATCCAACGAAGACAAAAACTCATATACAAGTAAATATGGATATATGTTAAGTAAAAATAAGCTTTTATTTTAATATTTCCCAAAATATGTTAATTTTGTTCATACATTTATTGTTCTAGTGCCCTGAGACACTTAATGGCATGGCGATTTTTTAATAACTTTAAAATTTTTTAATAAATTTTTGTTTTTTATATCTTATTAGAACGACAATTACGTACACATTTCTATTATTTTAAATTAAATTGCAAAAGTAATTTTCTAAGAGCAAAATTTTTACAAAAGCTGAAAAAATAATTGTTTCCCCTTGTAAATGCATATCAAAACTTCAGAGGGCTTTCGGCACGTCTTAACCCCAACCGATTTACCTACAATTTTTTTCAGGATGATTTTTTAGGTACCGTGAAATAACTCCCAAATGAAATAACTCCCCACGAAAAGATGACATAACACCCAACAAATTTTTCATACAAATTAGGACTTATTTCATTATGAAACAACTCCTAACGCATAGGGAGTTATTTCATAATTTTTTGTTGGGAGTTATTTCATAATGCAATAACTCCCAATGAAACAACTTCCAATGAAATTTTTGTTGGGTTTTATTTCATTTTATTTTGGGAATTAGGAGTTATTTCACTGTATTGGGAGTTATTTAACTTTGTTGGGTTCTACTATGCAAAAGCAGAACCCATAAATATCAAGAACTGGCTTCACTCAGAAAAATTTTTGCATTGGCGGCTTTCGGCCTGGCGCTAAGGTTTTCTACTCTGGGGTGTATCAAAAACTGGCTTCGCTCAAAAAAGTTTTTTGCATTGCCGGCCTTTGGCCGTGCGCAAAGGTTTTCAACTCTGGAGTGAATCAAAAACCGGCTTCGCTCAGAAAAGATTCTCTTTACATCGACGGCCTTTGTCAGGTTGCAACGATTTCTTAATCTGGTGCGAAATGAAAATCGGCTTTCTGAAATAATATAAAACCTTTCTGCAATGCAAAAAACTTTTCTGAGCGAATCCAGTTTTTGATACACCCCAGAGTAGAAAACCTTAGCGACCGACAGAAGGCCGGCAATGCAAAAAACTCTTCTGAGCGAAGCCAGTTTTTGATACACCCCAGAGGAGAAAACCTTAGCGACCGGCCGTAGGCCGGCAATGGAAAAAAAATTGTCTGAGTGAAGCCAGTTTTTGACACATCCCAGAGGAGTAAAACTTTGCGCTATGCCATAGGCCCGCAATGCAAAAATTGTTTGGTAAGCGAAGAATAATTTCACTTTTGAAGTTTCTTTTTTTAGATTACATAAATAAATTGCTTCGGATTGGGAATTATTTCATTTCTATTGGGAGTTATTTCGCTTTTTTGGGACTAATATTTTTAAAATTATGAAACCGCCGATTATTGGGAGTAATTTCATTTTACCCTTTGGTAGTTATTTCATTTTTCAAGTTTGGGAATTATTTCATTTTTGATGGGAACTATTTCATAGGGAGTTATTTCATTGGGAGTTATTTCATTTGGGAGCTATTTCACGTTACCGATTTTTTACCAATGTTCACCAAACTGGGGGGTTAGAATGGCCAAAATGTAACTTTCGTTTATTAAGGGCATCTGGTGAACCCATGAGGTTCAAACTCAAAACTTATACTCGACAGCACTTCACCTCTGCCCACATCATTGAAATCGGACTAAGCATCTAGAAGTTACAGATTTATTTCACTCTATTTTCTTTTCTATACCATTGTGTGACGGTACAAAGCTGTCATTTATATCAAATTAAATTCCAAAACTAGTTGTTAGTAATACGTATTTAATATATATCAAGTTTTACAACACATCTCGATAAGCTAACGTTTAGCTGAATTATTTGCAAGTAATTATCACTTGGCGCAAAGTGATCAACCACTGACCGAACTCGAAAGAGTATTAGCGACTATGCAGAGTATATTCTTTCCAGTTCGTGCAGTTAAAAGGATTTTATCGAATCACAACGTAAATAAGTCACCAGGGCCAGATGGCATTTCATCGCTAGTCATGAAGCAGTGATCTCCGACGTTAGCGCGTCCATTAGGTAACCGTTTCAGCACTTCATATTGTTCCGGCGTATTTCCTTTATGTTGGAAGGTTGCTAATATAACGCCAACTACTAAAAAGTGAGAGGTTAATAGCCCTGGAAATTACCGTCCAATAGCAATTTGTTTAGATTTTTCCAAAGTTATGGAGAGTATGGTAAACTACCAACTTGTTAATTATTTCGAGTTCATAACAACCGCCAGTAAGGCTTTCGTTGAGGACACTCTACGGGAGACTTGCTGTCTTCCTATTGGAAAGATGGTGTCGTTCCATTCACAATTTTGGCGAAAGTAATGTGGTGACTCTAGATATTTCCAAGGCATTGATAAAGTGTGGCATGGTGCTCTTTTATTAAAACTTATTGCTTTTGGTGTCGGTAATAACTTCTCTCGATTTATATCGAGCTTACTCAGGGAGTTGTTATGGGATGTTATCAAACCAGTTCAACATAAATTAAGAGATACCGAAAGGCTCCCTTCTTTCTCCTACTCTATTTCTTATTTTTCTAAACGAACTTCTGAGTCAAACTTTTTAAGATGCCAGCAAAATGTTCCATTCATATTCATTCAGTTATGGACCAAGGCTATCGAAGATTGGGATAATAAGGCAAAACTTGAATGATTCCCTTTGAGACCATGTGCAAATCTCTTAATGAGGTCGTGAGAATAGGGTCACTATCAAAGCTTGAAAGATTCAGTGTTGAATGTTGACACCAAAACGAACGATAGATCATTGCTCCTCATCTGTATTTATAAGTGGAATAAATATTATGGAATCAGACGCTCTTGATGTTCTTCGCATGAGAATATAATTTGATTCCCGCTGGTCTAAACAGCATTCAAGTCGAAAGAAGCATTCAGGCATAGTTTACTGCATCTGATTTCCTTACTAAATATTTACAACAATGGAATTATATCTAGAAAATTTCTGGATTTTATAAATATCTAGTTTTATGGAATCGGCATTAAGTGCACTGAGTGAGTTTAGTTTTCGAGTAGACTTAGTGTGAACCCCCAAAAATCGGAATTGATTCAGGGATAATGCAATATAAAATATTATACTCGAATCTAAACATTCAGAACAGGATTAATAAGGACTATGCGGCCATCTACTCCTGCAAAAGGGCAATTGGTACTAGCTTGGGTATTATGCCGAAGGGTGCCAATTGGATCCTCAATGCAGTTGTTAAACCCATAATGTTCTATAGAGTTTTGGTGCGGTGGTACGTCTTAGGTAATGTTACTCACCAAAAGGCCGTTGAACGAGTTATAGGGACTGTATGATTACTAGTTACCAGTGAATTTGATGGTGATACAAATGGCACTCAACTCTGCTGGCTGTTCGTGATCTGGACATTCTATGATACTGAATTACTATGGGCATTTACATAGTAATGTCGATTATTGCCTCGCAAAACCTAGGGATTTCCATATTATAATCCCGAATAGGGATCTATGGCAGCGCGGACTCTTCTCCCCTGATGATGTCATAAGGATATGTACTGATGGCTCTAAGGGGCATTAGGGTTGGTGGAGGTTTCTATATTGAAAACTTTGGGATAAAATCCTACTTTAAGCTATCTAACGTCTGTACGGCTCTTCAGTTGGAAATTACTGTCATTAAACGTGAATTAAATTGGCTGAGATATTGTCGAATATCTGGTGATATATGTATATTTACTGATAGCAAGACTGCCGCTGAGGGAATAGCGAGTGTCTTTACGACATCTAGGTTAACCTAGGAATGAGATAGCGAGACATTCTACGATATCGCTTACTTTGGTCCCTGGGCACGATGGAGATCAAGGTAATTGTACAGATGAATGAGGAGGCGATCTGGTATTTCCTAGTTAAATGCAAGATGAATGTTCAGCAGAAACTATATGATACTGCTCAAAACTGGTGAATGAACCTTCATGTGGTACAACGATGTCGACTTAGCCCGTATATGATGCCAACAGAACGAATCTACTTAAGGAATTCCGTCATGAGCAAATAATGCTAATTGTCTCCTTTATTATAGGATACTGTATAATTGGGATAGATGCTAGAAGACTAGGTCTACTGTACAACGACTATTGTAGAAGCTGTCATAATGAAGAAGATGAAGAGACTGTGTATCACCTTTTCTGCCAAAACCCGGCTCTGATAAACCTGACCTAACGTATTCTCGGAACTCCATTCCTATTATGCTTGGATTAGCTATCAAGGATGAATCTTCTCTTTCATCAGGGAATCTGGTTGTTGTTGTAGCAGCCTGAACAATTTTACGATATTTAATCTGGGGGTTATGCAAGAAATTGTGCTACTTCTGCTAGGTGAGTTCATAAATCTACTGGAAGCAGTGCAGTAGGGCTGGCTGGACAGTTGAAAATGGGGGACCCCCTGACCACATGCTGGGCATAAGTTGAGGACGCCACGGTCTATAACGGACCAGAAGGCATTAAGCCTGTTGCTCCAGCCTGATGCAATTTACGCGGCAGAATCTTCTGGGCGTCTACTATCGGTGGTGGGCGACCTCCGTGGAATTGATGGCGTCTCTATGAATGTCGTTCAAAGCTGTCTTCTACGAGCTGCGATCAAATGAATCCTGCAAATACCTCTGTATGCTCACGTCGTATTTTCTAGGGTCCTGTCTGACATGCCTCAGGGGAGACTCCAACTGTGTGATGTTGAAGTTTGGATGACTTCTCCGGCGACATCCCAGAACGTTCTTAAGGCTGCATTTTGACAGCTTTGAATAATTCTCCACTGAGTATTACTTAATGAAGGCGACCACACTGGAGCAGCATAGTTAACCACTGGCCGACCAATCGTCTTGTAGGTTGCTAGCAAGGTTTCTTTGTCCATACCCCAAGTGCTGCCGGCTAGTGCCTTGAGGACCTTGTTCCTATTTCGCAGTTTATGCGTGTTTGCAGTGGCGTGAGCTGAGGAGGTAAAAAGGCTATCAAAAGTGACACCCAAGATTTTCGGTTGGTTCACTGTCGGAATTTTTACGTCGTCGACCATGATGCCTAAGTTGAGTTTTACCTCCTTCGTTCAGGTGGTGAAGAGAGAATATTCCCACGACAGCCGGTTCTACGTACCGGAATGACCTGAAGATCTTCGGCCAAGGGCTGTCAACCCAGCAACGACAACTATAAAATTTTTAGTTTTGGAGCTGCACCTTCAGATATTGCTGTTCCATTGGTTTAACCGCGCCGGAGATGGTTTAACTCGGAGACAACTGAAGTATTGTAAATACCCTGCTGTTTACCACTTGGGTATCACAATGGGATCAGATTTGAATGGACCCAATGCTTAACGAGTGGCTACTCGTGAAACCTAACCTAACCTACACCAATGGAATTTGAAGCCGGTACTTCAAATGGGCCGGTGCTTCTATTTTAGAGCTTCTCGACCTCGTACAGAAGAGGGTCAAGGTGACTATTGATGACAGTAGGGAATCCAACTCTATTGTTTCGCTGGAGCATCGACGCAATGTGTTTTGCTTTCTTCAAATAGGTATTACTTTCGTATCCATTCGCCAAAGTGATGCACGACAACATCGAAAAAAAAATCTATTTTAAAAGAATACAGTTTATACTTATATACTGGGGATAGGGTATCATATGGTCGGGCGTGACCGGTCATAAATTTGTATTTTTTTTTGCTGTAATTAATTTTTTTTTAAATCTTGCTACTTTTACTCAAAAATGAAATTTTACATGCTTAGAACATTTTTCGATTATGACTTTTAGATGTGGTATTTTAGACCTTGGGAACATCGATATAAAAGTTCAAATTAAGGCAATTTAAGTCTGATCAAATTTCGTTATCCTTTACATACCATTACCGAAAAAATCAAAAATGCAGTTATGGATAAAATATCATTCCGAATCAATTAAAATTTACAATACATTTAACCTCTTACCTTAATAAAAATTACAAAATTTACACTCTTTATTAATTTTTTGTGGGCCACTGTATTCTCACAATCGTAGAATGTTAAAATTTGTATAAGTTATTTCTGTACCTAAAAAAACTGAATTTGGAGCCTTTCTAATGTACTATACATAACTATATGAGTACCTTTTTATACACATAGGACTCGAAAGTGGGAATATGTGCATTTAGGCTCCCCCTTTCCTTCCATATTACTTTTATGTTTTAAGTTATTCCATTGGTAAAAGTTTATGCAAATTTTCTCAAAAACACACAACTGCCAGCAGTCTATCTACTACATATACAATTCTCATTTAGTTATTTCTTCCCTCTATTGTCTGTTCTGAAAACAGCAACGCAAACATTTGTTCTC
Organism: Calliphora vicina; assembly: GCF_958450345.1. Lineage (NCBI taxonomy): Eukaryota > Metazoa > Arthropoda > Insecta > Diptera > Calliphoridae > Calliphora > Calliphora vicina. Next base: position 82,407,857 of record NC_088784.1, read on the forward strand.
GACACAGTGCTGATTCGTACATTCAATACATACATTCAAACTTTTTAAACAAAAATCAAAAAACAAAAAGGAGGATAAAACTGGTCATTTAAGTCTTGAGGCTATTTTTGACAACTGTCAAAAATAATAGAACGTTTTTTCTTTGCATTTGTTAGTGGTGTATGTGTTAATTTTCGATGAAATTGTTTGGAGTAGAGGTTGAGTTCGAGGTTAATAAATGCAACAACCTCCTATTTCTATTATACTTTAGCAATAAGTTTTTTTTTTTGTTCTTTTTTTGCATAATAGTGTTACGTTTTGAAAAACCTAGCAATTTATATGCTGATGAATATTCAATAAAAATGCATTTTTGTTTGTTGCCATTTACAAATTGAAATCTAGAGGAAATTAAAAAATTCGGGGAAATGATGAAATTGAAATTTTTTCCATTAAATAAATGTAGGTAGTAGTATTAGTATATGTATATGTGTATATATCAGTTTGAACCTTGGGGAGGTTAATGACAATTAAAACGTGCCATGATATTTCGTACTGTTCATTTAGTTATTGAAGTTTCTACAAAGTTGTTCTTAAGAAATATATATGCATTAGGTTGGCACTTATATTGGACAATTTTGACTTTAGGTAATCCCAAGATCTAAATCAAATGCTGAAGATTTGAGCTAAATCAAAAAACCGAAGTCGATATAGCCATTTCCGTTTTACCTATTTTTGGTTAGAACGATTTGAAATTGGCGAATTTCGGGGAAATATATTTTTTTTCCAATTTATAATTGCAAACCTAGTACATAGGTTTTGAAGGACTACATTAATACAAGTTGGTTGGTCAATGAATAAGTGTTACTATTGATTAAGTTCTTGTTTTTAAATTTTAAAATTTTCTGCCGACAATACAAAAAAACATGATTTTTTGCACAAAATGTACGCAGCAAAAGCAATTTTGAAATAGTTTCTATTCAAATACATATCAAGTATTCAAGTGGTTTCCACTATTTCATAGTTGAGTCATGTATTTATGTATTCAATTAAAATAAATATTAAACATATAGGAACGGAAGGAAAAATTTCGATCAAAATAATTAACTTATTAACATTTACTACAAAATTTAAAGTTCTCCAGAATTTCGAAATGCGCTTTAGTTTGATTTTTATATAAGTCCAAAGTTTATATTTTTTAATAGATGCGTGATAAATACCTAAAGAAAATACCGTTAGAATTATAAGTGATATTTTATAACTTTTGATCTCATATTAAAGCTAATGAATGAATCGTAGATTTCAAAGTTTTTTTCTAGAAATCCGTTTCTCATCAAAACTAAAATAGTTCTTAAACAAAGAATATCTCAAAAAAGGTATTTATCTACCTTTTTCCTAAAATATGAGTCATTGCTCTATCAAAACATATATAAATTTTAGAATTGTACCCTGGGGGTTCTGAAGATATTTTTAATTTATAGATTTATAGATAGTTATTGAAATCCTTTCTATAACTACACTTTTTGTCAGAACTTGAAAAGCAACCTAATGGGGACTGTAGACCTAACTGAGGACATACTAATACCATTTTCAAAGATTTAGAAACACCCTCAAAATTTTGAGTTATTAGGAAAAAACTGTTTTAGGGTAGGTCGTGGTATTTTTAGTATCTCTAACTCACACATTTTAAGACTGATTTTAAAATATTAAACAATTATGGAGACGAATAGACTTAGGCTTTCATAAATTGTATATTTTATGCATATATTCCAAGAAATTATGTAAGTTTTTATAAGAAGTTTTGGATTTTGTATATTTTTTTCGTAATTTTTCAAATTCAACAATAGGTTTTTTAATTTCTTTCTAAGAAAACCAATTTTTTTTGCACAGTGCCTTCAAGACAACTTTATATAGAAACAAGTAAGGGAGCTATATTCGGCTGTGCCGAATCTTTTATACCCTTCACCAAATTATACTTAAAAATATATTTTTTTTTAAATATTTTTATTTAAACAAAATCCAAATTTTTTTATTTAATGTTTTAAAATTTAAAAAAAAAAAATTTTTTCCGAATTTTTTTAAATTTTTTTTTTTAAAAAATTTTTTTCAAAATTTTTTTTTTAAATTTCTTTAATTAATTTTTTTGGAAAAGGAATTTATGACAAAAAAAAAAAATTTGATGAAAAAAAAATTCGGGTTAAAAAATATTTTTTTCCGATTTTGACCCATTGTATGTCCAACTTACTATGGTCTTATATACGTCGTTGCAAAGGTCTTTGAAATATCTATCATTAGATATCCATATTGTTTATATTAATGACTTACTAATCCAGATATAGGTCAAAAATAGGTAAAAAATCGAGGTTGTCCTAGTTTTTTCCTTATATCTCAGCCATTTGTGGACCGATTTTCTCGATTTTAAATAGCGACCGAGCCGGAAGTATGAATCGTGGATGTAAGTTATTTGGTGGCTTCGGAAAGTTGATTTCAACACACAGATGGACATGGTTATATCGATTCCGCTATCTATAACGATCCAGAATATATATACTTTATGGGGTCGCAAATGAAAAATGTGGAAATTACAAACGGAATGACAAACTATATATACCCTTGCCACTCATGGTGAAGGGTATAAAAAACGACACATTATATGTTAAAATCAGGGACATAACTGTTATAACCAATATTGGAAAAAATCCTGAAATAATTGTTTATCAAGAATTTTTTAAAAATGGTCCCTGAATAACAGTTAAAAATAACCAATATTATTTTGGTCTTTGGTAACCCTTATAAACGATTTTTATTTTATTTGGTCTTCAATAACCATTATGAAATATTTTTATTTTTTTAGGTCTTTAATAACCATTATAAAAGATTTTTATTTTTTTTGGTCTTCAATAACTATTATTAAAGATTTTTATTTTTTTTGGTCTTCCGTAAACATTATGAGTACCAACAAAGTTTTTTGGTCGCATGGACCTGGTTTTCTTGTATTTTAAAATAGACAGAGAAAGATAAATTGGTTCAGAATTTCATAAGAATCAAGAATATTTATGATTAAAAACAGTTTTCTTTTAAAATGTGCAATATGTGGGAGCTATGACTAATTATGGACCAATCGGCATAAAATGATGTGACATGTCTTCTGTATATATGAAAGTTATTTGTGCTAAATTTTATTTTAATACCAACTTTTTTAAGAAATCTATACTCGTTAAAATGCTTTTCGGAAGTGGGCCTTGTATGGGAGCTATGACTAATTATGGACCAATCGTCACAAAATTTAGTAGTGAGAGTTCGGCTTATATAAAACTTATTTGTGCTGAATTTGGTTTTGATATCTATATAACTAAGATATTTATGAGGGTTTATCTATTTTCAGATAGGACAATCGTATGGGGGCTAGGATAAATAATAGACCGATTCTAACCAAATTCAATAGACTTCGTCCTTGGGGCGCTATACGCTATATCACTATGGTGGTGTAGGGTATAAATATTTGTAATGGCTGTAGTCTATCGAAGACCAAAAAAATAAAAATTTTTTATAATGGCTATCAAAGACCAAAAAATTAAAAATCATTCATAATGGTTATTGAAGACCAAAAAAAATAAAAATCTTTCATAATGGTTATCAGAGACCGAAATAAATAAAAATCTTTAATTATGATTATTGAAGACCAAAAAAAATAAAAATCTTTCATAACGGTTATCAAAGACCTAAAAAAATTAAAATTTTTCATAATGGTTATCATAGACTAAAATTTGTTTGAGTTATTTATAATTGTTATTATGGGACCTATTTTTTTGCAGTTATTTTTTCTATAACCAATTGCTTATTTAAAAAAAAATAACAGTTATTTCGGGTCCCTGGTTAAAATCGGTTTATATTTGAAAATGTTATTAAACTTTTTCGAAAAAAGTTCGAAAAAATTTACCTTATAAATTAAAAACTATACAAATAGTTTTATACCCTACACCACCATAGTGGCGAGTGTATAATGCATTTGTGCAGATGTTTGTAACGCCCAAAAATATTAGTCCAACAACCACTTTAAAGTATACCATTCGACTTAGAATTACTTTTTGAGTCCGTCCGTCAGTCTAGCAATTTTGAAAATATTTCGATAAAATTTGGTATATACAATTTTTTCTCCTAAAAATTTTGGTATACACATCAAATTCAACATAAATAACTTTCATATATAAATCACACGACCTAATTTCATGGTGATTGGTCCATAATTGGTAATAGCTCCCATATAAGTCCCACTTCCAAAAATCTCCCACGAATATAAATTATTGCAATTTTAAAAGAACAATGTATTTGCTCATTTACTTAGTGTAGGGTATTACATGGTCGGACTTGACCGACCATACTTTCTTACTCCTTTTTAATTAAAATGGAATATTGTCAAGTGAATTCAAAATGTCATAAACTAAAAAATTTGTTAATTGTAGAAGATTATGTACAATGACTTTAACGTCGTATAATTCCTAAACTAGGAAAGAGCAGACAAAAATTATAACTTTTTTCGGCTTGTAAAAAATTATCAAAATACAAGCAATTGTCGTGATCTTGGTTTACACGAGATACTGATACGATTGCGACTTTAGTTAGATTATTGGATTCGGTAGCTAGTTTTTTAGTTAACTCCACTAAATTTTGATTTGAATGAAAATTTTCACACACTTTATTAGAATAATCGCGGAATACTGATAACAAATGAAGACAATTTAGCATTAATCGTGCTCTTTTAATTCATTTGTAATAATTTGTTGCTGATACAAATTTTTGATAAGATAAATGCAGTAATGATACAAATATGTAAACAATAAATACTAAAGAGAAAATATCGTTAAGACGAAAACAAAATATGTATATTTTTAGTATTCAGTCCAATTTTCTCATGATAACAAAATACATTATTTTATAAAAATGTAGACATTTTTTTTAGTAAAACATGTCGAGCTCTAACACCGAAAATATCTTAAACAACAAAATATTTGATTTTAGTTTTTTAAAGCAAATCGATCATTTAGGATATTTGACTTAATCTGTTACAAATTTCATAGGTAAACAAAGCTTAGATGAACATTGTCCATTTGTTTACATGGAATGCAAGCAATGACAAAAAGACTTATCCTTAGTTGTTGTTATGCACTTAAGATACATAAAACATTATTTGCATTATCTGCTAAATTTTCATAGCTTTATTTTCAAAAGTGTCATTTACAATTTAAGACAGTCAAGTTGCGAAAATCAAAAATTTCATATGCCCCTAAAAAATATTGAATAAACTTATTATGTTCAGAAGATAGCCCTTCAAAGTTTTAAAAAAACAGACCATTATAAGGTAATTTAGTCCGCTTTCAGAAAACTAGGTAACGGATCGTCATTATTTTTGATTCCATTGATGAATCTATTTATTAAGATAAGAATAACAAATTGTACTGTTTGTTTTGAGTTTGTCCAGGTAAATCTATATTTAATAACTATCCATTTTTTCAATATTTCTCAACTTTGATGAAAAATCAAAAAAAAACTATAAATTTTTATATTTGGCATATTTTCAAAATAAGTCCTTTGATAATTCCTTTACCTAATGCAAACATTTTTTTAAATGTAAAATTTTGAAAAATAAATATGTTTTCAAAAATGTGTTGCATGCGTTTTTGGGCATCCGTGAACCCCATTAGATATACCTTCTTTTAGGGATTGTGAGCAATATTTTACAAAAAAAATAAAATAAATGAAAAAAAATTATATTTTTTCTTACGAAAAATTTAAAAAAAAAATTTTATATCTTATCTGGAATAATTTTAAATCATTAAATCAAAAAGAAACAAAAATAAAAAATATTTTATTTTACTTCCCATAAAATTGATTTTTCTATAAATTTCAACTCAGCTAACCCATAAATAGGCACCCAAGAGAAGCCTTTTCAAATACTCATTTCATAGGCTGATCAATTACACTATACAAACAATAAATTTTGATAGAGGAGACAAAAAAAAAACACACGTGTATCGGCGTTTTGAAAGTTTACATCTGTATTTCATTTGAGGGGGGGTTAACTCTGGCACATTCTTATTATTAGTCTTCATAAGAAACCATATCGCACACCCACACTGTGGTTCCAAATCGAAATCTAGGTGGACAAAATTATGAAAATCGGTATCTTCAGAATTTGGAAAAACTATGTTTTTTCGGAAGCTGACAATCTGCTCTCCTCCAATACAAATGGGTTTTTCAATTGGACATTTCATTTTCTCGACAGAAGCGCCAGAAGTTAAACAAATTTTTAATCATATTCTCGTTAATTTTTTTTAATATTTTACTGATTTACTAAATTAGATATATCTCAATTGTTTTACCATATAGAAATTCATACTTCAAAACATAGATAAACATTGATATAGGCTTTTATTAAGTGTATATCTTATATTTATGAGCCTCCATTTTCCTGTTATAGTCCTTTCAACTGGGTTCTCAAATATACTGTTATTTTTTTTTCTAAGAATGTTATATAGCTTGCCAAAAAAAAAAAAGACCGTCGAAGCCCGTCCAATTACTATATACATCATTTAAAGAAACTTCTGGGGAATGTCTTTGTAAAAAAATTGTAGCCGCCAGCACCCGCCGAAATACTTTTTTTTTAATTTTTGCGGAATGGAATTTTTAGAAATATTTCTTTATTTATTATTGATTTTTATATAAATAGACCCTACTGTAACTTGAAATATAGTAAATACATATATTTTTAAAAATTTAGTTTCAGAAACACATGAAAACGTATTTTTTTTAAATTTTTTATTAACGATTTTTATATGTATATCTAGACCCTACTGTAACTTGAAAAAAAGTTTATATTGATCTCTTAAACATTTTTTTTGGAATCGGAGATACCAATTCTATATAAAAAAAGCGCCAAATAATTTTGTCCACCTAGATTATGATTTGGAACCACAGTGATCCAGTTCAAAACTGACACAACTCAAAATTAATTTGTCGGGTAATATAAACCCGAAAAATTAATTTTACGCTTAAATTATGCACAATACACTTGTTTATCTATACAAACGATATCAGTGTATTATGTTGTTGTTAACTGTTGCTATAAAAAATACTTATGTTTTTCATTATATTTCAATTGGTACATATTTATTTTCGATTTCTGAAAAATTAAATTTTTGAGTTGTGTCACCTTTGAACTGGGTGTGCGATATGATCCTTACATTTTAGGTATAAAATGTGTTCAGAAAATTTATGTAAAATGTTACAAACTCCATTAAAACAGAGATTTAAGGGGTTAAAATGTTCTGAAAAAAAATTATACGTGAAATTTGACTATAAGTCCCTGAATACATCGAAATGAAAAATTCAACCAGATAGTCAGAAATAAGACATAACAAAAGAGAGCATAGGGTTAATTTCGCATTTATTAAGAATTCTATTTTAAAATTTCACGGATAATATTTTGCGGAACATTTTAACCCCTTAAATCTCTGTTTTAATGGAGTTTGTTGCTCTTTTTTAAAAGAAGGACAAAAAAGCCCATGCCTTAAAGATTTAGAGGGTTAACATATTCTACAAAAATATTCTCCGTAACATTTTACATAACTTTGCTGAACACATTTTATACCTAAAATGTAAGGATCACATGGTTTCTTATCACGATTAACAATAAGAATGTGCCAGAGTTGGGAAACTTTAAACCCCCCTTCAAATAAAATTCCTCTATCAAAATTTATTGGTCAGTGTTATCTAACCATAAGCCTTTTATATTTTTTGATTTTCTCTTTTGGTTCAAAATTTATGATTTTTGCAAAGAAAAAACTCAAATGACGCCACTGTGCATCGTATTATATATTATTAGTATTAAAATTATTTTAAAGAATTAATTCTTTTGAATGACAGAGTTTCAACAAGTGTACACGAAATTTAAAACATGAAATCTACCTGAATATGCATTATCACATAGATACAAAAAGAATTTGTGTTTATTATTCACATCTTTATTGGTCTTACCCATGTGTGTTTTCTATTCGTAAACAAAGAATTTCAGCGAATTAAGTAAACGACAATAAATAAAACAACAAAGAAAGTATAGTCGGTCAACTCGGACCATAAAATACCGTATACTGAATAGATGAGCAAATAACTTTTCTTTAAAAATATCAATAATTTTTTTTCCATGTGAAATTTCAGGAAGTGGGCATTATATGGCAGCTATGGTTAATTATGGATTAATCAGTAACAAATGTTTAAATATGATTTTTATACCCTTCACCTTCGTGAGAAGGGTATATATAAGTTTGTCATTCCGTTTGTAATTTCTACATTTTTCATATCCGACCCAATAAAGTACATATATTCTGGATCCTTATAGATAGCGGAGTCGATTAAGCCATGTCCGTCCGTCTTTCTGTTGAAAATAATTTTCTGAAGACCCCATATGTCAGACATGCTTTCGAGAATTTTGCTATTTAAAATCAGCAAAATCGGTACACAAATGGCTGAGATATGAGGAAAAAACCAAGACCACCTTGATTTTTGACCTATATCTGGATTACTAAGACATTAATATAGACAATATGGATATCTAATGATAGATATTTCAAAGACATTTGCAACGACGTATATAAGACTATAGTAAAATGGATCAAAATCGAAAAAAAAAAATTTAACCCGAATTTTTTTTTTTTACAAAAAAAAATTTATATAACAATCGAAAAAAAATTTTTTCCAAAAAATTAAAAAAACAACAAATTTTGAAGTATAATTTGGTGAAGGGTATATAATATTCGGCACAGCCGAATATAGCACTCTTACTTGTTTTTATATAAAATTTATTTGTGGAGGAATTTGTGTGGAGAACTAGATAAACCAGATAGTTATGTCAAAAAAGTCCTATTATGGGAGAATATTTATATGGAGGTCAGGTAAAATAATGTACTAAATTTCACCAGTTTTAATAGGCTTCGTCCTTGGGCAGATATATGTGTCAAATTTTATCGAATTATATTCAAAACTGCTACCATTACTTTGTGCACAAATTTTACATGGACAGCCAGACGGACGGACATCGTTACATCGACGCTAAAAGTGAGTCTCAGTCCATTGGAATAATACTTTATTGGACTAATACATTTGGACGTTACAAACATGAGAACCAACGCAATATATCCTCGCCACTATAGTGGTATTTCTAAGAGTGCACAATATGTATTACACATTTCAAATAATCTGCGTTTTAAAATAAATACGAACTACATTACATTGGGCGGTATGTACAATTTATGTTAGTGAAGAAAACCTTTAAAAGAAAACAAATAAAATCTCTATAAATAGCTATTTGTTTGTAAATTATATTGAATGTAAATATGCACAAAGAAATGGGAGAAATTACAAGCCAGATAGTGTTCAGTTTGTGATACGAACTATATTTGCTTAGGCATGATAAGGTTTTAAAAAGTCGACCAATGACTTATCCTTTATGTCTAAGCAAAATACTATACAAATAACTAAACAGCTGATAAGAAACTCAAACCACAATAGAGAGACAAACGCAAGTAGTACTAAGAAATCATTCAGTAGAGACGGTTTAGCTACAAGTAAATACGCATTTTTTAAAAAAAAAAAAAACAATAATAAACTATGAAAAAATTTAATAAACTAATCATTTTGTTTATGACAATGGTCATCATGGTCACAGCTTATGAACCAATTACACATAAATCTGTAAATACGACTGCATCTGACATAAAACAAACAGCCCACATTTCACCGGATATTGTCAATGAATTTAAAGATTTTGAAAATTTAATACCCACCGCCACCGTAGATGAAATTGTAGCCAAACACTATTTGGTCGATGGAAATTTTCGCACAGCCTTTAAATATTTGCGCAGTCAAGAATTTGCCAAGCTGCAGAGACAACTTTTGGATATACCAGAAATTATAGATATTTTAGAATTTCTACATCTAACGACTGCAAATGCCACAACGAGGCATATGGGTGCAACTAAAATGACAACAGGCCAAGTCAAGGCATCATTGTATGATTATAATGATGTGAATGCTGACGCCAACGTTGATAATAGAGTCGACAAAATGACCACTAATACTGGCACCACCACCACCATCATCTCCAAACCCAATACGATGGCTATTGAAAATGTAAAAGAAGTATTGAACAAACGACCACAACAGTTCGAAATGGCAGAGAAGAACAACAAATATGTTGCTAGAGATGTTGTTGTTGTTGTTGATGACGATGCAAATGCAAATGCTGTTGCAAAAATAGCTAACGAACGTCAGCCATTAGTGCGTATTGTTTTGTTGCAGGATTTCGAGGTTAAAGCGAAGGTTCACACTGAGGGCCATCACAATCAGCATCATTATCATCATAAATATCATCGTCAATGCAATAATAATTATCATCATCATGGTTCACTGGGGACATTTACAACATTTGTAGAAGAAATTTTACAACATCTACCACATTCTGCGTACCAAAATATGATTAACGATAAATGCAAGAAAAATGCAAAATTTGGCGAATTCTACAAGGCTTTAAGAAGTCCAGAATTTAAGCCGTTGCTTGAGCAGGCCATGGTAAGTAGTATTGAATTTGTAACACAAAATTCCACTAAATTATTTTCTTTCATTTTAGTCATCTGCCAATATTAAGAAAATTATACAAATTCTTAGCTCTCATGATGTGGATGTTAAATCTTTGGAACCCATAGCCTTAAAAGTCATCTCCTGGGGTCCCAATCTATAAGTAAATAAATAGTTTTACAAGTACTTTAAGCATATTTTTTTCTATTAAATATTTTCATTTAATTTTTGTAACAAGTATATAATTATGGGTTTAAATAAACGCTTATAGATGTCTGCAAAGTTTTCCTCTATTTTTTTTCATTTCCACCTGAACAGACTTTATTTTATTTCATATAAACAAACAAGCATACACCTACCCCCTGCCTGCACTTTGTTAAGTTCTTGCAAAGATTTTCTTGCTTGCTTGGTATTTTTCTGTTTTATTAATATTTCTTTAATAAACATTGTAGCCATCGATGCTTGGAAAACTTTTAACCTTAAAAGTGAAATTAAGTAAATAAAAACTTTGGCACAAGCCAACCTCAGGTATTGTATCTACACCTTTATATTTAAGCAAGTTGAAATTGTTATTTTCAAACACAAATATGAAAAGAGTTTAAAATAGTGCAGGTATGTGCCATCAGTGGTGGTATTTATATGTCTGCAAGAGTGCAGAGTTTTATTTTGATTTTACATGTATCCAATATTTTTTGTAATTGATATTTATCAGTAAAATATAAAAAAATAATTACTATTTTTGACTCAAAAAACTAAAATTTTGTCTTTTACAAGCCCGACTGGTTTCCAACTATGTAATACTAGGTCATAATGTATTTTTTTCTATAATTGTGAAAAAATAAAAGATTTACAAGCCCTAAAACCCTTATTGGTTGGATATGAAGAGTTTTGTGAGAATATTTGTCAATAGTGGGGGAAACGAAAAAAAATTTGGAAATAAATCTGTAACTACTAAACCGATAATCCGGACTATAGAGGAGGTGTAGCTGAGTTTAAGTTTTGAATTTGGACTTTAAACACTTACGTGGGGCGAAGCCTCAAGGCCAAAAAGTGGGGTATCTAGGGTATATGAAAAATTAAAAATGATACCAAATTTTTGTTTTCGATCCTATTTGAAAGATCTCTAGAAAATGTTTTTTTATACAATACTTTTTTCAAAAATAATCTTAGCTGATTTTTTTTGAGAATATTTTGGTCTTTAAAATTCAATAAATAAAAAATGCTTTTTTTTAAATTTTTGACTCTATTGACGGTACCAAGGCATGGGCTATAAATTCTCTTTGCAAAATGCAATAAAAGTTTTGTTTATGTATCGTTTTTGATGAAATTGTAAAATTATAAAAACATTTTTGATCAAAATTCAAAAGTGTAAAAGAAATTAATGAAATTAATCCCACAATTCCCAAAAACTTATCAAAAATCCCAAAAATTTTAATTTTTTGACTTCTAACTCTATTGACGGTACGAGCTATAAATTCCATTTGCAAAATATTTAGGAACATATTGTCTCATACAAATGAGGTTTTAATTATTTGAACGTAGCTATTCGATTAGAGAAAATTTTTCATAAATTGAAATTTACATAAAAAATAGGTCTAATTCGGGTGGCTCTAGACCTCGCAGTAATAGATATTTTAAAATTATTTTTCTTCTGTAGTTTTTCCCAAAATTTTACGTTTCTAAAAAATATAAACACATTATTTATTTTGTTTTTATTTTCTGTATAACTAAACATTAACGTAAGTACTTTTTTCGAAAACAATTCGTGAAAAAAATACTTTAAAATTTTTTTTAAATGCACGTAACTTTAGACTGAGCATAGGTTTTTAAACAATTATTTCTAAAGAATATTAATAAATTTGTTGTTACTTCAAAAAATGGTCCCATAAAATTCAAAAAAAAAACTCAAACCAGCTGGACCATGTCACAACAATATAAGGTATACTCAGTAGAAAATAAATTCTCAATTATACAATTCTTGTAACGTCAAGCAAAAGAAAATATGAAAAAAATATGAAAGTGAATCAGAATCAAAGTTTGACGTTATAGGGATAATTATTGAAAACTCTCCCTAGTGATACTACCTTCTACAATTATTGTATCATGAGCTGGACTATAACTTTATTCTACAAAAATGATCTACTCGACATGCCTTTTCAGAATTACAGGGTCGCTATTCTGTTCCAATCAAAATGTCTTAATTAGTTGGACAGTGTTATTAACATTTATTTTGGTCAATCATTTCGTAGTTTCATAATATAATAGTTTTATTATTTTTTCAAATATGTAGCTTTTATGTTGAAACATTTGTACAATATAAATATACTCAAAGTATTGGCCATTGTTAGCTATGATATTTTTCAATATTCATGGCAACATATGGATTTCGAGCCAAAATAACTCCTTATCTTTTGTGACCAATCCTTCAAACGAATCAGTTGAGTTTCGTACAGATTCCCTGTGATGGACGACCAGATTTCAGCAACTCATAATAGATAGGATAATTTTGCAGCCACCAAATACAGAGAATGGCCTTAGCGCCATGGATATTTGCTTTGGTGTCGATTCGGCTGTTTGGCCGGGTTTCACATTCGATCTCTTACGCTTCACGTTATCGTAATGGATATATTTTTCATAGCAAGTTATGATTTGATGCAAAACTTATTTTCTTTTATAGCTTTCAAGCATCATTTCGGACATTCTAAATCGTCATTCATTATTATCCCTCCTTTGGGATAAATTCTGCTGCTCACAAATGTTTAGAGATTGCTGCTTGAGTGAATAGCTGCCAATAATTTTGCAAGCTATTGTTGAGTTTTACAACAATCTTCATGGTATAATACCTCCAATTCTTAGTCTTCAAAATTCTTTAGCTGGCCTGGGAGATCTTTGTCTTTCGTGTCAAAATCACCACTTCTGAACTGAACAAACCATCTCTCGCTCTTTGATATCGATGGAACTCATGCACCATAAGCTTTGGTGAGCAATCGATGTGCTATAGTGGCACTTTTTTCAAATTAAAGACGTAAAGCAAAACTTCCTGCATATGACGCTTTGTTTACACTACAAATTTGTACAAAAAAAATCGCGTTCAATGGATCTATTGTAAATCCCGAATTTCGAGGATTTACATGGGTCAAAACATATTTTGACCCATTTTGCCCAAAAGTACTTTGAAGTACACTATCATCTTTTTTTTTGCCTATTGGCAAACTCGCATACCCACAATAACGGTTAATTATTTCATGTCCTCATTGTGGAGTTTATTTATGTTGTAATAATGAAAAATACTGTGTCGTAAAATACCATAGATATAATAGACTTGTAATAGAAAATGTTATAAAAGTTACAAAAATAATCAATATTTTAATAAAATTTAAAGAAAAATCTGTGCGATTTTTTATCTATTGGTACCAGGTCCCTTTCGGATCCCTGCAGGTCCTCCACAAAGTTAAAATTTTGAAAATAACTTCCTGAAGTCCTTATTTTCAATATTTCATAAAAAAATTACACTTTTTCAACGATTTATAGCCTTGGTCCACCTAAGGCCTAACTGTGATAACTTGAAAAATGTTTACCCCAGATATAAAAGGGTTAACAATGTATTAGAAATTTTCAATCCAAAGAAGCAATCAGAAATTAAGTACATATTAGAAAATAGACTACAAATTGTTTACATGGGAATAATTTTTACAAATTTAAAAAAAGTAAATTTCCTCGTGATCCGAAAATTTTAAATCAGTCCAAGTGAAAACTTTAATTTTAATATTGATTTTATTCCTTATGAAATTCAGCTATGTCTGTTCGTCCGGCTGGCACGATAAGGCTTACAGGAAAGGAGGTGGATAAAATTTTCGGAAATGTTTGGTATTGAAAATGGACCAAATCTGTCAATTTTAAAAAGAGTTATGCACCAAAATGTTAATGAAAACCTCTAAAAAAAATTTATAGTTTTTTTCAATTATTTTTTGAAATGTTCTTTAAATATTACATTGGAGAAAAGGAAACCACAAAACGATTTTTTTGAGTCCAAAAATCAATATACTCATAAATCTCTAATAAATATCGCCATCAAATTAAGATTAAACACTAGTAATCTTCATCTAGTATATCAAATTCGTCGCATCGAATTTTATGAAGTGCAGCCAATAATTGGTCATAGCTCCCATATTATTAAGTTCGAGAACAATTTTCACTTTTTGAAATGTTGGTTAAACTAATTTTAAAAATGTAAAATTTAAATTTCAGAAATTATAAAAATTGTAGAAATAGTTTTGGTATCAAATTATATTCAAATATCTATGGGTAAATAAAACATAGACACTAATTTTACTTGGATATATTTTGAACATTAAATTTTTTTTGAAAATATTGCTACTTAGACCCAAAATAAAAATATGAAACATCTAAACGTCAACCGATTTTATTAAAATTTTCATTATATTGTGTTTAGAGAACAATGGAAGAGCCACCCTATTGCACATCACTGCTGTGGCGATTCTTACTCCAGTTGTAGTTTTGTTTTTAATTTAATGTTTAATATTAGTTACACTACGCAATCAACTCAGGTGTCTACAAATGGTAAACATTATTCACTTCTAACCTTTTTACTTCTCCTCCACCGCTCTACTTATCTTCAACTAACCCACCCAACAGCTGTATGAAATAACATTTACACAATTGTGATGTTATTTTGGCTCTCTATATTTTTACATACCTACATACATATTTACGTACTTACCTCATTACATTTTACCGTATAAGTTCTGGGTATTTGTGCGTTTTCATGTGTGTTAGAGGTAACGGTTCTGAATAGATGTGGCAGACATCTTGGTTTTTTGTTGTTTCAAAGAAACTAGTAAAATAGGTAGGCAATATTTTTACCATTTTCTTCTGTTTCATCTGTTTAAAAATTTTCTAACAGTCGACGAGTCTGTTAGAGTATTTCCTTTTTTC
The DNA here is from genome assembly GCF_958450345.1 of Calliphora vicina. Classification (NCBI taxonomy): domain Eukaryota; kingdom Metazoa; phylum Arthropoda; class Insecta; order Diptera; family Calliphoridae; genus Calliphora; species Calliphora vicina. Next base: position 82,423,418 of record NC_088784.1, read on the forward strand.
CATGAACATAAATTATTCTAGTTTAGACAAATGTGAGCCATTAAGTAGTTGTGCTGTTGTTTTTATTTGCCCTGATAAAGGTGAGAGTAAGCAATATATAAAAGGTTTCGTCTTAGGGTCTTTTGTTTCAATACTTTAAGAAGATATTTAATAATATTAAAGTGTAGGTTTTAGCGTCACATTTGTTAAAATAACAAGGAGATGTAATAAATAAATTTAAGAAAAATTGAGAACATTTAAATGTGTGTCTTATTGTCCTTAAAAGAACAAGTCCCCAACTATTATCAAAATAGCTTTAAAACCTTACAAATATACCTGTAAATATTTTACTGCTGTTACAAGGGTTGTTTGTTATTTACGTTATTAATATCTGTTATATAAAGGTTAAAACTGAACAAAATTGAAATCAATGAATCTTTAACATGTAAACAAATTTCCTAAATATTGAAAATTTAGTCAGGAAAATTCGGCTATAAGTTTTCAATTGTGCAAAATCAAAAACTTTTTTAATTTAATCAGAACAAAATATGAATAACAAATCTCACTACAAAACAAATTGAATCTGCATGAAGAAATAGTAGCCGTCTTTGAAAATATAATTGCAAGCCCATTAATGAAATGCAATCAGCACTTTACAGCACAATATAATCGATGCTTCCTAGACCTCAGGTCATCTAAAAACGAAATGCAGAACATTTTATCAAAACGGGATAACGTTTACATGTGCACAATTTGTTTGCAGTTTCGAATTTAGAGTAAAATAATTAAATGTTGATAAAAAAATTAAATAAAAATAGTTTTTCATTTTCATTTACCCATAAATGCTAATATATTGTTGGGCGTATAACCTAAAATTGCAGGATTTATAATAGATGGCATATTTTTGGAACACGGTTTTTCTTTTTAATAATTTATGTGTCATTTTGAAGGGTACATATCTGTCATTTATTAACACTTAATTATTGAACATTATAGTATAAGCAACAATGTTTGTTATGCTTCGAAAATGTCGAATTTTGTGCCAACTACCCGTTACATGCGGGAAAATTTCCTTTACTTCTTTAGTTTTAAAAAGTTCCGATTGCTCGGCGCAGCTTATGCTGACTGCGTTCCATCAGTTTCAAAGTGCGAGTGATGATTTGTGGGGGTCAGAAGTGAATATTTTGGTACAGTAGACAAATATCTCCCAGGCCAGCTAAAAATTATTAAAGACCAAGAATTGGATGCATTACTCCATGAATATTGCTGTAAAACTCAACAGGAGTTTGCAAAATAATTGGGAGCTACTCAAGCAGCAATTTCAAAATGTTTGAGCAGGGATATTAAGTACCATACGAATTGAAACTGAGAATTGAAACCATAACGATAACCCGAAGAGGAAATGATCGATATTTGGTGGGACCAAAATCTGACCAGACCATCACAGGGAAACTGTACTGAATGCAACTAATTCGATTGATTGGCCAAAAAATGCCCAGAATATGCGGCAGGCATAAAACCGTAATATTCCCTCATGACAACTCTCGGCCATATGTTACAATACCTTTTTTAAAAACTATTTAAAATAGTCCAGACCTTGTCCCGTCCGACTACTACTTGTTTCGATCAATGCAGAACGCTCTCTTCGGTATACACTTCACTTCAAAGCAGAGTATCCGAAATTTGCTTGATTCGTCCTTGGCCTCAAAAGATGAGCAGTTGTTTTGGCTCGGAATCCATATGTTGACAGAAAAATGAGGAAAAAAATGGCCAATACATACACATATCAAAATAAAAGCTAAAAATTTTAAAAAATCCTGTAGTTTTAAGTCAAACAAATCTTGTTTTTCCTACAGAAGAATTTAGAAAGAGGTGGAATTTGGCGGCCAAATATATGAATATCAATCAACTTCTTGTCCAGCTGGTCTGAGTTTTTTTTTTGCAGTGGTCAAAGGTTTCATTTTGTGATCGACTTCAAAAAGGACACTTAAGGATTAAAATATTTGCCGGATAATTTCAGTGGGGGTCACCAACGATACCAAAGTTGTAAATAATCTAAACGCTTAACTCTTTGCGGTTGGGTGGTCAGTTTACTAACCACATTTTATATAGTCTTTAAAACATGGTTTATTGCCACTTTGCTAAACAATTATATTTTTTTAAGTCATCGTTTATGATTTTTGCAAAACTTTGCCGTCGGGTGCTCTGGTTAGATAAATATATTAATTTGAAAATATTGTAAAAATCAGCTTTTTAAGAGACTTTCACGCATTCAATAAAAATTAATACAAATCATATCCGCTTGGAGATATCTCAAATTTCATTAAGAATCTCGAATCGTCCACGAGCTACCAAATTATTACTAAAACAAGTAAGAGAGCTATATTCGGATGTGTCGGATGTGCCCTTTAACAAATTCAAAATAAAAATTTTAAATATTCTTAGGTAAACAAATTTTTTTTCCAAAGTTGTTTTTTCATTTTTTAAAAAAAAAAATTTCGAATTGTTTGTTTTTAATTTTTAAATTAAAAATTTTTTTTGTTTTAAATTCAAATTTTTCTTTGATTTTTTAAATTTTTTTTTTTATATGCATGGCTGAGATATAAGGAGATATGGGTTTCAAAGTGCTCAACTAAAACTCAAATAAAAAAGGTTGTTGATATTGTTGATGAGACGCCAACAGAAGAGTTAATGTTAGCAACGCGCATTAGTCTTTTCAAATCTGGAAAAAGGAATGCTTCACAAGTTTTTTCGAAATTGAGCTCAGAACCTACAATAGCTTCAAAAATGATTAAAACTGTAAATGCTGGCTCAGCACCTATTCCATATACACCTGAGGAAGCTTTGGCCCTATATGTAGATGGAGACTACTCAAAAAATACATATAAATTAATGCAATATTGTGTCAAAGAGCGAAATTGTAACATTTATACTAGCTACGATGTTTTAGCTAAAACTAAAAAAGAGTGTTACCCCAATGACATACGCTTAACTGAACGTTCAGCAGAAATAAATTTACATTCTCTTATTAACCATACTGTTGGACGTATATTACAAGGTTTTCCAGCAGCATTTGAGGACCTCGTAGTTGAATGCAATAACAACGATTGCATAAAAGCCATTTATAAATGGGGTTGTGATGGAAGCACACTCTACTTATAGGCAATGCTTTACTTATAGGCAATGCTTTAATGTTCCCGAAACTGGAACTATTGATCAGCATTTATTTGCTGTATGTATTGTACCATTGCTAATAAAAAATGGATCTCAATACTATGGGAAAATAATGGGACCTTTTTCAACTACGTTCTGCAGACCTATTAAACTAATTTTTGAAAAAGAGTCAGCAGACTTAGTTCGGGATGAGGTTGAAAATGTTAAGAGGCAAATTGCTCAAATTAAGTCATTTGAAAATACAACATGAATTCCATTTGACAATGATTGACGGAAAAGTTTTCAACGCCATAGCGGAGTCATCATCACAGACTTGCGGAATTTGTGGAGCAACTCCAAAATTGTTTAACAATCTGAATATGATTCAGTCGAGACAACCACAAGAACATTTGTACGAGTATGGATTTTTAACACTCCATGCGTGGATTCGGTGCTTTGAGTGTATAATTCATATCGCGTACAGACTACCAATAAAAACCTGGCAAGTTCGTGAACAAAATAAAGAAATTGTTCAAGAAACAAAAACAAAAATTCAACTAGAACTAAGAAAACAAATGGGCATCCTGGTGGACATTCCAATGAAATACTGCCAGAATATTTTTTAAGCAACCGATTTTGGCTTCTACAGTAACTGGCGTACAAATGGAATTAATTAAAAGATTTGGAATAATTTTGCGCGCAATGGCTTGTGGGTATACAGTAAACACAGAAGCTTTTCGCATATATGCTTTGGAAACTGCAAATAAAATGTTTCGTTACCAATAGCAATAATGTCAGAAGAAGCACTTGAGTCAAGAAATAAAGATTTCCGTAGCTATAGGCTTAACCACACACGAAAAACCTCAAGACTACACTATGGAGGACTTAATACATGCATTGTTGGTTTCTTCAGACCCTTTCATTACATCTAAATCTAAAAGTACCTCAAGGTACTCAAAAAAACATATTGAAATAGATGATGAGGTCAAGCAACTTCTTTTAAATGAGTATGAGTTACCAGACACCCACATTTCGGAAAGCTCTGACTCAGAATAATTTTCCAAATAGTTTCTTCTAGAACATGAGCAAATATAAAGTAGGATCTTATTATTTAAAAAATATTCCATAATTTACATCAAGAAAAAAAAACAGTAAAAACAAGTAAGAAAGTATGGTCGGTCAAGCCCGACCATATAATACCCTACACCAAGTAAATGAGTAAAAATATTTTTCTTTTAAAATATCAATAATTTATATTTTTGAGTGATTTTCGGAAGTGGGCCTTATATGGGAGCTATGACCAATTATGGACCGATCACCATAAAATTAGGTCGTGTTATTTATGTCTATATTAAAGTTAACTATGTTGAATTTTGTGTGTATACCAACATTTTTAAGCGATTTATGCACGTTAAAGTGATTTTCGGAAGCGGGTCTATGTGGGAGCTATGACTAATTATGGACCGATCGTAACAAAATTTGGTGACATGAATTTTGTATATATAAAACTTATTTGGAGCGAAATTTGTGTAGATACATAGATAAATTAAACTTTTATGACCGATAAAGTCCAATTTCGAGGGGACATTTGTATGGGGGCTAGGTGAAATAATGGACCGATTTCAGCCAGTTTCAATAGGCTTCGTCCTTGGGCCGAAAAAGTAATATGTACCAAAGTTGATCGAAATATCTTCAAAATTGCGACCTGTACTCTGCGCACAAGGTTTACATGGACAGCCAGCCAGCCAACCAGACGGACGGACGGACGGACGGACGGACATCGTTTAATCGACTCAGAAAGTGATTCTAAGTCGATCGGTATACTTTAAGGTGGGTGTTAGACTAATATTTTTGGGCGTTACAAACATCTGCACAAACGCATAATACCCTCCCCACTATGGTGGTGTAGGGTATAAAAATAAAATTACAAAAATAAAACACAACTGCTTTATTTAAAAAAATACTATACTTAAAATTAGCTATTTTTATAAGTTACATATTAACAAAGCAATACGAAATTAGCAATTTCTTGCACAGACCACAAATTTTAAATGAAAAAAGAAGAAATAATAATTACAAACAAATCATCATAGTAGAATTTTGCATTGTCACATTATTCTTATTTTACTTCTCATAAATTTGCATGAATTTCTGATTTTAAGTACTATTATTGGTGCATGCTGAGTGTAGGGTAAAATTCCAAAAAATAAATAAATATAATATATAATGCCTAAAATATAATTTTGTTTAAAAAAAGTTTTAAAATCGAATGTAATACAAAATTATAAACATACATACAACTATTAATATATTAATTGTCGATGATGAATGATACAGCATTAATGGCGCACACTGTGCTGAAGCGGCATGTCCCAAAAAAAAATTATTTGAAAGAATATATCCTTGGCTATAATTTCACTGAACATTTGTAATAGATCAGATCAGTAATTATAAAGATATAATTAAAGCGCCACCAGATTGGCCATTTCTCCCACTGTACCATGTGCTGATTTTCGGAGATATTGATGTATGAATCGTGTATGTAAGTTATTTGGGGGCTTCGGAAATTTGATTTCAACAGACAGACGGACAGACAGATAGACGGACATGGCTTAATCGACTCCGCTATATATAAGGATCCAGGATATATATACTTTATAGGGTCGGATATGATAAATGTAGAAATTATAAAAGGAATGACAAACTTATATATACCCTTGCCGCAAAGGTGTAGGGTATAATAAAAATGTGTGCTGTAATTTTCAAAACAGGAATTTAATATTATTTCATAAATAAAGAACACTCTGAATAGCGATTTTATAATCAATTTTATTATACAGTCACAGATGTTTCTAAAACATTCCGAAATTAGTGTAAAATAATAAAATATCGCTTAAGTTTAGCACAAAATAAATACATAATTCACTAAAATTGAGACTGAAATAGCATAAGGGTACATGTTAAGCAACAAAAGTACCTACAACTAATATATACATATGACACTTGTGGCATGCCGCATAATTTGCATTTGCCACCACTTGAACATTACGCATACAGACCACAAAAGGTCGGAGTAATTTTCTTCAGTACTAAGAGCCTGCCAACAAAGAACAGGGGAAAGAAAAACATAAAATGTTAAATAAGTTAGTAGGAAACCTTGCAACATTTTAAGTGATGTGTATGTTTGTGTATGTCTCTCTAACTACCCCCTCAAGTTAAACCATATTCAATTTGCTTTCATTTGCATATTAAAACTGCACTGTTACAGGGAATCACACAAAATGAAAATATAAAACATAAAGTTTTCTTTTTTTTTTCTGCTTATTACATATTTAAAGAATTATGCAAATGTAAGAAGATTCGCCGCAAAAGAAAAACGCAAAAAATGTCTGTATCATTTGGCCCATGCCACACATCTGAAAAAAAGAAATAAAAAAATAATTTTTAAAAATTTCTTACTAAATTGAAAACAAATGGAGACACACTCCCAATTTTTTTTTTTTCTTTTAAACACAAAAGATTTTACAAAACATTATGTGCTGTTTTTTGCGTTATTTTTCGAAATAAGTATTCAAAATGTCAGTAGGTGGCTGAGGACATGTTTGGTCGGTTTGTTTGTCCATGAGAGCACAAGTGCTTTTAAGAGCATCCTTAAGTGTATAATGGTAATATGTACAATGACAGTGAAGTGTAAAACTTAGAGGGTGTTGCATAAATAGGTATTATAGAGGATATTATACCAAACATATTCTGATATTAGTGACTTCCAGATAAAAAAAAAACTTAGCTATGCTATATTTAGAGTTAAAAGGTCACATATGGTTCCAAATAAACCATAATATTTCAAGTATAAATACTGAGATCGAAAAGACATTAATAAACGTTTTTATACCCTACACCACCATAGTGGGGAGGGTATTATGCGTTTGTGCAGATGTTTGTAACGCCCAAAAATATTAGTCTAACACCCTCCTTAAAGTGTACCTATCGACTTAGAATCACTTTCTGAGTCGATTAAGCGATGACGGTCCGTCCGTCTGGTCGGTCGGCTGGCTGGCTGTCCATGTAAACCTTGTGCGCAGAGTACAGGTCGCAATTTTGAAGATATTTCGATCAAATTTGGTACATATTATTTTTTCGGCTCAAGGACCAAGCCTATTGAAACTGGCTGAAATCAGTCCATTATTTCACCTAGCCCCCATACAAATGTCCTCCCGAAATTGGACTTTATCGGTCATAAATGTTTAATTTATATATGTACCTCCACAAATTCCGCTCCAAATAATTTTTATACACACAAAATTCATGTCACCAAATTTTGTTACGATCGGTCCATAATTAGTCATAGCTCCCATATATACCCGCTTCCGAAAATCACTTTAACGTGCATAAATCGCTTAAAAATTTTGGTAAACACACAAAATTCAACATAGTTAACTTTAATATAGACATAAATCACAGGACCTAATTTTATGGTGTTCGGTCCATAATTGGTCAAAGCTCCCATATAACTCCACTTCCGAAAATCACTCAAAAATATAAATTATTGAAATTTTAAAAGAAAATTTTTTTTGCTCTTTTACTTAGTTATATGGTTGGGCTTGACCGACCATACTTTCATACTTGTTTTCGTATAACTTATATTGAAACAAACATGGTCTAGGTCCCACTACAAATTAACAAAGCAGCAATCGTCTAACTATTATCATTTAATTAAGCAGTATCTGGAGAACTGATCCATTGATATAAGTCCTCTCACGCCAGAAAACCTGACTATTTCGTGTGGGGGCTAGGAGAAATATCGGACCGATTCTAATAAAATTCAATAAGCTTTGTGGAATTATCTTTTAAATTGCGACCTATAGTTTGAATACAATGTTTTGGACGGACGGACTGAACTCGCTTAATTAACTCAGAAAGTGATCCTGATCAGACTGTATACTTTAAGGAGGTTGTTAAGGTATTAATAGTAAAAATTAAAAGGGAAGAAATTTATCAAAAATGCATAAATAATTTCGTTTGTATTATGAGCGCATTTTAAGGTAAAAACATTACCTTTTATCTCCTAAATTTAAACCATTCAAATGGTTCCTGAATCAACAAAATCCGACAGCAGTTTTTCAACATATGAATACTAGGGTGGCCCTTAATTCACGATAGTTGGATTTTGGCCATTCTCACCCCCTCCAGTTTGGTGAACATTAGTAAACAAATCATCAAAGAAAAATTTTAGGTAAATCGGTTGGGGTTAGGACGTACCGCAAGCCCTCTGAAGTTTTGAAATGCTTTTACAAGGGGAAAAAATTAATTTTTTTCAGTTTTTGTATAAATTTTGTAATAGACGATTATTGATAATATTATTCTTCATTAAGTTGAACAAACATTTATAAAATATTTGAATTTTTATCGCTAAATAGGATTTTTTTTTTTTTAAATACTTATTGAAATTATTTTAAATTTTAACGGAAATGATTTGGGTAGTTAGTATTTCACCTCACACTGTTGTATTTATTGTCACAATATAGTTAACAACATTGAAAACCACAATTTGGTGTTTGACGCATTAAAACGCATATCAACGCATACCGACGCACTCAAGATTACGAAGACACGAATTAAAAGCATGGTTTTCATAACCCAATTATTTTCCGTTCTTTTCTAATTTGTACTTCAACGAGCAAAGTGGTCTTAAAATTCGTTTAAGTCATCTATATATTTTCAAATTTTATTTTATAAATTCTAATTTACACCCAATTTAAGGTAATTATTTCAAAGAAACTAATACATATGTATGTAGTTAATTTAAATATTTAATACCCATTAAAACAGACACATTGGTTTACATATCACCTAATCCAAAGGTTCAACATAACCTTAATATACCTTGGAAGTCAGTGCTGAGATAGTTTGTTAATTCTCCATACCCAAAAAGTGAACTCAACTATAGAACATCACACTTTATCAAATAAATACAGTGGAGGACCTTTTCTTTTGCCACCACTGTAACCAATTTTTGCGGAGTTATACTCAAAAAAAACTAATCTCACATCACCAAGTGTATTGCTGATAGGCATTTTTATAAATATACCAGCGAGGCAACAGCTAAGACAAGAAATAAAAATATCAAATAACGTGGAAACATAAGAAAAAGTTACAAATATAAATTATAAAAGAACCAATTTTTCAATAAATTAGAAGAAAACCTAATCTGTGGAAGTAATCAAAGAAGCCATCTGAGAATAGCTCCAAATCCTGATATATATTTCACCTCAGACACCCAGAACTGAGTCAATAAACTCCTGATTTACTTTAAAAATAAATTCCGTAAGATTGTGCCAGGTTAAGTTTTTTTTAAAAGCATATTTATTTTCACTTTTTGAAAATAAAGATTGAAATATTTTGATCCTAAAATTTCTAAATAATTAAAGCTAAAAATTAATGGTATTCATATAGTGACAAAGTGATCATATAAGTGAGAAAATTTAATCTACATTTCAAACTATTAATAAAACTCAAAACTGAATTTAAATTCTTATCTAAAAAACTTACATTATTATATATAACTATTTGCCTAATTTTAATTAAAATTACATTATAAAATATAGTGATATTTAAAACCTAAAACACTTTACCAAAAGAACTTTAAAAAAACATAAGAAAAACTTAACCTATATTGCACACAAAATATCGCAGTATAATTACATTTCTAATTAAGCCTTCTTTTTAAGCTAAGATAAGTTACAAATTATTGGAATCATCTTTTTGAAATAATGAAATGCAAAACTAAATTAACATCCTCAATTTTTAAAAACCAACAACAGCAGTTTGACGAGGCCTCATCATTCGGCGGTTCCAGTTTAAGTTGGTGAGTCTCATAACAATTATCTTATTTAATATTATAATCTGTTTTGCATTAGTTATTTTATTAAATTTAAATCATATCTAAATCTGTAGTTGATAAAGTACAATAATCAAATTGTCTTTTAGTTATACCTTGCTTTAGTAGGGATTACTGTTGAAATAACAAAGTCAAAGACGAACAAAAACCAAAACGAATTGTTTTTTGTCTTCTTACGCACTCTTGTATTTTACAATTAAATCAAAAGTAATCCAACAAAAATAAAGCAAATTATCAAAGTCAAAGAAGAAGAAGAAACAAAACGAATTGTTTTTTTGTTCTTTATTTTCTTACGCACTTTTGTATTTTACAATTAAATCGAAAGTGATCCAACAAAAATAAATTAAACAAAAGCAATTCAAAAAAAAAAAAAAAAAATCAAAACAACAAGAAACAAAACGAATTATTTTTTATCTTTCTTTTCTGATGCACTCTTGTTTTATGCACAAGTAATATTTGAATATTCAAAACCAAACAAAGAAATAAAAACAAAAAAAAGAACAAAATTATTAATATCTCTTCATTGATTATTGTATTTTATTCACACAGTAGATTCCAATTAAATGAGTACATAAGTACTATCAAAATTAATCAAATTAATTAGCATACTATTATTATTAGTAATTGATATGCATTTCTATTATTATATTTTTTTATCTATATTTTATTATTATTATAATTATTAAATTTCGTATCTCGTTACACATATCTGATTTTTTTGGGATTTTTGGCAGCCTAACTAATGTTAGCTGACAAAATGTACTTTCTCGAAATTAATTGAATAAATTGTATTTGAATTATGGAACTTTAAAGTATTTTGAAAAGTTTTCGTGAATGAAATGAGAAAGTAAGTGTGGTGTTAGTATGGGATCTTAAATGAAATTGCTGCCGTAAGATCGTTTGGAAGGGCGGGTATTGAGGCGATTATCCCAGTCAACATCTTGGGATAAATGAAATATGAGAGTTTATTAAGTCGTTAGAATATATTTTAATTACTGATTATGAAATCCGGTCAATTTGTCATCTTATTATTTAATCGATCAGTTAGTATTAATTAGGGAGTCTACAACAATTTTTTATGTATAAGGATATCTATATGAGTAGAAATTTATGTTGAACATGAACCCCCCCACACCGGCTGACCGCTAGTGGCAAAACAAAGGCTCCCGTAGTTCACTTAAATTTTATTAGTAAAAAGTTAACTCATAAAGCATTGAATATGTATTTATTCGATTGTACATTACATAAAATGGCGCCCAACGTGGGGCCCGAAGAGTTTAGAATAATTTAGTTACAAACTTATCACATCTGCATTTGACATGAATACTATTGTTCACCTAAACGTTGATAATAGTCAAATCTGAATCTTCAGCTCCATATTTTTAAATTTCTTATTTCAAATAATATATTAGCGAAATATTAAAAATTAAGTTTTCTTCATTTTCTATAAGTTAAATATTTCTCAGCACTTTTTCGGAATTTTCAACAATTTGGCTTAAGTAGACCGAATAGTTGACCAGTAAGTCAACTAAGATTTCTTTTTGCTTTAGTAGATGCAGATTACTTTTATTTTTTCTCTTTCAATAGACTTTATAGGAATGCTTCTTTGAAAAAAATCAAGTTTGGTTAGTTACCAGTATCCTAATTATATCTGGATACACATTAATCTTGCTGAAAGCATTTTATTGTCCGATATTATTAGTTTTTTTTTGTAGTAATATCGCATACTGGTTTCCAGACTCTTTTTTTTATTGCTTTTCTTATAAAATCTTTCTAACCATTTTTTTGAAATATTTACTTATATTTTTACGAACTAATACTCTCTATAACACACTTATACTCTCACATAAACGAAAACTTGTTAAGAATTATTTTGAAATAAAATCTGTTATATATATTTTTGCACATTAAAAGCAAATAGTATTTATTTAAACCTCTGATTTTAAATCTTAAGATTTTTCTCATTAATTTGAAGATTTATCGCATTAGTCCGTTTTTGTAATCTTACAAATACGATTAAAATACTCTAGATTTTTTTACGCACATTCTTAATTCGAAGCAAAGGAAATAAAAATGTCCTTAATGTTCACTCCTCAAAAGGCACAGGAACAAGCTCAAAGTTCCTCAGCTGATCCACCAGCTACAGAAAATCTTTGTATAATTTGTGGACAAAATATCACAGACACACAGGATATTTTGATTATCACCACCTGTGGTCATGAGTTTCACAGAAATTGCATTGAAAATGCCCTTTCGCAGTCGGCAGAATGCCCGCACTGTAAAAGTTCCTGTGATTTAATTGATCTAGTTGTCAAACGATTTGATACACAAATTCCAAAAAATAGCCCTAAACCAAAAGCAAGCAACACTAGTCGTGGTAAAGGTAGAGGGGCAATGGCAAAAAAACATTACACCAGGAACTATACAAAAAATATAGCTCAAGAATTTTCACAACAGCCCTCTTTAGATTTTAATGGATCTAATGTAGTTAATCAAACCGATGAACGCATTTCTAGTCCACAAATGGATCAACCACCTAGACGGCCACAAAATTTATTTGAACAATTACCTCAAGGTAATAATAATCAGACTTATACAAACCCTATAGATTATTCTCAGATTAATCAGATGATTGAAAATACGGTTACTCGCCTATTAGGAAATCTTAATATTATTCCTAATTCTGCCCATCAAAACCGAAATATTCAATCCAGTGTAAGGTCAACACAACCACTACATATTTCTCCTAATAATCAATATTTACATCCACCACAGTATAATACCACTGAACCTTGTCGCCTAAATTTATCGGGAAGTCGATTTATTGACCCAAATTATAATTTAAAAATAGATAAAATTGCCGCAATAATTCAAAACTGGAATATAAAGTTCGATGGTTCCCCTAATAGTCTTACAGTCGAAGAATTTTTGTATCGAGTTAGGTCTCTTACAACTGAGAACTTCAATGGGGATTTTAAAGTTATTTGCAAACATTTACCGATGCTTCTGACCGGTAAAGCAAGAGATTGGTACTGGAGGTACCACAAGCAAGTGGATAAAATTGACTGGACCGAATTTTGCGCCGCGTTAAGGTATCAATATAAAGATTTTAAATCAAACTTTGATGTACGCGAAGAAGTCCGAAATCGCAAAATGAGAACTGGGGAAACATTTGAAGTGTTTTACGAAAATATTTGTTCAATGCTAGACAGATTGGAAAATCCAATTCCCGAAAATGAGCTTGTAGAAATACTCACCAGAAACTTAAGACCAGATATCCGGCACGAATTGCTGTACGTCCCAATATATTCCATCGCTCACCTTAGAAAATTGGTACAGATGAGGGAAAATCTACTAGCAGATGACTTTTTCAGACGCCATGTAGCAACAAAACCAGCACCCATTGCCACTCAAAGACGTGCAGTAGCAGAGATTGATTTTACCACAGAAAACCCTGAGAATATCACTAATACATATGATATTGCTGTCGACGCAATTCGCCAAGGACCAAATCTATCGAAATGTTGGAATTGCGAAGAACTAGGACATCATTGGGAGGACTGTGTTAGAGATAGAATCGTTTTCTGTTATGGTTGTGGAACAAAAAACATCTACAAACCTCAGTGTCCTCGTTGTTCTGTTAGAAAAATAGCCGTTTCAAAAAACTAATTGATGAAAAGTTTGCTATTCAAACAAATTCTCAGACTAAACTTATTTCTAATCCTAACGTTAAAATTCTAAACCATTCTCAGATTGACAATCCACAAATTAATCGTAGCTTTCATCCTTATAAACCTTATCACGAAAGACTCAGAGAATATATTGCTGTTCGTAACAAAATTTTTAATAATGATTCGTTGTCTGCGTGCCCTATGAAGAAACCCAAACGATCTACACTGCGTCTAAGACAATATTTCAGATCTCGGAAAACCATATCTAAATTTATTATATCCAGTATTATTAACAACGAAAATGATAAGCGGTTTTATGCAAAAATTAAATTTTTAGAATTTGAAGAGTATGGATTACTTGATACAGGTGCCAATGTTTCATGTATTGGATCAAATTTGGCCACCCATAATTTTTGCAATTATCCTAATTTTCATCCTTTAAAAACATCCGTGAAAACTGCTGATGGTAGGGTTCAAAGAACGATAGGTATGTTAGACGTTGATGTCTCATTTAGGGATCAAATTCAGAAAGTGAAATTTTTAATAGTTCCATCCATTGCACAGAGAGTAATTTTAGGCTTAGACTTTTGGAAGGTATTCAAACTGGCCGCAGAGATTTTTGATTCGGCAATTATGTCAATTCCATCCGTATGTAATACTTTAGACCGCAACTTATCAGAATTATCCGATTTACAAAGATCGTCCGTTCTTTTGTCCGAACCTTTAGAGAAGTGTGCTAAACCAGACGAACATAAATACCCCCTAACCGTCACACAGGGTCAGCATTTAAATGCTATTATAAATCTTTTCCCTAATTTTGAGCATCAAGGCCTAGGGAAAACAACACTAATTAGACATGAAATTGATGTGGGAGATGCGAAACCCATAAAACAAAGGTTTTATCCCGTATCACCTGCTGTTGAAAAACTAATATACCAAGAAATTGATAGAATGTTAGAATTAGGGGTAATAGAAGAATCTACTTCAGCATGGAGTTCCCCTATGCGATTAGTGATAAAGCCAAATAAAATTAGACTCTGTTTAGATGCTAGAAAACTGAATCAAGTGACAAGAAAAGACGCATACCCTTTACCTAACATCGAAGGCATTTTCTCTAGATTGCCAAAAGCTAATATAATCTCGAAGCTGGATTTGAAAGACGCTTATTGGCAGATCGGCCTTTCCGATGAGTCAAAAGCCCTGACAGCCTTCACGGTACCGGGAAGACCGCTGTACCAGTTTGTTGTCATGCCCTTTGGCCTCTGTACAGCTCCCCAAACAATGTGCCGTCTTATGGACCAACTTATTCCCCCGGACCTCCGTAATTGCGTATTTGGTTATCTTGATGACCTCATCATTGTCTCAGAGGATTTCCAATCACATTTAGCTACCCTTGTTAGAATAGCAGAACAATTTCGAAGAGCTAACCTAACTCTAAATATTTCCAAAAGTGCTTTTTGTGTAACCCAAGTAAAATATTTAGGATTTGTCATAGGGCATGGTGGAATAAAAACAGATCCGGAGAAGGTGGAGGCAATTCAAAAATGGCCTACGCCGAAGAACCTTAAGCAGGTGCGTGGATTCCTGGGTATTGCGGGATGGTACCGCAGGTTTATAGAGAATTTTTCTACTGAAGTCTATCCTATAACCGAGGTTCTTTCGACAAAGCGTAAGTTTAATTGGACGCCAGAGGCACAACAGGCATTCGAGAAAATTAAGTCCTTGCTTACATCAACTCCCGTCCTTTCAAATCCAGATTTCACTAAGAAATTTTATTTGCAATGCGATGCTAGTGACTACGGGATCGGAGCTGTATTGGTCCAATTGGATGAAAACGCATCGGAGAAGCCTATTGCTTATATGTCAAAAAAATTAAACACCTCTCAGCGCAATTATAGCGTGACGGAGAGGGAGTGCCTAGCCGCCATCGAAGCCATCAAAAAATTTCGCTGCTACCTAGAACTCCAGGAGTTTGAGGTCATTACGGACCACTCATCTCTAGTGTGGCTCATGAAACAGTCAGATCTCTCAGGTAGATTGGCTCGATGGGTGCTTAAGTTACAGGCTTATAACTTCACCATAAGCCATCGTAAGGGTAAAGACCACATAGTACCGGATGCGTTGAGCAGAGTTCATTGTGCGGAAATTTCCGATATACATTTATTAGAACCAGAAATAGATTTAAACTCGCCCCATTTTAATGATCCAGAATATCAAGATCTTAGAGAAACAATATCTAAAAATGCGGAAAAATATCCTGATATAAAGGTCATCGATAATTTTGTATACATTCGCACATGTCATTATACTGGAGATGTAGACGAAGACCAAAAGTCCTGGAAATTATGGGTGCCAATGCAACTTAGATCCGAAGTGATAAAAAAAGTGCATGAAACCATTACTATACACAGTGGGATGGCAAAGACGCTGGACATTATAAGAAGAAACTTATATTGGCCAGGGGTAGTTACCAATGTTCGTGATTTTGTTCGTAACTGTGAAGTTTGCAAGCAAATTAAAGCACCAAATGCGATTTTAAAACCTGAAATGGGTCAGCCAACAGTTTCTAACAGACCCTTCCAGCGATTATACATAGACCTTTTAGGACCCTACCCTAGAAGCAAAAATGGTCATATAGGGCTTCTTATCGTGCTGGATCATTTTTCTAAATTTCATTGGCTGTGCCCACTTCGAAAATTTACGTCCAAGTCCATACAAAATTTTCTGTTAAGTAATATCATTCACGTATATGGAGTGCCAGAGTTTGTTGTAACAGATAATGGATCACAGTTTAGGGCAAACGAATTTGAAGTCTTTTTAACTAAGTTAGGAATTACTCATACTCTTACAGCATTGTATTCTCCGCAGGCAAATGCGTCAGAACGCGTTAACCGTTCCATAATATCAGGGATTCGTTCATTTTTAAAGCATGATCACCGGGATTGGGACGAGAACATTAGTTCTATTAGCTGTTCGTTAAGAAACACATATCACCAAAGCATTAAATGCTCTCCCTACCATACTTTATTTGGTATGGATATGATAACGCATGGCTCTTCCTATGAATTGTTGAGGAAACTGAAACTATTGGACGAACCAATAAATCCCCTTACTAAGGATGATAGTTTGACTTTGCTTAGAAAGAATATTAAAAAAAATATTAGAAACTCATATGAAATTAACAAACATAACTACAATTTGAGAGCTAGACCTGTACAATATACCATAGGACAGGAAGTTTTCCGCAGAAACTTCTCTCAGAGCAGTTTTGCGAAAAATTGTAATTCAAAATTATCACCTATGTTTCTAAAGGCCAGAATACGGGAAAGAATAGGGAAGAATTGCTATATTTTGGAAGAACTGGATGGCAAAATTATCGGAACGTTTCACGCAAAGGATATTCGACGTTAATAATCGTTTTTTCCGTCTAATTTTGTTGTTTAAAAACCAAAATTATATAGTTTGTAATAGACGATTATTGATAATATTATTCTTCATTAAGTTGAACAAACATTTATAAAATATTTGAATTTTTATCGCTAAATAGGATTTTTTTTTTTTTTAAATACTTATTGAAATTATTTTAAATTTTAACGGAAATGATTTGGGTAGTTAGTATTTCACCTCACACTGTTGTATTTATTGTCACAATATAGTTAACAACATTGAAAACCACAATTTGGTGTTTGACGCATTAAAACGCATATCAACGCATACCGACGCACTCAAGATTACGAAGACACGAATTAAAAGCATGGTTTTCATAACCCAATTATTTTCCGTTCTTTTCTAATTTGTACTTCAACGAGCAAAGTGGTCTTAAAATTCGTTTAAGTCATCTATATATTTTCAAATTTTATTTTATAAATTCTAATTTACACCCAATTTAAGGTAATTATTTCAAAGAAACTAATACATATGTATGTAGTTAATTTAAATATTTAATACCCATTAAAACAGACACATTGGTTTACATATCACCTAATCCAAAGGTTCAACATAACCTTAATATACCTTGGAAGTCAGTGCTGAGATAGTTTGTTAATTCTCCATACCCAAAAAGTGAACTCAACTATAGAACATCACACTTTATCAAATAAATACAGTGGAGGACCTTTTCTTTTGCCACCACTGTAACCAATTTTTGCGGAGTTATACTCAAAAAAACTAATCTCACATCACCAAGTGTATTGCTGATAGGCATTTTTATAAATATACCAGCGAGGCAACAGCTAAGACAAGAAATAAAAATATCAAATAACGTGGAAACATAAGAAAAAGTTACAAATATAAATTATAAAAGAACCAATTTTTCAATAAATTAGAAGAAAACCTAATCTGTGGAAGTAATCAAAGAAGCCATCTGAGAATAGCTCCAAATCCTGATATATATTTCACCTCAGACACCCAGAACTGAGTCAATAAACTCCTGATTTACTTTAAAAATAAATTCCGTAAGATTGTGCCAGGTTAAGTTTTTTTTAAAAGCATATTTATTTTCACTTTTTGAAAATAAAGATTGAAATATTTTGATCCTAAAATTTCTAAATAATTAAAGCTAAAAATTAATGGTATTCATATAGTGACAAAGTGATCATATAAGTGAGAAAATTTAATCTACATTTCAAACTATTAATAAAACTCAAAACTGAATTTAAATTCTTATCTAAAAAACTTACATTATTATATATAACTATTTGCCTAATTTTAATTAAAATTACATTATAAAATATAGTGATATTTAAAACCTAAAACACTTTACCAAAAGAACTTTAAAAAAACATAAGAAAAACTTAACCTATATTGCACACAAAATATCGCAGTATAATTACATTTCTAATTAAGCCTTCTTTTTAAGCTAAGATAAGTTACAAATTATTGGAATCATCTTTTTGAAATAATGAAATGCAAAACTAAATTAACATCCTCAATTTTTAAAAACCAACAACAGCAGTTTGACGAGGCCTCATCATTCGGCGGTTCCAGTTTAAGTTGGTGAGTCTCATAACAATTATCTTATTTAATATTATAATCTGTTTTGCATTAGTTATTTTATTAAATTTAAATCATATCTAAATCTGTAGTTGATAAAGTACAATAATCAAATTGTCTTTTAGTTATACCTTGCTTTAGTAGGGATTACTGTTGAAATAACAAAGTCAAAGACGAACAAAAACCAAAACGAATTGTTTTTTGTCTTCTTACGCACTCTTGTATTTTACAATTAAATCAAAAGTAATCCAACAAAAATAAAGCAAATTATCAAAGTCAAAGAAGAAGAAGAAACAAAACGAATTGTTTTTTTGTTCTTTATTTTCTTACGCACTTTTGTATTTTACAATTAAATCGAAAGTGATCCAACAAAAATAAATTAAACAAAAGCAATTCAAAAAAAAAAAAAAAAAATCAAAACAACAAGAAACAAAACGAATTATTTTTTATCTTTCTTTTCTGATGCACTCTTGTTTTATGCACAAGTAATATTTGAATATTCAAAACCAAACAAAGAAATAAAAACAAAAAAAAGAACAAAATTATTAATATCTCTTCATTGATTATTGTATTTTATTCACACAGTAGATTCCAATTAAATGAGTACATAAGTACTATCAAAATTAATCAAATTAATTAGCATACTATTATTATTAGTAATTGATATGCATTTCTATTATTATATTTTTTTATCTATATTTTATTATTATTATAATTATTAAATTTCGTATCTCGTTACACATATCTGATTTTTTTGGGATTTTTGGCAGCCTAACTAATGTTAGCTGACAAAATGTACTTTCTCGAAATTAATTGAATAAATTGTATTTGAATTATGGAACTTTAAAGTATTTTGAAAAGTTTTCGTGAATGAAATGAGAAAGTAAGTGTGGTGTTAGTATGGGATCTTAAATGAAATTGCTGCCGTAAGATCGTTTGGAAGGGCGGGTATTGAGGCGATTATCCCAGTCAACATCTTGGGATAAATGAAATATGAGAGTTTATTAAGTCGTTAGAATATATTTTAATTACTGATTATGAAATCCGGTCAATTTGTCATCTTATTATTTAATCGATCAGTTAGTATTAATTAGGGAGTCTAAAACAATTTTTTATGTATAAGGATATCTATATGAGTAGAAATTTATGTTGAACATGAACCCCCCCACACCGGCTGACCGCTAGTGGCAAAACAAAGGCTCCCGTAGTTCACTTAAATTTTATTAGTAAAAAGTTAACTCATAAAGCATTGAATATGTATTTATTCGATTGTACATTACAATTTTGCCATTAAAAAATTACTTTTGCAATTTAATTTAAAAGAATAGAAATGTGTACGTAATTGTCGTTCTAATGAGACATACAAAATATAAATGGGTCAAAAAATGTTAAAGTTATACAAAATTCGCCAGGCCATTACCGTGTGTCAGGCAACTAGAACAAGAAATGTACGAACAAAATTAACATATTTTGAGAAATATTAAAATAAAATATATCCATATTTACTTGTAGATGAGTTTTTGTCTTCGTAGGATACCGTTAACCTATTCGCAGGTATGACCGAAAAAATTAAATTTTTTTAACGGCAGTTTCAAAACTCCATTTTCAAATTTTTAAAAATTTTGTTAAACAAATTTCAGAATTTTTTTATCATCTCATTGAAATTTATTGAGAATATAATAGGGAATAAAAATATGAAAAAATTATGAAAATATCTTTTATAGTTTTTCCGTAACTGCGATTTAAATTTCGAAATTTTCGAGAAAAACCAATTATTTGGCCATTTTTTGGCGAACGAGCTCTATTTCCTTACTGGTATAAAATTTTAAGTAAAACCTATTCAGAATATTATAGTCCAGATAGTTCTTAATATACCCTGAAAGTTTTACTAAAATAGGAAAACGTTAAACCTTAAATCGTGAAGGTCAAATGTTAAATTTTTCAATATTTGGAATATCTCTTGGAAAGATAGAGAAATGTTGTATATTTTTGAGCCGATGTTGATGAAACTTGACAAAAATATAACATAAACTCTAGTATTTATAATAACAGCACAAGAATGGAAATTAACCCTTAATGGCACTTGGGGTTAAAATTACCCCAAACTTGTAAAATCATAATTTTTTTATGGTTTTAACCCCATGTGCTATATAGGGTTAATTTTAATTTTTCTTCTGGTTTTGAAATAATAGGCTTTTTGTTATATTTTTTTTATTTTAGGTATGTTCATTTACTTTCCCAGTAGATACTTGCAACGAGAGAATAAAATCAAAATTTACAAAATTACTCTCTTAAATTCTCAATAATAGTGAAAAGTAAATGAACGCTTTTCCAGTAACAATTATTTTATACACACAATTTTCTTATTCTATTCCTTTTAAAATGTATAAATACTCACATTTTCTTCAATTTTATTGATATTTTTTTTTTGACATTTTTTCACCACAAAAATAAAATTGTAAATAAATAAACAATAATACAAAACATTTGAAATATAAGCTGCTGACTATTAATAGTTCCAAATAGAACTTGTAATAGTTTGCAACGAGAGAACATTCTCTAAGATGTATACGCTCTTGATTTTTTCTCTACTTGCAAGTTTTTTGAGTTAATGAACGCTTTTCCAGTAACAATTGTTACTAACTAGTAACAACTTTTAGTTATTGAACAGAGCTTTTTTTTTCATTGAATACATAAACCTACGAACTTTCTTGAATTTTGTCACTTTTCGAAAATCAGAATTCGTGAATAAAATCAAAAGTTTTTCAAAATTGAAAAATAGAATTGACTAAATGGCTCCCTAGCATATATGTGTGCCAAAAATTAATACCATTTTTCTGTATTATACTGTGGAATTAATGATATGTTTGAAAATTAAATTTTTGCTTTAGAAAAGGAACTAGTTCGGAAGATAAAAAGTTAAAATAACTAAATATGAATATCACAATATGAAAGTTGGGGAGACATGGACGATTTTGTAAAGAAAAAGTGGGCCATGATGGCAAAAAAAGGTTGTGAAGCTTTTTACTAAGGTGCACAGAGAAAACAGATTCGTGATAGCAACCGAATTTGTTGCCAATCGAATGATTCGGATGCACACATAGAATTTTTCGGTTCTATCAATAGAAAGTCAGTTGACAAAGAAGAATTTTGGTTGAAGCAACCAAACATTTGTTACCCCTTCCAAAATTTTGTAGTCACAACTGTAAAATTCGGTCACTAAGTTAGAATCATTCGATTGGCAACGAATTCGGTTGCTATCACGAATCTGTTTTCTCTGTGTGATAATTCAGACGGTAATGTATTAAATAGATCATCAACGATATCTTTCAATGTACAACGTTACTCTTTCTATTGTTTTTGAATATATACGGACAATTGCATCTTTAATAAGTTTAAACGCTTTTTAAGTGCATACTTTTGTCCATATTTCAAAACCACTTTGAAATATTTTATTCTTTATACAAAAAAGTTTTTTTTTTCCTTTCTTTTGGCGGTTAAATATAGTTGTTTAAGTGTTTACCATACGAAAATAAAGAGTAAATAAAAACTTGTTCAAACATTTAAAGAAGTCATTTTTGTCGTATCTATGTCGAAATAGTTGCTGGTGCAAGATATTACACATACACTCATTCTAAGTTTTTTAGTTAGAAAAATAAACAAAATGTTGCAAGGACATTTGTACAATGTATTCTCTGCAAAAAAAAAAGGATAAAGTTAAGATTTCTTAACAACTATTATGCAAATTTGCAAAACGACATACGTATACAAGTAAAAAATATGTGTTTTATTTTTCCTATATATATGTATATGGACAATTCTCTTTTTATACCATCCGCCACCACAAGTGGTGAAAGAGAAAATACATATATAAGTTTGTAATTTTTAACATTAAGAAATATTCATCTGAGACCCAATAAAGTATATATATTATTGATCCTTATGAAATTCGAAGTTGATTGAGCTATATCTTTCCGTCTGTGTAAAACACTCTCACGTCCAAAATACATAAGCGAAATTAATGAAGTGTATACCAAAAAGTCCAAAGTTTCTAAGTAGATTAGTATTGAAAATCAGCAAAATCCATTCAGTAGATCCAGAGTTATGAACCAAAATGTGGGACAACCTACTAAAACTGATATTTCTTCCCGGAAAAAACGGGAAATTTAACCCTTTGACGACGAAGAATTTTCAGCTGGAAATTTTTAAAATTTTATTGCAGATTCTTACTCGGAAAGGCGACATTACTAGAATAAAGTGTTTTAAAAAATAAAAAATTATTACTCCTTCTACGAGAAAAATCATGGGTCATATGTGTCCCATTCGTCGTCAAAGGTAAAAATATGGGAACAAATGCATTGAACAATTAAAAGCTTTTTCGTTTTTTTACATTGCAAAACCAATAAAATCGAACAAAGAATTTTTAGATAAACTTCAGAGGAAAAAAGCCAATTAAAACAAGTAAGAAAGTATGGACGGTCCAAAAAAATGTTTCTTTTAAAATTTCAATAATTTAGTGTTTTTTGGCAGTGGGCCTTATATGGGGGCTATGACCAATTATGGACCGATCACCATGAAATTTGGTCATGTGATTTATGTCTATATTAAAGTTAACTATGTTGAATTTTGTGTGTTTACCAAAATTTTTAAGCGATTTATGCACGTTAAAGTGATTTTCGGAAGCGGGTCTATATGGGAGCTATGACTAAGTATGGACCGATCGTAACAAAATTTGGTGACATGAATTTTGTGTATATAAAACTTATTTGGAGCGGAATTTGTGGAGATACATATATAAATTAAACATTTATGACCGATAAAGTCCAATTTCGGGAGGACATTTGTATGGGGGCTAGGTGAAATAATGGACCGATTTCAGCCAGTTTCAATAGGCTTGGTCCTTGAGCCGAAAAAATAATATGTGTCAAATTTCATCGAAATATCTTCAAAATCGCGACCTGTACTCTGCGCACAAGGTTTACATGGACAGCCAGCCAGCCAGCCGACCAGACGGACGGACGGGCATCGCTTAATCGACTTTAAGGTGGGTGTTAGACTAATATTTTTGGGCGTTACAAACATCTGCACAAACGCATAATACCCTCCCCACTATGGTGGTGTAGGGTATAATTACGTTTCGAAAGCTTATACCGACCCTGATTACATATACCCAGGTTTTATACCCAAAGATATTTTAGAAGTGTTTAATAATACAGTTTGAAAGTTCGACACACTAATAGAGTACAAAATTCCCCAAAGGAAATGTATTGTGAGCAGAAACGTATAATATTTTCCATAAGTGAAGCAGATTGAAAGCAATGAGTATCCATAAATTGGCAGAAATAAGATTCTACTCGTCTACAATGGAATATATTCAGTACCGTTTATGTCCAAGGTTATGATTCGAGGCAGTTTTGAAAGTATTCTTTCAAGCTTGCAATTTGTTATCAATGCTGAACAGCTAAGCCGTCGACCAATTATAAATCATTTCAACTCAGCATTTTGAAAAACTTTGATCCAAGGCAAATACTTATCAGTCTATAGACGAGCATATGGTAAAATTTAAGGGCCGCAGTATATGAAAGACTTTGACCCAAGACAAATACTTATCAGTCTATAGATGAGCATATGGTATAATAAGCTTGGGTGTAGTTACGAGTTTAAATTGGTTATTTATATAAAACTGATATACATATAAACAGGCAAAAACTGAGAGAGTGGTTAATATATAAACTTATGATCAATCAAAGATCAGATTTTATGATCGTCTGTTAAGATAGAATGGAGGAGTCAGGGCAAAAAACTGAATTGATAGTCGAACAAACACAATTTGTTTCGCATGTACAAACAAAAGTGCTATACTGAAACAGAAATTGTTTTGAATTTTATCACAAATAAGTTCGATTTTGATTTAGATTTTATGAACCATTTACAGGATCTCATAATCTTAAATGAATATTTTGTGCTTTTTTAATGTTTTTTTACTGAATTGTTTATCAATTATAAAATATTAAATAAAATAAAAAAAAACTACTTTATTTTTACCTTTGACGACTAATGGGACACATATGTCCCATCATATTTTCAGTCCCCCGGGAAAAGTATAGAACCGCTACAAAATGCGTTGGTCAATAAATTTACGTAAAGCATTGGAACATATAATACTAAAAGTTTTCCAACAGTATCAATTAGAACTCGAGATATAAGATAACTAAAATTGTAAAAAAATACGAATTTCAGATTTTGAGAAGCCCTTAAGCCAAACTTAAACAACATAACCTTAGTATTAACACGAACACCAAACAACACATTTGTTTTTATCAAACAACACTGCTTAGATCAAAATCCAATGAAAATTTTGGCTGTAATGACGAAAAAAGCAATTGGGACATATGTGTCCCATTCGTTGTCAAAGGGTTAAAATTAATTAAAAATACTTTTATAGATTTAAATATAACATCTCTGTTTGAAGAATGGCTTGTTTCAATTACTAATGGAGGTTTTGAACCCCATTAAGGATACGGTAGAAGCATTAAGCCGAAATGAACACATTTTGCTGATAGGTGATGCTATAATAAACACTCTTTATGAACAGCTGTTATCTAAAAATTCTACGATTTCTCAGAAAATGGTTCATGCTGTAAAATGTAAAGTTAATAAACAATATAATTTTAAAACATAATAAGCTAAATTATAATATAACATAGACAATGTTAAAAATTTATGGACAGCAAATTTATGAACGCCATTTGAACCAAAATGTTCCCTCATCTGTTCAAATGAAATGAAATTTTTCATTCGCGTTTCCCGGGAAATCCCAATTATAATGCATTTCCATATGCAGAAGATAAACATACTTTTGAAGTTGGAGTAAATATATTTGTTTACCCTTTTTATACCCTCCACCAACACAAGTGGTGATTGAGGGTTTATAGAAGTTCGTTATTCCGTGTGTAACATTGAGAAATATTTATCTGATACATCTTTAAAGTTTCGCCAAAAAATATTTTTTTCCTACAAAATGTTACATTAAGAAAACTGGAAGTTAGTTAAGATTATTCTCACAGAGAAAACAGATTCGTGATAGCAACCGAATTTGTTGCCAATTGAATGATTCGGTTGCACACATAGAATTTTTCAGTTCTATCAACAGAAATTCAGTTAACAAAGAAGAATTTTGGTTGAAGCAAACAAACTTTTGTTACCCCTTCCAAAATTTTTTAGTCACAACTGTAAAATTCGGTCACTAAGGTAGAATCATTCGATTGGCAACAAATTCGGTTGCTATCACGAATCTGTTTTCTCTGTGCTCTAATGAAAATTGTTCAATTTAAACGAGCTAATTCATTTACCGTTTGAAAGTAGTCACTGGAGGTTGCTGATGAGTTATCGAAAGTTTAAAATATTTCCAACATCTCTCAAAAATATTTATTTTACATTTTGTTAATTTTCATCTAAAAATAATTAAGTAGTTTTCAAAGTATTAAATGTTTTGAAAACTACATTTCATTACCTTTCCACTGATATATAAAACATTATATCTAATTCTTTATTATACTTTAAAATAATGCATGCAAATCACACACCTTGTAAAAAATTCTCTATTATGTTAATCAAGCCAAAGACAGCTTACTATGCGCTTCTCATTTTTTCATGTACCCTATGCACTTTGGTTTTTTGTTGTTTTTGTCAGTTGCACAAGAACTGACCAATGAGCGTGCTTTTCGTTTGTGAGTGTTTAAAGTGAGCTTAAGTAAACTTTTATTAACCAAACATTCAACATTTTGAATGACTTTGTGCGTGTTCATAATTAGAAACTATTGCGTTCATAGAGCACATGATAGAGATTTTTCATGACAAAAATTTAAAAAATAAATTTTTTACTCAAAAATAATTTTTTTTCTAAAAATTGGATTTTTTACTAAAAATTAGATTTTTTACTAAAAATTTTATTTTTTACTAAAAATTAGATTTTTTACTAAAAATTAGATTTTTTACTAAAAATTAGATTTTTTACTAAAAATTCGATTTTTTACTAAAAATTCGATTTTTTACTAAAAATTAGATTTTTTACTAAAAATTAGATTTTTTACTAAAAATTAGATTTTTTACTAAAAATTATATTTTTTTACTAAGAAATAGACTTTGTACTAAAAATTCGATTTTTTACAAAAAAATTGATATTTTAGTAAAATTTTATTTTAAAAAATCTATTTTTGAGTAAAAAACTATTTTTTAGTACAAAATCTAATTTTTAGTAAAAAATCAAATTTTTAGTAAAAAATCAAATTTTTAGTAAAAAATCAAATTTTTAGTAAAAAATCAAATTTTTAGTAAAAAATCTAATTTTCAATAAAAAAATCTAATTTTCAATAAAAAATTAAATTTTTAGTAAAAAATCTAATTTTTAGTAAAAAATCTAATTTTTAGTAAAAAATCTAATTTTCAATAAAAAAATCTAATTTTCAATAAAAAAATCTAATTTTCAATAAAAAATCTAATTTTTAGTAAAAAATCTAATTTTTAGTAAAAAATCTAATTTTTAGTAAAAAATTTAATTTTTAGTAAAAAATCTAATTTTTAGTAAAAAATTAAATTTTTGTCATGAAAAATTTCTATCATGGACTCTAGAACGCAGTAGTTTCTAATTTAGTAATTTATGAACGCTCACAGTCATTCAAAATATTTGAATGTTTGGTTAATAAAAGTTTACTTAAGCTCACTTTAAACATTCGCAAATGCTAAAAGCAATGAAAAAGCACGCTCATTGGTCAGTTCTTGTGCAACTGACAAAAACAACAATAAACCAAAATACATTTGGTACACGACAAAATGAGAAGCGCATAGTAAGCTGTCTTTGACTTGATTAAAATAATAGAGAATTTTTTGCAAGGTGCATTATGCATGCATTATTTTAAAGTATAATAAAGAATTAGATATAAAGTTTTATATATCAATGGAAAGGTAATGAAATGTAGTTTTCAAAACATTTAATATTTTGGCAACTGCTTAATTATTTTTGGATGGAAATTAATAAAATGTAAAATAAATCTTTTTGAGAGATGTTGGAAATATTTTAAACTTTCGGTAACTCATCAGCAACCTCAAGTGACAACTTTCAAACGTTAAATGAATTAGTTCGTTTTAATTCAACAATATTTATTAGAGACTAACCTTAAATAACTTCCGGTTATGTAAATGTAACATTTTAAAGGAAACAAACATTTTTTGAAGAAACTTTAAATATGTATCAGATGAATATTTCTCAATGAAAAACATATATATACCCTCATTCACCACTTGTGGGGGGTGGAGGCTATAAAAAGGGTATACAAATACTTAAACTTCAAACGTATATTTTTGTACTGCATTTGGAAACGAGTTATAATTAGGGAACCCCAATCCCGGATAATTTTTTTCTCGGGAAACGTGAATGAGGTACAAAAATATCTAAATATGTGCTATGAAGCTCTGCAATGATTCTCTATTTTCGAAAAATCGAGGATTAAAAAAAAGCTAAAAAGTTTTTGAGTTACTCGAATATATCGAGTCATATCAACAAAAAAAACGTAAGCGCCAAAAACCAAATTTTATAGGAGAAGGTTTTTTTTAAAAATTGAGTATGTATGCACTATTACTTCTTAACTATACATTGCATTTATTTTATTTCATATATTTCTAAGATAACGGGCATTTATGTCCTTCCAATTTTATTAAAAACACAACTTAATGTTTAATTTTTTTTTATTCTGTTCAAATTATATTCGTGTATAAAAATTCATATTAACGTTTTTAACCTTAAAAGACTAATCTTGTATATAAATAGGTCACACGTTTTTTTGTGGTACACTTTTAAGTATGTTATTGTCCACCAATATTGATGAAACATATATGGTTTAAAAGATTTTTGTCTGTAAATTTTCAAAAAAAAAAAAAATTCTTTCCATAAACTTGGTAAAAAACGTTTTAAAACTGGTCGAATTTCAGCCACCAGGCGATCCTAGTATTAATTAAATTGTTAAAACTTATAAAGTTTTCTCAAAATATGTAGAAAAACCAATAAATTCTATATACGTCTAAATTATTTTTTCTGCAAAATCATAACGGTACATTATACAGCGATGGTATTTTGTGAGATGATGCGAATGATCGAGAACTATCGAATGGCATTCAAATAACTAGGATTCATTACAAATAAGTTTCAAAAGAAAAGTGTTTATAATCATAAACTCGGTCTGTCGGGCTTGTCCGACTATACTGTTTTACTTGTTAACCAGTTTATTGTACCAAATTATGTAAACAACGCGGATTTGAACAATTTTGTTATGTCATTTTGAGATATCTGAAAGAGCTTATCTCTTTTTAAGGTGTATATTCCTAGTCAAAAATCCTCAAGGCATAAATTATCCATATAAATCCATATAAATATATAAATGTCTTTGTAAGTTTGTTTGTTGGTTTGTTTGAGCATCATGGCTAAACGGCTGATCCGATTTTATTGAAATTCGGAACATAGATAGATCCTTACATGGAAGCGTCAATAGGCTATATCTTTTTGTTAATACTTGGACCAGAAAGAGATTTAAAGGGGGAAAACTGGTAAAATTGGTACCTTTAGTTCTTAAACAATTAATAGTAAACGGCTGCACCGATTTGATTGAAATTTGGAACATAGATATTTCTTTACTTGGAAGCAATAATAGACTATATAGTTTTTCTTAACTTGAACCACAAAGGGACAAAAGAGGGCAAAATTTGTACCACCCATACAAAGTAAATAGTTATTTTCGAATATCTGTAGAACTAAAATTGTGACTATCTTCAAACTTTATACGAATCAATTTCGTATCACTGTTTGAAGTTTAACTAAAAATGGAACGGATCGGAACAGGGGGTGTGACACCTCCCATATAAAGTAAATAGTTATTTTCTAATATATGGTGAACTATAATTGTGGAAGTCTTGAAATTTAGTCCGATTAGCACCCTTATCATTTTACATGGTTTGGCTGAAAATGGGCGGTATTAAATTAGTGGGCGTAGCACCTACCATACAAAGTAAATAGTTATTTTCGAATATCTGGAGAACTGTAAATGCGAAAGGCTTAAAACTTCATATGAGTTAATTTCTTATCAGTGCAAGAAGTTAATAAAAAAAAGTGGGAAGGATCGGAACTCGGGGTGAGTCACCTGCCATACAAAGTAATTAGTTATTTCTAAATATCTTGAGATCTATAATTACTAGATTCTTCCAACTTTGTCCGAATAGCTCTCTTATCATTTTACATAGAATAGCTGAAAATGGCGGGAGTGGATAAGTGGGCGTGGAACTTCTCATGCAAAGTATATAGTATTTTCGAATATCTGCAGAACTATTATTACGACAGCTTTCAAACTTTTTACGAATCAATTTCTTATCAGTACATGAAGTTTATCCTAAAATGGGACGGATGGGAACAAGGGGTGTGGCACCCCTTCTTAGTTTCTGGCATAACAGGACACTGGCATCAACGTAATTTACACAAAGTTTAAAGACTCTTACAATTAGATTCACTTGATATTCGAATATTTATATATTTTATCTACAATGGTAACAAATTAACTCATTACTTTAACTATTATAATAAATAGCTTTCATATCATTATAAGGAGTCTGACTAAAAATAGGCGAATGTCTTAAAAAAGCTTCAAGATTTTTTAAAATCACAGGATATTTTGTATACCTTCAACGGCATAGTATACAATTAATCACAAACAAGAAATTCCGGTATTAATTATATTTATTTATTTGCTTATACAATCTTTTCACATTTTTTTTATTTTACTTCGACAGAGGTAGCGAAGCGCACCGGGTCAATCTAGTTTGTAAATAAAATCTTTAATATGAATAACCTTAAAATACTTTTATTTTTTATTAATAGACCTTTACATAAATTATTCATTTATTTACTTTATATTTCCATTTAAAAAGAAAGTTCTTGACACTGCCAGCATATTAAACATTTTCGGTTATAGCGAGAAAGCACAAAGTGCTCCTATAATTTTTTAATTAAAATCAATCTCTCTTATTAATTGTGATTATCTAAGTAATTAAATACAAATACAATAGAAAAGTTTTCAAAATGTTTGTTGTTGTTGCTGTTGTCAATGTTCAAATCACAATAGAATTACAAAAATAGAATTGTAAAAGTTCTACTCAACATGACTTGGGGCTAAAATGAAAGTGTATGTATGTATAATGTATCGTGTTGTTGTAATTGTATGTACAAGGTATTCAACCATTAAAACTGTTTATTGTTTTTGTTTTAACTGAAATAATTTTTCCAACTCATCACCATCAGCAGCAGCAGCAAGAACAACAAGAGCATCATCATAACACTTTTAGCACTTAACAACAATGATGAACAGAGCGACATCCTCCGCTGAAGAACAGTGGTTTACAAAGATTTTTCTTTTTGGAAATTATTTGGTATCTCGTAGATGATTTGAACGATATTTTATTTTTACATAGGTCCGTAATTGGACGCCCAAAGTAATCGCCTCGGACTTAACTATTTTAAAACAAATAACCGTTTTAT
The DNA here is from genome assembly GCF_958450345.1 of Calliphora vicina. Classification (NCBI taxonomy): domain Eukaryota; kingdom Metazoa; phylum Arthropoda; class Insecta; order Diptera; family Calliphoridae; genus Calliphora; species Calliphora vicina. The sequence continues at coordinate 82,454,688 of NC_088784.1, forward strand.
TATCGGCTGTGTCGAATCTTGTATACCCACCTTGGCCTTCTATGGAGACTTGAATCAGTTATTGTCCGAACTGTACAAAACATGATAGAGTGATTTATTTCTAAAAACTGCTCAAACAGTATTGGGGGGGGGGGGCATTTGTATGGGGGCTACGTGAAATCATGGACCGTATAGAACATTTTCAATAAAAAACAAACAATTACTTATAAACAGAGAATATTTGTGGAAAATTTCATTCTTTTCGTGGTGTTTATTCAGTTTTTGAGGCTGTATGTACTTTAGGGGGCCAAACACTAGCCCCCATGTAAATACAAATCAACTCAGAGACACCTACTCTGAATAAAATTAAGATATCTCCTAACATTCAAGAGCTAACTTATTCTTTCCAAAATAAAATAATTCTAAACCACTGTGCAACAATATCGACATCAACTTCCATCCAATTTTAGCACCATCAGAATTGTGATGGTGATGATGGAAATACTCATACAAACTTTTGGTAATGACATATATTTTTTTTCTTTTTATAATAAAAGCTTATAAAATTTCTGTTTCTACAAAATCCCTGTAACTCTTTACACAAGTAATTGTGTAAATTGTAATCTGTTTGTAATGTGTACTTGTAGTATGTTTAAATGTGAGTATTCCAGCGTAAGCTGTATGTTGTTCATGCTTAATTACTGGTAATAAATATGGTGTTTTGATGATGAGTTGCAACATTTTCAACATAGAAATTTCTATTTTATGTTTTATACATGACAAGGAGTGTTGTACGTGAGTGTTGTAAAGGCCCAGTACATTAAAAGTAAATAAAATACATTGATGGTATAACAATGGAAATGTTTAATGGTTTATGGTTTAGACAAAAAGTTCTCTAGTTTACGATACAAATAGTAGAAAATTTTATTTAAAATACATAAATACCTCACAATATTCCAACAAATTCTCAGAGAATTATAATTGGGCCAAAAGCCTAACTGGCAGTAAATGTAAAACTCCTGAATTCATCGCTGTATATCTATTTGTATTTGTAATTAGAGATGAAGATGTTTTAAACCATTTTTTTGTTACTAAAATAACGAACTAACGTAATTATAGCTTTTGGCAAATATCTGTATACTATGTGGGGAAACTAATGTATTTTTAGCATTTCATAAGAACTTATCAGTTGTACGCAATTTTATATTTTTTAAAGTAATTTAACCAAATATTAGTATCATAGTGTTACAGGTAGGCCTCCATTTACGCGGTTTGTTGGGCCCAAAAAAGTAGCGTGTAAATCAAATTCGCGTAAAACGAGGTTCTAATATAGAACGAAATGCTTTTGTGGGACCAGTAATATTTTATTTCGCGTAAAACAATACATCAGTCACATAACAAAAAAGAAATTGGGACCTAAAAATCGCTTTAAATAGAAAACACATATGTACATACATATCGTCACCTTAAATGAAAGCGGACGTAACTACACAAAAGAAAACATTCCCACGACAGCCGGTTCTACGCACCGGAATGACCCGAGTTCACTCGGCCAAGGGCTGTCAACTCAGCAAACACTGCTGCTACAACAACAACACACAAAAATTCAAAATCGCGTTTTTGATTGATTGAACAATTGCCAAGAATACTCTATTATTATTGATTTGATAACGTATCCTGCAAAAACAATAAAAATGTAGTTACGTCCGTTTGCATTTAAGGCGACGATATATACTTTAAGTAAACTTATTTTATTTGTACTTTTAAAAACATACTTAAAACAAAAGTAAAGTAAAACAAGTAAGAAAGTATGGTCGGTCAAGCCCGACCATATAATACCCTACACTAAGTAAAAGAAGAAAAACATTTTTCTTTTAAAATTTCAATAATTTATATTTTTGAGTGATTTTCGGAAGTGGGCCTTATATGGGGGCTATGATCAATTATGGACTGATCACCATGAAATTAGGTCATGTGATTTATGTCTATATGAAAGTTTACTATGTTGAATTTTGTGAGTATACCAACATTTTTAAGCGATTTATGCACGTTAAAGTGATTTTCGGAAGCGGGTCTATATGGGAGCTATGACTAATTATGGACCGATCGTAACAAAATTTGGTGACATGAATTTTGTATATATAAAACTTATTTGGAGTGCAATTTGTGGAGATACATTTATAAATTAAACATTTATGACCGATAAAGTCCAATTTCAGAAGGACATTTGTATAGGGGCTAGGTGAAGTAATAGAGCGATTTCAGCCAGTTTCAATAGGCTCGGTCCTTGGGCCGAAAAAATAATATGTACCAAATTTGATCGAAGTATTTTCAAAATTGCGACCTGTATTCTGCGCACAAAGTTTACATGGACAGCCAGCCAGCCAACCAGACGGACGGACATCGTTTAACCGACTCAGAAAGTGATTCTAAGTCGATCGGTATACTTTAAGGTGGGTGTTAGACTAATATTTTTGGGCGTTACAAACATATGCACAAACACATTATACCATCCCCACTATGGTGGTGTAAGGTATAAAAACTATTTCTTATCGAAAATTAAGGAAAAAATGTCAATTAAAAAAACAAGATATTCCAATAATAAACATAACAAAAAATTTATAAAAACTAACGAAGTTTTCAACAAGTAAGAGTGCTATATTCGGCTATGCCGAATCTTATATACCCTTCACCTTTGTTGTGGATGCATTATTATTTTTTATAATTAGTATATATGTATGTACATTGCCCACTTTCAGCGTACAGCATCCTAAATTTATCAAGAACACAAAAAACAACAACAATGCCAAACGAAACAAAACACCAAAAGAAAAAACAAAATACGCAAGCCAATGAAACCAACACACATCCAAACATACGTTTAATTGTATAAAAAACAACAACAACGCCAAAAGAAACAAAACACAAAAAAAAACAAAATACGCAAAGCCTGCACATCCAAGCCTACGTTTTGTTGCTTTTTTGTAAAAAAAAACCAACACACAACCAAACAACCGTTTAGTTGTATAAAAAACAACAACAACGCCAAAAGAAACAAAACACAAAAAAAAACAAAATACACAAAACTTGCACATCCAAACATACGTTTTGTTGTTTTTTTGTCAAAGTATGCAATACATTGTGTTTTTTGATGAAATTTTTAGAGGTTGTCTCGGATTTTTGCTCATATCTCCGTTATTTATGGACGGATTTTGCTGATTTTAAATAGCAAAATTCTCGAAAGTATGTCTGACAGAATTGTTGAAGATTTGGATCCCGGAGATATCTGGGGCCTTCAGAAAATTGATTTCAACAGACAGACAGACAGACAGACAGACAGACAGACAGACGGACAGACAGACAGACAGACAGACAGACAGACAGACAGACAGACAGACAGACAGACAGACAGACGGACATGGCTTAATCGACTCCGCTATCTATAAGGATCCAGAATATATATACTTTATAGGGTCGGAAATGAAAAATGTAGAAATTACAAACGGAATGACAAACTTATATATACCCTTCTCACGAAGCTGAAGGGTATAAAAAAGAAATCAGTTATTCGCTTGTGTTATTTTTCGTTTCTTGTTGTTTGTTGCCGCGTTATATAAAAATCGAGTAAAAAAGTCGCGTATTTGAAAAAATGGTTGCTAATTTGAGTTCGCGTAATATCGAATTTGCGTAAATAAAGTAACGCGTAAATGGAGGCTTACCTGTACATTTATTACGAGTTTTTTACTAGTATCCACAAAAAAATTGTTTACATCACCTCATCCTAACAACTTCCTTACTCTAAGCTACAACTTTAGCTTTTCAAAATATTTTTCTAACTAGATTGTAAAAGAATTCACAATAGTCACCACCTCACCCACATTTATTTAAATAATTTTATTCAAAAATATCATTGTTATTATTACATACCATACTGCGAGTCAATTAAAATTTCTTTTTAGCAAATTAACATACAATTTAATGACCAGACTATAAACGTGAATAAGGTTTATAAAACTAATAATAGCATAAACATTCAACAAAGGACGATGTACAATAAACTAAATTAGAAAAAAAAACAAACTTAATAATTATTAAGTTAATAATACACTATAGAAACTACAACTACACTTAAAGTTGTCCCAATAGATGTATGTAGACATGATTTGGAATCTAAAAACTATACGAGTAGTACGCAGACGGATAAATAAAATAGTTAAAAGTTCTTTCAACTTAAAACAAGTAGGTAGGTAGGTTTTAATCGGCAATAGCGAAATAAATTAGAGCAACACTAAAAATTAAGCAGCGAATGATATGACTATTTTAATAATGAATAAGTGAAAGAGATTCATCCGATTTGCTTAATTTTGTGTTAATTATTACCAAAATTCACTTTTAAGATTCAAGCATATGATATCGTGAACTAACTACGTACATACATATATTGCCATGTGTCCCAAAACTCTTAATTTTTAAAAAAAAAAATTTTGCTTTTTTCAATAATAATTTCATCGTCCCTGCAAAAGAATGGTAGAAGGACAGTTCTACATTTTTTAGGTTAGACCGATGATACCATTTTTGAGTACAAAACGTTTCTAATCAAGAAAGAATATTTGTTCAAAATATCAGCTATCCAGAATACGAAGACTTTCGTCAATTTACACGTACACAACCCGAATGTAAACAATAGAGCATTGGTAGGCAAAAAGAGGCATTTAATTTGTGTGCTTTTTTGGGTACAAAATAAAATATCTACAACAACATCAAGCAACTGAATGAAATGTGTGTATTTTTACTCTCTATTACGCTCTTTTGTTCACATTCGGGTTGTTAGACGAAAATCATCGTAACCTGAACAATATGAACAATAGAGAGTATGTTGTTACAAATACATATATTTCAATCAGTTGCTTGATGTTGTTGTGGATATTTTATTGTTTACCCATACATGGACACAAATTTACTGCCTCTATTTGCGGGACTATGTTCTAGATCTTCTTGTATATAAAGTTCGGATAGAAGAACATTTTGTTGTAAATATTTTTTGATTTGGACGGATTTTACCTATTTGCAATTGCAGGTATGCACAGTGGGACAGAATCAAATTTTTTTTGAAATCAATCTGGCATTTCTAAACGGCTTGTCCGATCGGCATAGAATTGACGTGGGTGAATCCAAGGAAGATTGGAGTTTAAGGTATTAAAATGAGACGTTCAAAAATATTGCCAAAAGTTCAAAGCAAATCCCGAATTTCCTAAAAATTGGAGCGAAAATCACAAAAATGGTATATTTTATAATTTTGCCCATAGAATCCACATTTATTTTGGGGATAGGAAAATACTTTTGGAATAAAAAGAAGGGCGTATGGGCGACATATTTGAAAAATTGGACATGTTTTTTACAAAAAAATGTTTTCCGTAAAGATATCTTACAGAAAAACATAAAATGGTTTTGTTCTTAAAGAAACATTTTTTTCGAACGAAAACCAGTAAAAATTTATCATTTTTATACCCTTCACCTTCGTGAGAAGGGTATATATAAGTTTGTCATTCCGTTTGTAATTTCTACATTTTTCATTTCCGACCCTATAAAGTATATATATTCTGGATCCTTATAGATAGCGGAGTCGATTAAGCCATGTCCGTCTGTCTGTCTGTCTGCAGTCTGTCTGTCTGTCTTTTTTTTAAAAAAAATTAAAAAACAATTTCGAAAAAACAATTTTGAAAAACTATTAAAAAAAAAATTGAATTTTGTTTACCTAAAAATATTTAAAAAAAATTATTTCAAAGTATAATTTGGTAAAGGGTATATAAGATTCGGCACAGCCGAATATAGCTCTCTTACTTGTTAAATTGAAAATTGTTTATTTTTGGATCCATAATTCGTGATCTCAATAAAACAATAGTGTATTATAAATATTTTCATGTAACTATGTTGGCTGCAATCGGAAATAATTTTCTGCCTCCGGTTTCATGTTGAATCTTTTAAAAATGTAATTACTTGTAAAAATAGAAATCAAATTTTGGTATTGATTTTCTTGATTCTATCTGAGCTTTACTGAATCTTTCTCTTATTGTTGTTGTTGCTTTACTCACAGCTTTGACTGCTCTCTTTACCGCTTGAGTATGACAGGGGAGGTGAAATAGCTCACTTCTTCAATAAACAGAAGAATATTTTTTCATCTCATTTCAAAAGGTGACGTAGAATTAAAATTTAGTTTCGGTATCTGAAGGAGCTGTAATTTATTTGACATTGTAGATCAACGTTTCAAAATTCGATGGACAGCTAATTCACGAATATGTTTTTGGGGATATGTTAACATTACAATTAATGAGTTTTCAGGATGTGCTAAATAACTGTTTCTTTGAATCACGGGCTGACAAACCTTCAAAGTTGTTGGTAAATATCTGCTAAGTTTGATTATTTCAAAAAGATGTCGAGGTCCGTCTTTACAGCTGAGAAGACTTTTTATAGAAAACCACACTGGAGCGTAAACCTTTACAATATATATTGCAAGAGTTGTTAGATTTGTTCTCAACTGAAATAGTCAAATATCTGGGCTTATATCTTCAACACAAAGCTCTGGTAAATTCGCTGAAATTATTTGAAACTTCAATACTGACCTCATTTTAAAGTTTTCAAGTTCTTTACCAATTTCTCCTAAAAATATCTGTGGTCCTGATGTACCACCATCAATATGTTGAAACAGGTATCTGAATGGCAGTTCATTCATATGCAATATACAAATGATACACAATATTCAAGTTCAGAAGTAATGCTCAATATATCTGCCTACTTATAGCCTTTGTGTAACCGTTCTCCGGTATCTGGCATTTAAGAAAATCTTTGCACTTACATTTCTAAATATCAAACAAAATCTTGCTTTCTTTATATGGCTTCTATGCCTCTTGTTTAGTTTTCCTCTCATATTTAAGGCTATGAATGGTCCACTCATAAAATTTTATAAGATCTGCAAAGGCTGGCAATATATTATTTTTTAAATCACACAAAACACCAAATAAGTGACACTTCCAACTATTCCTGGTACGCTCCATTTCTCAGATTATGAAAACCAAATAAATAATAGCACTTCTCAACGCAACACTTGTCTTATCTAACTCCGTGTTGTAAGAAACAAAGAAATTGTACGGGGAATTCACTACTTTAATATTTGCCTAGAATTGTCTAGTATGCTGAATTTTATATTATTTTTCCTTTTAATTACATGTTGGCTGTATTGCATAAAATCAATGCTTTATATCGCTACATAAATATTTTTTCAGATGTCTACTAACACAAAATGTTTAAACTCAATTATTTCGAAATGGCAAACAAATTATACACTATTGTTTTATTAAGGGGAATAATTTATATTGCTCTGAAATTCTTGTATATTATTGGTAACTTAGTTGTCTAACTAACAAAAATTCGAGTCCATTCGGTTCAAAAGTACGTCCTATATTTTAAAAAAAGTGGACCAATGTATGGCAAAATTTTAAAAATTTAAATTTTGAAATGTCTATAACTTGGAAATTCAAGACCTATCCAAATGCTTTCCAAAAATATAAAAAATCTTTGAAATCGGATGGGAAACAAAAAAATGTCACGTGTAATAATTTTACATGTTGCAGGTACCCTACTTTGAGCCCATAGCGCCGCCCCTGGAACATTTGTAGTGCTCATTTTAATATCTTAAATATTTAGGGAAAATTTCATTCCTCTAGGTCCTTCCCTTTAGGCCGTATCGCATCTTCAAGTGAATATGGCTAGGATGATACCAGTTACTTTACTTTAATTTCAAAAAAAGTGGAAATTAAACTGTAACTTTTTAATGCATAGTCCGATTTTACAAAAAAAATGTTCATGGTCATAGAAGAGTTATAATTCAGTTTAAAGGTTGCACATTTAATTATTTTGCTTTGTTCTTAGTACCGTAAATAGCGAATACAAAATCTAATTTTTAGGATTTCTTAAAAGTTTTTATAGCAAATATGTTACAAAAGTATCTAAATAACTAACAATAAGTACTTTCTCACGTCTGATTTAAGTTGATGAACTATTATTTCTACAATTCCTAATAATACACTTAAATATTTAATGTGATAAATTGAAAATTATTTCAAACTAAAAAGACTACATTACATTACTAAGAATTATATATAAATTTGTATGAACAAAACAACTAAAACTATTTTAAACGTTTAACCTAAACCTGTTAGTCAAGGGAAATTTAAGTTCATTAAACACAAATTTGTTTATCTCAGTGTATTTTACAATGCAATAAACTGTATACACAAACTGTCAATTATAAGAAAAATGGTTTATAACCAAAATAAAGCTTTAAAACAAAAAAGGAAAAATAAAAAACATTGAAGTTGTAACAATAATAAAAACAACAAAATCACACATGAAATGTGGCATAAGGAAATCTAAGCCGTCATATTGATTACCGACATACTAAACACAGACACAGATACTAACACAAACATGCATAAATATGTACACAGACACAGCCATAGACATTTAACACAAATGAAATGAAAAAAGGAAAACACTCAAAAAATCGGAAAACTATGACTAACATGCAAAGCCATTGAAGCGAGGTAGGAAGCAAATATGGTGCAAGATGCGATTAACTGCATGCTATTTTCATGTGAAATTTTACACATACTCTGTCATTTTCTTTATATATGTATGTGGATATATTATGTATACCCAGCAGTTCTAGACGACTGTCCCGAACTAGTAATTTTACCTATCATTTTGGGTGACAACTAGTTAAAAAGGGTCAGAGAGTCAAATGACACTTGTGGATAACAATGTAACTTTCCTATAGCTGGCCCAAAGTAGTCAACGCATTGGATTCGCATACCGGTTACATAGATTCAGTTACCTAACTGGTTACTAGATCAACTGCAAAAAGTCAGTTTAAAAGACATCTCATAGACAGTACAGTAACAGATTGCTTGCAAACAAATCTTTCTCCAATAATTATCCAATAGATTACTTCAGGTGTTTGAAAAACTTCATTCTAAAGAGCAACGCATAAAGTGACTACACTCTAGGTTACTTAGAGACACTTATGTGACAATTATATTCACGCTAGATTACATGGGATGTATAAAGTAAACAATTGACTTCTCTCTGAACTACAAACAGCCAAGTGATCAGACATTAGTGACATTTACTGACTGTAAGGGATACATTGACTACTTGCTGAACTGCTGGGTACAGAAGTACATAAACTATAAATGTGTATGTATATTTGTCGGACATATTCTAACTAACTGAAATTGAAACATACCATTAAAGTCGAAACAAAAAACTGGAACTTTTAGCAAGAAATCAGACCATCAGACGTGCATATTTATCCACATTTGTATGTATATGTGTATATTAGGGTGGTTTTTATATTGGAATTATTTTATTCTTGGTGCTTCTAAGATCTAATATTCTTCTCCGTCATCTTAAAACCAAATGCTGAAAATTTTAGCAAAATCGAATAACGTTCAAAATTTTATTTCCTGTTTCAAGTTTTGGGTCAAGGTAGCAATGTTTGCGAAGAAATTTAGTGCTGCGAACTATATTTATAAGATACATATGCGTATTTAAGTGAAATGCGGGATTCTGTTTTAAATCCGGAATATGTTTTAATGGTGCATATTTTCAACGCGGTTGTTAATAACTTATATGTTATTTTGAAATGTACATATCTGTCAATTATTCTCACATAGTTATTGAAATAATGTCTTTTTACTTCGATGTTAAAAATTGTGCCAACAAAGCGTCATATGCGGGAAGTTTTGCTTTGCTTCTTTAAATTGAAAAAAAAATGCCGATGAAGTACACAGATTGCTTATGGTGAATGTGCTGCATCGATTTCAAAGTGCAAGAGATAGTTTTTTCAGTTAAGAAGTTGTGATTTTGACACGGAAGACAGAGATCGCCCAGGCCAGTCAAAACAGTTTGAAGTCCACGAATTGGAGGCATTACACCATGAAGATTACTACAAAACTCAACAGGTCATTGTAAGGTACTCAAGCAGTAAATCCAAAACGTCTGCGAGCAGCAAGATTCATACAAAAGCAGGAAAATTGGGTATCACACAAATTGAAGCCGAGAGACCTTGAAGAACGATTTTGCATGTCCGAAATGATGCTTGAACACTATAACAGGAAATCATTGCACCGTCACATTACGTACTATAAAAATGGATCCATTACTATAAGCCGAAGCGTGATACTCGGCCAACCAGCCGAATCGACACCAAATCCAAATATCCATGACGCTAATGTAATGCTCTGTATTTGCTGAGAGCAAAAGGGTCTTATGTATTATTAGCTACTGAAATCTGATCAGTCCATCACATGGAACCTGTACCGAACGCAACTGAGATGTTTGAATTGATAATTTGCAGCTAGGGTTTTTAATTTTCCAACCTTTTTTGATTCCCGGGAATCGGGAAATTTTTTTCTACATTCCCGGGTACCGAGCTAATCCCGAAATATATAATGATACTGTAAATTAGGAATATTATAGCCAAATTTCATATAAAAACTTAGTGTTTTAATTATTAAATATCAGAGCTTCGAATTAATTAATAAAATTTGAGCTAAATTCACTAAAATATTAATCCGTAATTAAAAAATTTCAATCCATACATTCCTAATATTTAATTTTTTAGATTCATTCTAAAGCCTTTGTTTAAACTGAATTAATTTTAAAGTTAATTAATAACAGAATTTATTCAAACTTTGAATGATTAAATTTGTATTAAAACAAATCATTTACAAAATTAATTGAAAAAATTGTCTTAAGCCTTTTTGTACTAGAAGAAAAATTTAATCATTTAATAAATTTTTGAAGCTATTTTGTTATGGATTTGAAGAAGAAATTTAAAGAAATAAGAAATAAATTCTATAAATATTGACTTTTCTTTTTAAATTTTCATACGAAAAACCCCAAATAAATAATAATAAGCGGTCTATTATTGCCAAGATATAAGCAATAAACTGTAGAATACTTTTCACTGTACTTTTTTTTTGGAGAAAAAAAATTGAGTTCTAATTTCCTTTCTATGTATTTTCGTCAGTTTTTAATTCCCGGGATTCCCGACTAAAAATTCCGGTAATTGGGTAGTGAAAAATTGGCAAAATTCCCGGGAAATTTTGTACCGGGAATTCCCGGGATAAAAACCCTATTTGCAGCCCACAATATGTTGCCAGACATGGAACCGTAATATTCCTTCATAGCAACACTAGGCCACATTTTGCAATACCTGTTAAAAAGTATTTAGAATAAAGTGGTTTGGAAAATTCGTCTCATCCACCTACTATTTGTTTCGATCAATGCAGAATGCTCTCTCTGGGTTACGCATCACTTTGGAACAAAATATGGCTTGATTCGCGCTTGGCATAAAAAAGATGAGTTGGAAAAAGACCATATCTGACAATGACCAATACTTTGAATAAATTTATATTCTACAAATGTTTCAAAATAAAAGCTTAGTGGATTATATGTGTGAGCTTGGTCAAATATGAACCGATCTAAACCAAAAATAGGTTTGTAATTTATTTTTACATGGAACTTATTTTTGTTGTATTTTCTATGGATACTGCTATTCTATAGGAATTTATATACAGCCATATTACTGGAAGAAATTTGTATGGGGACTGGGAAAAATCATGAACAGATTCTTACCATTTTCAACAGAGTTTGTCATTCTGTTTGTAATTTCCACAATATAATATTCCGACCCTATAAAGTATATATATTCTGGATTCTTATAGATAGCGGAGTCGATTAAGCCATGTCTGTCTTTCCATCTGTCTGTTGAAATCAATTTTCTAAAGACCTCAGATATCTTCGGGATCCAAATCTTCAACAATTCTGTCAGACTTGCTTTCGAGAAGTTTCCTATTTAAAATCAGCAAAATCGGTCCACAAATGGCTGAGATAAGAGAAAAAAACCAGGACAACCTAGATTTTTGACCTATATCTGGATTACTAACTCATTAATATAGACAATATGGATATCTAATGATAGATATTTCAAAGACCTTTGCAACGACGTAGGTAAGTTGGACCTACAATGGGTCAAAATCGGAAAAAATATTTTTTAACCCGAATTTTTTTTTTTCACCAAAAAATTTTTTTTTTTAAATTTAAAAAAAAATTTAAAAATTTAAATTTTTTTTTTTAAAAAATAACAATTCGAATTTTTTTTTTTTCAAAAATTAAAAAAAAACAATTGAAAAAAAATTAATTTTGTTATAATTCAAATTTGTATTTTGAAGTATAATTTGGTGAGCTATATTCAGCACAGCCGAATATAACTCACTTACTTGTTTTATTATAAAATTTCATGGCATTATCTGCAAATTTATTAACCAATTTAAATTTTTTATGAAAAAATATATAAAAATCGGTTCTCTTATCATACATATTTGTGATGGGTATATAAGTATGGTCCATACACAAATTTCATCTATTTTATATTTATAAAAATTTTTAGTGCCGAGGTCTTAACAATGACCTAGAAATTTAAAATTAAAAAAATTGTAAATAAGCAAACCATTCTTACTTGTTAATATAGATTTAATTTAGATTAATATTACCCATATTTTTGAACAAAAAAATATTTTTTTTTTGAAATAGTTAACAGATATTGAGGAATCGAAAACAAAAAAATAATCGAGAACAAAATTAGAACTGCAATAAAAACAATTACAAATATTCACAGCGGTAAAAGAAAAGGAATGCTCCAAATCCTGCAAAATGAAAATGTAATATTGTTGCATGTTGCACATTTATATTTACCTATGTATGTAGATTTACACACATACGAAACAGTGAAAAGGAAAAACGAAAACATGCCAATACCACTATAGATAGGTATACATACGTTTACATTTAGTAGCAGCGATAGCAGTTTCAACTATGGTATGTAATTACTTACATTTACGTTTACAATTGTAATGGCAGTGTATTTTTCTCTACGTATGCAAGTTTAGAAGAACAATAATACCTAGGTGAAACGTAGTGGTGGCAGTGTCGGTGGTGGCGATATAATGGTGTCTGTTATTGACAGTTAACACTATAATCATTTAACATTTCTTATGTTGCCTTTCTTTTCGTAATTTGTACGACTATAAAGACCTCAAATATTTTATGAAGGAGTGTAATGTGTTTGTGCAATCATATGTAAAATTTGCAACATTGTATTGGTTTTATGTGTCCACTTTCTACACAACTCTCAACAATTACTTGCACACTCACTTTCATACATACATATTTGTACACTGGCATATGACATGTTTCATTTATCAAAACTCATAAAGTAAAATAAAATAAAAACTTGGAAATCAACAATAAAATTATTATAAAAAAAAACAAATCATGATTTTATTCAACTGCAAAAAAAGAACAGTTGTATATTGTTCTTAGTAAATTATGTATTATTGGTTGCCATTTAAAATTATAGTTTTTTGCTACTACAATCACATTCACATACATATGCACACTTATATGTACATGAACAACATTTCCTCTAATTGTTATTTTTGTAGTTGGTATCGCTGTTGCTGTTTCATTGTATTGTAGACATGTTGCGTTATGCACTTACAATTAATTTAACCTTCGCTTTACCAATACCCACCCGGGTGACCACATCGATTTTATTGGTTTAATATTATTTTTAATTTTGTTTCGATTTAAATGAAATTTGTACTCACTGAACAAATTCTAGAGTTCTGTAGAATTTAATAGAACCATTTTAAACTTTTTATAAGGTTTTTTCAATTTTTTAAAATTTCGTTCGTCGCATATATTTATAGAAGTGTAGTGTCACCCGGGTGGGTATTGGTAAACCATGTACATAAAAAACCTTTGGTAAAGCGAAGGTTAAAAGCAATGAGTCAATGAAGCATGCGACATTGTATGTTGACAGAACATACAATGAGAAACTAGTAATTTCGTTGTTTGCTGTTTATATTTTTATACTATGTAGTGTTTTGAATGCAACATATTGAGGGTAGCCAACAAATTTTATAAAATTTTGCAAAAATAAAATTAGGAAATAAGTATTACAGCTTGAGTTTCTCTAAAGATTGCATTAATAATGTTAATATTCTCCTGGAATATCTAAACGTTTTTTTTCGGGAGTTTTAAAGAAATCAAAAGGTTAAGATCATCTGAAAATAATATTTATCCATTGCCAATGTTCGTGGAAAATTGTGTATTGATTATGAAATAAATTACATTTGTAACTGTCAAAAATTGATTGTAGACCCATAAAACTATACATATTCTGGCTCCCCATAAAATTCTAGAAAGATTTAGCTATGTCCCTCTGTCTGTCTATCCTGCCTATTGAAAGAACGATAGGGTCTCGAGGTAGGGCTTATAAAGATGACTTTTTTCAAATATTGTCTGATGCTTAGAAATGACTGCAATTGAAAATAGTATAAATTTGTAAAGTGGAACCAGAGTTATAGACCAAAATGTGAGACAACTTTAAACAAAATTTGTATTTTTATCCCCACCACCGAAAGGATATTGATACGTTTTTACCTTTTAAAAGCGATGGTTTATTTCCTTTAAATAAACTGGATATATTTGAATGTAAGTGCTGCCACTATTTATACACAGCGCTATCTTCCTTCCAGTAGCATCATGAAAGTTCTATTTCTACAATGATCTACTCAAAGGTTGTATTCAATGTTGTAGGTTCCATAGCTATGTTATTAATGTCCACTGTTATGTTAACTGCGGTTAATCGGCCGATAAACAATATTGTCTAGTATTAGTAGTCTCCAGAAATAGAAAGGTTGAGAAATGTAACTTTAAACCAGCCGTTAAAAATGTTACATACAATTTCGTCACAATATATTTGGTGTATAACTTGAAAATACGAGATTTACAATATATGATGTATCTTTTGAACGCAGACTTTGTTTTTAATAACTTATATCTCATTTTGAATTGTACATATTTGTCTTTTATTCTAACTTAGTAATTGAACATTATAGTGCAAATAACAACGTTCTTCGAAAATGTCGAATTTTGTACCAACAAAGCGTCATATGCGGGAAGTTATGCTTTACTTTATATACCCTACACCACCATAGTGGGGAGGATATTATGCGTTTGTGCAGATGTTTATAACACCCAAAAATATTAGTCTAACACCCACCTTAAAGTATACCGATCAACTTAGAATCACTTTCTGATTCGATTAAACGATGTCCGTCCGTCTGGTTGGCTTGTGGCAGCCAAGGTTTACATCGACAGCCATGTAAACCTTGTGCGCAGAGTACAGGTCGCAATTTTGAAGATATTTCAATCAAGTTTGGTACATATTATTTTTTCGGCCCAAAGACCAAGTTAATTGAAACTGGCTGAAATCGGACTTTCCTAAATTGGACTTTATCGGTCATAAATTTTTAATTTATAAATGTATCTCCACAAATTGAGCTCCAAAAAAGTTTTATATATACAAAATTTATGTCACCAAATTTTGTTACGATCGGTCCATAATTAGTCATAGCTCCCATATAGACCCGCTTCCGAAAATCACTTTAACGTGCATAAATCGCTTAAAAATGTTGGTATACTCACAAAATTCAACATAGTAAACTTTCATATAGACATAAATCACACGACCTAATTTCATGGTGATCGGTCCATAATTGGTCATAGCCCCCAATAAGGCCCACTTCCGAAAATCACTCAAAAATATAAATTATTGAAATTTTAAAAGAAAAATGTGTTTGCTCTTTTACTTAGTATTGGATATTATATGGTCGGGCTTGAACGACCATACTTTCTTACTTGTTTAATTTGAAAAATAGTGCCGCTGAAGCACACCAATTGCTCACCAAAGCTTATGATGAATGTGTTCCATCGGTTTCAACGTGCTAGAGATGATTTGTTCAGTTCAGAAGTGGTGATTTTTACACGGAAGTTGAATATAAAGAATTGAAGGCATTACTCTATGAAGATTGTTGTCAAACTCAACAAGAGCTCGCAAAATCATTTTAAGCTACTTAATCAGCAAAATGTTTGCAAGCAGCAGGATTCATCTAAATGCATGGAAATTGGGTACCATAAGAATTGATGCTGAGAGACCAGGAAAAACGATTTTGTATAAATCAACATCATTTTTGCCCCTCCTAATCGACACCAAAAACAAATATCCAGTATGAGCTGCCGAAAGCTGACCATCACAGCAAATCTGTACCGAACACAACTGATTCGTTTAAAGCGTGGATTGACCAAAAAAAGTCCAGAATATGCGGCCAGACATGAAACCGTAATATTCCATCATGACAACGCTAGGCCACATGTTGCAATACCTATTAAACACTATTTAGAATGAAGTGGTTTTGAAGTTTTACCTCACGCGCTTTGTAGTCCCGAAAAAATTTAAAAAAAAATCCCGCATATTTAAGTCATACTCTCAATACAACTACGCAATATATCGAGGGGTATATTCAAAATCCTCTATATTAAAAAACACAACTTTTCAGGTGAGCCAAAAAACTGTTTTTTCGCGTATTACTTGAGTTATTAAAATTCGGTATTCTACAATATTTTTTTAAAGCAACTACTAAACCTCACATGTTTTTTTAAATTTTGCATTATTGTGGACTTTGTGATATTAGATAAATAATGGTTGCGGTTTTGGTAGCCACAACCATAATGACACTTTAAAAGTAGACACTTTTTAAGCAAATTCCAACTTTAACCATTTATTTTTAACCCATTGACCTTATATTTTCCAAAAACAACAATATATTGTTACGTTTTAACCTTTTCAAAACGTTGGTTTATTTCCATTAAATAAAACGGATACTTTTGATTGCAAATAAAAGCCGTTTAGTAGTTTGAAAATGGTAGTAACTCTTTATTTATTCAAATGTACAACAACAACAGAATTAAATAGTCACTCAATGTTTTTTTTTACACGTTTGTAAATTCTCAGAAATACAGACACAATTTATAATGTACACGAATTTACTTAAAAAACACAACACACTTCAAGGCACTCAGTTGATGTTTATTCTCTGATAAACTCACTAACGACTGCAACCTCAGCCACTATTTATAACACTGCCATCTGCACTCTAGATTGCTCTTTAACTATCAAAGTTCGAATATTCTAGATCATACGCCATCTGTGGTGTACTTTCTACTATGTTCTTTAACTGAATATTCGAATTCAAACAGCGTTGCCAACTTACGATCAATGGTCAACTGAAAGCTTTTATTTAATAATGCCCACAGATATGTTACAGTTTGCTATTACAGCATTGTTATTTGAAAGCATTATGCTACTTTTAAATCAGCCCTTAAAATCGTTATATTTGAATTCAAGTACAGTTTCGTAACAGTATAATATGTTAATGGTAATTCAATTCAGAGTCGGCTTTCGCTATTTTGATAAATGATTGAAAAATGTAAAATTCATGTTCAGCATGCAAAAATTAAAAGAAAAAAAATGATTCCAAAAAAATATTTGAAAATTAATTATTTGAAAAGATAGAGGGTTTTGCATTCGGAAAAATTTAATTGTATAAGATAGAGAAATAACACAAAATCAAATAAAACAGCAAAAAAAAAATTGTTTGTTATGAAATTCACACCATTTGTGAGGCTGTTTTAATGAAAATTTTACCATCAAAAAGACATTTTCATGAAAATCAAAGATATAGTCCCTCGATATGCTAAATAGAAACCAAATTTTAATTTCCATATTTAGAAATTACTTCTGTTAAAGAAAACAAACAATTTATAGCGTTGTTAACCCTATAAATATTGTGCTCTAAGTTCTAAAGAAGGACATACATACGTATTTTCCTTCTCGTAGCTTTGCATGCCCTTAACACATTTCTTTGGGGGTATTTTCTTAATATTTCCTTTTAGCTAAGTTTTTCAGCTGGACAAACTACACGTTTACAAACACATTGATACATATATGGGCAAAAACATAAATTTGTGGAATTTTGAGTAAATTATTTTCACGACTATTATTTCTTAGCACATCAGTGGTAGCTTCAATATTTTTTTTGTATTTTTAAATTTTAGGAAACTATAGCTGAAATTTTGCAGTTTTGCTGCTGGTAGTGTCGACACAAAATTAATTGCTATTTTGTAAAAATCCTAAGCACTTAAGAAATAATGATAAATTTTTTGGTCGGTTTCATTAGTTTTAAAAGAAACGTATTTTTGCCCATATAGGTACATATTTACTTACAAGAGTACCTGGCTAACACATATATAAATATTGTATGTGTAAATATGTATGTATGTCCGCAGGTGGATTGTTTTGCTCGTTAATACAATATTTTGTATGAAATTGAAAAGTAATACGTTAGCGACACTTATAATTAAGACTATAAACCAATGTTTTGTTTTATTTAACTTAAAACAGAATTAAACAAATGAAATAGAACGAGTAGCTACAAGATTGAAAAGTCATACAATGTTCATGCCATCCATATACACAATATAAGGACGAAAGTGTGGTTTTTACCTTTTGGTCATTTAACCGGAAATGCTCTAAACAGTAATTAGTTTTTCTATTTCATGTGCACTTGTTTTACAAAACCATTTGACATACTGATGTATTTTAGTGTAGAACGAGTACGATTACACATACCAAATGTCCTTTGTTTTCGTTAGCAACGATTGTTAAGTTGGTAATATTGTCCTTATACAAATACATTTAACATTTTCTTTTTGTTTCTAGAAAGGAGAAAAAAGGATTACAAATCAGTATTTAATTATAATTTACTTCAAAGCTGTTTTCAATACATTGTCCCTGAAATTATAGTGTGTTGGTAAATGAGTGTTTCCAGTGGCACGACAGATCATTAACTATTCAAGACCGATGTTTAGTAATGCTAAGCTTTTATTCAAAGCAGTTTTCTGTGTAATGTCTGTGGAATTGTAGAAAATTCCAATGACATTAGTTGTGATAATTTATTTATTATTTATATTTGAGAATGCAAAACCTTCGTTGAGAAGTCATGAGTTGGTGTTTGCGTGCCATCTGTTTACAGGTTCGATTTTCACAAACTTGTAATTTATTTTCATGTACATCAGTGTATCTATTTCATAACTCTTATTCTTAACAAATTTTGATTGGATTGTCCTTTAAAAATTTCGGTCGTATCTTAGCCAATAACCGACAAACAGACTGGGGTGGGTAGAACGTCTAAGAATTAGGGATCGAAAATATATATAATTCTGAGAATCCACAACCATTATTTTTATGTCTTACAAACGGATCTATTTTGGTGGTATACAAAATTTTTGTGTATACTCAAATGTTTTTTGACAATAGCTCTCATATAACTACCGTCTCCATAAATCAACACAAATAACTCCTGGAAAATTGGATTCTGCCTCCTCTTGGTCCCAGCAACTTCATGATATCATATGTCAATAGTCTGATCAATTTACTATCAAAACCAAAAGAAACATGGTACTTTTAGATATAGCCAGAGCTTGTTAGATATTATAACACATAAGTTGCTTTTCTTAGAGCGCCCATTCGTCGATCGTGTTCGATACTCCAACCAAATTTATATGAATGTTCGTCTGCGAATGTTAATTGATACAAGGCTATCTTTGTAAATGTCAATGGACTATGCCACGAGATTAAACACGTGTATCCTTCTCGCAGCCCTATCGATGGCATAAACCCCCTTCTGAAAGCCGTACAACCTTTCGGTATCCTAACTGAAACCCTAAGTCCATGTTTATCAGTCTCCGTCAGTGATCAGTGATCTTAACAGACAGAACTTGCTGCAAAGTCTTCTTTTGAACGATATGCCTGTCAACATTTCGTAGGTTGGTCGAATACTTAGTCTACCTGACTCCTTGATGTACGATAGGTAAGTCAAATGAAATTTTTAAATTGCATCTGATTGTATTAAATTTTATTTATATGTAGGTCAAAAATCTCGCAAATTGCATAAACTAAAAAAAACAAGTAGGAGAGCTATATTCGGCTGTGCCAAATTTTATATACCCTTCACCAAATTATACTTCAACATAAAAATTTTAAATATTTTTAGGTAAACAAAATTTATTTTTTTTGCATTTTTTTAATTTTTTGTAAAATAATGATTCGAATTGTTTTTTTTAAATCTTGTTTTTAAATTTTTTTTTTTTAATTAAAATTTTGTTTTTTAATTTTTTTTTAATATTTAGCGAAAAAAGACTTGGTTAAAAAATATTTTTGCGATTTTGACCCATTGTAGGTCCAACCTACTATGGTTTTATATACGTCTATCTATCATTAGATATCCATATTGTCTATATTAATGACATAGTAATCCAGATATATATCAAAAATCGAGGATGTCCTGGATTTGTCCTCATATCTCAGCCATTTGTGGACCGATTTTGTGATTTTAAATAGCAAACTTCTCGAAAGTATATCTGACAGAATTATTTGGATCCTGAAGATAGATGGAGTCTTCAGAAAATTGATTGCAACAGACAGACAGACGGACATGACTTAATCGACTCCGCTATCTATAAGGATCCAGAATATATATATATACTTTATAGGGTCGGGAATGATAAATGTAGAAATTACAAACGGAATGACAAACTTATATATACCCTTCTCACGAAGCTGAAGGATATAAAAAAATATTTCTAATAAGGTTTTATACCATAGACAACAACTAGATAGGTAACTGAGAGCCAAAAACCTAAGTCTGTTGTCAAAAACTTAATTCATGAGAATGTATTGCATGTATTTTGTTTTTGTATCACCCGTATGTGTGAAAAGAGAGTAATTTTTTACTCTCTCCTTCCGTTTTATGCGTTTATTCTATGTTTTGTACTTTGTTAAGTTGCTTTAACACATTGACTGCCAAGGCACTTTCAGCAAATAAGATGCTGGGGGCCACAGGATTTTCTTTGGAATTTTTTATGGGATACTGAGTTAGAAAAAATACTCAGTACAAGTTCTGAAAGTGACGAAGAATGTGAAGATTACAGTTTTGATGAGAAACTTCCAGACAACATCGAAAAAATTCTTAAAATCTAGCACTATTGTCTGACATGGCTAGAGAGAATAAAAGTCGTGTCGGACTTATGTGTCCGACGTGGCGTAAACCGCATAGGGCAGTGTCACACATATGTGTCCGACGTGGCAGTCAATGTGTTAAAAATATTATTATTATCTTTAGTGGTTATAAAAAAAATAAGTGGTGAATGAGGGTATATATAAGTTTGTCATTCCGTGTATAATATTGAGAAATACTCATCTGGGACCCAACAAGGTATAAATATTATTGATCCCTATGAAATTCTAAGTCGATTGAGCCATGTCAGTCTGTCCGTCTGTCTGCGTAAAACACGCTCACGTCCAAAATAGACCAACAAAATTGGTAGACTTGCAAAAAAATGTTTACTCTTCTCCTAAGCTGTTTGGTATTGAAAATCAGCGAAATCGGTTCAGTGGAATCAGTAGCCCGTTTCAGTATTTCTCGAATCGAAAAACTTTCCGCATGAAACGATTGAATTGCAATAAAAACAGTGTAAAATGAAACAAAATAAGTTTTTTCTCGCACAAGTGTTTCTGTATCTTGAGTTTGCGAGAAGTATATGTCATTTAAATAATTTTCCAGCAATTATTGGAAGGATGTGAGAAAAAGTGTTTCTGTAACAATATTTTGCGAAATGTTTCTCACAAGAACTGTCAAAACAAGTCACATTTGAAATTGGTGTGAGAAAAACAAAATTTTAAAAAATATATGTAGATATTTTTAACTTCGTATGTATAAATATGGAACCCAAATCAGCCGAAAATGTAAGTAGCACAGAGTTTGAATAAAATAATTATGTATACACATTAGAGTGACAGCCGATTTTTTTTTTTAGATTTCAAAGAGTGCCGGGTGGAATATTGTGACACTAGTCCTAAATGTTAAGTGCTGAAAATTTGAGCCAAAACGGGCAACGATTTCTGGACGCGCATCGAGGTCAAAGTTCAGATATATGCAAAATTTTACTGTTAATATGGAATAAATAAGTGAAACTCGTTAACTCTCTGCATTGTTTTCTAGAAATATGTAGATTTATTTATATTAATGAATATTACATTAAAAAAAAAATTTGGAAATTAACCCTGTATCTCCTTTGGTTCAAAATGACCCAAAAACTGTATTATCGCCAAAATTAAAGAAAAATGCAAATTTTTCAGTTTTTGAAAAAATTTTGCTACTAAATAAATAGTTTTGCAATTGAATGCAAAAGAATCGAAATATGTACGTAATTGTCGTTGTATGGCTTGACCGACCATACTTTCTTACTTGTTTTAAATTAGTTTTTGTTATTTGTGCAAATATATATAATACCATTAAATTTTACACACGTTATTTTTATGTTAAAAGGATTAACTCTGGTAAAAATTATAAGAATCGGTCTGTGATTTCTCCTAGCCCCCATACAAATTTCTTCCCGAAATATGGTTCTATGCTCTGTAAATGCCTACAAAATTTCAGTATCGACACAAAATTCAGGAAAAATAATTTTCGTGCTTAAAAAATCATAACACCAAATTTTTTTTGAATGGGCCCATTTTTGACCATAGCCCCCATATAAAGTTCACTTCCGAAAATCACTTAAATAAGTATAAATGTCTTATAAATATCGCTATTAAGTTTAAACTCGTCACAAATAGTCCCCATATATACCAAAATCGCTATATTTAATTCTATGAAGATCGGACCATAATTGGTTATAGCTCCCATATAAGGACCACTTCCGAAAAACACATTAACACATTATGGTCCATATTTGACCATAGCTCCCATATAAGGTCCACTTAAGAAACTCATAAATTTCTTATAAATACCCTTATATTGCTAAAATTCAGCACAAATAATACTCATATACATAGAAATCACTGTACCAAATTTTACGCAGATTGGCCGATAATTGATCATAGCTCCCTTATAAGGCCCATTTCCGAAAAAGATATTAACCTTAATTTAAAACACATTGATATCAAAATGAAATTAGGCACAGATCGGTCCATATTTAGCTATAGTTCCCATATAAGGTCCACTACCGAAAATCACTAAAATCCTCATAAATTTCATACAAATATAGTTATTAGAAATTAATTTTTCATAGATTCATTGTGTGTAATTGATTCTGAAAAAGAGCTTTACATGAGATTTACTGATTTTAGTCCAAAATTTTAATAACCGGTTAACCGAGTGATATAAACGAAAATCAACATTTCAATCTAACCGGTTCTCATAAAACCGACATTTTGAATAAAAACCGCTTTTTCGGTGAACCGGTTTATAAACAGTGTTTAAAAAGCTACGATAACTAACAAATTTTTAACTGTTGCTACAACTACTGCTTCAAAAAAGTGTATGTAGCGGTAGCAGTAGCATTTGTCTTTTTTCGTTTTCTTGTTTTTTTAAAACTACTGCTACCTTCAAAATATAAAACTCTTAACAAAGCAGTAGTAATAAAACATGAATTGTAAATGGAGTAGTAGCATAAAAATACAAATCATTGCTACTGCTATATATCGAGTTTTAATTTTTAAGGTAGCAGTAACGTAGCAATTGATGCAGCAGTTAAGGTAGTAATAAAAGTAGTCAAAAAAGAAAATCTTCAGTCATAATAGCAAAATTGACAGAATTAAACACTGTGTGTTGTTTTTGTTTTGAGAGAGTTTGAAAGAATTATTCGTTTTTATTCGTCTCAGATGCTCGTGTTGCTAACAGAAAGATCGTGTTTTCTGTGCGTATAACAAAAAAGCCGAACTTTTGTTTACAACACGGCCAACTTACACAAATATAAATTCACAACAACAACACACAATATTCTTTTTTTGCTGAAGATTTTTATTTTTGACTTATTTTATTGCTACCTCAACTGCTACTTAGCTGCTACTTCAACTGCTACTTCTTCTACTACCTCAACTGCTACTTCTATTACTACTAAATTTTAAAAGTAGCAGAAATAATAAAAAACTAATGACTGCTACATCAAAACTTTTTCTTTTTTAAGGTAGCAATAGAAAATAAATTACTCTGCTACTTTTAAATTTTTCTTTTATTAGTACTACTACAACTACTGCTACCAAAATGTGAAGGTAGCAGTAGTAGTAGTAATTATTGACTCCGAGTTTTTATTAATTTTTTAACTAGACTACTTGTGTTTTTCGTTGCTACTGCTACTTGTAGTCTAGTTTTTTAAACACTGTTTATAAACACTAATTATATTACAATTTACCCTGACCATTATGAGAAAGCGATCTGCATTGATCTAAACAAACATTAGTCGGACGGGGCATGGACTGGACTATAAAGCGGTTGAGGTAAAACTTCCCAACCACTTCATTCTAAATACTTTTTAATAGTTATTGAAATATGTGGCCGAGCGTTGCACAGTGGATTATAAAGGTGTATACTTTTCATAATTGAGTTTTGCAAGTGATTTAAATTAACCATAAAAAAGTTCTGTCGTAAAGTTAAGATGTCAAGCAATAATTATTTGCAGAAATTATAGTTATTATGTCAACAGAAAGAAGCATTCGAAAATGGCGACAGAACACACTACTTTCGACTTTAAAGAGTTGGGGAGTTAAAATTACACCATATTCCAGGGCGTATATTTAATATTTATTATGATTTTTTTTAGAATTGTTATACCTTGTTGGAAAGGGAATCTTGTCCAGATTATATCTTTGTAATGAGTTTTGTAAACATTGTTACCAGATTTGAAATTTATTGATTTAAAATATACATATAATGTTTTTTGGCTTACCTAGGCAACTTTCGCACATATCATTTCGCACTTATAGAATTTAGCATCTAGGTCAAATAAAACACATTTTAGAAAATTTTATTTACTGTTTTTTTTGTTTATTATTAAAAATCTTATCACATTTATTTACTGTGGTTTTTTAAATGTCATTCTTTCTTTTGTATTTTAAAGAACTTATTAATTAATTACAGTTTTTAAACTAATTAATTCTTAGGAAACTTAATTATAGTTTAATAATAATAATAATTTGTTGTAATTTTTTTTTTTTATATATAAATATTTATTTATAGCTCGTTAATTACAGATTACCATTTAAGTATGTATATATAATTATAATCTATATAATATAAGTATGTATACTACATACATACATATATACTATGTATAATAATTATAGTAAATTATATATTTTATGTTTGTTATACTTTCAATTACAATTGTCTTTTAATACTAGTATATATTTTGTTTGTTAATTCTGTAGTTTTTCTTGTGTTTTCTTGTATTTTATTTAAAGTTTTTCTTTGAGATTGTAAAAAGTGTTTTTATTTAAATTTGTTTAATTCGTTTTTTAAGCAGTTTGTTACTAGTTTTAAATTTTAAAAGAAATCTTTTTTTATATAATTATTATTCGATATATTTGTTATTTTTTGTTGTTTTATTTATTTAATCATGTGATTGTCATACAAAACATTTCACATTAATATTTAATCATTTACAAAGTTTGGTTGTGGGAAAATAAAATAAAAATAACTTAAAATTTTAATAATTTTTTTAAACTGATTTTATTTGAAAGAAGGAAAATGTTATGTATTTATAGTACAATTTTTATTATAGAGGAAATAATGTAAATTTTAAAAGGATTTAGAAAAACTCAAATTAACAATATTTTAAAAACATCATTAGCTTATTATTTATTTAAAAGTATAGTAAAGCTTTGAAATTTAAGTTTTACATATTTAAATAAAAGCTTCAAGCTTTTATCTAAATCAAAACCAACATCTTTTTATAATCCTTTTTTTAGTTTCTAGTAATTTGCTGGAATTATGTATCAAGCCCTTGATGTTAAGAAACTTTAAACTTGTGCTTTACCTGAAACTTTATTTATTAGTAAAGTAATAGAAAACTTTTAGAAACATAATAATTATTTTAAGCTTAGTGAAGCTTAAAGTTTAATACAAGCTCGAACTATTTATGTTTTATAAAAAAGCTTGTGAAATAATATTATTTGTTTGCCTCTTATATATTTTTCTTTAGCTTTAAGTTAAATCAATTTAATAATTAAAAAAATCATTAAAAGCTTTATTAATACTTTTCTAAATAAAAAATATTTTGCAACACAAAAAAAATTCAAAATTTTTAAAAATAATTTATAATTTTTTAACTGATTATATTTAATGCTGTTGAAGCGTTTATTTTTTCCTTGGCAAGCCATTATTTTCTTTGAGAATGTTACTAGCTTTATATTTGCTATTTTTGTTTTAATATATATAAATTCTACATATATATATTTGAACAACTTTTCTAATAATTAATGAAAAAAATTTATTGCATTATTTACAGACGACTTTATGTGTTTAACTAATTATATATGATTTATATACTTAGTTATTATACTCGTATATGTTTTTATCTTGTTACTTAATATTGCTTTTTGTGAATGGTTTTAAAAAACAAACCTGAAGCCTTTATTATAATTTACATAATTTTTTGTGAGAGGGGGTACCAAAATACATAATTGAAAATTTGTGATAGCAAGAACATTTTTCGAAACTTTTACTTTCTTGTGAAAAACAATAAAGAATGAAAGAAATGAATTTTCATAAAACGATTGAAATTTTAAGTAAGCAATTTTTTATATTTTTATAATTTCTAGAAAGATTTTATCAGATTACGTTATGTAGATATGACTACACAACTCATGTTAAAGGTTTATATAAGTTTAAAATTAAAAAAATTCCATTTGCGACCATATCCTGGATTCTTATTGTAAGAAAATTTGATATAATGTTACCATCTGTCCATATGTTGGCTGAAATTAATTTTTCGAAGGTCTATTTCAGAATTTTGTAAGCAACATCCGTAGGTAAATGGTTGAGGCATCAATACTTCAATGTAGGGAAATATTTTTGAATATTTTACGAACAGTGAGTTCTGTACACAGGCAATATATAGAGTAAGTACGGGTAATATGGTATAGGCGGGTAATGTAGTATAGCTGTTTTACTCTAAAACTAATAGGAGCATAGGAGTAGCGGTACCAAGCTTAAGAGTTTTATGATCTCAGAAAATTAACATTGGGTGAGTGTACTTCATTTTTAGAGGTCATGAAAATAGTCAGTTTTAAAAAATCAGCTTGATCTTGTGGTAGACTTTTTTGTGATCTGTAAAAAATAATTTTTTTTCCAACATCACTGGTTTTAAACTTCATTAATTTAATTTTAAAATCACATTGGAATATTTTGCTATTGAAGAACACATAATTTCACAAACCACGTGGTCGGCTAATGTGGTATAGCTAAAGAATTTCTAACAAATAATATATATTAAGAAAGCTATCTGAGCTATTAGAAACAACGAGATGTACATTATTTCTCATCAGTCATTCAATGTCTCCTACGAAGCGAAAAATGTATTGAGGAGCTTCTGGTAAGCTTGGTCAGCCGCCAACTTTAACAGCATCCATTAAAGATGATTTAAATAAAACGCAACTCATTTACAAATTAAAATTCTATGCATCGGTTATGTGCTTATACAATATTAACCGAACATGGTATACCACATTACCCGCCAATTTTTTTAATGGCTTGTTTATGGGTTTGTTTTCCCTTTTTCCCAAATTTCTCTGAAACTTGAACTTAAAAGACTTTTTACTTTCATGGATGTAAACCTAACACTTGTAGTAGAACACCAGCTAAGAACTGTTTCAATCGAATTAAGATTCTAAAAGTTATAGTCAAATAAAGAATAGGTATCCCACATTACCCGAACTTACTCTATGCGTTTTATAGGATAGTCAAAATAATAAATATTAATGATCAATGTGTTTTTTAAAGGTCCTGCTCAACAACGGTTATCAATAGATCCAATATATTTTCAAACCTTAAAATTTAATTTTCAGGGGTTTAACTAAAACACTTCCTTTCTGGGAGTCGGTCCAACGCAATTTACTTTTTCACCAGAAATATTTTTTTACCAAAAAAAGTAAGAAAATAGGTCGGTCAAGCCCGACCAAATAATACCCTACACTTAGTAAATGAGGAAAAACATTTGTCTTTTAAAATTTCAATAATTTATGTTCGTATATGATTTTGGAAGTGGGACATAAATGGAAGCTATGAGCCGATCGGCATGGGATTACGCCTTGTGATTTATTTCTATAAGGGAGCTATGACCAATTCTGAACCGACCGAAATCAAATTAAGTCGTGTGATTTATGTTTATATGAAATTTATTTATGTTGAATTCTATGTGCATTCCAACATTATTAAGAGACTTAAGCTCGTTAAAGTTATTATAGGAAGTGGGCCTTATATGGGAGCTATGTGTAGGTACCTATATAAACAAAGTCCTATATCGGGATGACATATATATGGGGGTTGATAAAATAATGTACAATTGGTTTTGTCATTGGTCCGAAATTTTATGGAAATATCTTCAAAATTGCAAACTGTACTTGACGGACGGACATCGTTTAATTGATTCAGAAAGTGATTCAGAATAGATCAGTAGTATACTTACTTTAAAGTGGGTGTTAGATAAATAATTTTGGGCGTTATAAACATCAGGACGCATAATATCCTACCCATTATGGTGGTCTAGGGTATAACAATATGTATTTCTATTAACAAATTATTTTGTTCACCAATAAATGTTTGCATAAGTTTGTGCCTAGCTAAATATAGCACTCTTACTAGTACTCTTACCCCATAAACTGTTTATATTCTGGTTCATTAAAAATATAACCATGTCCGTCTTGATTTAAACATAGTCCAACTTAGGTTTCTATTTAAGCAAAACATCGCGACTACCTCATCTACTTTCAAAATTATTTAATTTTTTCACTAAATTTTTCACTAAATTTTTTTCGTCCTCGGGCACTCGAAAACTCGTTTTGTTTAAACATTATATGATTGAAGCTAGTTTTTCTTACAAATTCATGTGAAAAATTTAGCAAACCAAAAACTATAAAACTTCAGCAATAATTCAGTCATAGAGAAAATTCAAAATTTTAGATAAGTTACAGAGTGTATTTTTTGTACAAGTAAATAAGCCACTCTTATGGAGCTTCTAGCAACAATGTTTGATAACATTATGGAATGTAAATAATTATATAGTGTTTGAATTAAATTTAAAAATCTTATGGTATTTTGGGCAAGATGTTTTTGTTGTGCCAATGAGAACCCCTTGCTTCTAAAATCTTGTTCCATCGATATTCTCCATATTATTCTTGAACGACCAACCTTCCTACGTCCCTGGGGATTCCACGATAAACGTGATTATGATATATCCGTGTTGTCCTTTCTTAGGTTGTGACCAATCCACTGCCATTTTCTTTGATGGATTTCTGTTTCTATTGGCACTGAGTTGCACCTTTGAAGCAGATCTTTGTTACTTATAAGCCGCGGCAAGAATATATTTAGGGTTCTTAAACATTTCTTCAGAAATACTTGTAACCTTCCAGGTTTCAATTTCGTAAGCAATGCCGATTTTACGCTTGTATTAAATTTACGGATTTTGTATTTTTTTGATATATGGGAAGACAGCCAAACTTTGCAAAGAGAAGCGAGCTTTATTGTACTTATTAGCTAAACACTTTTCCAATACTTTAATTCTTCAGTATATATTGTAATTACTATATTGGTCTCTTCAGATCTTATTTAATATGACACCCTGTATCAATGCTTTCTAGATGCAGAATTATACTCAATAATTTTCACCTACACTTCATTTCAATCGGATTAATGGTTCAGAATATTTATATAATTTTTCGTTTATTTTGAAATCGGACATATTGTATGGTATTTTTTGTGCGATATATTTTTCATTTGAATTATATAAGAAAATTATTAATTAAATGAGTGCCTAGATGTAATCTTTGCAATTAGGTATGTGCACGTTTATAAAATTTGGCATTATTTTTTAATAATCTATGTATTATATGGGTATCAAGCCAAACATTTTATGAAAACTTGGAATAAAAAATAAGTGTTTTCGCTTATACAATATTTTGTACTACAATAGCTTTTATGTTTATACTATTTTTATTAACATTTCCGCTTTCTTACACAAGTTATAGTAAAATTTAGCAGGCATTTCTCTTTTACTACATATTACTTGAAAAGTATTTAGTTGCATACTCAAAAATCAGATTTTTAAATAAAAATTCTTCAAAAAAATCACTTTAACTCACATAAATTAAATATAAACATCTATCGTAGATCTAGACAATTGAACAATGATGGTACGTCTAGCAATTGATTAGAAATGAGAAACATCGTTTGGATCAAAAAAGTTTTTATACTAAATGAACACGTGAACTAATTCAGATACAATTCCATATATAAGTTTCACTTTGGTCAGTAACAATACCTATTGAAATTGGTTCGCATCGGTTCACATTTTCAGCTTACCTACATATAAATGTACTCAACGTTCCAAGCGCTTCGCCCATTTTACGAGATGAGGCACTTTTCATTGAATTTAAGAAACGTGATCTAAGAGCATCCCGAAAAAGTCACTGTTTGGTGCGGATTTTGGGCTGCGGTGTCATATGTTATGGAATTTAATGGCAAAAATAATGCCTTTATTCAGCTTTTTATCCTACATTGTATTCGTTTTTGTATTTTTTTGTTGTCAAATTGCAATATTTTTGTTCTTTTGTGATCGTAAGAACTATAACAGAAAAGAAGACGCCGTATGTATCGGTTTGAAGAAACGTCTAGGTCAAGGTTTAATGTACAAAAAAAAGTAAAAATCTGCGACTTAAATACAAATTTTAAAAATAAACATACAAATTTGCAGAAAAAGCTAAAAAGTTAAAATAATCTTATTTCAAATAAATATTGTCCAACATAATTTATTTTGATTAAGATAAACTTAACGAATAAAATGTTGGTTCAAAACTATAATCGAATTTTATAGAATACCTGAATACCTGAAGACCTGAACTTTATTTTGATTTAAAGAGCTTAAAAAACTTGATTCTGGTGTTTACTATATATGCGATTTTTACTTTATAATACAAAACAGTATTTTATTCCTACACAAATTACACGATAGTTGTTCAAAATATAATTTATCATATTCAAGGACCAAGTCCATAAGAATTCCATAATTAAATATAGCCCACGTAGAAGAATATCATCATGTACATATGTATATATTAGGGCGAGTCGATTTAAAATTCACCCAAGTGACGAGGAAAATCGTACTCTGGGGATCAAAATAAGAAACTTTGAACCATACCTTTAAAATGAATTCTGATGTTCCTTATTTTGACCACAAAGTCAAATTTTGAAAAATACCTCTTTGACCCATTTAAAGTGCCCCAATCGAGTCTAAATGTGTGACCGACTCCCACTAACTTTGGAGGACTGACCCACCAATGCTAGTGGCACAACCCCTGAAATTAATCTGGGGGGATCCACATACAAAAATTTAAAAAAATCAAAATTTTTGTCACTTTACATGATGTGCACATGTATTGTGTATAAATTTTGTTTATAGAGCGTATGATAAATATAAATGTGATGTGGGTAATAAATAATATTAATCATGCGTCTATGAGAATCAGCATAGCTCTATTATACTTTTCACCTTCGTGAGAAGGGTATATATAAGTTTGTCATTCCGTTTGTAATTTCCACATTTTTTATTTCCCACCGTATAAAGGGTATATATTCTGTATCCTTATATATAGCGGAGTCGATTAAGTCATGTCCGTCTGTCTGTCTGTCCGTCTGTCTGTTGAATTTTCTGAAGACCCCTGAAGACTTACAACCTCGCTTTTTGACCTATATCTGGATTACTAAGTCATCACTATAGACAATATGGATATCTAATGAAAGATATTTCAAAGACCTTGGCAACGACGTATATAAGACCATAGTAAGTTGGACCTACAATGGGTCAAAATCGGAAAAAATATTTTTTAACCCGAATTTTTTTTTCACCAAAAAATTTTTTTTTCCAAAAAATTAAAAACTCAAAAAAAAAAAAATTTGTTCACCTACAAATAATTAAAATTTGTATTTTGAAGTATAATTTGAGAGAATTATATTCGGCACAGCCGTTTTTAAGATTTAGTTTAAACTTTAAACCAACATAAAATGATTAACACTAATAGTTTTAGGGTGCTTAAGTAGCGGAGTATTCAACAAGCTCAAAATGGGGTTCGTGTCATAATAAACAAATTTGGAAAAATACACATGGTAAATTCTTCAATTTTTTTTTAAATTTGACCATTGGGTCAAAATAAGGAACATTAGAATTCATTTTAGAGGCATGATTCCTTGGGAAAAGTTTATAATTTTGACCACTAGAATACGATTTTCCTTGTCACATGGGCAAGGACATTGCGTCCCTACAATTCGACCCGCCCTAGTGACCGTACATAATTCTCAACAAATAAATTTCATGTAAAATTTTGTGAGAATCGACCTATAAAATTTAAATTTTCCAGAAACTAATATACCAAATTTTATTACGATCGCAAGCGATCGATCTGTCCAGAATTGATCTAGCTCCTAAATATTTTTTTAAATGAAGACGCGATGTACGTTATGTATATTGAATATACATATATTAATTATAGAGTATTATACATAGAGACGGGACACTCCGATTTGTTAAACAAAAATATTGGGTGTGTGACTTAAAAATACTATATCTACTATAGATGGCGTATTTTTTGAAGGCCGTTTTTTTATAACTTTGTCATTTTGAAGGGTACATATCTTGCATTTATTCTTACTTAGTTATTTAACATTATAGTGTAAAAAACAAAGTTTTTTTCTTGCTTCGAAAATGTCTTAAAAAAGTGTCGCTGATGCACACCGATTGCTGACCAAAGCCGTGATATTGACACGGAAGACAAAGATCGCCCTGGCCAGCCAAAAAAGATTGTTATCAAACTCAGCAAGAGCTTGCAAAATCACTGGTAGCTAATCTCAGTTTCCATTACGAAAACCCGAAGCCCGAAAAACCAGCAGAATCGAAGCTAATGCCAAGTATCCATGGCGCTAAGGTAATGCTCTGAATTTGGTGAATGGGAGCCAAAGGTTCCTTTCTATTATGAGCTACTGAAATCTGGTTAGAACATTACAGGGAACCTTGTACCGTACGCAACTGATTCGTTTGAAGCGATATTTTGTCGAAAAACACCCGGAATATGCGGCCACATTATGGAACGCTCGGCCACATTATACAATACCTGTTAAAAACTACTTACAATAAAGTAGTTGGGATGTTTTGGCAACAGACCATGCCCCGTCCGATTAATATTTGTTTCGAACGATACAAAACGCTCGCTCTGGGATACGCTTCACTTTTGAACAGAGCATCCGATATTGGCTTTATTCGTTCTTGGCCTCAAAAGATGAGCAGGAATCCATATTTTGACAAAAATATGGGAAAAGTTCATAGGTGACAATGGCCAATATTTTGAACAAATTTTTCAAATAGTTCAAATCACGTTTCAAAATAAAAGCTAAAAATTTTAAAAAATCCGAATAAAATACGAAATCCATAACACTACTTTGTGATGTAGGTTATAGAATTTTAGGCTGCACATAACATTTGAAATCCCAATTTTCAATTATGCTTAAATAACCCTCTCGTTTAAAAAAAAATTTTCGAAGGCTTGTTTGTTTTTTTATTAAAAATGCTTTTTTTTAATTAAAAAAACAGAAAAAATTCCTACAACGCTAAATAAAATATATCTTTATGTATATTGTTTTGCTAAAAAAAAATTGCTCGTATTTTAGTATTTTGTTTTTCTTTTCCAATTTATTTTTTTTTATTTAATATTTTACAAATATTTACAAAATTTTGGGTTTTTTTTTATATCTTTGCTATAATTAACTATAACTAATTGTTTTATAATTTTTCTGTTTTTTTTGTTTCTTTCTTTATTATAAATTGTTTAATAATACTAAATTAAATGTAAGCTTAATATTAAGTTGTTATTTTGTGTTATTATTTTTTTAGATTTTAAAGTTTCTTGTTTTTATATAAAAAATATGTAATAAGTTTTTGAAGTTGTATATTTTAAAGATTTTTACAAGCTGGATTTTTTTGTGTTAGTTTTAATGTTGTTTTGAGTAGGAAAATGAAAGAAGGTATTGTTATAATGAAACTGAAAATGTATTTGTTTTTTTTGTTTTGTTTTATTTGTGTAAAAATTCGCTATAAAAAACTTAAGCTTTTGTAGTTTTAATTTCAATTATAATAATATAAGATTTTTGTTTTTATTTTTGTTGCCTTAAGGTTTATGAATTCTAATATAATTAATAATAATCTTAGGACTAAAATTATGTACAGAGTTTTAGTTTAACGGTTTAACACTGTTTTTCCAATGGTATAAGGATAGTGGGATTATGATTAAGTTTGAAAAAGTACTCGTACTTAAGTTGTTACATCCATAACGAATGCGGAAACATATGAAAATTTATGTGATAGCAAGAAAATGCTTTGGAAAATCGTTAACGATTTAATGAAAAACATTTTCTAGTTAAAAAAATATTCACCAATTTTTGGTGATTATAGACAAACAGATGGACATAGCTATATCATATTAAAGTTTGATTAGAATCCAAAATATAATATTCCGATATTTGGTGACTCAAAAGTAAAATTTTCTTTAAATAAATTAAACTGGCCATGTTAATTAGCAAGTCTATAAGATAGCAGGCTGATAAAAAAAACTATTTTTTTTGTTAAAATTTCTGGAAAACACAGGCAGTCATAGTCGTGGTGTCTTGCTTAGATCTATGCTATTTTTGGTCGGATTTTCAATGTAATTTCTCCTTAGTATATCAGATATATATATCAAGGCAGCGTTATAATTACAAGTTCAGCAGAAAATAATATAGATATATCTCTTAAACTACTGGTGTGTATGCCCATATTATTAAAGATGATTAATTTTTTAAGTAATTTTAAGTAAATTATTGTAGGGAAATGTAAGAAAGAGGACAAACTCACTGTTGTTTGGAAGATAGAAATTAAAACCACTGTGTGCCGTTTTGTATTTATCAGATTTTTTATATGAATTTGTATGAAAAACAAGTTTTAGCTAATAATCCTTTAAAAAATTAGACACATTGAGACTCTTTACAACCATAGAAGAGGATACAATCAATGTCTATTATTTTTTAAGAATTTAAAAACAGTCGGTTTTTGAAATGAATAACTTTGAACACCAATAATTGACCTTTGAACTATTGAATCATATTTATATCCTTTCAAATTCAATCAAATTTGAAGTTGTACATTATTCAGTTTTAAGGTTATGGATAACGAATTTTGTAATGTTTTGAATTTCAGGAGAGCCAAAAAACTGTTTTTATCGCGTATTACTTGGTATTCTACAATATTTTAAAAGCACCTACTGAATCTATAGTTTTTAAAATTTTGCATTATTGTAGATAGAGATAGAGGATTTTGCTTTTCAAAACTATTCAATGTGTATGTATGAAATGATTAAATATAGGGTTTTAAATTAAATTTGCATTTTAATAAAAATTATTAATTATTTTGATTTCATTATGCCATCTGTAATTTTTTGATGTGTAAAACTGGGACGACCTAGAAATTACATTTAGGTTGAGTAATTTTTTTTAAATCACACAAAAAATTAGATAATTATAATAACATTTTGAATGAATAATTATTTATGAGAAATGCGTAGTGAAATACTTTTTAACAGTTCTGAAGATATAGAAAAGTAATTTTCACCTGACCAGAACATTCGACATCAAAATTCATTAGAACGTTTTTCTTACAAGTATTCGAGAACGATTATCGTAAACGAAGTGAATGATGCCTGTCGCTCGGTTTGTGGTAGCAAAATCTTTATTCTGGAAGGTTCGAGAACGATAACAGAAACAATTACTTATGACTACCGTTAGAGATTTGTTTACTTATTAATCTTTGTTTGAGAATTTTTCGCTTTTGCGAAGCTTAATAAATTTTTGTTTCATCCAATTTCATCACGATATTTATTATTAGTACTTACAGTACTTGAACTAATAGTTACATCGATCTTGATGAAAATAGAAATTAATGTCACGATATTTTTTATTTTTCATTTATTCAAGATGTTTCAAAATTCCCTGGTTTCTTTCCAAAGGGTTGCAGACCTCTCCCTTTTGTTCCACATCTTTCTTTAGATTCTTTTGCTTTTCACTTGTACTTGCAGCTTTTGTTGCTTTTTCACTTCCTGTTGCAATCTCTCATTTTCCAAAAGTTTCCTGATTGGATTCACATACAAAACCAGTGTCCGAATTACAAGTTTTAGAGTTTCACAAGGACCCAGAATTTATGCACATTTGTTTGTCTGCGATGTATGTCGATGTGTTACAAATAGATAAAATAAATATATCAACCATCTTTTTTGATGGAGAGTATAAAAATCATTCAGTTTTGTAAAGGGAATAGCTTCTCTCCCATACAAACCTTGTCAAAGGTTAGCTTAAATTTTTTCTGGGTACGCACTGATAGATATCTACTTGTTGAAATTACGGGCATTAGAGGATGTCGTTTTCCCCAAATATTATTTCCGAATCAAATATTT
The DNA here is from genome assembly GCF_958450345.1 of Calliphora vicina. Classification (NCBI taxonomy): domain Eukaryota; kingdom Metazoa; phylum Arthropoda; class Insecta; order Diptera; family Calliphoridae; genus Calliphora; species Calliphora vicina. The sequence goes on from NC_088784.1 coordinate 82,491,277, forward strand.
TGTACTAAAAATTAGCAAAATCGGTTCAATCTAAACCTAGGGGAGACCTAGGAAGCTGAAATAGTTATTGTTCCAAAAAATTAACAAAATCGGCTGAACCTGTAAAAGGTTTTGAGTCAAAATATATTGACAATTTTGTTTGGACTTAGCACTATACATTAGGGTGGCCCTTAATTAACGAAAGTTGGATTTTGGTCATTCTCACCACCCAGTTTGGTGAACATTAATAAAAAATGATTTTAGGTAAATCGGTTGGGGTTAAGACGTGCCGCAAGCCCTCTGAAGTTTTGAGATGCATTTACAAGGGGAAAAAATGAATTTTTTTCAGTTTTTGTAAAAATTTTGCCATTAAAAAATTACTTTTGCAATTTAGTTTAAAAGATTAGAAATGTGTCCGTAATTGTCGTTCTAATGCAGGGAAAGGCAAAACATGGGCGCCGCGTTTTTCATTTACTCTTCTCTTACGTACGTGTGCACACGTATTGTAGAGAAATAAACAACTTTTAATCTGTCTAGCTTGAGAACTCAAACAAGCAGGTTGTGTATTGTTTTTTTATGGCACAATTTAAGAATCAGCGTTGCCAGTGAAAAAAAAAATGTCCCAACTTTTGAAGATGTATGATGAACAATATGAGATTTTACATTTTTAATTGGGGAAAAGAGACGAAAGTTTACTGGCAACACCGATTCGAGGTGAGAGCGGAGAGAGTGTATAACTAATACAGTCGTAAAATGCAATAGTATAGGTTGCCTTTCCCTGTTCTAATGAGACATAAAAAACAGAAATTGGACAAAAAATGTTAAAGTTATTAAAAATTCGCCAGGCCATTATCGTGTCTCAGGCAACTAGAAGAAGAAATGTAGGAACAAAATTAACACATTTAGATAAATATTAAAATAAAAGCTCATTTTGACTTAAAATATATCCATATTTACTTGTGTATGAGTTTTTGTCTTCGTAGGATACCGTTAACCTATTCGCAGGTGTGAACAAAAAAATAAAATTTTTTTAAAGGCAGTTTCAAAACTCCATTTTCAAATTTTTAAAAATTTTGTTAAACAAATTTCAGAATTTTTTTATCAGCTCATTGGATTTATTGAGAACATAATAGGGAATAAAAATATGAAAAAATTATGAAAATATCTCTCATAGTTGTGAAATTTTCGAGAAAAACCAATTATTTGGAAATTTTTTTGGCGAATGAGCTCTATTTCCTTACTGTTATAAATTTTAAGTAAAACCTATTCAGAATATTATAGTCCAGATAATTCTAAACATACTCTGAAAGTTTTGCTAAAATTGGAAAACCTTAAATCGTGAAGGTCAAAGGTCAGATTTTTCAATATTTTGAATTTCTAATTTAAAGAGCGAAATGTTGTACATTTTTGGGCCGATTTTGATGAAACTTAACAAGTATATAACACACAGCCTAGTATTTACAAAAACAACAGAAAAATTAAAATTAACCCTATATAGCACTTGGGGTTAAAATTAACCCAAACTTCTAAAACCATAAACAAAATTATGATCTTAACCCCAACCGATTTACCTAAAATTTTTTCAGGATGTTCATCAAACTGGGTGGTGAGAATGGCCAAAAACCAACTTTCGTTTATTAAGGGACGCCCTACTATACATTTCGATTCTTCTAACATTTAAAACCATGAATCTAGCAAGGTAATATTTTCTAGTAAAAGAAAATAAAAAAATTAATAAATCACTTGAAGTTTTTATAAAAAATGCACAATAATCGGTGGCATAAAAGTCGGCTTGGTGGTAGCTAAGATTCACTTCTAACTTGCTTTCTATTGACTTTACTTTTCTTAACTTAATAAAACAATCTCTTGACTCCAGAAATCAACCGTTGATTGATATTAAGCGACAATATTTATGTGGATCAAAAAAAAATTTTATAAACATTATAGTATTGCCTCTATCCTTATAACAATGGTAAACAGTGTAGAATAATAATATCTTAATTTTTTTTGCTTTTCTTTAAATTATATTATAATATAAAATAAAATATAATTCAATTCAAAATTATTATATATAAAAAAAATATTTTTTTTTTAAAATATCATGTTCTTCATATTTCTCTTAAATCCAGTTGTTTTTAACTTTTTCTCTTTAACAATAAAACACTGAAACAATGGATAGTAAACAAAAATCAAATTCTTATACTTAAAAAAATTTGCAAAATTGAATAAAAAGAAAACTTAACTTATTTAAATACTGAATATATAAAATCATAAATGTAGCTTTTTTATCTCTTTCATATAATGGTAGGTGGTTTATGTAATTTTGAATAAATATTTTTTTGCTCTATTTTTACAAGGTTTTTAATTTTTATTATTATTCTGTTTTTGTGTGTAAATGATTTTTGTTTTTACATTTGTTTGTTTAATTATAAAACTATACCTTGTTGTTGCTGTTTTTATGTATGATCTGTATTTGTTTTTCTGTTTAAAACCATTGTATTTCTGTTTTATTTTTATGTATTCTTGTTTTTTTTTATTTGTTTGTATTAAAATTTGCTTCTTTTAAAATCCATTTTATGTTCATTTTTAGCATTTATTTTTGTTTCTTTTGTTTTGTTTTATTTTTATTTTTCACTTTAATGTCTGTGGCAGGATTTTTTCATTCATTTAGTAACTTTTCTGTAACTTGTAGTTTGTGGGTGTGTATTTAACAGTTTCTCTTTTCGTTTTCAACCATTTTTGCTGTGTATGTGTTTGTTGTTTTTGTGTTGCCAAAATCCATAAGAAATGTAACGAAAAACCTTAACCTGTTATTTTTGTAGATTAAAAAAAAAAATTGTTGTGTTTTTTCTTTACTTTTCGTAGTTTCATGTATTTTGCAAATTTTGTTTAAAAATCCTTGTAGTAGTTTTTTTTTTCATTCACTTGTTTTTGTTCATGTTGTTTTTTTGTTGCTGCTACTGTTGCTGCTGTGGTTTGTCGTTAGAGTTGTGTTTAACCAAAATTTGAGAGTATTAATTTTTGTGTTTTTTTTTATATTTTTGCAAAATATTATTTCAACCAAAGTCAAAAAAAAAATTTAAATAATGATATTGGAAATATTGTCCTTTAAAAGCTTAAAAATGTCAGTCTTTAGTAAATGTTTTGTTTGTCTGTAAAGAAAGGGAAAATAAATAAGAAATTTATATTAAAAAATGTTTATAAATGATTAAAAATTGTGTTTTTTTTAATAACTTTTCTTAAGGATATTTTCGTAAATATTCATTTTCTCAAGGTGGAACTGATAAATTTTGACAGCTGCTGTCATAACATAAAACGTTGTTAAACAAAATAATATTCTCAATACTCATAGTATTGAGTTGCATTTAAATATTATTAGTTTTTTCAAATAAAATAATTATTACAATTTTTACTTACCATGTGGTCAGACTATGTTATCATTACTATAGACATCATTTATATGCTTTCCAGTTGTTTTTTCTTTCATACCACATTGCTGAAATTAGAAAAAGGATTTAGTTTATTAATAAATCTTTACTTTAAATACAGAATTAAATAAATAAAGCCATATTTTAGGCAAAAATCATATTAAAATTGCAATTTATTTTTGAGTATAATTTTGCTAATTTCATAGCCACATGGGATACTCCTCAAGGAGGTGTTTTATCACCACTTCTATGGATTCTGGCCATAAATTGCCTGCTCAGGAAATTGGATCTCATGGGTTATAAGACTGTCGCCTGTGCGAATGACGTTGCAGTGACAGTCTCTGGAATCCACTTAGGCACGAATCACTATGGTTGGAAAATGCACTAGCTTGTACGGAAAGTTAGCTTGTACTGTTCACAAGAATGTAAAAGATTCCTCATTTCTCGCTACACCGATTAAATAGTGTTGAAATAATCCTAAGAATTTGGCCCAAAAGTTGAATTTTATATCAAAAAAGAGGCGTTTTTTGGATGGACTTGCTACCCTCGGTATCAAAAATTTTCAAATTGGTATTTATTTAGAATATTTAATGTAAAGTTAGCTTTTCGAAAAGTATAAATTCCTAATACATCTTCTTAGAAATTTTTTAGATAAATTAAAAAGAAAAAAAGTAATTTTTTCCCAAAAACGAAAAATCTCCTTTTTTAAGATTTATAAATTCAAATCATAGAACTTTGAAGTCAGTCACGATTTATAAACAACTCTTTTTATACCCTTCGCCATGAGTCATAAGTTTGTCATTCCGTTTGTAATTTCTACATTTTTCATTTGCGACCCCACAAAGTATACATATTCTGGATCGTTATAGATAGCGAAGAAGCCTTGTCCGTCTGTATGTTGAAATCAACTTTCCGTAGCCCCTAAATAACTTGATTCATACATCAATATGTCTGGAATTCTTCCGGCTCGGTTGATAATTAAAATCGAAAAAATCGGTCCAAAAATGGCTGAAATATAAGGAAAGAACCGGGAAACCTAGACGTTTGGCCTATTTTTGATCTATATCTGGATTACTAAGTCATTAATATAGACAATATGGATATATAATGATAGATATTTTAAAGTCCATTACAACGATGTATATATATAAAGCTGTAGTAAGTTGGACCTACAATGGGTCAAAATCGGGAAAAATATTTTTTAACCCGATTTTTTTTTCATAAAAAATTTTTTTTGTCATAATTTATTTTTCAAAAAAAAAAATTTAAAAAATTTAAAAAAAAATTGGAAAAAACTTTTTAAAAAAAAAATTAAAAAACAATTTCGAAAAAAAAAAATTTAAAAAAAATATTTTATAAAACTTTTTTATAAAAAAATTTTAATTTTCTTTACCTAAAAATATTTAAAAAAAAAATATTTTTAACTATAATTTGGTGAAGGGTATCTAAGATTCGGCACAGCCGAATATAGCTCTCTTACTTGTTCTGTTTAACATATACAATTGTTGTCAGTCCAATAAAATAAAATTAGGAAATATTTGGATCCGCTATTATTAAAAAAATGGGTAAAAATTTTTAAAATTTAATTTTAAAATAAGAATATCTTCTAACCTATAATAGATAACTGATATCTTTTTATAGTGATCACTGAGGAGATTCTTTTTGTGTAATTTTTTGGAAATCGGAACCCAAACGAAGAAATAGTATCATTTTAAAAATTTAACATACCCGAGGTGTCCTACTTTGGGGACCCGTGGCCGCACATCTAGTGGGCTCATGATGTTAACACTCAAAACTTCAACTCTACAGAACTTCTTCTTTGCGCATGTAAAATTCCATTCAAATCGGACGTTACAGATTTAATAATCGAAAGTATCGGAATAATCTTATAGATGATATTGATAAGATTATTCCGATTATACTGCCGCTTAGTGGTATTTAAAAAAAGAGGGAAATAAATCTGTAACTTCTAAAGCCTTAGTTCGATTTGAGTGAAATTTTACATGCATCTCCATGTTCTTCCTATCAAGGAACATCTAACTAATGTAACTAATGGATGGACCTACGGCCAGTTCTAGGAAACGAGATCATGTTGGCGCAGGTGTATATTTTCAGGAATTTGGAATAAGGTTATATTTTAGAATTCCAAATGAATTTAGCATTATTCAAGCAGAAATATTGGGTACTAAAAGGGTGGCTAACTAGCTCAGTTATAACAGGCAGGGATATTCGTATATATAAGCAATAAAATCTCTGACAGGGGTGTACACAACATCCAGGAATGCGGGGCATCCTTAAATAGGATCACGAGAATTTCAACAGTCGTACTTATATTGTTACGTGGAAATGGAGATATTACGGGCAAATGCGCTACTGAAGTTTTGGCGAAAAAAGGCGCCTGACGGAGACATAGACTTCCCATGTGGGATTCCGTTATCTAATTGCAAGCTACAAATTAGTAACTTTTACTGTGAGCTCGCTCAGATAAGATGGGGTGTGAACATATGTGACAATATATCTTCTTGGCTTCACACGCTCTCAATTAAGTAATATAGAGGCGGTAATAACCGGACACTGCATATTTGGCAACCATGCGAGTAGACTTGGCCTACCATATAACGAATTCTGCGGAAATTGTCAAAATGAAGAGGACAGAGCTGTAAATGAATCATTAATTTTTGAATTAATTCGCGAATCATTCACACAAAAAAATTAATTAAATGAAATTTGAGAAAAAAATGAATTGCAATTTGTTTCCAATTCAAATGAATTCAAACAGCAATTTTGGCATTTCTTCTTTTTCCACAAATTAAGTGTGTGCGGTTGTCCAGGACAAGGCTTTTCAATTTTTGTACTGAATGTTCTCATTTTGGTAGGAGAAATTTAAATTTTTCTTTCCCCTTTGATTGATTGGAACTAACTTTTGATTTCATTCATTTGAATTGCAACTCATTGTTCTAATTCATTTGAATTAATTCAAAATCAATTCAATTCAAACGAATTGGAAATGAATTGCAATTCGCTTTGACAAATTCATTGGAATTAGAAACGAATTCTACAAATTCATTTCAATTGGAAACGAAATGCAATTTTTACAAATTAATTGGAAATGAATTGAAATTCATTTCGTTTGAATTGATTCAAATTTCATTCAATTCTTTTTTGTTGTGAAATGAATTAATACAAAATTTATCTAATTCGTAACAAATTAAAATAAAAAAAAAAAAGATTCATTTACAGCTCTTGTCATTGTATGACATTAGGAGAAATAGTCTTTCTGAGCTTTCGGATATGACGTTAGAGTACATCAATGCCTTTATTAGGAATAAACATTGTTTAATCAAGCCAGACACGGGAATCTGCAAGGAGTGACCTAGTATCCCTCAATTGAGTGGTGCATAATTTTCTCATCATTTCTTTTCTTCTAATCACCTTCCTCTTTACTTCTTCTAATCCTTTACTCTATCTGGCTTTCCCCTTCTCTTTTTATTTCTATCTGGCTCTCTTTTATCTGTATTTTCAAATAACACAAAGGGACCTATTGTTTGGACACAAGTGAGCTGCTCTCTTTCCTATCTCTATCATGCAACTGCCTGTTAACCTAACCTAAGACTAAATTTCCAACAACTATTTTCAAAAATAAAATTATTACATTTATATTGTACTGGAGTAGGATATCATATATATCCTATACCTTTAAAACATCTCTATAGAAAATAATACATCAAAAATTAATAAATATTACTATATTTATTAAAAAAAAGTTTTCTTCTTCCAAATTTCTTATGCAGCAACAAATTTCAATCACATTAAGGTCATATAAATCATTTGGCTAATAAACCATGGCACATTTACGTCTAGAATTTCCACTAGCAATCTTTATTAAATTAGCCCAAAAACACACAAAAAATACATGAAAAGTTAAGGAAACCTTAAAATAAATTTTAATTGCTTCAAACATAAATCATATTTTACAACCCCCCTAAACGAATATGGCGCACAGGAAAGAAAAATATTGAAATAAAAATAGCAACAAATCTTAATAAGGAAAACTCAACAGAGCAAAGCAACATATTGAATTTAAATCAAAAATTATATACACTGGCATATAAATATCTAAATACATACAAATGGCCAATGTAAAGACAAGCTAACAATAGAACCCAGAAGTTCTGGTGACTGTGATATGTAATTAGAATGCATTGGATCATAATATGATTTCATTGGGTCAATTTATGACATTGGGTCATATTATGATCGCTATATGATTATCATAATATGATTATTTCAACACATATCTAGTATGACAAAGATATTACTACTATATTTGATCATCATATGATATTTTTTGATACTAATAATGTTCATAATATGTAGTTCAACAACCATAAATATGTTTGCCACAACCATGTTTTCTCTGCTTTCAGGTATGGTCACAATTCCATCTGCTGGGAGCACAGCTACCATAAAGTTCAAATATTTTACAACTACAATAAAATTTTATATTGGTAACACTTGTTAAACCCAGCGACAAGGATGATGATTTTATTTGTGGCTGTCATTGAGTGTAGATGTTTTTTATTTTTTTTTAATTAATCGCTAAAATACAATTTTATTTCTTGTACGTCTTCAGTTCAGTTTTAATATTTAGAAATTGCTCTTGTTACTCATAAGATTTAGGTGGAATGAACTTTAATGAAAAAAAAAAACACAAGAAACACACCAAAATTAAAACTGAACTGAACAAGAAGCAACAGAAATTAATTAAAAACAATTAGAAACGTTTAATTTCATGGACATAAAATATTTTCACGTTCGTTGCTGTTATTTTACAAAGTTGCCAACAATTAACAACAATCTAGACACACATTCACCCAAAAAAAAAACACATTTCAAACCCATCAATTTATAATTAAAAGTAGGGGTTGATAATTTTGCCTGTTCTGTTTAAAATGTGTTTAAAATCGCATTAATAAATGTGTGTCTGTTTGTGTTTAAATGTTTTTAATGGTGGATTAATGAATTATTTGCTGGCAGAGGAACGGACCATTTAAAGATAATTATTTTTGAGGCTAGCACATGAAAGTGTAATAAATTATAAGTTATATTTCAAGGGGAAGTTATATATGAAACAATTTCGTTACAAAAAGAACAATTTATATTTCCTAAAGTCAGGTTAACATTTACATATATATGGGGGCCCAGCAGAAACTTTCATTATCAAGTAATGAGTTAAAATGCTATATTCTGGAACTATACTACTTACACAATAGGATTTTAACTCATTATTTTAACAATGTGATGTCATTAAAGTCAAGTTCTTACCAAAATAGCTTCTAATGTTATTACCGAGGATTTTCGGGGGGGTTTTCAGTCCTTAACACAAGATCACATACGATCATAACTTCTTTGGAAGTGGAGTTTATCAAATTTAAAAAAAGTGTTTTTAAATAAAAACTCGAGGTATCGCACAAAAAAAACTTCACAAAACTTCCCATAGAACTGACGTGAATAACCTAGCAGAATTTAATGCAGACGTTTAAGACGTTTATCTATTAAAAGCCAAAATTTTATTGACATCTTTCCCAGTAATTTTCACCAATGTCTTACTGCTTAGCTGACTCCATTTTATATATTTTTCAAGTTGACACGTATGTGCTCTTGGTAAGAAGTCAAATGGTTACTTTGTACATCCCAGGTAATCTATCTTTAACTCTTTCAGCCACGTATTTTTACTTTAAACAAGGTTATAAAAAGTAAGAAAATATTAATCAAAACATGAAAAAAACCACCTCATTCTAAGGTTTTTTGTGGAGTGAAGTGGTTAGTTTACTAACCACCGTGAGTTTTACAATATTTCCAAATTAATGCATTTATTTGATGCAAAGTTTTGCAAGAAAGTTTTACAATAAACTATATTTTAAAAACTATAGAAAATGTGGTTAGTAAACTGTCCAGCTAACGGCAAAGAGTCTTAAGTCAGTTGTCACTTTAGTGCCTTTAAGTACTCTAAAGAGTAGTCAATTTAAACAGTTTTTACTGCATTGTAATGTAGTTTTTGCAATATATGTAAGATTAGTTGACTTTCACATAAATTTATTCAAAGTATTGGCCATTGTTAGCTATGACTTTTTCCCATCTTTCTGGAAATAAATGGATTCCGAGCCAAAATAACTGCTCATCCTTTGAAGCCTATAGTGAACCAAACCAATATCGCTTACTCTGTTTCAAAGTGAAGCATATCCAACAGAGAGCATTCTACTTCGATTGAAACAAATAGTAGTCGGACGGGACAAGGTCTGGACTATAAGGCGGATGGGGCAAAACTTTCTAACAACTTTTTTCTAAATTTCTCTCTCTTCTCGAATATTCTCTTAATGGAATATTACAGTTTCATGTCTTCGCTTCAAACGAATCATTTGAGCTCGGTACAGGTTCCCTGTGATAGCCTGGTCAGAGTTTAGCAGCTCAAATTATATGAGCCAGTTTAACTCCCCTCAAATACAGAGAATTACCTTAGCGCCATGGATATTTGGCTTTGGTATCGATTCGGCGAGAGCGTTCTACAACAATTAATAGTCGGACGAGGCAATGTCTGGACTATAATGTGGGTATGACAAAACCTTACATCCACTTTTTTTCTTAATAAAGTGGACGAGCGTATTCATGAGGGAATATTACGGTTTCATGTCTGTCCACATTTTCTGGGCGTTTTTCGGCCAATTCTTTCTTCAACCGCATCATTTGCGTTTGGTACAGGTTCCCTGTGATGGTCTGGATAGATTTCAGCAGCTCATAATATATTGGACCCCTTTGGACCCACCAACTACAGAGGATTACCTTAGCGCCTTGGATATTTGGCTTTAGACATGCAAAAGCGTCTTTCAGGGTCTCTCGGTTTCAATTCGTTTGCTTCCGATTTCCCTGATTTTGGTTGAATCCTGCTGCTAGCAAACGTTTTTAAAGTACTGCTTGAGTAACTATCAATGATCTTGCAAGCTTTTATTTAGTTTGACAACAATCTTCATGTAGTAATGCCTTTAATTCTTGGTCTTCAAACATTTTTGGCTGGCAGCATTTCAGATATGCAAAATCGTCTTTCAAGGTCAGTCGGCTTCAATTGTATGATACCCAATTTCCTTGGTATTGGATGATTCCTGCTAATTGGATGAATAGCTTTCATTAATTTTGCAAGCCCTTTTTGAGTTTCACAATAATCTCCATGGAGTAATGCCGCAAATTTTTGGTCATTTGAGTTTTTGGCTGGCCTGGGCTATCTTTGTCTTCCGTATCAAAATCACCACTTCAGAACCAAACAAACCATCAATCGCACTTTGAAACTGATAGAACACATTCACCAGAAGCTTTGGTGAGTCATACACCCATTAGAATGTTTTATTTCTGGTACTGGTAGCTAGCAGTACAACATCGTAGAAATTTAAAAGCATTAATAAAAATAAACAAATTTTGTTTAGAATTCCATTGAATTAAAAATTAACAGGCAACCGTCTTCCGCCTGTGTATATTGAAATCCAGTTGGAATAATATATCTGTTTAGCGCCAAATTTCGTTTGGAATACTTTGAATTAAAGATTGGATGTATGAAGTTCTAAGACAATCAAACCTTATCCGTCCATCAGTCCATTTAAAGGACGATAGTGACTAAACTAATGTATTTAGAAAGATAAAAATCTGGGTAAGATTGTATTATTCCTAGGAATGTGTAATAAATATTATCTTCTAAGAGAATTCATATGTATATATTTACACAGCATACACCAAAATAAGCACCAGAGCCCATAAAATTCAAGCACTTGAATATTTTGTTGGAGTTTGACTTGAATGCAAATGTAATTATGTTTAAATTTGAAAAATATTTGAAAAAATTAAATATTTTTCAAACAAAAAACATATGGCTTGAATTTATGTATCCTTTTTACTATAGAAATAAAGTGTAATACAAGTGTAATTACATTGCTTGAAAGGCTTGAATTGCACCTGCTTTCAACTTGAATTCCTGTCAAGTTGCTTATTGGGACAATATTATTTATCTTCTCAAACTGTTCACTCCTCACAAAACTTTTTAATTTTAATTTCCCCTGAAAACTTACTTTAAATATTTGTATTTTATTTATTTTGAATGCTTTAAAAATTTCACTTACCTCTTGTTTGGCTTGCCATTGCTTCATGGCTGATTTATATTTTTCAAATTCATTACACCAATGTGAGTAAATTTTCTGATAATCGTTTTTCTTCGATGGTGGTGTACATCTGTAATTAAAAATCAGTACAGCAAATAAGAAAATGGTTACAGGTAAAGCATGTAAATACAAATATATGAACATTATATACTGGCATGCATGAGTTTATAACAAAATGTGTGAAAGAAATATTTAACCATAAATAAACTTTACAGAAATACAATATTTGTTCAGCCACAGAGAGAACAAACTAATAGTATAGTAAAACGTTATATTTTACAAAAGTTGCAGATTTCTTTATATAATATATTTTTATATATTTTTTAGTTCAACAAAAATCTTGTATTTTATTTTAAAATTCAGCAAACTTTAGTTTATTACTTTAAACTTTGAACTATTAATTTACTCTGTTCTGTAGAATATCTCTACTGCATGTTTGTTCTCTAGTGTTACCTGCTACACATGATAAACGTTCGTTAAACGAAAAAGTAAATTAACAACACAATATGAGAAAACGAAATTGAAAAAACGGAAATTAAATAAACGGAAGGAAAGGCGTTCATAATTGCTGTCAACATAAAAAGGAAATCGATAAAAATATCAACACACATCCATACAAGCAATCATATACATAAAACAAAATTAAAACTGAAAACCAGCCAGGGCAGCAAATAAAGTAAATATTAAAAAAAATTAAATATATTTTTTTTATTTAATAACGAAATAAAATATAAAAATAAACAAAAGTTTTAAGACATATTTAAAAGATACGTGTTAAAGCATAAGATTTTTTTTTACCCCATAAAACAAAAAAAAAATAATTACAAACGAAATCATTAATATTTCTTGTTACAATAGAGAAATATACGCAGAGAAAGAAACATTTAAGCGGATTTTCTTGTTTAATAATTTTCTCTTTTAAAGCACATTCTTAAGGCTCTGCTTTCATATTACCTTTTAAAATCAATATTGAAAAGAAATGTTTTTTTAATTATTGAAAAGAAAAACGTATCTTACCTGTGGGCATCCACATTTACACTGTAACTGCACAGCAGCGTACCATCGAGATAACTGTCGTAACGTCCACCATCGCCTTCATTAATTGAGATAATAACGAGACCACCCTCTGATGTTTCAATGTATTTTGAGGGCGTATAGCCAATTTCATAACTAAAATGAGAAAAACAATTAAATTTGTTAAAAAAATATTTTTCATTTATTATTAATTTAAAGGAGAATTATGTAAGATTTTGTTAGATTCTAATTGACTGAAAATAATGTTCTGTGTCAATTCAGTCCGTCCATCTCTCTGTCTGTCCGAGGTTGAAGTATATTTTTAAATTCATTTATTTTAACTGCAAGTATAAAAACCTTTAAAATTCATGATATATTCCAGCTATCCTACACGCAGAGAAAAAATATAATTGTCCATGTTTACTACTGTAACCATTTAAATAGTGTTACAATATTTTTAACAATATTATAGTCACAGTAACTATTTACATGATTGTGGTAACCATAATATGGTTAATTTATGATTAATATGATTGTATCAACCATATATGGTTACAGTAAACAAACATATGTTTGTGGCAACCAAATTTATGATGAATAATTTTATCTGTTCTCAGATTATGACAAGCCTTAAGCCGAGAGCAACATAATATGATAAGTCCTACATCATATGAATGGTTGTCACAAACATATATTTGTTTACTGTAACCATATATATGGTTGATACTATCATTAGAATCGTAAATTAACCATATTATGGTTACCACAATCATGTAAATGGTTACTGATATAGTTAAAAAACTTGTAACAATATAGAAATGTAACAGTAACCATGCCCAACTATATTTTTTCTCTGCGTGTATACAACAGCTTACATTACACTATACTACAAAATCAAATTTTTTCCAAAATTACAAGGTCCGACCAATAAATTTTCATAGAGGAGACAAAAAAGAAAAGACAGGTGTATCGGCGTTTTGAAAGTTTACATCTGAATTTCATTTGAGGGGGGGTTAAAGTTTCCCAATATTATCCGTGACATTTTACTATAAGTCCCTGAATATACCAAAACGGAAAATTTAAACAGAAAGTCAGAAATAAGACACAACAAAAGAGAGCTTATGCTTAATTTCGTATTTATTAAGAATTTGGTTAGGAAGTCTTCATTAATTACATTTTCTTTAGCTCTAGGTAATTCCACTTCATTACCATACCATGTCCAGCATATTTCATCTATAAGCGTTCTTCAATAGGTGCGCATGTCTGATGAAATTTTTGACCAAAATTCAATAAAAATTCATTTTTTAAATTCCTATATGGATTACTTTGAGCACTAGTTGTCAACAGAATCTGATGAGCAATGTAGACAATTTCATCTGATCTTAATCGGTTTCGATGTACGATAGATGGTTTGAGCTGTTCTGAAGTGGTAATTTTGATACGAAACAAATATCGCCCATGCCAATTAAAAAAGTTTGAAGACCAAGAATTGGAGACATTACTACACGAAAATTGTTTTCAAACTCAACAAGAGCTTCCAAATTCATTAAGACCTACTCAATCAGTAATTTCAAACATCCTCGAGCAGCAGGATTCATCAAAAACCAGGGAAATTGGATACTATACGAATTGAAGCCGAGAGACCTTGAATGACGATTTTTTATATCGGACATGATACTTTAACGCTAAAAAAGAAAATCAGTTTGGCAACGAATCATTACTTGCGATGAAAAATGGAACCATTACGATAACCCGAAGCGTAACAGATCGTATGTGAAGTCCAGCCAACTAACCGAATCGACACCAAAGCGAAATATCCACTCCCAATAAGCATTTTTGCTGGAATTCAAGTTCCAAGCAAGTGTAATTCAACCCTTGAATTATTGTCAAGCAATTGAATTACAGTTGTATTACACTTTATTTCAATAGTTCTCTATAGTAAAAAGGATACATAAATTCAAGCCATATGTTTTTTGTTGGAATTTATTTAATTTTTTAAATATTTTTCAAGTTTAAAACATAATTACATTTGCATTCAAGTCAAATTCCAACAAAATCTTCATGAGCTAGAATTTTTGAGGCTTTGGTTCTTATTAGGTTTGTAGTTGGACAAAGATCGCCCAGGCCTGCCAAAAAAGACTGAAGACCAATAATAGAAGGCATTATTCCATGAAGATTGTTGTCAAACTGAACAAGAGCTTGCAAAATCATTGGATGCTGTTCAAGCAGTAATTTCAAAACGTTTGCCAGAAGCAGGGAAATTGGGTACCATACGAAGTGAAGCCGAATGACATTGAAAGTCGATTTTGTATGTCTGAAAAGTTGGTAATCCTTTGTATTTGGCGCGACCAAAATGGTCCTTCCTCTTATGAGCTGCTGAAATTTGGCCAAACCATCATAGGGAACCTGTATCTAACACAACTAATTCGTTGGGAGCAATCATTGGCGAAAAATGTCCAGAATATTTTGCCAGATATGAAACCGTAATATTTCATCATGATAACGCTAGGTCACATGCTGCAATACCTGTTAAAAATTATTTATAATGAATTGGTTGGGAAGTTTTATCTCATCTGCTTTATAGTCCAAATCGTGCCCGTCCGACTACTATTTGTTTCGATCGATGGAAAACACTACCTTTTGGATATTATTCACCTTAAGACAGAGTTTTCATTATTGATTTGATTCTTTCTTGCCCTAAAAACATGAGCAGTTATTTTGGACAATGGCCACTACTTTGAATAAATTTATATTGTACAAATGATTCAAAATGAAAATAGATTCATGATCTGTTCCAGCCCCCATATAGCTTAAATGTGTTGATCTTCCTCTTTTCTGGTAAGGGTTATTATTACTCGGGATCATTATAGATAGAACAATCGATATAGCCATGTCAATCTGCATATTGAAATCAACTTTCCGAAGCCCCATATAGCATACTGCCATTATTGATACATCAATATATCGCGTATAGTCCTGGTTCGGTTGCTATTTAAAATCGGGAAAATCGGTTCACAGATGGCTGAGATATAAGCATAGTACAATTATCCCGATCTTTTAACCTATATCTCGATTGCTTAGTCATATAAAGGCACAACAACGTATATAACGCCATAGAAATTCGGACAGGCAATGGGTCAAAGTCGGAAAAATCATTTTTTAAGGGACTTGTTTTTTACAAAACATCTTCTAACAAAAATTTTATATTCATTAAACTTTTTTTTACCAAATTTTTTCACCAACTATTTTTTTTTAATTTGTTACTCTTTATCATAAAGTATACTTTTCTGAAGGGTACATAAGATACATTAGAATATATTACTCATACTTGGTTTTACTATTTATACTAGCATTGGAAATTTTCTATACAAATAGTAGACAAAATATTGGAAAATTGTAAAACTAAATAGCACACAAACTAACAAATTGAATAATATTATTATAAACTTTTCAGAGTATCATATGGAAGGTCATACCAAATATTTCAAATGTGACATCTACAATGAATCTGCCATAATTTCTAATATTAATTTTTTTCATTCTTATGTTGTCTCTAGACAAATTACAACCAAATTATGTTCATGACTTGACAAAAATGTACATACTTAGGAAAGAAAATCCTATTATTATTTAATAAATAATAAATTTGAGCTTTGGCACAATGTACTAGAACAAATCAAAATTGCAAAAATATGAATAATAAATTGTTTTTTAAATACTTGACAACCAAGGGTGACATTTTGAGTAACTGTAACAAATTAATTTCTAATCTAAAGAAATTGAAACCACCCTAAAAATATACACACACTCTTCTTATCCCTTCACATATGCAAATATTTTATATTGTTTTGTTTTTTGACACTTGTTTATAAGTAGACATATACACAGAGATATGAACGTTTTAATAACAAAATAATAAATCCTTCAAAAATATATATTTTATTATTTTGTCATTGATATTAAATAAATACTTAAGATTTCGCAAACTCAGTCAAGTATATTAAAGAGATGCTTGTAATCAACCAATACCGCTCACCCCTAGTCTTTATAAACTGAAAATTTGTTTTGTTTTTTCTATTGATGTCTTCATTTTTCTGCAGTACTAGGTTTATAGCAGGGATGGAAAATACAAATTTTTATTCGTTATCAAAATAATATTCAAATTATACTTGTTTCAGCCTCAGGGTACTAAAATTTGGAGGAAAATCTTTTCGACTATTCGATTATTCGAAAATTATTATTCATCAAATAACTTTTTATTCTACATTGAAAAATGTTATTCATTCAAATAAATAACATATATTCTACTTGATTATTCGAATAATATTTATTCGAATGACTAACCTACTAATGATACTGCAAATTTTCCATCCCTGCTTAATAGGTTATGATACGAATTTGCCATAAAGTATGCTATTGATATGTATAACAACAAATACTTAATAACAACAAATTTTCTTTTTCTTTTAAGTATTTATTTTGCTTCAGCAAGTTAAGAGTGCATTTTAGTAGGTCAAGAACGAATTTTCTATACACTAATTATTTATTAAATACCCATTCATTATAAATGAATAGAAAATGAAGTGTACTTCTACTAGTGTTTAGGTTTTGCTAATTGAAATATTTGTTGTACAAATTGATTATGGAAATGTTTAAAGATTTTCAATTGGATGTTAATAAGAGTTTAGTGCTTCTTAGAAAAATCTTAAATAAAAACAATAAAATACTTAAAAAAAACACTTTAAAATGTTATCGGGAAATTGGAAAATTCTATCAAATATTTGTAGTATAGTTTTCATAAAAATGTAAATCCAATTCGCCCAGACCAGTCAAAAAAGACTGGTGAAGATCAAGAATTGAAGGCATTACTTCATGAAGATTATCATAAAACTCAACAAGAGCTTTCAAAATCATTGAGAGCTAATCAAACAGCAAATCATGCGAGCAGCATGATTTATCCAAACGCAGGGAAATTGGGTACCATACGAATTGAAGCCGAGAGACTATGAAAGACAATTTTAAATGTACGAAATAATGTTTTAATGCTTTAAAAGAATGGAAGAAAATCGTTTGGATCAATTATGGTTTTGCATGTCCGAAATGATGCTTGAAAGCTATAAAAGGAAATCATTTTTGCACGGAACCATTGCTGGTGATGAAAAGTGGCTCCATAATGATAACCTAAAGCGTAGGAGATCGAATATGAAGGCCGACCAATTAGCCGAATCGACACGAAAGCCAAATACCCATGGTTCTAAAGTAATTCTCTGTATTTGGTGGGAGCAATTGAGTCCTATCTATTATGAGCTGCAGAAATCTGACCAGACCATCACAAGGAACTTGTACCGAACGCAATTGATTCGTTTGAAGTGAGCATTGACCAAAAAAACGCCCAGAATATGCCGCCAGACATGAAGCCGTAATCTTCCATCATGACAAAACTCGGCTACATGTTGCAATACTTAACAGGTATTTAGAATGAAGTGGTTGGAAAGTTTTTAATTCAGATGTTGCCCCGTCAGACAACTATTTGTTTCGATCGAAGCAGTACGCTCTCTCTGGGATATTGGATGGCTGCAAAAGATAAGAAGTTTTTTTCGCTCGAGATCCATATGTTGCCAGGAAGATGGGAAAAGGTCATAGCTCGCAAAGGCCAATATTTTGAATAAATTTATATTGTACTAATGTTTCAAAATAGAAGCTAATAATTTTAAAAATTTCGCAATTTTAGGTCAAACATTTTGAAAAATTAAAATTAGTTCTTATTTTAACTTTTTTATATGAAAACTTTTCGGTTTTGGGGGGGGTCCGCGCCGGCAACCTGTACCATATAAATTTCATACTCGTAGTATGGACACCATTTAGGAGACAAGTTCTGGCAAAGTAAAGCACATTAAATCAAAGTGTAATTGCCATCAGGTGCTGAAATCTAGCGACTTTTTCTTTGCTTAGACGTTAAGGAGTAAATGAGCATTTATAGCTCTTTTGAATCAGGCACAAATACAGGAAAAGCGGTCCGCAAACTTATGTTTCTGCTGTTGTAAAAAATTCCAGTAAACAAATTGCGGCTACATCAATTAAAACAAAGAACATCTCATTAATAATCTAGAAAGGTAAACAGGAAGCTCAAAATATATGCCAAAGTTCTTCAGATATTCGACAATAACTATGTCATTGGTATGTGAGTTGTCACATCCTTAACGGTGGGATAATATCCCTTAGCATCCCAATTTCGTACAATGTTAACAAAATAACTCATGCAAAGTACTGAGTATCAAACTACTATATTTCTCCATATATTTATCATTAACTATTTACCTTATATGGGAGGAGACACGATCATTATTCAGCAATTTAAACGAAATTTAAAAGCTCTGCTAAAATAGTTTCCAAAACATTCCATAATGACAATTAGCTTTATATAAGAGGAGCTATTCTACTTGTAACAACATAACTCACGAAGATTTGTGAGTATCTCACTATAATAGCTCTACAGATATTCGATAATAAATATTTAATTAGAAAAGGAATGACCACGCCCACTGTTCCGATCTCCTTTATTTTGTTTGTAACAGCGGACACTTAAATTAAAGTTAGCTACACAAAGTTCAAGGAGTCTCGCAATTAAAGTTCTTCAGCCGTTGAAGTACAGGAAATTTTAGAACTTCCTGTACTTCCAATTGACTATGATTATATCTTCTTCACGTTAGAGTGGAGTGAAGTTAGGAAAGGATATAGTTTTTCATCAGAAATCGAGAGAACAGGTGCGTACTTCCAATTGACCATGATTATTCCTTCTTCACGTTAGAGTGGAGTGAAGTTAGGAAAGGATATAGTTTTTCATCTTAAATCGAGAGAACAGGGGTGGATGAAGATTCGATCAGGACATGGAATCTGCACAAACAAATGCTCAACCATTTAATGCATATTGTTGCCAATTGTCTACATTCCAGTTCCACTTAATTTTAGACAAACATAAGCATGATACTAATTCAGATTCTAATTCCGAAAAATCAAATGAAGTACGAAAAGTTTCAGTTAAAGAAATTCTAAATCAAACTAAAGCTAAAGGAAATATAATAAATAAAAATCAACTGAGAATTTGAAAAGAAAAAATCATGCATTTAAGGGTTAAAAATACTATATTAAAAATCTCAAACTTATCCCCATATTTTGTCAGCAGCACCAATTGTAGGGCATTCTTCACATATAAATGTTTTCAAAACGCAACCAAAAAAAAAAATAATAATATTGTAGTAATAAAAAGATTCCTTAGAGACAACAGATGTAACTTTATACATAAATTCTCAAAACTTGTAATGAAGTTATAACCAAATTTACGTCTTCTTTTACATTTTTTTTCTTTAGCTTCCCATTCACTAAATGAAAGCTTCTGTAAAATACGCATATTTCGGGTGACAATAATAAACATACAATACTTTTATAATGACAACAACGGAAATGTAACTGATGATGCTTTTTAGATTATTTTCATACCATTGAAAAAAGAAATATGAAGGAAAAATAAGCATCAACTGTGAATATAAGTAAATAAATTTTTTTATTTGAAAGCAAATTCAATTCAAATGTTATACAAAAAATCAAACAGGATGTTGAGAGTGAAAGAAGCACACAATGTCTTTGGAATTCTAAGGCAAAAGGAACGTTTTATTTGTTATTAAAGCGGTAAATTGACACTTTAAATTGTGTTTCAACATTTTATGCTTTTAAATTTTTGTTTTTCTTTAGACAGTTTTTGTGAGCTAGTCCTTTTTGTTGCCAGGTTGTACTTTTGATTTTCAGTTAAATGCTAAAATTTTTCTTATACATATATGTATATGTATTTATATTTGTATCTTGTATTTACCAGTAAATAAATAAATTTTGTATTTCTTTTTTCAATACAATTATTCTGATGTCTGCATATTAACAAATGTTTGTATTTACGTGTATTTTGTCAGAATTTTGCTTAAAGTATTTATGAATTTCTGTATGCAGGGATACTGCTGTAACTTCATATTGGTACTAAGATAGCATATCAAACTTTTCAATTTAAATTTTGTCTGTATTTTTTATTATGATTGTTATTGGTACGTAATATATGTATTTAGTATATTCTTACTGACAAGAACATTAAGGTGTCCCTTAGTTGGGTCTATTTCGATTATTGATGATCCGTCATCTCAAAATTAAATGCTGATTTTAGCCAAATCGTATAACACTTAGAGGTTTCGAGATTTTGGGTCAAATTAGCAATATTTTAAAAATCCAAATATTTATAATGGAATTAATTTATAACGGAATTCATTCAACCTTTGAATGCTCAAATTTTTGTTAATTACAATCTAATACAAATTGAATTGAAATACTTTTTCTTCTTTCAGTTTTGTTTAGCTTTTAATCATTTAAAAAGTCAATTGAAAATAGATCTGAATTCAAGAAAAATTAAATCATTCAATAAATTTTTAAATATATTTTGTAATGGTTTTGAATTCAAGAAAATTTTAATGATTCAATAAGAAAAAAATTCTACAAATAATGAAATGAGATCTTAATCTTCATGCAGTCATGCTTTCGAGAAGATTCCTATTTAAAATCAGCAAAATCGGTTAACAAATGGCTGAAATATAAGGAAAAAACCAGGACAACCTCGATTTTTGATCTGTATCTTGATAACTAAGTCATTAATATAGACCATATGGATATCTAATGATCAGGGAAACCAAAATATGCAAATGCATGTTTTTTCTGGTGAGTCTAATGAGCACATGGATAAGATATTTACACGTTTCAGAACTATTTAAGAATTTTGGCATCGATTTGTTAGTGCATATTTTACCCTTAAATTCATATTTTTGCATATATTTGTTTTAAGAGCATATTTATGTCATATTTTTGCGTTTTTTAGAGCATATTTTACTGTTTAATAGCATATTTTGACTTCATCAAAAACTAATTTTGTCTTACTTATTTTTCGCTGTAGTGTTACAGGTTTTTACTTCCTTTGTTTAAAATTCAAAATTGAAAAATAGATGGCTTTTCACCAAAAAAAATATTAAAAAACAAAAAAAAAAATTTTAAATTTAAAAAAAAACAATTCGACAATTTTTTTTCCAAAAACTGAAAAAAAACATTTTTTTGTTCACCTATTAAAATTTTTTATTTTGAAGTATAATTTGGTGAAAGGTATATAAGAT
Organism: Calliphora vicina; assembly: GCF_958450345.1. Classification (NCBI taxonomy): domain Eukaryota; kingdom Metazoa; phylum Arthropoda; class Insecta; order Diptera; family Calliphoridae; genus Calliphora; species Calliphora vicina. Next base: position 82,513,096 of record NC_088784.1, read on the forward strand.
TCGGCACAGCCGAATATAGCTCTCTTACTTGTTTTAAAATAAAATAAGCACTATTTTAATAATAGCGCCATCTAAATATCAAATTTTAGTTCTAATTCAAACTAATCCATTCTAAGTGTTAAAGAAATATTGTCTTTTAAATTTGCTCCTATAACAGCAGTTGATGTCGAAAGAAAATGTTCTATGTATAAGAATGTTTTCAGATCCAATAGACAACGATTTTTATTTGAAAATTTAAGTCAATATTTTGTAATTTATTGCAATAATAACCTTAATTGAAGAAGTGACTTTATATTTATATGAAATATCATCAAAAAATACCTCTCGAGGCATTTTCATAGCTTAAGTTCCTATAGTTTTTATGTTGTATTTTTTTGTTATAGTTCATGTTATTTTTGTTTCCCAGCAAAAATTTTGTGAATTTTTGTAATGACAACTAGTTATTTCATGCATTCTTTTGTAAGGAGTGGTGGTTACCCAGCACATTATTTTATTTCTAGAATAAGTACTTATTTTTATACAGGCTGGTAATGAACTTTTGCATTTAGCACAGCTATCTAGTGTGTTTGACTGGAAAACGAGAGGTTAGTGGTTCGCCACCTGTCAAAGCCATTGACAGGTGGCGAATGTTGATGTTAAAACTATTGTTAACTTCCAATAAAATAACTCGTACATGAGGCAGTGAGTTAGCAGCTTGACTATCAAACACAAGCAAATAATGTGACTGTTCGATTCCCACACAAGGCAATATTTTTTGTGTTTTTTTTTAGCTACATATTCTTGTTGTGAATTTACTACTTATTTCTGAACTGATTGTAAGTACATTTGTAAGCTTGACCCCTGATTTTTTTAAAAATCTCGAACAACGGTAAGTAGTGTTTCAGTCAAATAATAATTAGTTATCGCTTTGCTCCAATTATACTTGCTGGCTTACTAGGTAAGTAAAGTTTTTGCTGGGTTTATTAAAAAATGATGTAAAAGTTTGTTTTTTTAAGAGCATATTTTTTAAATTTTAAGAGCATATTTTAAAGTTTTTACTGCATATTTAAAGCGCTTAAAACGCTTTTTTTAGAGCATATTTCTGGTTTCCCTGCTAATGATAAATATTTCAAAGACCTTTGCAACGACGTATAAGTTGGACCTACAATGGGTCAAATTCGGAAAAAATATTTTTTAACCAGAATTTTTTTTACCAAAAAAAAAATTTAAAAAACAAAATAAAAAATTTTAAAATTTTAAAAAAATAAATTTTAAAATAACAATTCGAAAAATTTTTTTTACAAAAAATTAAAAAAATCAACTTTGGAAAAAAAATAAATTTTGTTTACCTAAAAATATTTAAAATTTGTATTTTGAAGTATAATTTGGTGAAGCGTATATAAGATTCGGCACAGCCGAATATAGCTCTCTAACTTGTTTCAATAGTTACGGTACGATAGAGTAGATTTTAGTAAACCAATTTCATCTATTTAATATTGTTACGAAATTATATTTGAATTCAAATATAACGGTTTCTAACGGCTGGTTTCATCGTATTTCACAACATTTCTATTTCTGGAGGCTTCTAATTGCGGACAATGTTGTTTACATTCCGCTGTTAACATAGCTGTGGAACATATAAAAACCTTTGAGTTGATCAGTGTAGAAGTAGAATCTACTGGAAGGCAGATGGCGCTGTGTATAAATATTTGCAGTGCTGTAGTTCGTTAGTTCAGTTTATCATAGGCGCTGCTAGAGTTAACATCAACTGCTTTATTTTACATTATAAAGTGTAATTTACGTGTGTGTATTACTATGAATTTTAAACGTCTATTTGCAAATTTGAATAAACAAAGAGTTGCTAAAATTTTTAAACTACTAAACTGCTTTTATTTGCATTCAGACTGTTTTTAAAATGTGAAAACGTAATAATATTTTAAATCATTGTTAATGTGGAGGTCTAAATTTACTATATTGAACAGATTTGACACCAGACATAAAAGGGTTAGAAATTCGAACTTACAAAATCGTAAATTAAAACTGAATTTCTTCGAAATCCGTGTTTTTCCTACAACTTTTAAAATTTGCAGTTTTATTCCCCATTTAGGAAATAATTTTGGATTTTTTTAAATTTCGTCAGAAACAATTTTGAAAATGTAAAATTTGGTAAAATGTTTAGAACTTATGAGAACGAGAAATCTAAAAAATCCAATATAAGGCCAACCCTAATGCACATATTTAAAATACTTTACTGGATTTTAACATTTATCTGTTTCACCGACCGTCTGTTTCTACATTTATTTTAGGGTTCAAATTTGTTTGTAATTTGATTGTCTTTAATATCATCTTCAACTGTTAATATCAGTATTATGTGTCAAGGTTTTTTATTTGATTTCTCTTGAATGAAATTATCTGTATTTATATAAATATTTAAGATAAAAAGGTTATATACATTTAAATTTTTGCCTTAGGAAGCGGTGTCTGAAGCGGATTGGTGAAACTTAAAGAACTAATATTAGTAAATGCTACCGGGCAAAGCCGGGCGGGTCAACTAGTTTTTTAATATTAATGCATTTTCTATCCTTAATTTAAATTTCTTTAAATGTATAAAATATCTAATTTTGTGTGGTTTCACACACACAAGCGTGAGATGAGGGTTAACAAAAGAAATATAGTATTTTTTTTTTGGAAAATGTATGTGTTCTGATTTATTGTTTAAAGTTAACACAGAGAGCTTCAAAAATATTGAGTTTTTATACTCTTCACCATGAGTGACAAGGGTATATCAATCCCGCCTCGGTTGTCTCGAAAAAGTCGGCCCACAAATGGCTCAGATTTAAGGAAAAAATCGGGACAACCTCGATTTTGGGCCTATTTTTGATCTAAATTACTTTGATCTTAATTACTATTCATTAATATAGTCAATATGGATATCTAATGATAGATATGTACTTTAAAGTCCAAAGGCTATAGTAATTTGGACCTATAATGGGTCATAATCGGTAAAAATATTTTGAAATTCGAATTTTTTTTTTCACAAATTTAAACTTTTTTAAATTGAAAAAAAAATTTCTTGAACATTTTTTTTTTTTTTTTAATTTTTAAAAACTATTTTGACAAAAAATGTTTAAATATTGTTTACCTTAAAATATTTAAAATTTTTTTTAAAGTATAATTTGGCACGGCCTAATTTATCTCTCTTACTTCTTTTAGATAATTTATTTTCTCCGAATATATTCAAAAATTCCTGTTCACATTTATTTAAGAAACAACTAAGTTTCAATTCAATTTAAATCCTAAAAACAGCATTTGCTCTAATATAAAATCAATTGAAATACAAAGTTAAAATTTTATTATTCCGCAGGAGTAGAAAAAAAGTTCGTTGACTTTTATGCTAAAGCAAGACAAAAAAAAAACAAATCAAATTGTGCTTCAATGGCTGAGTGTCTATCTGTGAGTCTTCCTTGAAACTTAAATGCACTTAACAGCAAATATTCCAGTTTTATTTATTTTTTTTCTGTTGGTATTTTCGAAAATAAACTAAATTGTTTATGTGACATACGAGTGTCAGTAACTTACCGTCCTTTTTCTGTTGAATGATGATACCATCTAACTGTTTTTTGTTTTAGAACTTCTGGAACTTTAACAAAACATGACAAATGCAATGTTTGGCCATATGAAGCTGTAATACGTTTCTTTAAAACACTGGTATCACAAATGCCGGATGTTTCGTTGGCAACATCCTACAAAAAAAGAAAAATAAAAACAAAGAAAGAAACAAAAATTAAATGAAATTTTCGCATATAAAAGTTTAAGACATGTTGTTGTTTAAACTAAAGAAATTTGTATTAAAAAAAAACCATCATCAGCCCTTTAACTCACCTGCAGTAAACCCAATTGATAGGGCTTGCAAGTGCCAGCATCTTTATCCCAACCGCAATAGGGATCGGCGACACAGCGGAAACACGAGTCATAACGTCTTACACACATTGCCAAATCGATTTGTTTAACCACATGATCTGTAGCCAAATACAAAGAACCAGTCTTTTGACTTATGCCCATTTCACGTATTGGCTCATTGTTGGCCACTTCCAAGACATCCAAAAGATTCGAATGACGGCGTCCATAACGTATAAACTGTACTATTTTATAAATATTACCAGTGGCAGTGCCAATGAAATACACCAAATATTCTTGATTTAGCTTGTCAATGCGTATTCTGCAAATAAAAAAAGTTCATAAAAGAAATTACAAATTTAATTAAAGTTTTTTTCTATTCCTTTTGTTGGTTTCTTGTTAAACAAAAAACTTAAATTTATTTTTAAGCTTGTTAACCCCTTTCAAACTTAGTTTAACTAGCTTAAGCTTGACAACAAACAATTTTAATGCTTTAAGTTTAACCCAATTTACTTAAGCAGCTACTACTCATTTATCTTATTTTTTTAAGTTTAAATTTTTTTTTAGTAATCTTTCTTATTCTTTGCGGCTTTTATTTTATTCTGCATAAACACATACTACATATATTTTTTGCTTGAAAATAAACACCAAATTCTTTCAAATTTAAGTTTAAAATTTATTTGCAAAAAAAAAAAACAAAAAAAAGAAACATTTCTCTTGTTCCACTTAAGTTTGTGTATCTTTTTTCCTTTTTCGAAAAAAGGAAGTATAAAAAAACATTTATTTTTGTTTAAGTCGAAAAAGGGAGTAAACAAAAAAACATTCTCAAATTACTGTAATTTTTGGTTATTTAAAAAACATTACCCCAAGAACCATTAACATAAGTCACAACTACTACAAAAACAGTTCAAAAGAAAAGAAGCAACAAAAAACCTAACAGAAAAAAAATAATCTTTTCTGAAATGAACTTGGTCAACAAGGACATATTTCAAAAGCAAACCCAACAAGAGAGAGAGAGAAAGAGAAAATCAACAACAAAATAAAAGGGTCAAGTATTTAAATAGCAGTGATAACCCAGCAAAATGTTGAAGAGGAAAATATTCTTACCATCTGATCAAATGGACTTAACTATAACTTTTGCAAACAAATAGCGGAACGTATGGTTCATGTTCGCTGTTATTTGATGTGTTTGAAGATTTACCCCATACATCAGTATTTTAACCCTCTAATGTTTAAGCATGCCTCAAGGCACTCATCTCATAAATGCAAATATAACTGATTTTTCATTTCAAAAACCTTGAAAGCTTTTTAAACTATTTAAGTACGTTTTTGAGCGACTGCTAGAAGAGTTTTTGGAATTACAAATCAGTTATATTTGCATTTTTGCAATGAGTGTCTGGGGCATGCTTGAGCATCAGAGGGTTAAGAACTACAGAGATTTATTTATCAAATCAAAATTGCGCCCTTTTCATTATAAAAATATCTGATGGCACCTGGATGGAGTCTTACCGAGAAATAATTGAGATTCCATTTACTTCTCACTTCACGGCTGGCCTATTTAACAACATCGAACATAAAATGGGCGATACCGAAGATTGGACAAATTCAACACAGACTCTACACTGTCTTCCTTCTTACTTCAGATTCTAATGAGAATACTTGAAGACCAAATAAGAAACATATTACAGCAAATAATGTTCTCTTCAAAAAAGATAAATCGTTGAAGATAGAACTTCATGATCTCACGTTAGCCCTTTCAATTAAATTTATATCATGGAAAACATGCTCTTGATTTTTGTTGTTGTTGTGATCTTTCCATCAATCCTCAGAAAACTAAAAAGGTTATATTCATAAGAAAAGAATATTGAAATATTAGGTATCAAAAAATTGAGAGAAAATCGAAATTTCTGGTTGAGATTTTCAAAAGAAAAATCACACTAATCCATGAATAATTTAATGAAACAATTGTATGGTGGCCAGTAATAGAAGTACGAACCCCTGCGTGAAACTGCTGAATCGAATCAAATAAAACTAAGACCCCTTTCACACTAGGCAATTTAGTTGCGCAAGTCTCTTGTGTTTGTAGATACCAGAGGTAATGTCGGGTTGAGGAGAAGAAAATTTTGCATGCTGTTTTGTTGTTGGGCAAGAGACTTGCGCAACTAAATTGCCTAGTGTGAAAGGGGTCTAAGACAGAATTATCAATCAATTCTGGTAGTTCCGGACACTTAGCTGTGATATAAAAATATAAATTCGGGAACACAAGAAAACTGCGACAAAGGAGATTGCCACAAAAATTCCCCCCAAAAGATAACTATGATTATTTTATCAATAATATTGAAGTTATTGAAATATTCACTGACGTTTCCAAGACAGTAAATGACTTGGTAAGTGGTGTTTTCTGTGAGAAATTCAGAATTAGACATAGCTCAAGATCAGTGGTCAGCATTCATAGCCACCAAAGTTTGAATATTTTATGTCCTTTCAAAAAGGACATTGAAAGAACTTCTTCCATTTTCACGAAAAAAAGGCTCAAACTGATCCCTAAAGAGAGGAGCTAGTGCGTTAAGATCTTCCACAAAAATGTTCCCCATAAAATTCCACAACATAACTCTGACAATAAGAATTCTCTTAGACATTAACTTACAAGATTTTTTTCAGTTAGTATAATGCTCTCTTCAATCAAAAAATTAAAACTTTTATCCAATGTAAAAAAAATTCAGACCAGGGCCCTGCAGGGGTTCGATTCAGGTTCTGTGAAACGGTGAAATGAAAAGTTTTTTCATATTTTCATAGAGTTTCTGATTCTCGTTTAGTGAAAAAATTATAAATAAATTCAAATGTTTTCATATGAATAGAACAAGTGGAACGGGAATCGCAATTTGTGTAATTGTGAAATGATAATATGAAAGGTTCTTATGAAAACGAAATTGAAAAGTTGTTTTTCATTTCAACTGTGCTGGGTAATAGCTCATAACCATATTTGGGATAATGAAATTGCGCATGAATTAGACTGGGCCAGAACTGATCTTGCTACAGACGTCGATTGTGAGCATATATATATGGATATTTACCTTGTGTACAAGACGATAAGGAATAAATTAATATGCAGACAGATTATGAAATATTGTGTGGTAATGAAGAACATAACACCATTAACTTTCTGTATCAATGTCCTGCACTATCACTCATTTGGTTTAAATGTTTTAAAATTTTTTCATTCAGAATACTTGAAGAGTATGACCCAATTGGCAATAGTAAAATACATGAAAGTATTGAAGAATAATTAAACTTTACCTGTTGTTACGTTTTTACCTTTTAAAAACGGTGGTTTATTTCCTTTAAATAAATCGGATACTTTTGATTACAAACAAAAGCAGTTGAGTAGTTTATAATTTGTAACAACAAAGTTCACAAATTATACAGCACAATGAACGGCAGTTAATTTATCTTTATTGAACTATTCTTCAAATTAGACTTTATAATGCAAACAAATATATTTGATCATAACTCTAACAGCGATAAACTGACTATCGGCTGCAACTGCTACCACTATTTGTACACAGCGCCATCTTCCTTCCAGTAGCTTCACGAATAATCTTAATGGACAAAACTACAATGTTCGCATTCCAAAGCTTTTAGCAGGTTCAATGTTAATGTTAGTAGCTTAAGCCTTTAGTGTTGCAATACTTAAGGTAGGGTCACTCATGACAAATATTTGACGAAAAAGACGTAACCACTAAATAAAATACATTTGAATTCTTTTATTTATTTCAAAAACTTATTTTACTTCAATGATTCAAAATAAAAAAATTTGTTTTAATTTATTTGATGCTGTTTGATCTTACAAAACACTTGTAAGAGTAAACACGTCAAACAAATTTGTGCTAAATTTGCCGTGTGTGACCCTACCTTTACAAACAATGCTAATATTTGCGTGCTATCAACATTGTTGATAGCTGGACATGTTTATAAACATGATGAATGTTGCAAGCAGTCGTTACAAACCATTATATTCAAATTGATAGTACAATTTGGTAACAATATGAAACTCGCTAGTGATAAGGAAACTATCATTCTATGGATGAACGTTAATTATCTTGTGAAATAAACACATTTACTCAGTCGTGGATCTAGTGAGGGTAAAACCGAAATTTTCCGCCAAAACCGAAAAGTTTTCATCCAGTAGCTTCATGAATAATCTTAACGGACAAAACTAGAATTTTCGAATTCTACAGCTTCAATGTTAATGTTAGTAGCTTAAGCATTTAGTGTTGGAATGCTAATAACTTTGTGCTACCACTATTTGTACACAGCGCCCTCTTCCTTCCAGTAGCTTCATGAATAATCTTAATGGACAAAACTAGAATTTTCGAATTCCAAAGCTTTTAGCAGGTTCAATGTTAATGTTAGTCGCTTAAGCCTTTAGCGTTGCAATACTTACAAACAATGCTATCAACATTGTTGATAGCTGGACATGTTTATAAACATAATGAATGTTGCAAGCAATCTCATTAAATTCAAATTGATAGTGCAATTTTGTAACACTATGAAAACCGCTAATGATAAGGAAGCTATCATTCTCTGGATGAACGATAATTATTTTGGGAAATAAACACATTAACTCAGACTTTGATCCAGGGGGTCCAAACCGAAATTTGCCCCCCAAAACCGAAAAGTTTTAATATACTTAATAAAGGAAAAAAGAAAAATGTAAAATAAATTTCAATTTATTTTCGCGCACCAAATTATGTTCATGTAAGTTATGAAACATTCAAATATATCAAAGCTTCCTTAGATAGAATCTGTCAGCATCATTGGCAGGAATCGATGCTGCAACCTTCAGACTGATTGACCAACACACTATTATATGGTCTGTTGTAGCACTCTTATTTGCGACACTATGTTCGTGAAAACAACTCTTCAAAAATTATTAAATTTTAACAATTAAGTATTTCAAGACACAGCGAGTTGCATTTAGTTTTTTTTTCTCATAGTAACAGCAACAGTAATTGTTAACAATTCAATTCCCCTTATACAAATTTTCTTAATAAGTTGTTATTGTTTTATATGGGGAAATTTAAATCTTAAATTCATATTTTCGGCTCACTTGGTTATTTTTGATTACAATTGCATTTTGCCTGCAATCCTCTTGCGTCCTTTTTTTTTTTTTTGCTCTTTGTTAAGGCGAATATTTTTGTGTGTGTGGCATAAACTTTTGTTTTTGGCAACATTACAGAAAAACCAAAAAACCCATAAAAGATTCTACATACTCTTATTGTAGCTGTTGTTATTGGTGATGTTGCTGTTGCTGCTGTTGTTGCTGCCTTGTATTTTCTTTATTCAACACAAGTCATTGTATAAACCATTATACCATAAATATTTCTTTATTTTTTTTGTTCCTTCTGTTTTTTGTATTCGTATTTAAACAAACAGACTCAACAGAAATTTCTTAAATTATTTACCACAAAAAAAGTCGTTTATAAAATTCATGCCACAGAAACACAGCAACAGCAGCAGCGCAGCTACAATCAAGTGCACACATAAAGGCAAGTGAAATAAATGGTTTTTGAAGAAGACATGCTGAAAAGAACACACAAATATATGTATCTATAAATTGTCATATACTTACTTGTCCACAACCAATTTGGTCAAGATAATATCACGTTTATAAAATACTGGATTGCCAAATTCATGATCGATAGCTTTATCCATTAAGGGATGTTTGCGTATAAAATTCAACACCTGGTCGGGCAAAGATGTGGTATCATTTACACAAGTACCGGGTCGAGGTTCCGGAACTTTAGAGTTTAAGACTGGCAGCCAAGCTGAGTTGGAGGTAGCTTGTTCTTTGAATTTGCCTGTAAAAAAGAAAATTAAAAAAGTAAAAATTAGTATAAAGCTCAAAATAAAAAAAGTTAAATTAGTTAAGGTCATATTGATAATGTATACAATTTAATTAATTCTTATTTTAATATTTTGCACTCTTCCTAGGAAAATACATAAAACGTGAATTTAATAGTCATATTTATTGAAGCTTAAATATGCAATTCATAAAATTAATTCAAAAACTATGTATGTCTCAAATTAAAATTCCTATTAAGTCTTGAAAAAATATATAATATATTCCTTATACTTTAGGTTGAAATCAACAATAAACTACAATTTAAATGCAGTTTATGCATTTATATTTTATTTTTTTCCCCACTCTATGGCGTTTTTTATTATTTCTGCTACGCTGCAGCTACCGAGTATGTATAACACTTTAATTTTCCCATTGCTTTTATGCCACATACAATGCTTTCCGTTTCCGTTAACGAAAAATATATTAAGCAAAGAATGAAAATAACTGTTTCTGAAAGTTTTGTTTTGTGTGCTACACACAGTTTGGTATGTACGTTTGTACCTATACATTAGAGTAGCCCTTATTTTGTACTTTTTCGATTCAAAATTGTCCTCCGTTATCTAAAAGCCAAATACTAGAATTTGAGAAAAATCGAATAATGTTTAGAGGTTCACCCAAATTCAAAACAAGTCTCAAATAAGTACCACCCTAATATTCATACGTATATATATGTGTGTTTGAATAAGTGTGTTAGTACGAATGAGTATGTATTTTTTTCATTCCTTTAATATTTATTTCATTTATTTTTCTTTTCATTTTTATGTAAAATAATGCATTTATATACAATTCTTTATATAGTTTTTCTTTATTTTTTTTGGTGTATATGTTTGTTGTTTATACGTTTCTTATTTTATTTCATGGGTTCATGCAAATGTGACATGAAGTGCATGCTCAAACATGCATATAAGGCATTGCAAAACGTAACGAAAATAGAACAGAACCAAACAAAAATAAATAATAATGTTTTCGAAATTATACATGAAACTGTTTTCCTGGATTTTTTCCGTGTAATGCTTGCTTTTTGTTGCAGGAATAACAAAAACATGTGTAAATGTCACGTGTTTTTAACATTAAACGTGTTGTTTTTGTTTGACTTTTAACAGGGCGAAAGACTAAATATAATAAACAATATAAAAAAATAAATGAATAAAATAAAATGTATCTGCAAATTTGCTTTGAAGAGTGTATTAGAATGGCTCCACTTGTAAATAATCAAAAATACTATCAATTATTTATTAAGCGACCATTTCCTTGTAACAAGTAGAATCTGTTTAAATTATACCCAGATAAGACAGATTCATTAAGGCAACCAAATTTATTGTCAATGAAATGATTCGGTTGTACACAAACAATATAATTTTTCGATTGCATCAACAAAAAGTCAGTATTACAATTTATGCAAAACAAATTTTTGTTATTCCACCGAAAACTTTGTAGTCGCAACTCTAAAATTCGAACATTAAAGCTAAATTATTACATTAGTCAATAATTTTTTTGGTTCTGCCTAATGTACATACATACATATGTAAGCCGTTTTATATTGTTATACATATGTATTGTATGTATGAACTATATAATTGTAATATTTTTTTGCTTACATTGTGTTAAATAATGCTTCTATGGAGACAAACTTATGTTTTTAAATAACTGGGTCAAATAATATAATTATTTAATAAGACTCATTTCTACGAAATCTACACTGTTTTAAGATTAAATCTCAAAATTGTAGTATGTCTAGTTATTGTTTAAGAATATGTCATTGAAGTTATTATTATAAATTATTTTTTAAAAAACTAGTCTAAAATATAATGCAATTTGAAAACATACAATTTGCGATTTTGTGATTTTTTCAAAACAAAATAGAGTAACGATGTCGGAAAATTTTTATATTTATACATCAATGGGTAAATGAAATCAAAATATCATTTTAAATTGGATTGAATACGAGTGGGCGTGGCACCTCCTATACAATGTAAATCCCTAATTTCGAATATCTGAATGATTATAATCGTAAAAGTATTTAAATTTTGAACGAATTAATTTCGTATCACTATACGGAGTTTGCCTTAAAATGGGCGGGATTGATTGTATTAGTGGGTGTGTCACCACCTATCATACAAAGTAAATAGTCCAATATTTCGAGAACTATAATTTTTAAAGTATTCAAACTTTATACGAATCAATTTTGTATCACTGCATGAAGTTTAACCAAAAAATGGGAGGATCGGAAAAGGGGATAAGTCACTTCCCATACCACATTTAGTTTGTTTGTATGACTGTTTGCTTACTTGTACTTTGTAGGAGGCTAAACCGCTAAGAATGTCTTTACTACATCACGATTTTGTAATGGAACTTGACTTACAGTAAAGAAATTAATGAACAATCTATACGAGGCACACTGTGGTAAATCACAAATCTAGCTGGACAAAATTAAAAAATAAATGTCTGGCAACATTCCTTCTGATCATTGAATGAGCTTCTCTATACAATAGGGAACTGTAATTCATGTTTTGTTTTTTTGTTTTTTAGCTCCGATTAGGAAAAACTAAGCTTTAAAGTCAGTTGTTGTCAACAGGTACATTAAGATTTCAAAGAGAAGTGTATTTTTTGTGTGACTTTGGTTTATGATTAAAAATTGTCATAATTTTTTTATATTATTATTAAGCTATATTTCAAGGAAATATGCAACAATTTTCATTTAATTATTTCCATTGTAACTATTAAAAAAACTATTTTTTGTGAGAAGATCAGAAATTGGAAAAAATAAAATATTTCTTTTTTTCAAGTAGAGTTAAAGCTGTTTATTCCGAATAGTTCCGCTGTAAAACTATATTTGGGTTAATCTGTCAAGTGTTCACTTTAAGGTAAATCAAAAACATCTTGCGCATTTTTGCGACCGCCATACATTTTTTTTCACATTTCCACTATGACCTACACAAAGAAAAAATAAAATATTTCCTTTTTTCAAGTAGAGTTAAAGCTGTTTATTCCAGATAGTTCCGGTGTAAAACTATATTTGAGTTAATCTTTCAAGTGTTCACTTCAAGGTAAATCAAAAACATCTTGCGCATTCTTGCGACCGCCATAAATTTTTTCACTTTTCCAGTATGACTTCTACTTTTTCACTCCCAAAATACATTGCGAAAAAAAAAGTTGGTTTTTTATAATCGTTTTTATATTTGAACTCATTTTTTATATGATTCATAAGTGGGAAGTGAACCCAACGTGATTTATTTATTTTGTCCAGTTAGATTTGCGATCTACCACACTGTGCGAGGAGACCATTATAACTGGAAAGTATAAAACGTATGTCTTTTGATTTTAAGCAAATGCAGAGTCCTAGTCGCCTAGCATTTGAAATGACAATTAATAAAGCTTAAGGTCAGTATTTGCAAGATTGTGGACTAATTCTAGAAAATGCATGTTTTTCACATGGACAGCCTTACGTTGCAAGTTCGCGAGCCGAATTTTTTTATTTTATTTTCTTCTTTTTATAGCACCTTTAATATTTCGAATTATTCAACATATTTGAAAAAGCTTATAACATGCTGATACTATATTGAAAATTCTTTAAAATTCATAAACATATTGAATTTTTTTTTTAAAAATTTTGAGTTCGAAATTTATAAATTTAAGAAATTAGAGTTTTTTTTAAGTATCATCATAATTTAGAGATTATTTTAACAGCTTTAAACAATTTTCGAACATAAGTTAGAAATTTTCCAAATTAAATTCGGAATTTTTGAACATAATATTGCATGGTCATCAAGTTTATGCGTGAGCTAGATATTATTTACGCAGTTTTATATATTTTTCGAACATAACATCGAAAAAAAATTTAAATTCAGCTTTAAGATTTTTTCATGGTTCGAAATTTAAAATATTTGTCGACTTTATGACTTCCAAAACGACTTTTTTAGCTTTTTTCGTTAGGCAACTATTGAAATAGTAAGACTACATAAAGTCGTCCGGAAAAACGCCAGTTGAAAGTTTAGCATTTTTGAGGCTAAATTTAGCCTTTTTATTTACCCTTTAGCATCGAAATTTTGGTTTTAGCTTTTTTCTAGCCTTTTTTTGGTTTCAAAATAACCGTTTGTAATTTCCACAATATAATTTTCCGACCCTATAAAGTATATATATTCTGGATCCTTTTAAATAGCGGTGTTGATTAAGCCATGTACGTCTGTCTGTCCGTCTGTCTGTTGAAATAAATTTTCTGAAGACCCCAGATATCTTCGGGATCCAAATCTTCAATAATTCTGTCACAAGTTTCCTATTTAAAATCAGCAAAATCGGTCTACAAATGGCTGAGATATGAGGAAAAAACCAGTACAACCTCGATTTTTGACCTATATCTGGATTACTAAGTCATTAATATAGACAAAGACATTTTCAACGACGTATATAAGACCATAGTAAGTTGGACCTACAATGGGTCAAAATCGGAAAAAAAAAATTTTAAAACGGGATTTAAAAATTTAAAAACCAAAAAAAATTTTTAAAATCTAAAAAAAAAATTTGAAAATTTAAAAATTTAAAAAAAACAGTTTTCAAATTTAAAAATTTTAAAATAACAATTCGAAAAAATTTTTAAAAAAAATAAGAAAAACTACTTTGGAAAAAAAAATAATTTAAAATAACAATTCAAAATAAAAATGTTTCCATAAAATTAAAGAAACACTAATAGAGAATATACATAGAGCGGAAACTCTCCTGTCAAAGACTTAACTCAGTTGTCAGAAACCTAAGTGGTGAGAATGTATTAGTAGAAAAAACTATGTGAAAACAAAAACAACACTTGTATGTGTGATTAATTTAAGTAAATTTTTTGTTTGAGTTTTTTTCTAGTTTCCGCTCTATGTTTCTCTATGGAAACAACTTTGGAAAAAAATTAATTTTGTTTACCTAAAAATATTTAAAATTTTATTTTATAAGTATAATTTGGTGAAGTGTATATAAGATTCGGCACAGCCGAATATAGCTATCTCACTTTTTTATCTTCATATTGGGTTTGGTACAATCTGAGTCCAGAAAGGTTCTGATTGGTACATACAATTTTTATTATTTAATCGCCATCCATCTTGATTATACTTGTTATCAAAGATCAATATTACTCATACGCTAACACATTTCATGCGAAAATTACAATTCTAGAAAAAAATATTCTAGAATTAAATTTTCTTAATTTTAGTAAAACAAAAACTGTCTCTAAGTTCTTTTGTGTACAATCAGAGGCCACGAACAAGTTTCTGTTTGGTACAATTTTTAATTTCTACTAGCCATCCAAAAATAAATATTACTCATATGCTAACATGGTACATGCGAAAATAGAAGTAAGAACATATTTTTTTAAAATAAATTTTCTTAATTTTAGTTAAAAAAACTGTCTCTAGTTCTTCTGTGTTTATATTTAAATTAGTAATTGTACACAAAATTTTAGTCATTTAATAACATTTTATTATTTCAGCTCAATTGTTTCTCACTGCAGTTTACTATATTGTATAATTTTTATTAAATTTAATTTTCCACTTTTAAGCTGCCTTAAATTTAATATTATTTTTATAAACTGAATAGAAAAAAAAAGGAAACTTTGCAGACTTTTTGTGTATGTTGAAGATTTGGTGAACATCAACTTTTAACTTTATCAAAAAGTTTTTCGCAAACATTTTTTTTTATTTTATTAAACAATTCCACATTTTCTTAGTGCGACAGTAATACGGTTCAATGATTTGCTGGAAAAAATAAAGTACGAAAAAAAAGAAAAATATAAATGTACCAACATTTTTCTTAATACCATTTACTAACACATATAAAACCATTAAACTTGAAGCCATATGTGTACAAAGGTGGCTGTAAGTAAAAGAAAAATATTTCTTACTTCTGCCACAGCTATACACCTTTAGTTGCTTGCAGAAAACCAACTAAAAAACATCCTGGAAAATAAAAACTTCACTGTAAGAATTTATAGCAGGTACAATAAATCGTAACAAATACTCGCATATATTTTCGGTCTTTCTTAAACTCATACAGCACACTCTTGTTATACAAAAACCCACCCCTACTTGCCCGCTTGTAATGGCTCTGGTTTGCCACCTTCATTTATTTTAAAATGTTTTTTAGAATTATTTTTTCACTGCTACATTTCTACTTCTTTACCTTTATGCTAGTTTTACAGTCAAGTAATTTAGTACTACATAGTTTCTGTGTCTTACCTTCAAAAGTGGCATTTATGTCGCGTATATCGTAACTGCACACAGCTGAGCCCACGATACCGTGAGTGTTGGTGGTGAATGTTGCATAGAATTTTGTATCATCGTGCGGCATCTTATAGACGGATTGTATTTCATTAAAATAGAAGGGAAATTCACTTGATATACTGCAATTGATGCGTGCCTTTAAATATGTTGCCCAATTTTGTCCAGTCATATATTTGCCACCGCGATCATTTTTACAAACGCGTGCTATACGCGAATAAATGGCCTTGCCACAGTTGATGTATTCCACGGCATGTTCGCGAAAGAAGAAATACACATAGTCACCAATGTCAAAGGAGCCCACAAAGTTGGGTTCTTAAATGGAAAAGAAAGGAAAAGAAGAATTAATGAAAATTAATTTTCATGTTGAAATTAATATATTCTTAATGCTAACTACCAGTTACTATATCAAAAAGCGAGTACTTTGATTGAAAATTTAACATGATTTTTGTTAAAGTAACCACAAAGAAGTACTCGCATTGTATATAATATATATATAGAATAAGTTAGTTAGAATTTAGCTTTTCTTGTAGAAAATTATACTTACTGTCCAGCCATTTGGAATCGTATTTAACAGTTCTTTTGAAATTATGCTCCTTGCGGCCGGATGTCATGTTGTACAAATCTGAGCGGAATATAACTGAGTCAGCTTTGGTGAATTCGGCATTTGTGCCAGAATACTGTAGGGGGAAACAAATTGAAAGTATTGAGTTCAAAAAGATTATTCTAAGAAACACAATTGTGGTGTAATTAAAGTCTTAACCCATTTCAAATTCATGTGTTTAAAATGTTTATTGGTAACATGAACAATACCCAGAGTAAAATTGTGAATAGAAGATGATGATATTCTAAGAAATTGACATTTAGATATGGAATATTTATAAGAAATATGGGAGCCTCATATGGATTACAACTAAAATAAAGTATTTTCGTACGTATTTCAGCAACATGAAAAGTTCTTTGAACGATTAAACAACCGCGGACGAATTAAAAGGTCTTCCAATAGGGTCTTCCAAACTTTGCTATATCTGTCGAAGTGACTGTTATTTATTCAGTTTGTTTTGCGAAATCACCATGGAAGGATATTGCGTCCAATAGCTTAAGCAAATGATAAAATTGTTTTATCAAAATGGGTGTTTTGTTCAAGCAACTCTCCACGGTCTTCTCCCATTTTACGCGATGAGACCCAATTCTGGATGAATGGGTAGGTAAACAAACAAAACTGTCGGATATGGAACGATACCAATTCACATGAGATCCAAAAGAGTGGATTTCGACAAAGTCACTGTTTATGTTGGTTTTAGGTTGGCGGCGTCATCGGTCAATAATTCTTTGAGAACAACGTTGGACAGACCATGATGATTACCGTCTTCTTTTAGCCTGAATTATATGGAAGCAAACGACATGTGGCATCAATAAGATGACGCTATGTGCCACACAGTTCATGCCACATTAGATATTCTACACGAATGATTTGAGGGCTTGATCATATCACGTAGAGGTGATGTGAACTGCTAGAGAGATCGATTTGACCCTGTTAGACTTTTTCTTGTGGGTCTTTCTGCAGTCTCAGGTCTATGCGAATAAACCACAAACCAAAAATCGAAATAAACCAAATATTTATTTACCATTTTCCTTAAAATATTTTACACAATAAACATATGGCAATGACTTGATATGATATTCATTACTCAGAAGTCGTCATATAATGACATACTTATTACCTCGATAACGGCTTCTACGAGACCAATTTTTTTTTAAACAAACACAAACTGCGAAGCGTTTTGCTGGTCTGCAGATACACCCACGGCCTCTGGCGGGAATCCAACCCGCAACCCTCAGATTAATAGTTCAACACACTATCGACAGATCTATCGGGGTACCCTGCTATCAATTAATTACTAAACTCATTACTTTTAACTAGTTTCAGTGATATTAAATTAATGACTATTTTATACCCGGCTTTGCACAGTGGGGCAGAATAAAAATCAAAAATATTGCTCTTTGTATATTTAATGTGACTAAATCAGAACCATTGACTTTTTGTTGAATAAATTATTAAGAAAATTTGTAGAAAAATTTTGGATGAAAAAGTGAAACATTTTTGAAGGACTAATTGAATTAATTTTTTTAAAAAGAATTTCAAAACTTATTTCTAATAATAAGACATTTAAAGTCGGCTAAAGGTTGGCATTTCGACCTTATTAAAAAGTGTTCAAAAATCAGTATTTTAACGGTTGGAATGGGTTAAATAAGTAGATTACCCACAATTGTCTTCAAATCTAAATTTTATTTTTTATATATGTATTTTATTTTAACAATTGTATATATTTATATATTGCTGTACTTACCAATGCTGGCAAACCATAAGGATTGCCCTTCTCTACATAAACCGCCGTTGAATTATCAGCTGGATCATAAGGGCATTTACCAATGCCTAAGCCGATGCCGGGCACGTACTCAGATCTGGGTAAATGTGTTAAGTTTGCCTAACGTAACGACGTTTGGGTCACGCAGTCAAATACAATTACAAAATGGCAAAAACGGAGAAGGAAAAAAAAAGAAGAAAATAAAAATGACAATAATCACATTAGTTGCTAAAGAACACAAGCAAAAAAATATAAAAAAATACATACATAACAAGAAAGAAGTAAGGTATATAAAATATATATATATACATATCTTAAGAAAAACCTAACCTTGGCATTCTTTTTTTTAAAAAACCTACTAGTCATATACAACAAAATTTAGTACATTACCTAAGGTCTATTTTAACTAAAGAAATGTCGTTGCTGTTTTTGTTTCTGCTCTACTTTAGCAATGTTCGTTTTCTTTTATTTCATACTTGAAGGACTAAAAACAATGACATGTTTATTGGAAGGTTATCTTTTATTTTTTTACTTGAAAAGAGAATTTTAAATTTTACTTAGGATTAAAATCTCTTCAACATTTTTTGCCTAAGTTAACAGAAAATTATTTTCTAGTATTTACATTTAGTCTATGTGCTTGTTATTTTCTTTTTTTTAATAATCTGCTTCTTTGTATTTGTCATGGTCATATTTTAAACATTAAATATGAATTTTTTGTTATACAAAATTTCTATATTTTTTTTTTGGTAATAAGGCCTAAAGCTTTGGAAGATGTTTTATTTATAGTCATAGTTTTTTTTTAATAAGCTTTATTAAAAAACGTAGCAACATTTGAATTAGTGGTATCCTGTTTAAAATACAGGAATATTTTCGGGATTACTTGGAGTTCATTCAAGTTGATTTCTGTATGAAGGATGTCGATAGATTTGTGGGATTATTATAATACCCGGAATATTTGATCTCTAGTATTTAAATATTTTGTAAATCTAGTTTTTTAACAAAACCTGAATATTTAGAGGGATTTCGAAGTAAAAATTATGAGGTGGGATTTGGATAATTATGATACATCCTTAGAAATATTATTTTTTTAAAAAAAATTGTATTAGCTCTGAAATCGTTAATCTTTGAACTATCAGTATCCTTTATTTATTTTGAATAACATAATTTTCCGAACCTTTTATATTTCTGAACTAGTGCTTCAAAATGAATTGTGCAACGCATCTATGAATCGAGCAATAGAACCAAAAATTATGTTCCATCTGTATTCTACAACTTTTAAAATCTAAAACATTGTGAAAGGTCTAATAAGCAACCAATACATATTTAAAAACCTTTCAGATATATGAAAGAATTGATGAAAATATTATGTTTATTTTTGGCCTAAATAAATCATTTTCGGTGGTTTCAAATAGCTTCTAATAACGGCTGAAAAATAAGTTTTATATAAACATTAGTCTGCAATTTATAAAAGTTCCTAATTACTTCAAATTTTGTTAGTAGAAAAAGTGTTAATTTTTCAAATACAATAATATTAAAATTATATTTGATCCGTACTCTATCTGTTAAGGTCCATAGCTAGCAAACCGTTCAAAATTCGAGGAAACATTCCACTGCAAAAATGTACCTAAGATCTCAATAAACAACTTTCTTGAATATATGAACTTCATAGGAATTATTCTTAACATCGTTTAGGTCAATATAAGTTAGTAAGAAAAACTAAAGGAATTATTATAAACTAAAGCATACTTTTAGGCAGCCTTAAAAAAATTTATTTCTAAATTTATTTGGAATTTTTTAAAGTTTTTTGCGATTTTGATCTTGAAGATGAAGTTTTTTTGATTTTGTATGTTTACAATTTTTGTTCTATGTGACAAGGGCTACAACTTTGCCTCAGAGAGTAAATAAAAACTCCAAACTTTTTGCAAGATATGAGCCTAAGAGAATGATCTCTTTTTTGAAAAAATTTCACCGAAAACCCAAAAACTTTGCGGGCCCATAAAAAAAGTGCATGACTTTGGGAAAAACTGGGAGACACAAGTCTTTTTCTTTGGTCTTTTATCACGTAGTAGTGTCCGTATATGGTTATATTTCCGTGACTCAAAAAATTACACACAGTGTAATTCTGGAACCATATTTAGACCAAAATTTATGGTTACGAAAATAAAGCAAATTAGATTCAAATGATTAAAGTAGAAGGCAATGGTCAAAGTTCTGAGTTTTTATATTTTCTTATTTTCATAAAATTTAACAAAAGTTCTTTAATAAAACAGTAAAAAACTGGATTTTTTTGAGAAGATGGATAAATAATTTAGTCTGGAGGAATCTTATAAAAGCAGGATAATCCAGCCAAGTGCGGGACGAGTGATTAAATTAGTTATACTCAGACTGTAAAATATTATTGAAAAAAGAAAACTCTGTATCTACAATTTCACGGTTTGTAAAATTTCATGGTGAAAATTGAGTTTATGGAGTATGACTGCAGGGCTATGAAATCAGATTGTTACATTAGATTCTCTAAAAGTGGGCCAATAAGATTTTCAAAGCAAAGATTATTAAAACATAAATTTAACTATATAGACACCAAGGATTAAATCAAAAAAAATAAATTTAACTTTATAAAGGCCTACTATTGGAGCAAATATTTAACAACATATCGACGTCTGATTAAAACTTAAATTGGACTCCATAATGTTCTACGATAGAAGTAAATTTGAACTACGTAAATATCTACAATTGCAGCTAAATATGATTTTTATAGGGACCTCAATATGAATGAATTTTCATTTAAACTTTCACAATATAGACTCCTATGATTAAAGCTAAAATTGAACTACGTAAATACCTACGATTAAAGCTAAAATAGAACCATATAAAGACTTACGATTGAAGGAGACATTGAACTACATACAGACCTGAGATTAAACTGAAATTGAACTGCATTTTAACTACATACAGACGTAATATTAAACTGAAATTGAACTTTATAAAGACCTACGACTGAAGATAAAATTTAAGTACATAATACATACATAAAAATCTAAGATTGCAGCTAAAATTTGACAACGTAAAGACCTTCGATTTATGTAAAAATTGAGCTACATAACGTCCTACGATTGAAGCTGAAATTAAACTACATAAAGACTTACGATTGAAGCTAAAATTGAACTGCATAAAGACCTGCGATAAGAGCTAAAATTGAACTACATAATGATCTACTATTGAATCCAAAGTTGATCTATATGAAGACCTGCGATTGCAGCTAAAATTGAACTACATAAAGACTTACGATTGAAGCTAAAAATGAACTATATAAAGACCTACGATTGCAACTAAAAATGAACTACATAATGACCTACGATTGAAGCCAAAATTGAACTATAGAAAGACCTGCGATTGCAGCTAAAATTGAACTACATAAAGACTTACGATTGAAGCTAAAAATGAGCTACATAAAGACCTACGATTGCAGCTAAAATTGAACAATATAGAGTCTTGCAATTGAAATACATAAAGATCTATCTAGGTATTAAATAAAGACCTTTGATTGAAGCTAAGATTGAACTACATGATGACCATTATTTGAAACTAAGACTTAACTACATAAAAAACTACGATATAAGCTTAAATTGAACTCCATAATTAACTATGATTGAAGAAAGATTTAAGTTTATAGACCTATGATTGAAGCTAAAATTTAAAAGAACAGCGGTTGAAGCTAAACTGGAACTACATAGAGATCTGTGATTGAAGCTTATACTGAGGTAAATTATAACCAATATTTGAATACAAATCTAAACTATGAACTCCATAATGACCTATGATCGACGACAAATTTTAACTTCTAAGGGCTAAGATTGAAGTTAATATTAAATAAAAATTAAATGTAATTGAAGCTAAAATTGAACTGCATGAAAACTTACGACTGAAGCTAGAAATAAACTACATGAATACTTCGGTTTGCACCTTTGTTCTTTGTGTGTTGCATTTATACAGTTTAAATGGAACTTCATAATGACCTATGATTGAATATAAAATTGAAATCCATAGAACTATAATTGAAGCCAAGATTTGACTTCATAAAGAACAACGATTGAAGATCAAATTCAACTGCAGAAATATCTGTGATTGAAATTTAATCTGACCTGCATAGTGGCGAATAAATGAAACTAAAAGTTAACTACATAAAAATCTATGATTAAAGCTTAAAGGAACTCCATTATTACCTATGATTGACGATTCAATTAAAGTTCATATTGTTATGATTGAAGCCAAAATTTAATTGCATAAAGTTCCATGATTGAAACTAACAATATGAAGGCTTCATTTTGCACCTTGGTCATTTATGTGTTACATTTCTGCAGTTTAAACTGAACTCTATACTGACCTGTGATTGAAGATACAATTTAAATTCATAGCCTTATGATTGAAACTAAAATTGACCTACAAATGATTTGCAATTGAAGCCAAAATTTAACTGAATAAAGACTTCAGTTTTCACCTTAGTCCTTTGTGTGTTACACATTTCAACAGCCCACACTTCCTACCAACACGGGAGAACTGTTAACTAAAGTAAGAGGATGTCTGTTTGGGACTCAATTAAATAGTAGGATTTTTTCATTGGATCTCGCATGCATAAAATGAGTGATAATATGAAAGAACTTATTAATTTTGTTCCAAATTTTCCACATAATAATTTGCTTAGTTTTTGGTTATTTTAATCCTATCTTAAAGCCATAATTTAAAACTAAAACCTACTCTACTTAAACTCCAAGTTAAACATAATATTATTTTCTCCTATTCCACCACTAACAACCATTTCTCTACAAATAGCCTTAACTTAACCTAAATAACTGCATGAACTATTGATGCTGGTCCAGAACCTAAACGTTATATAAATGTTCTTCTTATATAACTACATACATTTGTAAATACAGGCATAAAAAAAACAAATATTGTTTTTTTTTCTTTTTTTTTTTTTGCAAATTCTTTATATACTTACATTTATCACGTAGTCCTTGGGATTGTGGGCGTTTGTACCGCAAACATATAGACGTGTCCCAGAGTCCATAGGTTGTATAACACGTATGTGATTACGGCATTCCACCTTCTTCAGGGCAATTTAGAAGACACGTACAAGCAGTTGTGTTGTGATGGTAAAAAAAAGGACGGCAACGAAGAGGAATGAAAAATTAAATGTAAAAAAGAGAATGAAGAAATAGAAGCGACACAAAAAAAATAGGAAAACAAAAATTCAATATAAATAAAAAAACAAGTGACCAAAAAACCAAACGAGTAACAGAATTACAATTTAAAAGAAAATTTCGAAAATTGTTAAGAAAATGGGAGAGAGAGAGAAAAACAGAAAACGCACCCATGAGTTATATAAAAGCCAATTGTTTTTAATTTAATTTTTGTTAAAAAAAAGTTTTAAAAATTAAACAAATTATTGCAAGAAAATGTTGTTAAGTTTAAATTTAATTTTGAATTTTTTTTATTCTCTCTTTGGTCAATAAAGTACACTTACCTCATGTTTTCCTTTAGAGACACAACTCAAAATATCTGAACCTGATGGCTCCAATATAAGAACATCACGCTGAAAGGAATGGAAAAGAAAACAGAAATTAATTTAGTTTAACAGAAAATATAAGAAATATATTCTTAGTTTAAAGTAAAGTTTATAAATAAAGTTGGGATTAAGCTTTTAATTTTTAAGTTAAATTCTTTTATTTTTTGTTTCTTAACTTAAATTAAATTGGTGGATTTTGAATAAAATTTAACTCATTTCATTAAAAATCTAATTGCATTTAAAATTTATTAAAATTGAATTATTTAAAAAAATATTCAATAAAATTATAAACACTTGAATTTTCATTTAATTTAATATACAAATTTTTCCACTTCAAGTAAGTTAGTATTTAGGTCATATTCTACGA
This sequence comes from Calliphora vicina, assembly GCF_958450345.1. Classification (NCBI taxonomy): domain Eukaryota; kingdom Metazoa; phylum Arthropoda; class Insecta; order Diptera; family Calliphoridae; genus Calliphora; species Calliphora vicina. The sequence goes on from NC_088784.1 coordinate 82,537,433, forward strand.
AAAAAATAATCGACCTTCCCTTTCAATGCCATTGAAAAATCAAAATTAATTTTATTTAACTACAACAGCTTGTCATTAAAATTAATTTCCTTTCGTTGTAAAAAAATATATATCTGTATATTACAATAACTAAATTTTTTCAACGAAAAATTTTTTTTTTACTACTCGCACTGCTTAACAAAATTATCGTAAAATTTTATGTTTATTTTGCCAACGACAAAATATTTTCATATTTTCGACAACGCTGTCAACAATAACAGCCATAACAACAACAATAGTATGAAAAAAAGAAATGAAATCAATTTTCCTTTCATAAATATTTCAAACGGAAAAACGTGCAAAAATTCAAATGCCATTATTTTATTCATTCACATACACAACAAATCTTGATGTTTGAAAAAGTTTTCTTTTTAACTTCAAAAAAAAATATTGGATGGTAGCAAAATTAAATTCCAGTAAATAAAAATCAATTATTTGTAAAATATTACATTATATCTACAATATAATCTAGAAGAAGTCGTATTCTTTCAAAATTGGCCACTTAATATTTCGAAATAAATAATAATCATACCACACGTAGTACACATATTTGATTTTAGGTTGAATTTATATACATACATTTCAAATATCGAAATTTCGGTATATTGAATATACACAGATTGTCCTTATATCTATGATATGTTCGTTGTATGTATACAAATATTTAATAAGTTAATTTAAACCTTCTACACACTTCCATTGATATTGATATCATCTCCGCTATCTATAAGGATCAGTGTTGCCAGGAGCTGGCGAAAAAAGAAGCTATATTGGCTTCAAAAAAAGGCCAGAAAAAGCTAAACCGCTTTAGAAAAAAAGCCAAAAATAAGCTAAAATATTATAAATTAAGAATTTTGGTTTATATTTATTTTTAAATAAAAAATTAGAAAATATGTTCATAAAATTCATCTGCTTTACTTAAAGGAAGTACTAAAAAGTTAAAAACTATATTAACCATGTCAGAAAATGGACATTGTTGGTTCTATATTTGTCCATTTGTAGTTTAATATATTCTGCCCCTGAGCCTTAAGCTTCGTAATTTTATTAGCACTTTAATTTTTCACTATCAATATGACATAATATATTTTTTTTGGTTTTACTACTTTATTATCTACGGGAAAAAAATTGATTTTGCGTAGAGTTTTCATATGGTAATCTTTGTCGCAATTGCTCAATTAGTTTAATTTGTCATATTATTTTTGTCATAATCTTCACTAATTAAAACGTTCTTTATTTTATCTCTCATTCATCAAACTAGTATGAAAAATGTGTCAAAAACATTAAACAATTTTCAATTGGCGACGATAATGGATCAAATTCCTTGAATTTTAAATCAGAAAACAGCAAATGATTTATTTACTTTTTGTGCTTTGTGTAATACTGGTTTTAAAAAAAGATGGTACGCCAAATTATAATCAGTGTATTAATTACTTAAAAGTTTGGCTTTTTAGAATTGCTGGTTTGACGAAATTAAAACAAAATGGGTTTTAACTCGAAGCATAGATCCACAAGACGTTTAACGGCTATTGATCGCCATCGAGTATCACAAGCCTTCAAGAGTTTGTGGGGCTCTTGTCCATTATATAATGATGAATATAATGTGTAATAACAATTTTGTCTTGAAAGAGAATTTTCTAGACATTTAAGCTTTCAGATATAAAATACTCTATTTAATTTTGAACCACTTGATATCGGCAATTGTTATTTGTTCTTTTAATACTGCACAATTCTTGAGTATGTTGAAAAGCTAAATGAAAATCAGTAATGAATTAAAATGAAAATGGTTCACAAATATAAATTTAGCCTTTTTATTTACTCTTTAGTCTCGAAATTTTTAGCCTTTTTTAATTTCAAAAAAGGCTATTTTGAAATTAAGAAAAGGCTAGAAAAAAGCCACGAAGCTAAAACCAAAATTTCGAGGCTAAAGAGTAAACAAAAAGGCTAAATTTAGCCTCAAAAAGGCTAAACTGGCAACACTGATAAGGATCCAGAATATATCGCACTCGTTCAACAATACTGCATTAAATCAAAATTTTAAAATGTTCAGTAGAGGGCAAAAACTGTTTGTGATTACATTTTAAGAGAATTTGAAAATCCGAATACATCATATGAAGCAAATTTCATTTGAAAATATATTTACAATGGTTTTCTTTAAAATTTTTGCAATTATTGCAAAATAAATATATTTTTTGAGTTAATATTATTTTTCTGAAACTTCTCGATATTTTTTTGTATTATATTATCAACAAAACAGTATCAACTCAAAATACAACCAAATTTAAATAAAGCAATTTGATTATTTTTAACTTGAATAAAGGCTCAATTCAAAATAATACATTTTTTATGAAAATATACGATGCATTTCTATTTAAATTTTTGTATTAACTCAAAATAATGGTACCGTGAAATAGCTCTCAAATGAAATAGCTTCCAATGAAATAACTCCCAATGAAATAATTCCAATCAAAAATGAAATAATTCCTAAACTTGAAAAATGAAATAACTACTAAAGAGTAAATTGAAATTACTCCCAATAATCGGCGGTTTCAGAATTTTTAAAATATTAGTCCCAAAAAAAGCGAAATATCTCCCAATAGAAATGAAATAATTCCCAATCCGCAATTTATTTATGTAATCTAAAAAATGGTAATTATTCTTCGCTTATCAAACATTTTCTGCATTGTGAGCCATGTAGCCATGTAATTTTTTTGCATTTGTTAGGCGATAAGATTTTCTCCTCTGGGGAATATCAAAAATTGGCTTCGCTCTGAAAAGTGTTTTGCATTAACGGCCTTCGGCCGGGCGCTATGGTTTTCTACCCGGGGTGTATCAAAATCAGGCTTCGCTCAGAAAATATTTCTTCCATTGCAGAAAGGTTTTATAATATTTCAGAACACCGATTTAAATTTCGCACCAGATTAAGAAATCGTTGCAACCTGACAAAGGCAAGCCGGTTTTTGATATACCCCAGAGGAGAAAACCTTAGCACCCGGCCAAAGGCCGGCATTGCAAAAAACTTTTCTGAGTGAAGCCAGTTTTTGATATTTATGGGTTCTGCTTTTGCAGAAAATATTCACAATATTTTCTATTAAAAAAACTGTTATACACAAAATTTTCTATAGATAACTCTGCTATAAACAAAATTTTTATAGAAAAAACTGTTATACACAGCAAAATAAACTGTTATCCACAAAATAAACTGTTATACACAAATACTAAATTATGCACTATATTTTTAATAAAAAAAAGATGAGCACATAAGTTTTGATAACAAAACTATAGCACAGACAACGTTTAGCAGAAAAAACTATTTTAAAAGAAACTAAACGAATAATATTTAAAAAAAATAGTTATTGAACTATTACACTTATAAATTCGGTAATATTTGGTAGACATGACTTAAAACTGTTGTATTTTTGAAATTTTTAGCTTTATTAATTTATTCTGGCAACAAGAACTGATCATTTTTGAGGCCAAGAACGAATCAATCCAATATCGGATACTTCGTTCCAAAGCGAAGCGTATCCCAGACAGAACGTTCTGCATCGATCGAAACAAATAGTAGTCGGGTGCTTTCTTCTAGCGAATCAGCTGCGTTCAGTAGAGGATCCATGAACCTTTTGATCCTACCTTTGGCTTTGGTGTCGATTTGGCTGGTTGGCCGGTCTTCACATACAATCTCTTACGCTTCGTTATCATAATGTATTAATTTTTCATCATATGTACTGATTCGGTGATTATTTGCTTTTATACGTAGAGAAAACAGATTCTTAGTAGCAACCTAATTTGTTACTAATCAGGTGATTCGATTACACATACAGAATTTTTTCAATTCTATCAACAGAAAGTCAGTTCATGAAGATGACTGTCGGTTGAAACAACGAAACTCTTATTACTTCTTCTAAAATTGTGTAGAATCTACTGCAAAATTCGGTCACTATGGTAGAATCATTCGATGAGCAACAAATTCAGTTGTTATTAGGAATCAGCTTTCTCTTTATATCATTAAAGCATCATTTCGGAATGCAAAATCAATCGTCTTTCAAGATTTTTCGGCTTTACTTATCATAACTAATTTCACTTAAGTATCTGCCTAGATCCCTATGATTCTACAAGCTCTTGATGAGTTTTATAGCAATCTCCATGGAGTAATATCTTCCAATTCTTGGTCTTCAAACTTATTTGGCTGGCCAGGGTGATATTTCTCTTCCGTGTCAAAATCACCACTTCTGAACCGAACAAACCATCACTCGCACGTTTAAACCGATAGAACACATTCACCATAAGCTTCAGTGAACAGCAGCACTTCTTTTCAAATTAAAGAAGTAAAGCAAAACTTCCCGCATATGAGGATTCGTACAATATTCGAAATTTTTCAAGTAAAAAAAAGTTGTTGTTTACACTATAATTTCAGTAAGTAAGTGAAAATAAATGACAGATAAGTTATTAAAAACAAAAACCGCTTTCAAAAGATACCCCATGTATTGTAAATCCCGCATTTTTAAGATATATTTTAACAACTAATTGTCTAATTTTAAAAACTAAGACTTATATTAACCCTGGGGGGGGATTTCATGTCAAGTGAACCAACTTTAGAAATCGATGTCTTCCTATAGGGCTGAAATTTGCATCAAGGTTCTATTGGATAGTACTTCAAAGTTTTTGATTTTTGTTTTTTTTTAAATTTTTTGTTTTCGAAAGATTGAATAAATAGCTATCTAAACTATTTGGGACACATTTTGCTACGAACAATAGGTAATAAGTTACATGGATGAGAAAATACACCTGTTTGGCCAAAATGTCAAATTTTGACACCCTCTAACTCAGAAAGTTCTTTACCAATCTTGTTGAAAAAGTGTCTGAATTACAATCCAATAGAACTAACTTTAGTGCAAATTTCACCCCGATGGGAACTTTGGGAAAATCAAAAAAGCTTTTAAAACGATAAAGATTACAGCGAAATATTTCCAAAATTATATTTTATATTTATATTGCAGATGTTTGGAATAATTTTAGAATTTATTAATTTATACAATAAATGGAGGAATTCTTAATGTGTTCAGTACATTTTGAAGGACCCTACTTTGCCTATTAGTATGCGTATGATTAATATTTAATTATTAAATATGACATGAAATTTTGGACATGTAAATCCCCCTACAATATACGATCATTCTAATTTGTTGCAGTAATGAAACAATAAATGGAAAAATTCCTAATTTTTCCATTTATTAGTCCAATAAGTAGACGTATGATTGATATTTAATTAATTAAAAATTACTCATACGTCACCAGAATGCTCTATGCAAATAATTTGAATAATTCTCGGCTACTACAATAATTTTGTAAAAATATTGAAACTTCTATCTGATTTCATTCATTCAATGAACAATATGCAGATTAGTGTTATTATACAGAAACCTCAGTAAATTCTGCTGAAAGTGCACGATAATATAGGGTGTACCAAAATTTATACAAAGAAAAAATATATTTTTTCTTTTATATATGAAGAAATGGAACGTTATCCTACCCAACAAAATACCATAAAAAAAATTAAATTGTATTGTGAAAAAAATACATATTTGTTGCTGTTTACATACACAATACAATATTTAGCAAACCTCTAGGCTTCACGCAAACAAAAATTCACGCAAACAAAAAAAATACTCATACATACACGCACTCGCTTCCTTCCTGTCATGGCAAAAGAAGAAACCATCAACCATGGTACGACATAGTTCTCATCATCACACTCAAACTTTATGCACTCATTCCCAATGTATTTAAATCGCTCTCAATAGAAAATTGTTTGACATGTTTGTGCCAACGCTGCTTGTTTGTTGTATGTGTGTATTTTGTAGTTGTTGCTGCAAATTCTTTCGTTTTTTTCATTCATTCAAACAGTCAGTCATTCATTCAATTCGTTCGTTCGTTTTTTCGTCTTTAGCTTCTTGTGGCGCCTTGTAGCGCGTACAACAAATCGAATTAAATAAACAAATGCGTAACGTGACTAAACTGTAAAAATGACATTTTAAATGTTCTGCTGCTATAATAGCGAAAACAGGATGAACAATTTCTAGCATTGCTGCTGGTATGACTTTTACTAATGCCTGATACTTTTTGTGAAAAGTGTCTGCAGCAGCGGAACCAGTACAAGTTCACCACACTCTATCACACTCACCCACTTAAAGTAAATTGTTGTTTATTCAAAACATATACAAACCTAGGCACTTAGTGGGTTAAAACTGTTTTGAATTTTCTTTAATTCTGTTGACTATTTTCTTTGTGCGTTCGCTTGAATTCAGGTGTTTAAAAGTATTTATCACTTCTTATTTATTTTCTTTTTTTTTGCTACTCTTGCTTACATTTTTCTTGCCATGACTTTTAATCTTCTGCTAAACTAACTTTCATTTTGCAGCAGGTATGAAAAGTGGTTGTTGTGAATAAATTGGAAATTTTATAAAATTTTATTAACAGCAATAAAAAATGGTAAGGAGATGAAATTATTTGTATTTTTTCTTCTTTTTTTTTGGGAAATGGTATATTGATACAGTTTATTTATTGGGGAGTGAAGTGAGAAAATAATAAAATTCCAAAACGTTTTGTATAGAATACAAATAGTTGTCGAAATTGAAGTTAAATTTAAACTGCTGTAAGTGATGCAAAAATATATTAAGAAAGAAAATAAAATAAAACATTTAACGGTATTGGTAAAATGAATTTAAGTAAAATATTATAAAATGAATTTCAGAAAAATATTTATCAGGCAGAGAAAAACATGGATGTGGTAAATATAATCTAAGACCAACATATTATGATAAGATTTACGATTATAGTCCAAACATATTATGAACATTATTAGTATCATAATATTTTGTTACGAATTTGCATTAGCGATTTGAATCGGTAACGACTGCCTGCAACATTCATCATATTTATAAACATGTCCATCAGTAGAAGCTTCTACTTATCAACAATGTTGATAGCATGCAGTTATTAACATTGTTTGTAAGTGTGCTACCATTAACGTCGAAAGCTCTAGAATTCAAATATACTAGTTTTTTCGTTAAGAACAATCGAGGCTACTTTAATGAAGATGGCGGTTGCAGTAGTTAGTATGTTTATCATAGGCGCTGTTAGAGTTAACATCAACTGTCTTGTACATTATAAAGTGTGTGTTTTATAAAAGTGTAATTTAAACTGTTGTTGTGTTTGAAAAAATAAAGAGCTGTTACAAATTTTAACCTACTAAACGACTTTTATTTGCAATCAAAATTATCCAGTTTATTTAATGGAAATAAACCACTGTTTTTTAAAACGTAAAAATTAAACAGTTTGTGTCAGATGTGGGATTGCAAATTAATAAGCATGAAGTTTGAAGAACTAAAACTAGAACAACTCAAGAAAGAATTGAGGAAGTTGGAGCTACAACAGCAGGTAACAAAGCAGAATTACAGAAAAGGCTCATAGATGAAATCAAGCTGCGTGATATTGACTTTGTAGCTTACGAATTTCAATATAAAGAAGAAATGGAAGTTTCTACCCGTGCAACAACAAGCAGCAAAAATGGAAACAGCCAACAAGAAATTTCTAGTTGAAGTTCAAGAAATTTCTAAAGCCAACAACGAGACACTTCTTGCTGAAGTTAGAGAAGAAAATAAAATAATGGTCGTGAAATTTCAAGAAACTTGTAAGGTAAACAACGAGAAATTGTTAGCCGAAGTTCAAGTCAACAAAGAAAAAGTCCTAGCCGAAATGCAAGCGAATTTTCAAGAATCTTCTAGAGCCACAGACGAGAAAATTCTGGAAATATATAGAGAATGGTGTCGATAATAAATTGCTCGATCTAGAAATGAAAATTAATAATCTTAAGTGCAAAGATAGAACGGTGCGAATTATATTAGAAGCATCTAGTAGAATTCTAGAGAAGTTCAAAAAATATCTAAAGCCAACAACGAGAAACTTCTTGCTGAACAGTTGCCAAGAGAAATGTATGCAATAATGAAGAAAACGCTATAGAGTTGATGTTGGCTTTAAAAGGAAATGCAGCAATAGTTCTTGAAAGCGTACCAGTAAGTAATAAAAACAGTTATGACGACATAATGCACTTTCTACAACGTAAGTATGGTGGAGAATACATGAAAGAAATATAGAGGGAAAAAACCCAGTGAGACACTACAAGACTTTGTAATGAAAATCTAGCATTTGCTACAGCTTGTTTTTGGAGCAATTAAAGATAGAGGCATTTGTGAATGGCATTCGTGATCCTGAAATAAAACATGCGGTCTGTGACACACCATAGGCATCATTTAAAAAACAAGATACAGTAATAAATTCAAAGCCCCAAATACGAAAATCGAGGTTATCGCTTAAAATGAGAGAAATATAAGCAATTAAAGGAATTAAAAGAGGCAATTAAAGGAATTAAAGGCTTTAAGTCAGAAACAAAGTAAAGCCATAGTTAAATGTTATAACTGTAGTAAAATCAGTCACATTCAGCGAAACTGTCGAGCTCCAAGAAAGCAAACCAGATATGTTTCACCGCCACGAAACAACCAGCACTTGAATCAACAAGCATTACAAGAATCACCTTTGAAACGAGCTAGCACTGAGGGACAGGATTTGACACCCACATCTCCATTTCAGTAATGCAGCAAGAAAATAACAATACATCAACGGTCAGAAGCTCATCCTTACTATGGACAAGGGAGCGTCGTAGTCTAACATCAGATTAAATTTAGTAAAGGAAGCAATTAAACAGATTTGCAATAAGTCTCCACTTTATTATTAGTGACAAAAAGTAGGATATGAGAGCACGTTTCAAATAAAAAAGCGTATTTGTTGTGCACCAAAATTTGCCACCGCAGTCAGAGGATTTGTTATGGGCCCGTGAGGAAGAGGAGGATTGTGCAGACAATGGTTTGTGGGTGTAGCAATTGTGAAAAGATCTGGCCCGATGTCGGCTGGACGAATCTACTCATAGAATTCCGTAGGAAAGTAGGATATGAGAGAACGTTTCAAATAAAAAAGCGTATTTGTTGTGCACAAAAATTTGCCACCGCAGTCAGAAGATTTGTTATAGGCCCGTGAGGAAGAGGAGGATTGTGCAGACAATGGTTTGTGGGTGTAGCAATTGTGAAAAGATCTGGCCCGATGTCGGCTGGACGAATCTACTTACAGAATTCCGTCATGAGAAATTAAGGCTAATTGTTTATTTTATTACAGGACACTGAATAAATCGAACACATGCTAGAAGAATTTGCCTACGGTTTAACGATTTCTGTCAAAACGAATAAGAGGTGGATTTTGTGTCCCACCTATTCTGCCAATGCCCAAACCTAACAAACTTTAGGGATCGTATTCTCGTGTTTAGATAAGTTATCAAGAATGAAGCTGTGACGCATCCATTCATACATTCATTCATCAGAGAATCTGGTTGGCTCATTTTGGAAGCAACGCATGTAGTATATACATTCTGCTGCTTACTTCTGAGGTAGCACAATTCGATCAGTTTTGAATGGACCCACGAGAGCTGATTGATGGAACTCAACCTAACCTATTGCAGTTATATAAATATTCATAACTTCCTTTGAATAAGTTTTGGAAAAGAATGAAAATTTAGAAATTTTGCATGAATCTTTCTAATGTTTAAATTAAAATGTAATAGCACTGATCAAAAACTATAAATATTTTAAAACTGCAGCAATCTTGCACATCAATATTCATGCAAAATTTTAATGCTCAATAGTAAAACAAATGTTAAATCTTTACAAGTCTCTAAAATTTATATGCATTCCTTGTTTAAGACAAATATTTATATCTTTTTGCTAAAATTTAAAATTTATATGTTTATTTTCCTTACAAAATACACATACATATTTCCAAGTATTTGAGAATGTTTAGTTCAGAGGTGTTCAAAGAAACAGAGCAGTAAAGATAGAGGAAATAACAAAACAACTGTCATTACTTATTCGTTCACGTGTGAAAACCTACTTTATATGCAGTCACAAAAATATGCTACAAAAAAATTCAAAATAAAATGAAAATAAACAAAATACTTTGTTTTGTAATGTGTGTTTGTGGATCTGTGTGCAACATCAAATACTTGAACACATACAGATGTACTACATACAACTAGAAACATATATAGATGGCTGCATATTGTAGTTGTATGTATTTAGAATTTAGCTGTAACAATTTTTTTTGTAGCTGCTTCTGTTGTTGTTAACAAAACACACTTGGCAGTGTGCTAGACTGCAGGTAACATACACTCAAGAGTTTAGGGGCAGGCTATTTAAAAGTATTGTTTCTTGGGCCAAGAGACAGCCTTTCGCAATTCATCTAAATACTCCAAAATCTATGCCAAAACCTAAAAAATCTAAATTCAACACAAAAATCTAAATAATTTATAAAGGGGTTAAATTTTAGTACAGATATGCTTTTATAAATATTAGTCATATCACCAAGTTTTAAAAATATTGCTCTTTAATTGGCCCCAGGTTAATTATTGTTTATTTTAGTCCCGCAGCTCCCTATGGATCACATCGACTTTCCATCTAATTTCGATTACAGTTTAGTTAAAGAAATGATTCCAGTACACTTTTTGCTCTTGCACTTACATTCCTTTTTCTTCTCGAACTATTACAAAAAAAAGTGATGCTCATGAGTGTGTTGTCAAGAGAGTGAGTGCAATGCAGCCATGTGCGAATAAATGCAGGTATATAAAATGTTTGAAAAGGTAGACAAACTTCTAAATGCAAACATCCAAACCGACATTTATATAAATAGGTATACACTGATACCAAAGATATAGACTGACAAATGGAATAGACAGACAGTTAGACATAGAAATAATGTATATTAGAGGTGATGCAAATTTGACAAAAATATAAAATGTGTTAAAGAAAACTTTTCAAAAATTCAATATTTAATATTTTTTTTTTCCCAAAAATTTCTGGAACCCTAAGACCCTTCACTATGAGCGGCAAGGGTATATATATTTTGTAATTTCCATATTTTTCATTAGAAAACCGGTTTTTCGGTTAACCGACATCGAAAAAACCGGTTAACCGTCATATATGTATAGAAAACATAAAATGTCCTATAAAGTATACCCAGCTTTAAAATTTGTAGTTTTTAGTAGTCAGGAATGGTTAATATTAAATAACTGTAAATATACAATGTCCATTTATGCCAAGTCCAAACATGCTAAGTTCATTTTATTTTGTAAAAATTTCAAAATTATTATCTCAGTTAAATTGAATTGAGTATAAATATGTTACTAAATATATAGTAGTTTTTTAATATACATATGTAATTTTTTTAATTAAATATTTGATAATTTTAAAATTTATTATCACCTCGAGATTGCAAAAATATTTAAACTTAGTGATGATTTTACCAAACGTTAAATTGAATTTAATGTGCATACCTTCTTTCAATAAATTTGACATCATTAGTGTGTTTTGTTCTTAAAATTATATTTTATTATTCATTTCGTTAGCTTGGTGTACAAAGTCCTTTTCAGAAATATTATTATTTTAGAACTTTTTTGTCTCTTCTGTAATATTTCTGAAAAGGACTTTGTACACCAAGCTAACGAAATGAATAATAAAATATAATTTTAAGAACAAAACACACTAATGATGTCAAATTTATTGAAAGAAGGTATGCACATTTAATTAAATTTAACGTTTGGTAAAATCATCACTAAGTTTATAATGAATCATTATTAAAATTTGGCTTAACTTCTAGAATTATGCGGAATTTAATTTTTATTCTGAAAAAGTTTTTCAGTAAACTCATCGCCCTCTACTACTGATAATCATTGTAATTCTTAAAAATATTAATCTAAAGAGGTTTGTATTGTAAATGTGTATAAGATGAATATAAAAAATTAACAAAACCATGAGATTTATTAATTTTAGTCCCAAATTTTAAACCGGTTAACCGAGTGATAAAAACCAGATAAACCGGTTAACCGAAAATCAACATTTTAAATTAACCGGTTCGCAAAAAACCGAGATTTCGAAGAAAACCCGGTTTATAAACATAAAATAACAATAGATTTTTTCACCAACAATTTTGTCCAACGAAAATTTGTTCTTTAAAAAATTTGTTACCCTTTTTTTATCGTGAGAAATACTTTGAGAAGGTTATATAAGATTCGGCAAAGCCGAATATAGCTCGCTTATTGTTCCATTTACTTTTTATAGATCGTTGAGCACTGCAATTATGTTACAAAGACTATATATGGACGTGGCACATTTCATACAAAATAAATTGTTATTATAAAGTATGTGGCAAATTGTAATAAAGAAAGCTTCAAAACTTTTCAGTATTAATTTTGTTGCCACTTCGGCTAAATATCGGAAAACCGGGATCGGATTTGTGGGCGTGGCACCTTCCATACAAAGTAAATACTTATTTTAGATTATCTCAGAGTCTCTGAACTTTAAACCAAATTTGTATAAGAAAAAGTTTATTGGTTCTCTGGCACATTTTTAAGACTACATTTCATCATCGAACTCATTGTTATCTTTTTCTTGCCTCTCGATTTCTGATTTCCTGGCCTTTCCAAATTCTGTCGAGCTAAAGTAATTTGAACAAATCCCATACAAAGTAAGTACTTATTTTAGATTATCTGCAGAGTGATTAAACTTTGGGTGAATTCCCAAATGTATGTATGCAATGCAACCTTAAAAAGCGATTCTTAACGCAACCGTGTAAACTTTGATAATGTTTCATATCGCAAAATGTACGAAAAAGTAAAAACATGATATGATATGATAATTTTTTTAAAATTTTAACTATATGTTTGCAAGCTTTGTCTTGATAAAGATTGCATTGCATACATATATTTTTTAATTCACCCTTTGTATGTCCGCCAAATACAAGAAATTTGCACTAGAAATTGCTAAGACTGCAGTATAAAATCGAACTCATCTGTATCCTTCCCTTGCCGACTTTCTTGATCTTTCCACATTCTGTCGCGATAAAGTATTTTGAACAAATCATATTAAATTGATGGTTTAATGCAAATGCTCCTAAATCCCCTATATGTTAATGGTTTGCTAGTGTTTTTGTAGGAATTTGTGGGAGCAACTGCTCATTTCAACCAACAATTTGAATTTTCATGATCACTTTGGTAAAATTTTCTGGACCATTCATGGGATGTCCTTTGAATAAGAAATTCCAAAGCTACTACTTTGAAAACTGTAACCATTACATGTCTGGTTGACTCTTTTTGAAAAAACTTGAAGGATTCCAGATAAATGAAGTTCATTGATTTACAAAAATTTGGAACAAGCTTTCCAAACCACACCAAAAAAGTAATTAAACTGCATTAACGGAATTCAAAGATATTTAGAACATAGATTTTAGAACGTTTTTTTTTGTATCCTATGCAATTTGTGATAGTTGAGTTTTCAGGATTGCACACTAAGCTAACGTACTTTGCAAAACAAATAGAAAAATTAAAGAAAAAATTATCAAAAATGTTGAGAAATAAAAAATAAAATCATAAATAAACAGATTCATATAATTTACAAATTTAGTAGGATCATATTTTAATGAAATTTACATACAAATTAGTGTCCTGTCAATTATTTTCCAAATTAGAGTTTATATTACTTTAGTTTTCTTTTACTTTTTAAAATTCTTCATAATTTGAATGATCCGCAAAATTACTTATACGGGTTTAAATTAGAGTTTAGTATTCGGTTTTAATCAAAATCAAGTCCTAAAACCGAAACCGAAACCGACAATTATTCCTCGGTTTTTACTTTTAATCTATGTTCAGTAGAAAAATTAAAAATTTAAAAATGAAAAACAAACTTTTTCATTGTAAGATTCATCCAAGTATTTCCTGGCAATTAAAATTCAAATGACTTTTTATTTATTTAATTTTAAAAAAAAGAATGCAAAGTGTTTTTAACAAGACTTAGTTATTTTCAAATATCCAATAAAAGTATGTAGTACTAGGAGTACTGAAACGGTACGCTTCGCCACCCCCAATTAGAAGAAAGAAATAGTACTATAAAGTCTCCCTTTGTGAATAAATAATAATTCAGGATAACATGTCCCTAGTTTCAAGTATATTGGTTCATTGTTATGTGTATTCTAGATCATTTGAATATTTCTGGGCCCATTATTATTGAAAATGCAAAAGAAATGTACCACTAAAGTCACCTTTTGCGAATTCTAACTCATTCAGAATCATGTGTGTCTAATTTTTAGGTTTATTATTATAAAATATTCCAAAAGTACTATTACAATAAATCAATAACACTATAGCCAACTATCATGCACATAAGTACCAATTTTCCACAATTGAATACCCGCGGGGCCCCGTCAAGTTTGAAATCAAAGTAATTTCCTAACTATGGGTTCAATATTATAGAAAATTCAAAAAGTACCATTTTGAAGAACGAAAAAATATTAGAATCACAATACTATTCATCCCCCTATTCTTGATTATTTCTTTACTGAGAAGCATATTACCCAACTTTAATGTATATACGCTAACTAATTTATTATATTAAAAAAGTACCATTAAAAGAAAATGTACCAATTTTTCTTTTATCCTCTTAATCACCAGTTTGAATTTTAAATTTTTATAGCATTTCCTATATTATCAACTGATTTTGTTTCTATAACACTTGATATTTAATAAATTATCACAAAACCGACCGAAACCGATCGGCTTTCAATTTTTTAAAACCAAAACCGCGGTTTTGAAATTCTTCGGGTTTTTGGAAACTCTAGTTTAAATATCGACAGTAGTATATTAAATTAATTTATGATGCAGCTAATAAACTAGTAAGTAGAAGGTTTATTGAGCCTGAACTAAAATCTAAATGGTTATTTCAAAATTCCTAAGATTTTTGAGAATTTTATCACTGATTACATGTACCATCAATCATCATCTATTCTGTCATCGTGTCAACACGGATTTCGGAAAGGTTGTTCTACTACAACGAATGTCCTTCATCTTACAACACATGTAAACCAAGGCTTTGTCCAAAGAAAACAAACTGATGCCGTATATACCGATTTTAGTAAAGCTTTTGATAAAGTAAATCACAACCTTCTTTTTATTAAGCTGGACCTTCTGGGTTTAACATCTCGCAGCCTAAACTGGATAAAATCGTATCTTTTGGATAGAACTCAATGTGTTAAATTCAATAATAAATACTCCAAAAATATTTTGGTTACTTCTGGTGTACCTCAAGGGAGCCACCTTGGTCCTATTCTCTTCTCCCTGTTCATCAATGACCTTCCGGATGTTTTAAATTTTTGCAGCATTCTAATGTATGCGGATGATGTCAAAATCTTTTTGAGCTTCTCTCAATATGTGGATCATTTTTATCTCCAATCCGATCTCAACAATTTCTTTTTTTGGTGCAGTCAAAACCTAATGGAATTAAACTTAAAAAAATGTAAACTTATGCGCTTTTCTAGAAGTAATTATATTCCAGCCAACTATACTTTGGGCAATTATCAGCTTGATTCTGTTGAAAATTTTCTTGATCTTGGAATTTTATTAGACCATAAATTAAACTTTGTTTCGCATATTACTATGACAATAAATAAAGCCAGAGGTGTACTTGCATTTATAAAACGTTGGGCTAAGGAATTTAGCGACCCCTACATCACAAAACAACTTTACATCTCTTTAGTAAGACCTATATTGGAATATGGCTCTGTTATCTGGGATCCTTATTACAACATTCATATTCAGCGAATAGAATCTGTACAAAAACAATTCTTACTCTTCTGTTTACGTGGTTTACGTTGGAATCCTGAAATAAACCTTCCATCATACATTGATAGACTTAAGTTAATAAAATTGCCTACATTACACAGTAGAAGAACTATGCTTAATGTAACATTTATGATCAATATAATTAATGGTGAAGTCTGCTCCGAATTCCTTGTAAATAATGTTACTTTCAACGTCCCTCAACGATTGTCACGTCATTTCAAGCCACTGTATGTCAAAAACGTTAGAACTAACTACGCTCAAGCTGATGCAATAAGGAGATTATACTGCGAATTCAATAATCTTTATCATCTAATTGATTTTTCTCTTAAAACAAGTGTAATTAAATATAACATTATTCGTTTTTTAAATGATTAATTATTTGTTGTACTTTTTGTAAATTCATTGTAATTATATACTATATATTTTCATAATAGTCTGTAAGGATTTAATCCATTGACTTAAATAAATAAATAAAAAAAAAAAAAAAAATAAAAAAAATAACAACACCACAAACAACAATTCGGTATACACTCCAGAAAAACCCGAGTATCACTCGGTCAAATACTTTCAATCCAGTCAGAACGGCATCGAAAATATTTTCCCCATGTTAGGAACTTTTAACAACAGTGGAACTATTACAGTGTAGCACCGTATTCTAATATTCATAGGATGATGCAATTGGGTACGTTTTTACCTTTTAAAATCGGTGGTAAATTTCCTTTAAATAAACTGGATTCTTTTAATTGCAAATAAAAGAGATTAGTAGTTTTACGATATACTGACTCACTCACAACCCGCTGTTACTATTTAAGTATACACACAGGGCCATCTTCTAGAAGACTCATGAATAATCTGACGGAAAAACTAGAGTGTTATATTTCCACAATACCCACCTAGAACATTTTTGATAAGTAGAAGTTTCTACACACGGAAATGTTTATAATTATGATGAATGTTACAGAACATTAAATTCAAATTGATAATTAATATTCTTTCGTTTATTTCAGCTATTTATTTATTTTTTTCCATACATAAATGAACCACCCTAATGTAAATACAACATTGGTGCTACAAAGTTTACATTTGCCATATTTAGTTTTGTAACATGTTTTAAAAAAGAAGTATGTATAAACAGAAAAATACTGTCTACTTGCATGTCTAGAATTTAGTTATATGAGTGCTGCTATATACGTATGTGTTACAGTGTTTTGCTAAAAATAATAAAAACAAAATATCTAAATATATGTATGTACAAATTAGGAACCTACACTAAGGGTTCCTAATTTCTTGGACTTTTTCATTCCCGAGGATATAATGGAAAAATCGGTTCATTCCTGAGAATTTTCTATCACTAAATTAAGCCAAAAATATTATTTTGAAATATTCTGTCAAAATTCAATAGTGTATATCTGTAAAAATTCTAAGTTATATCTTATAAAAATTCGCTGATTTACCACTAATATGATTTAAGGCTAATTTGTAAATGAGAATCTGTTTTATCTGTGCAGCAATAATGCTGTTACTTTAAAAGGAAAACTTATTAAGAAATTCTCAAAATTTCCCAGAAATTCATAAACAAAATATTCCCGGATTTCCCGGGAAATTTTTCGCCGACTAGGAACCCTAATGTAATGGGGAGAGTACGAAATATGTATATTTAGATACAAGCCTTAAATGTAAACACAAAATGACAACAACAGCATCAACGTCAACACAAACAACTACAAAATATGGTTAAAAGATGCATGATGATGCATCATAGATGAATAAGATTCTTTGCAGTTGCACTTACACACTTGACTACAACAATGTTGGTAGTTTGCATTTAAACGAGAGTTATAAGAGAAGTTCTAAAAACTAAGTTAATAATATCCCATATTTCGAATAGGCATTTCAGAGTAAACTGGATAATATATCACATCACCCTCGTTTCTATAAAAAATTCACAATGTAAATAATATGGAAACCAGGAAGTCTGTTGTAAAATCACATATTATTTCTAGCATAACTACAGCTTAAATACTACTATATATAACAAATACAAAATGCACTCTCGTAAAACTTACCTCACATATTGATTGGCTTATATTATGTAAATTTAAACGAAATATACGATCCCTGTAAAGAAACAAAAAAGGAGAATAAAAATCATTAAATTTTTAATATAGATTTTGAATAATTTATAAGTTTTATTTATGTTTTATACAAAAAAAAGTACAAGGAAGAGCAGGTATTTTGTATAAACACAAAAATTCCAAACATCATCACTCGTTCTCATTTCAGGTTTTTATAGTTTTTTTTTATATTTTTTTCTTATTTCAAATTGTTTGTTTTGTACTACAAAACCAGCAAGAACAACAGAAAATTGGTAACCCCTCCATTCTTTTTTTGGGAACAAAGATATCGTGTCACACGCTACCTTTAGTTTTTATAGACTTAAATTATACTTGCACCATAAATAAATATGGAAAAATACAGTGAAAACCAGCAGAGAGTGGCAACTGACTGAAGTTAATGTGGTTTTAATATGTTAACAATAAAAACCATTAATAAAAGGCTTCTTTCTTTTTTTCTTTATTCTGTTTCAAACCAAACATCATATATGATTAGAGGGTTTCCAAAAAAAAAAATAATGTCTAGTGTCTAGTCTGTAACAACAATTCAATCATTTTTCATTTCGTGTTTCTAAATTATATACCAAAATATTTCTTATGGAGCCAAAAATTATTGTATTGTATTTTTATGTTAAATTTAATACAATAACTATGCAGAATTTCGTTTAATCGTATTTTTTCTTTTTTATTCCGGCTGCCTGTGACACCATTGACATTTTAAAGCTTTAACCTTAACACCTGCTGCCATCTATGTAATTTCCTTCACTGATTGATGGATGAATGTCATCGTCGAGAGTATGTGCTGTCATTCTAAGATTATAGGGTAGCACAGACAAATCAAAGAATACCATTATAAGGTAATGTTTAAGTATGTATACATATTTAGAATGCAAGGTATCAGAAAAAAAAATAAGTAAAACATAAGACATACACGAGTTGGGGATTTGGTAAGAATATTAAATGTATTTCATATCATATTTTGACAGTTAAAGATGGAGTGGTATGAACTTAAATTATTTCAATGACATTTTTTAACTTCTAAACGTATGGTATTTTAGTAGGATTTAAACAAGTGTGAAAGTAGATATATACAATAAGCACCAGAGCCCCAAAAATTCAAGCACTTGAACACTTTGTTGGAAATTGACTTGAATATAAATGTAATTATGTTTTAAACACGAAAAATATTTGAAAAACTATTTTTCAATGTTTCCTTTCTACTGGAGAATGCTATTAAAATAAAGTGTAATATAACTGCAATTCAATTGCTTGACTATATTTTATAGGCTTGAATTATAATTGCTTTCAACTTGAATTCCAGTAAAAATGCTTAATGGGATAGTAAAATAGCAAAGATAGCTAGATATAGACAAAAATTGGCTTAGTTGGAAGCGGATAAGTAAGAGGACTTTAGTAAATAAACTAACAGATGAGGCACAAAGACAGATAGACAGACATAGACAAAGATTGCTTTAGTTAGAAACGGACAAGTAGCTGGACTTTAGTATAAAATCTAACATATATACTGTTTTTCTTAGAAATTTGGTGATCAGGTCTGCAATGATTTTGTGTGAATAAAATATTTCTATATTCCCGTTTCAAAATCTTTTCTTTCTTGCGATTTTCATATAAAACAATGTCCACTGTACCAGGTCTTTTTGGCCAGAATGAAACAAAAATAAAGGATGAATAGATGAATAATTTTGTAGAAATTTTTCATAATCATTTTCCAATTAACAAAACGAGAAAGTACATGATCAGAAAATGTTTCCAGCAGAAACTGAATTGTTTCACAGAGTGAAATATCAGAATCACCTAATTTTGGCAGAATGATATTGAGCATCAGTAGCTGTCACTGCTTGACCAGCCTCATTTATAAAGAATTAAGGTCCAATGATGCCTCCAAACAAAAAACCACACCACCCAATGACACGTTGTGAATGCATATGCTTTTTGACAATCACACGTTTTCTGAACCCCAAAACAGCACTTCTCAACAACAGCACTTCCATTGTCCGATATTTGCCATAAAGGGCAAACATCAGCCGTTAAACAAATCCTCTACCCGATTTGGGTTTTAATCCATAGCCACCACGTGTTCACTGAAGTGACCAACAGGACATATCCGATTTGGATTTTAAATCACAACCACCACGTGTTCACCGAAGTGACCCCTCCAGAAATCCAACAGGACAAGGGTACATTGAGCCCTTGTCCTGTTGGATTTCTGTGGCAATAGATGAAGACTCTAGTCAGCTGCAAATTTAATTAATATACTACTTCTGGGTCCCGTTTTCAACCCATATTTACCTTTTAAGGATAACATCAATGTGAGAGTTTTCAGCAAGATGTTCCAAATATACGACATTCATGCGCTATTTTTTAAAACTGCCGTATACGAGTTACGGTCCAATGAATCCTCTACATACCTTGATATGTTTTTCTCCCTTCTGGCATGCCTCGGGCTAGGCTCTACTCGAGTGATTTTAAAGCCAGGATAATATTTTCTTTTTTGGGGTGAGCATTCGTTTTTGAAAGCTTTGAATATTTTTTTCCTCTAGGCATCACTCAGGAAACTGATAACACTGGAGCAGGGTAACTGACCACTAAGTAGCCAACGAGATTTCTTGGTTGAGAACTTTATTTCTACGTCGAGTTTAGAGTTGACCAACCAAAAAGTTTGAGTGGTTCACAGTGGGAAATCAGATCCCATATCTAAGGTTGCGCTTTACCTACTTTATCCAGATGGTGAAGAGTGTAGCTGAAGACTTCGTTGATAATAATTGCAGGTAATGCGCTGTTAAGAAGTTGTGTATTTCTTCTAAATAACCATTCACCCGATCGAATATATCATCATTAATGTTGTGGTCGGTCACCATAATCCTGCAGTAGTCAGCTTATGAAATCGCGTCCACCCCCTGTGGAGGTGCGGGGAGTATAGATAAGATTAGAGAAAATCTAAGGGGTGGCGAACTTGAAATTATTGGGTGTACAACTTAATCTTTCATTTTCCCATCTTTCTGGCAACATATGGATTCCGAGCCAAAAGAACTGCTTATGTTTTGAGGCCAAGAACGAATCAAGCCAATATCGGATATTCTATTCAAAAGTGCTGCGTATCCCAGAGAGGGCATTCTGCATCGATCGAAAGAAATAGTAGTCGGACTGGGCACGGTTTGGACTATAAAGCGGTTGAGGCAAACTTCACAACCACTTTATTCTAAATACTTTTTAACAGATATTGCAACATGAGACAGAACGTTGTTATGATGGAATATTACGCTTTCATGTCTGGCCGGATATTACGACCGTTCAATACTATCTTCAAACGAATCAGTTGCGTTCGATGCTGTTTCCCTGGGCTGGTCTGGTCTGGTCAGATTACAGCAACTCATAGTAGATAGGACCCTTTTGCACCCACCAAATTACCTTAGCGCCATCGATATTTGCCTTTGGGGACTATCTCTTAGTAGATCCATTTTTTATCGCAAGTATTGATTTGATGCAAAAATTATTTTTTTATAGCGTTTAAGGTCTCTCAATCAATAGTCTGGTATCCAATTTTCCTGCTTTTGGGGGAATTCTGCTGCTCACAAACGTTTTGAAATTGCTGCTTGAGTAGCTCCCAATTATTTTGCAGACTCTTGATGAGTTTTAGAACACGGTGATGCGAATAATTACGTCATGGAAGTTGAAACAAAATTTACATACTTAGACCAATTGATGGACATCGTTCAAATGGGCACAAAGGATAGTCTGAGGTAATTGGTTTACTTTATAATTAACAATTTTAGACGTTATAAACAGCAACATAAAGCCTTCCCTTATGATATGGGAGAATGGAGAAAGTAGTAAGAATTCACGCAGTAAATATTGTTTAAAGAACTTTGACTGGAAAAGTAAATTGTAAGGAAATTCCACCAATTTCAAAAGTACTTTTTTCCCTTAAAATAAACTGAGACAAATAATTCCATATTAAATGAAAGCAAAATATTGATTCGACTATTTTACACTTCATCAGCAAATTTAATAAAGATGGCTGACAGCCAGACACTGCTTAATCAACCCTAAATAATTATCATTATGCCAACACACTATTCCCATTCTAGCACATAAATATCAATTAGTCTAATTTACATTTACAAGCCATATTTATACTTTTAGCTTAATTAAGTATTTAACTCTTATCTCTAATGCTAACCTCCTCTTAAAGCATTTTCTGCCTGCTGCCATTTCACAAAAAAATAACAAAAAAAAAACACACAAACCTCAACTTTTTATATGAAAAAAAATAGAAATGAATTCCATAAAACAAAACCAACCAATGACAAAAGTATAAAAAAGTACATTTCTACTGCTGAAAAAAAAGGGGTCAGACCCTGAGTAGCATTAGTGAACTGAAATTAAGACAAACATAGAGAAGCTGTCGCAACAAAATAATATGTTGGTAGAATGAAAACATAAAAACAACTTCAACAGCCAACAAATCATAATTTTCTGAGTTACTTTTTATTTTTTGTTGTTGTTGCTGTTTGTTTGTACTTTCTGCTAACAATGAAATAATGAATGAATGACTGTGACATGCTAGAAAGTCAAGCTGTTTAAAGTATTTTGTAATGTTAGGGACATGACAGTGGCAGCTAATGGCAGAGGACATTTAAATTTAAAATAAAAATGTAGGAAATTTTATGACTTATTCACACAGACCTGAGACTTAAGAAAACCCCACCAGAAACAGTCTAATGGGGTAAAATTGCACGATCTCGGTGGCCAGTTCACATCGTCTACACGCGAGATGGTCATGCACTCAAATCTCCCTTGAAGAATATCCAATGTGGTTGAAACCACATGTTGTCGGTATCCATATTATCTAATTCAGGCCAATTCAGACCAAAAGAAGTTGGTAATCATCAACCTATAGAGCTCGACTTTGACGGTGATTTCTTGGCCAACGTCGTTCTCAAAGAAATGTTGACCGATGACGTATCAATTCATCCAGAAATGGGACTCATCGCTGAAGATGAATTAGGCTCAGTTTCCATTTCATTTCCAATCCACAATTTTATCGTATTGTCGTATTGGCTATCAATTTGCTATCAACTACCAAATCCCTTCCGGAAGACGAAACCCTTTCAGGTTCCAAGATCGCCTACTGTATCCAGTTCTTGTGACACAGTAAACAACAGCAGCAAAACAAAAGGGAAAGAGTAATAAAAAATAATGGCAATCGTAATGGTGATGATGGCGACGATGATGATGATGATAATAATAATGATGATGACGCTGATGGTTATGGTTAATGGCTGACCATCGAATGGTAGCAGGAAAATCTTAGTATTTTTTTTTCTCGGCCAACATTAAGCCATTGTTGGAAAGGAAATATTTAAGAATTTGTTAAGTGAACCAGAAAAAATTGTTTAGAGAAATGTACAAAAAAAGAAAAATAAATAAATAAATAAATAGAAAACTAAAAAGCAAGAAAGTACTTAAAAGGTCATTAGAAATTAGAGTAAAGTACTGCCAAAGAATAATATATTTAAAGGAAATGACTTAGAAACAAGCATAGAAAGATTTTCTTAAATGTTTTCAAGTTTTTTGTATATTGAATTTTTAGAAAGTAGAATGGTTGTGTGTTGTGCTACTTTAAAAAACAAACTTTAAAATGTTTAAAGTTTTTTTTTGTTTTGTTTCATTACTTTAAATGAGGTTAAATATATAAAGTTTGCTATAATTTAAGTTGAAACATTTTTGCAAAAGTTTAGCAAAATTTTTTTGAATATGTCGTCTGTGTTTTATGTGTAAGTGCAAGTGTTTGCTTTAAAGTTGTTAAATTTTAAGTTTTGTTTTTCTGCTCTATTTTGTGGTTAAATTGTTCTCGAACAATAGTCATTAATCTTCATTTTCATTCTACTTATGTAGATGTTCTGTAGTCTGAGTGTATTAGGGTGGCCTTTGTTTTCTGTTTTTGGAATATTCTCAGTCTTCTGAAAAGCAAATGTTGAAAACCACTGTATAGACTTGATGTACCATGGATACATAAGTACAAAAATGGTCAAATTTTTCATGGGGAAAAATTTTTCAAAATTCAAGCAATCGAAAGAAGAACATTAACTATTAAATTTTATGTATATCCAAAAAAAACTAAAGTTTTGTGAAAATAAGCGAATTCACTTAATTGTGAATCAATTCTAAAATAATCTATCGATTTCTATGAACGATATCTCGTTTTGTTTCTATTACATGTGGCTCTACGATACATAAATCTAAACAATTTCTGTCGTTTTCGATTTTTCATGATTTTTTTAAAACCAAAAAATTTTCTATTTTCTCTTAAAAAATATATTTTTTGCTTCAATTTGTTATTATAACTCCGAAACTACTGAGGCTATTGAAACGCAATATATGTATGAAAATTTGTACACACCATGGGGAAAATCTTTTCAGCATTCAACCAATCGAAAGAAGAACTTTAACTACTAAATTTTATTTACATCAAACAAAAACCTAAAATTTTGTGAAAATGAGCGAATTCACTTAATTAAGAATAAATTCGAAAAAAAATCAATCGATTTTTATGACTGATATCTCGATTTGTTTCCATTGCATGTGGCTTTTTGATGAAGTAATAAATCTGAACAATTTCTGCCGTTTTAGATTTTTCATGAGTTTTTTAAAACAAAAAAATTTGCTATTTTCTCGTAAAAAATATATTTTTTGCTTCAATTTGTTATTATAACTCCGAAACTACTAAACCTATGGAAACGCAATATATATATGAAAATTTGGACATATGATGGAAAAAATGTTTTCAAAATTTAATCCATGGAAAGAAGATCATTAACTACTTAATTTTATGTATATCAAACAAAAAACAAAAATTTTCTGAAAATGAGTAAATTCACTTAATTGTAAATAAATTCGAAAACAGTCAATCGATTTCTATAAACGATATCTCTTTTTGTTTCCATTACATGTGGCTCTACGATACAGTAATAAATTTGAAGAATTTCTGTCGTTTTCGATTTTTCATGATTTTTTAAAGCAAACAAATTTTCTATTTTCTTGTAAAAAATATATTTTTTAATTCAATTTGTTATTATAACTCCGAAACTACTGAACCGATTGAAACAGAATATAAATATGAAAATGTATGCATAGCGCGGGGAAAATGTTTTCAAAATGCAATAATTCAAAAGAAGAACATTACTACTCAATTTTATGTATATCAAACAAAAAACTAAAATTTTTGTGAAAATGAGCGAATTCACTTAATTGTGAATCAATTCGTAACAAATCAATCGATATTTATGATAGATATTTTATTTTGTTGATATTGTATGTGACTTTGCGACAAAGTAATAAATCTGAACAATTTCTGCCGTTTTCGATTTTCCATAATTTTTTTAAAACAAAAAAATTTGCTATTTTCTCGTAAAAAATAATTTTTTTGCTTCAATTTGTTATTATAACTCCGAAACTAATGAGCTGGTTGAAGTGAAAAATATATTTGAAAATTTGTACATAGCATGGGGAACATGGTTTCAAAATTCAATCAATCGAAAGAAGAACATTAACTACTCAATTTTATGAACAGCAAACAAAAAACTAAAATTTTGTGAAAATGATCGAATTCACTTAATTATGAATAAATTCGAAAAGAATTAATACCTTTTTATGATCGATATCTCATTTTGTTTCTATTTTATGTAGCTTTGCGATAAAGTAATAAATCTGATCAATTTTTGCCGTTTTCGATTTTTCATTATTTTTTTAAAACAAAAAAAAGTTGTTATTTTCACTTAAAAATTATATTTTTTGCTTCAATTTGTTATTATAACTCCGAAACTACTGAGCCAATTAAAACGCAATATATAAATGGATTAAAGGGTATGTAAGTTTTAATTTCTCAATATTTATTTTAATAATTGGACTAATGGTTTTTGAGTTATCATTAATTATGTGGAGAAAGGTCTAAAAAAAAATATTAAGTAAAATTATAATTTTTTTGAATAGAATTTAAAATTTTGACCATATTTGAACTACTGGAACCACAATAAATCAAAATTTGATAGTGGTTTAAAAATCTTTTAAAATTTTTTCGATTTTGTTATTGATGTTTCGAGTTTTGGGTAGAACCAAAAAAAAATTTAAAAACTTAAATATTGAAAAAATCCAATTAAAAATGGTTTTTACTCAAGATCCAATTTTGTCGAAATTTCATACACACTATTTGTAAGGTATTTATATGAATATTTATTTTTATTTTCTACACCTAAACCTGTGACATTTGAGTATTATTATACCATCTTCGGGCGTAAAACATATCGAGCCCTTTGCGCGAAATTATCGTATGTTACATTTTTACATAGTGAAATATTATACCGATATTTGCTATATTTATGGAAATATTACTACTTAAGTTAATTTTATCGTATGTGAAATTTAATTAACTAAATCGGTTATTGTATCGCATTTAAAATTTGGCCAAAGCAAAGAAATTCAAAAATAACGCTCTCCTGTAAAATTTGGTTTTTGTAACATGCGATAATTTCGCGCAAAGAGATCGATAAATTCGGATTGTAACACTTACAACAAAGCAACGCAGAGGCGGTGATAACTAACTAGAAATTGCAATTTTTCAACCATGTAAGGAAGCTTGGTTTGGCCAAAAACCAATATACAGTGGTTGACAAAACAATGGAAACTTTTCCAAATATTCCATATGTAGCCCAAAATTTAAAATATTTTTTTAAAATAAAATTTTTTTTTTAGTATTTTACTTGTATAGTTTTATTTATATAAATTAACTGAAAAACAAACAAAATAATTAATTATATTCTGAAAAAAGGGAACAAAATTAAAAATATTCACTATTTCGCTACTGACAAAACAATGGAAACATTTAAACTTATGCAAGAAAGAAGAGTAAATCGAAAATAATATTTGAAAGAACGATGTAAAAAGCATTCTGTTTACAGTTATTTTATTTTATTTTTAAATTCTGGTAATTTTTCACAATTTCTTTTTCTAAGTTTTTCGCATAATTGCTTTTTTTCAAAGTTAACGAAAATGGCTAAAGTTAAGATTTGTGAAGACTTAAAAAATAAAATAATTAACGATTTTAAAGCTGGTTTAAAACAAAAAAGTATCTGTGACAAATATTCAATAAATAAATCAGCAGTTTCAAAAATTATAAAGAAATTTCGTGAGACCGGTTCTGTAAAAACTCAACATTAGGATGACGACGCAATGGGCCCAATTCATATTATAAATGATACAATCTTTGAATTTTGTTTTCTCATTTTTAGAATTTAATTAATTATGTCCTTTGTTTTTTGTTAAATTAAGTTAATAAAAGTATACAAATAAAATACTACAAAAATGTTAAAATTTTTTAAAAAATTATTTCAGATTTTAGGCCACCAATGAAATATTTGGAAAAGTTTCCATTGTTTTGTCAACCACTTTATTCTCATTAATTGGGTTTTCGACAACAGATTTGCGTTTTTGACTCTCAGTTACCTATCTAGTTGTCCTCTGTGCTCTAAACTTTATCCAATTTGGCTCAAATTTTTAGGATTTGGTGCTTAGATTTCGGAGAACAGTTGAGAATAGTTCGGAGCATAGAAAATCGTGCAGAATTGGGGGCACCCTAGTATATATGTACTTATTATATATGTATGTGAGCATAGATTTGAGAAACTACTGATGCTTTTTAAGTAGCAACTAGCGGTGTGGCAAACAAAATGGTAGCAAACGTGTAGCAAAATTCAAAAGATATATAAATAAAAATGTTGTATTATTAAATATTTTTTTAATAAATTTAAAAAAAACTGAGCTTTTAAACGACTATAATCTCTACAAAGTAGATTATTTTAACTATTCAAAACAATATAAGCAGTTTATGAATATTATTGAGTTATAAGTATCTTAAAAGAAGGCATTCACGTATCTTAGTTTGTACTTCCCAGACGTTTTCATATAAAAACTTAAAAAAATCCACATATTCCCTCTTGAGCACCAACACATTTAACATTTCAACATACAAACTTATAATGAATGAACATTTTAAACACGTAAAACGTTAAAACCCTCAAAAAAAGGAACCAAAAAACACACACTTTGGAGCTATTATTATGAAAATGTTGTTTCATAATAAAAAGTTGGCCGTTAGTTGTGAGTCTGACTCATTAAGAAAAAAACGTATAAGGAAAATAAGGATGAAAAGTAGCAGCAGACAAAATCCTTAATTCATAATTATGTATGGCAACAATGTTTCCAAGCAGCTTTGTTTCTTTTATTTTGTTTTTGAAAACAAAAGCAGAAACCATAAAATGAAAAGAAGGAAACTGTTGAAAACTACTTAAAATATTTAATTATTTAAATACAAGTACATTTATATATTTAAATACATTAAATTGATGTTAAAGCTATTTAGAGACGACAATACCTTTTAAATTTAAGGTATTACACTAGTTTACAAATCAGACATTTTTGTTTGCACATGGAATGAAACTTATATTTTTGAGAAGAGCTAGGGATGCTAGTTAATTGACCATTTTTTGTTTCCCACCTATACGTCAAAATTTTGAGATATATAGGTTTTTATTTTTCACCTGCCCTGAGTACTACTAATACATACTGTAGTGTACCGAATTGTAGTAAATAAGTATTTACATCGTTTTTGGGTACTCAACACTCTGGCGAAGCTACTAGATACTTTCAGAGTTGCATTCTTTTGACAAATTCCAAAAAAAATTAACGGGAAAAAAATAAATACTGTTTAAAAGTACATCTTTCCTGTAGATAAAGGTTAATAAATCGCTATTAAATACAAAACTCTAAAGTAAAAACTATTTTAAAATGTCTTCTAGGAATTGTAAAATAAACCCAGACCATTTTTGTGTTATTTGCGGAAAAATTATTCAGTCAAATCGAGGTTTTCCTATAACACAAACACTGCAAAACGCTTATTTACATTAACAAATTTCGTAAAAGCTTTAAATAAGACAAAACCAGCATTTCAATATTTATGCAGCGTGTTCCCGAGTCTTTCTGAGGCTAAAC
Organism: Calliphora vicina; assembly: GCF_958450345.1. Taxonomy (NCBI): domain Eukaryota; kingdom Metazoa; phylum Arthropoda; class Insecta; order Diptera; family Calliphoridae; genus Calliphora; species Calliphora vicina. The sequence goes on from NC_088784.1 coordinate 82,566,419, forward strand.
TAAAAGAGGGGATATTTGCGGGTCCTCAAAGAAGAAAAAATTTGGTTGATACCAAATTTGAGTGCCTATTAACCGATGTTGAAAATGCAGCACGGAATTCTTTTAAACTTGTTGTTCAAGAATTTTTGGGGAATAAGTAAAGTCAAAATTACAAAGATATTGTTGCGAATTTATTACATAATTTCGAACTGATGGGTGTAAATATATCGCTCAAAATTAACTTTTTATATTCTCATGTGGATTTTTTCCCGGAAAACCTCGGACACATGAGTGACGAACATGGAGAGCGTTTCCATCAAGATTTGAAGTTTTTCGAGAGGAATTATCAAGGTTTTTGGGATCAGAATATGTTAGGAGACTACTGTTGAAGTGTCGTGAGGGAGACAAATGAAAATAATTATAAAAAGAGGACTAAACACTTCACTTTTAATTTTGTTGTCCTAATTTAATGTACATTTTTATATGTTTCGTTTTTAATAAATATCTCAAAAGTTTGACGTCCTGGAATTTTTTTAATATTTTTTCCTAAGTTAGAAGACCTAAATACACAAATCCCCATATGTTTTAATTCATGAGCAAAAACCTTGTAAACTAGTGTTATTAAATCCATCCGGTTTATTAAGAAAACATTTTGTAAAATACATTTCTTTTTTACAATATCCAATCCAAAGTATGTTAATTATTGATATTTTTCTGCATATTTTATATATTTTCTTCATAATTATTGTTTGTCCTATTTGTATTTACCCTGCAGGATATTTTAATAGTGAACTGTATTGACTAACTATTGACACAGTCACCAGTTCTAGTTAATTACTATACCCTAGAAAATGATTTTTACTATAGACATTTAACATGTGCGTTTCATTTGATGTCTACTACTGACGATAGTACTACACTTTTGGTATATTTCTGAAGTAAGTAGATGTCAATAATGAAACTCCATAATATGTCATCAAAAACAAATAAAAAAATGTAGATGCTTCGTTGACTATGTCGCCAAGAAGTCATCAAAATAATCGACCAAACTGGTGACTTAGAGAGACTAGTCAAAAGGTTTGCTTCAGGGTTTAAATACATATCCGACACACATGAAAATAAATAGTTTTTGAATCATTTGTAATATTTGAATATCGAATATTATACAAATTTTGTTTAGAAGATGAACTTGCATTATGATACATATTACTCAGTACTGTCGTCTGTAAGTACCCTAAAGAGTATCACTGAATATTTTGCATATATCTTCAATAAAAAATATATAATTTAATACTTACATTGCTCCTACATATAGGGCATTATTATTTTCATCAAAATAAAATGTTTTATAATGCAGCGGACCACAGCTGAAGTCTTTGACATGATCTGGAAATATATAAATAAAAGAAAAGTTAGCATAATGTTATTTACAGTTATTTGCAATTAAATATATATTATCAATCAACTTTTTGAAAAGGCTTTTAAATAAGAGAGGAATGTTTGAACAAAATATTTCGATTTACATGAAAATTAATATTTTTAATTCCCCATTATACACTAGGGGGTGAAGTTTTCCCCAAAATGTTCTCTGTTGATCAGTAATGTTTGATAGTGTAGTATTAAACAAGTAGGGGAGTCGTATTCAGCAGTCGCAAATCTTATAAATCCTTCATCAAATTGAAAATATTTAAAAAAAAATTTTAGAAAATAAAAATTTTTTGGTGAACATTTATATTAGATTTACAATAGATGGCTTATCTTTTGAAAATGATTTTAGTTTTCAAGAAGTTAGATGTCATTTTAATGGGCAGATATATGTCATTTATTCTCACCTAGTTATTGAACATTTTAGTGTAAAATGCTATGTTTTTTTGCTTCGAAAATATTGAATTTTGTACCAAGAAAGCGTCATATGCGACAAGTTTTGCTTTATATCTTTAAATAGAAAAAAGCGCAGCTAAAGCACATCGATTGGTCGTCAAAGCTAATGGAGGAGAAGTGGTGATTTTGATACGGATGACAAAGATTGCAAAGGCCAGCCAAAAAAAGTTTGAAGACCAAGAATTGGAGGCATTAATCCATGAAGGTTGTTGAAAAACCCAACAAAACCCTTCAAAATCATTGTGAGCTACTCAAGCAGCAATTTGGAAACATTGTGAGCAGCAGGATTCGTCCAAAAGCAGGAAAATTGGGTACAATACGAATTGAAGCCGAGAGTCTACTTTGCATGTCCGAAGTGATGCTTGAACGGTATAAAAGAAAAATTGATCCATTACGATAACCCGAAGAGTAAGATGTCCCCAGCAACGAACGGCCAACAAGCCGAATGGACACCAAAGTGAATTATCTATGGCGTTAAGGTAATACTCTGTATTTACTGCCAGCAAAAGGGTCCTATCTATTACGAGCTGTTGAAATCTGAGCAGGTCACTGAGCAGGACGGGAAACCTGTGCCGAACGTAAATGATTCGTTTGAAGTTAACATTGGCCGAAAAACGCCCTGAATATTTGGCCAGCCATGAAACCATAATATAGCATCATGACAACGCTCGGCCAATTGTTCCAATACCTGTTAAAAAGCATTTAGAATGAAGTGGTTAGGAAGTTTTGGCTCACCCTCTTTATAGTCCAGACCGTGTCCCGTACGACTACTATTTGATTCGATCAATGTAGAATGCTGTCTCGGTGATACGCTTCACTTTAGAACAGAGCATCCCATATTGTCTTGATACGTTCCTGGCCTCAAAAGAGAAGCCAAGTTCTTTTGGTTCGGAATCCATATGTTGCCAGAAACACTTTAAATAAATTTGTATTGTACAAATGTTTCAAAATAAAAGCTAAAAATTTTAAAAAATTCCGCATTATTATGTCATACACCCAATATTTGCTGAACATATTTATACCCTACACCACCATAGTGGGGAGGGTATTATGCGTTTGTGCAGATGTTTCTAACGCCCAAAAATATTGGTCTAACACCCACCTTAAAGTATACCGATCGACTTGTAACTTTCTGAGTCGATTAAACGATGTCCGTCCGTCTGCCTGGCTGGCTTGTTGTCTGTCCGTGTAAACCTTGTGCGCAATTTTGCAGATATTTCGATCAAATTTGGTACATATTATTTTTTCGGCCCAAGAACCAAGTCTGTTAAAAATGACTGAAATCGGTCCATTATTTCACCTAGCCCCCATACAAATGTCCTTCCGAAATTAGACTTTGTCGGTCATAAATGTTTAATTTATAAATGTATCTCCACAAATTCCGATCCAAATAAGATTTATATATACAAAATTCATGTCATCAAATTTTGTTACGATCGGTCCATAATTAGTCATACCTCCCATATAGACCCGCTTCCGAAAATCACTTTAACGTGCATAAATCGCTTAAAAATGTTGGTATACTCACAAAATTCAATATAGTTAACTTTAATATAGACATAAATCACACGACCTAATTTCATGGTGATCGGTCCATAATTGGTCATAGCCGCCATATAAGGCCCACTTCCGAAAATCTCTCAAAAATATAAATTATTGAAATTTTAAAAGAAAAATGTTTTTGCTCTTTTACTTAGTGTAGGGTATTATATGGTCGTGCTTGACCGACCATAATTTCTTACTTGGTTTTTTTTCAATATTTTTTTTTGGAAAAAAAATGTTATTGCGAAACAAGATTATTACGAAAAATTATTTGGCCGATTTTTGGCCGATTTTACCGAATTTAAAAATAGACTGAACTATAACTATATTGAATACATTAATATATCAATCATGTATGAAAGTTATTTGGGTACTACGGAAAGTTGATTTCAACATACAGACGGACATGGCTATATCGACTCCGCTATCTACGACGAGGGACAAAATATATACATACTTTATTATGTGGCAAACCTACTCATGGTGAATGGAATCAAAATATAGAATTAAGTAAACTGTCTAAACAGGATAATTGTTTTAAACATTCTACACAAAGGTTGGTGTCCTCATTCTTATAAAGTTCGAAATACAAGGGTCAAAATCATAAAAGGTCTTTACGTATTTCATTTCGAGCAATATTTTAAATGATTTTGAAAATTTATTGTATATATTTTTGTTGTACAAATGTAATTTGCCCAAGTGATTGACATTAAACAATATATGATTTATTTTTCTAAATTTATAAAGTTCAACTTAAAAACTCATACACAAGTGTTGACAGAGACAGAAAAATTCTCCATAATTTTTTTCTTTTATTATGGTTGATTGATTATGTCTGCTTCGTAAATACATGTTTATTTATTTTTTATTAAATAAAAACAAAACCAAAGGTCATATTGTAAATGTTTTGGATTTTGGTTATTTTTCATTTTGTCGCATTGCATGACATTAATTCAAGTTTTTCAAATTACTGAAATTATTTTTCTCCAACATATTTCAAAGTTTGTGAATTTTATTAATTCAAATTCTATCATAGAAATGCAATTAGACAAGTATTCAGGTGTAACGTAGTTGTTTTGTTTCCCACAATTTTTTTAACCTTCAAAATTATCTGCATAATATGTTATTAAAATTCAACAACACAGCTCTCTTTCTCTTCTTTTATTTGTTTAGATTTATTTTTTGTGCACTGATTTAAAATTTTCATTTAAATTGTTCTTTTCTACCTTGACTACCATTCTCATTGTGCTGTTGTGTCAACACCTGCTGTTGACATAAATAAAAAAGAATTGAAAAAACAACATAAATATTTTCTCTCTTTTATCTAACTTTTTAGCACAATTCGAAAAATTGTGCTTAAAAATTCTATACCAAAAAAAAAAGTTTAGAAAAAATCAAAAGAAAAATCTGACAAAAAATCCAATGTCAAATCTGTGCCAAAGTTTATGTTATTTTCAAAAATTTTCTCACACTACAATTTTCCCATACATATATTTTTATTTAAGAAATATACATTTATGTATATAAATTAATGTTTTTCTTTACTTGTTGTTTTGTTGTGACTGTCAGTCTGTAAGTAAATAGTTGTGTTTTGTACCTGTTCGGTTGGTAAATGAAAACGGACATATGTCAATTTTATGTTACTTTACTTTTATTTTTCGTATATATTTTTGCCAGTTTTATTTTTCTTTCTAACACTTTTCTGTGTTGTCTTGTTGTTGTTGTTTTTGTTACGTATGACAGCTGTTATTTGTTGTCTTATCTAACACCTGAAGTTAACAGTTTTTTGTTTATTTTGCTGGAGTTGAGAATTCTGTAAGATAGAAATCGACAAGTATTTCTAAATGCTATTCAACTTGAAATTTATGTATATGTTTGTTTATCTTTTAGTATTATTTATTTTGTAGAACATGTTCCATATGAACTGATTTCATGATTTATGTACATAAGAGCAATATTTCAATTCATGAATTAATATCAATCATACGCCTGCTTAATAGGATGGAATGGAATAGTAAATGCTGTGTTGGAATAAAGCTACTATTTTTTTAAGTTTAATTTTTGATCCAGAAAACTCTACCAGATTTTGATACCAATAAAAAAATTCTACAATTTCTTGCGTATATCAAATCCTAAGTTTTACATTTGTAAAATTTTTAAACGAAATTTTGGCCATGGAAAACGTTTATGCCATATAATACATGCTATTAGGTCGTATTGTCATAATGTCGTAAAATATTTTTTTAGTTTAAACAAATTCTTGTTGTGCTGCAAACAAAAAAAGTGTTATTTTATGGCAAACCAATAGTTCAACAAGTTTTATTAGTTTATAACTTTTTTGTTTGAAACCCAACAAAAATTTGTTTAAACTATAAAAATATTTTATGACATTATGACAATACTACCAAATAGGATACCGTTTGAATCCCCCAATTTTGTGTAATTTTTCGAGTAATGGAAAAATAACCATATATGGACCACACTACGTGACAAAAGACCAAAAAAAAGTCCCCTGTCTCCCAGTTTTTCCCAAAGTCATGCATTTTTTTTGGGACCACAAATATTTGGAGCATCGGTGTTATTATACCCTTCGCCATGAGTGGTAAGGGTATATATAAGTTTTTCATTCCAAAGTGTAAATAGTCTGGATCGTTATAGATAGCGAAGTCAATATTGCCATGTCCGTCTGCATATTGAAATCAACTTTCCGAAGCCCCCAAATAACTTACGCACATAATTCATATATCAATAAATCGGGAATTCTTTCGGTTCGGTTGTTATTTCAAATCGAGAAAATCGGCCACAAATGGCTGAGATATAAGGAAAAATCCGGGACAACCTCGATTTTTGGCCTATTTTTGATCTATATTTGGATTACTAAGTCATTAATATAGGCAATATGGTTATCTAATGATAGATATTTCAAAGTCCTTTGCAACGATGTATGTATATAGTAAGTTGGACCTACAATGGGTTAAAATCGAGAAAAATATTTTTAACCCGATTTTTTTTTTCATCAACAAATTTTTTTTTGTCATAAATGCTTTTTCCAAAATAAAAATTAAAAAAAAATTGGAAAAAATTTTTTTTTAAAAATTTTGAAAACAATTTAAAAAAAATAAAAATGAAAACAATTTAAAAAAAAAAATAATTTTGTTTAAACAAAATATTAAAAAAAAATTTTTTTAAGTATAATTTGGTGAATTGTATATGAGGGGCTTAGAGCACAAGGGGTTCAAGTGCCTTTTTTTCTCAAACTGAGTTAACATATGGAGTTAGTAGGTGAAGTTCAGAGAAGTTCATAGCACAAGAGTTGAATGTGGGATTCTCATCCGTTAGCGAGATATGGCGAACAATTCTAGCACTTGTCATTAAAATACCTGTTTCGGTTGGAGCACAAGGGGTACATGAGCACTTAAACCCCTTGTGCTCTAAGCAAATATTAAAATTAATTTTTCACATGGACTGATTTAGTGAATTCAGATAAGTGACCAGCTAAAATCTAGCGATTAATTCCATCACTTGTTATCAAAACACCTGTTTCAAATACCTTTGTGGATTATTTTCCAAAAAAGAAAAAGTAACAGAAAATAATGGAATCGAGTATATTAATAATTGTTGATTTTTTATTATTTATTAAAAATAAGTGAATCTGAAAATAATATTGACGAATTTTCTGAATCTGATCATCTCATACAAATATGATCTTATGAATGTGCAAGAAAACCGAGTCCGAGTCGTGTAGTTACTACCACAACTTCCTCCAAAAAACAGCTCAAAACAATAATATTCCAGAAATTCAAGAACCTACAGGATCTTCTTTCATGAATGGTTTAAAGCACTTCCTCACGATAGAATGGAATAAATTCCGGAAAGAATCGAAAATCAAAGTGAGGATGACCCCGATGATATCATGGAATCTGATTATGACGACTAAAAAATCTAACAAAGAACCATAAAAGCTTTTCTTAATAAAATGTTAATAAAAAAATTTAGTCTATGTGGTTTTCTTATCAGGTAATTCAGAACTTTGAAAAAAATTAAAGCACAAGGGGTATAAGTGCGACTTTCCTCACTTCAAAGGTAATTTTTGGGTATTTATATGTAAAATATGGTATTTTTTTTATCGTGTTAGATTAAAATATATCTCAGGATCTCTATTAATTAAAAAGCAATATTCCAGATAGCATCTAACATTTTTTATTATAAATTAACTTTATTCTCATTTTTCTCATTATTAAACATTAGTCACTTGAATCCCTTGTGCTCTAAGCCCCTCATATAAGATTCGGCACAGCTGAATGTAGCTCTTTTTGCATAAATGTGATAATTTTCTTAGGCTCATATCTTGCAAACAGTTTGGAATTTTATATAACATCAAAAAAACTTCATCTTCAAGATAAAAATCGCAAAAAAAATTTAAAAAATTAGTTTTTTTTACCTTTTTTCCCCTGTTCAGGTCCATAGGTAGCAAACCGTTCAAAATTCAGAGAAACAATCAATCACAAAAATGTAGCTAAGACCTCAATAAACAACTTTCTAGAACATATGAACTTGCTAGGAATGATTCGTAACACCGATTAGGTAGGCCAATATAAGTTAGTAAGAAAAAACTAAAGGAATTAAGTGTTTTGGGCCATAAACTATTAAATTATTATAAACTAAAGCATACTTTTAGGCAGCTTTAAAAAAATATTGCAAAATTTAGCTTTTTGCGATTTTGATCTTGAAGATGAGCCTGAGAAAATAATCACTTCTTTGCAAAAATGACGTATATAAAAAAAGTTCATGATTTTGGGCATAACTGGGAGGCACGATATTTATTTTTTGGTATTTTATCTTTTTTTGGTGTCCGTATATGGTTATTTTTTTCGTGTTGCACTGTGTTAACGAATTCAGAGAGTAAAGATTTAAAAATCCGAAATATATTTCGGATTGCATCAAAATGCAATAATATTTTTTCCAATTTCAATAATTCAATGTAAAATATTTGTTTAAATTTAAACATAGCCAACTATTTTATGCCCCCAGACGTATGCAATATAAATAAATATTTAATATTACTCATACGTAAGCAGTGTATTTGAATAAATATGTGTGGATGTAAGTATACCTAAATATTTGTGTGCTCATTTCATAATATTCAACTTTTATATTCAATTTCTTTTATATTTTTCAGTTTTCTTTGCACCCTTGCATCTGTAACTATACTTTGTACAATTTCAGCAACAAAATATATTATGTAAAAATGTTAGAATTTTAACCAACTTTTCACAAATGATTTTTTGATTATAAGGATTTTGTTTGGCACTGCTGCACAGTAATAAAAAGAACACATCAAGTGTATACAACTCTATATATATTACAGTATTCTATATGATGCATTTCAATGACTATTTTATGAGATCATCAGAAGAAAAGCTAAAAAAAATAAAAAAAATTGTAGTAATGCTAAAAAGAAAACTGTAAAGAAAGTAGGAAAACCTCTAAAGTAAAAAAAAAGAACAACAAGAAAAAAATCTTTAGATTTATAAAGAAATACTCAGCAAAGGAAGCATTATAAAGTCTAGACACCTACGTCATGCAATTTCAGCACGTTTAGAGTAGAAAAAAAAAGAAAAAAAATGTGTTCTAAAACCTTTGAACTGACTTAAGACAGAAATTTTTTCTTCTTTGAGTAACTTGCCATACTTATTTTGCTTTTATGAGAATTTAAATTTTTCTTTAGTATTTTCTTTTTTTCATTTTATTGTAAGCCCCTTAAGGAACATCACTTTTTTTTCATACTTGTTTGCTTTGCATGTGCTATAAACAGAAAGCTATACATTTTTATAGAAAAAATTTCAAAAAATTATTTCTTCTCAAGTTAGCTTTTACATGTGTCTCTCTGTTTTTATATACACACATTGTTTTTACAATTTTCTTTATGTTTACTTGTATTTTTTTTATATTTTCCCCATAATTTTTTCCATGACTTGCCATGTTTAATATGCTAAAAGATATTACTACAAAAGTGTAACATACTACTACTTCCGTTTTTATTTCCTTGAAGGATGTTGTTTTCTTTTGTAGCTTCATCTTTAGCAACTTTCACTGCGTTTTTATTTGGAAGTTTTCGTATGTCTGTAATGTATATGCTCCAAATAACATCATCAGTTATGGTTTCTTTGAAGAGGTTTTCACGTTTTTGGTTATGTTTTCTTTTTCGTTTTGGGAAAAAAAATTAAATTTGTAAAAAGTCATCGACATTTCCTGTTAAAGGAAATTTAAAACATGCATTGCTACTGTATCTCTTTGTGTGCATGTTGTAGCATACCTTTGGGAGTTGTAGTTTTTTTTTTATTATTGTCTGCTCTATAAATTGATGCTGAAAGATGCATATTTTTTGGGGAAATTTATTACTTTTTTATTATTAAAGAAATATTGAACCTTAAATTATCCAAACTGCTTCACAAATCTTATTCACTAATTGCAAAACAATTTTTTCTATTAAAAAAATCGTATTTGTAACATTTTGAGACTTCCATATTTTAATAAATCAATTCATTAATTTTTGTCTAAATAACTAGCTGATATTTTATTATCTTGTCTAGACAACTAATAGTTTTTCACTAGAAATTGTTTATGTAAAACATATTTTAGAAAAAAAAAATTTTATACTGACCACTGATATATGTGTGCAGATATTGTCAGTGTGTCGTTCTTTTATTTTATTTTATTTTATTTTACTTTTTGTTTTTATTTTTTACTGCTGGTTTTTAGTTCTAAACCAATGAGAATAGTTAAATTAAATTAAATACACATGGTTGCATACAATGATAAAAATCTAACAATTAAATACAAAAGAACACAGCAAAAAACAAACAAAATGTTAACATAGAAAATGCAACAAAAAAATATAAAACGCACACTTTCAAATACATTAGTTAGTGTTTGAATGTTTTAAACATTTAAATGTGTATGTGTGTAAACACATCATGTTAAATTTATAGACTAACACTCTCTAAAACTCAGCAGAGACTTTATCGCAAATATAGACACCAAAATTAGTCAGGCTCGCGAAATAAATGTCAAGAGAAATTGGATCTTGAAGAAATTAGTTTTCTAACAATATCGTCAATTAATACTTTTTTGCTGACAGAAATTTTTGTTATGAATACAAGAGTATTTACATTTTTTAAATCGTTTGAAAATTTACGAATTTAATCTACTTCATTGTAAAAACTTAGTTTTCCCAACAACATCGGGAATTAATTTTTTTTCTTTCTGACAGAAATTTTTGTTCTGAATACAAGAGTATTTAAATTTTTTAAATCGGTTGAAAATTTATGAATTTATTCCACATTTTTATATCGACGCCTAAAACTATACTACGAAAATATCATTAACATGTATATAAGAAATATGTGAAATGTTTTAGATAAAGTTTAATAACTCTTGTAGTTTTCAACCGATTTTAATAAAATATCGCTTATTTTATGAAAAATTTACAATTCTTAAGAAAAATAAATAAATGTATTTGCCTTCAAAGAAAAAAGTTTAAAAAATCTACATCAAAGTCAACAATGTTTAACAAAACATATCAAACTATATCCTTATTTTGAAAAATATTTTCCGAACTTTATTTTTAAAGAAATTATTGTTCTGAATACTAAAGTATTTTCTTTTTTTAAATCTTTTGAACATTTATGCATTTATTGATTTTTATTGCCACGACTTGCTATAACTTTATAATACTAAAGTATTTTCTTTTTTTAAATCTTTTGAACATTTATGCATTTATTGATTTTTATTGCCACGACTTGCTATAACTTTTCGTACATTCTCTTAGCGACCCCTAAAATTATGCAATGAAATAACATGTATATGTAAAATATATGATAGGCTTTGGAAAAAGTCTAATAACTTTTTTATTTTTTAACCGATTTGAATAAGAAATAGCTTATTTTATTGAAAATATACTAATATTTATAAAACTTAAATAAATACATTTACCTTCAAAGAAAAAAGTTTAGAAAAATGACATCGAATTCAAAATTTTTTTGAAAAATTAAAACAAATCATAAATGCTAAGAAAAACTCATGAACTAAAAATGTAGTTATAAAATTTTAATACTACATTCTTCATTATATTCATATTGGCTGAAATCCAAAAAACGAAAAAAATTTTAATTTTATTTCGGGGCCATTCTAATGTACATATGTATGTATACTAAATGCATGTAAATATTTCAGATGTATTTGAAAATATGCATATAGTAACATTTTTTGTATGTAATTTTTATATAATATTTCAAATGAAATACACTATCATTCATCATTGTATGTGAGCACAACTGTCCGCTGTTAGAGAGTAGTTGATGAATTTTGAAATATTTTAAATACAAAAATTTACTGTTGAATCAACAAAAATATGGAGAGAGAGAGAGACAGGATTCTATATTATTTTTATCCCTGGGGTTTATATAGTGCAAAACAACTGAAAACTACAATATGTATTTATATAAAGCATTTAAGAGTGCATATAATAAATAGCTATAAATGAAGTTTACAAAAGAAAAACAATGCATAAATATGATGCTCAAATATAAACTATTTAAACAGAATTTGAAAATTTACAATATTTATTAATGAAATTTATTGTGCAAATATTGGAAATTGACACTTGAATAAGGTTCAATTGGAATTCCTCATAAATGAGAGTATACAGCACTTTTTAAGAGAATTTTGATTTATTTGGAAATTGTAATAGGTCTTTAAAGTGGAAATATGTATTTATTAAGTATTCATTTCAGTAGTTTTTAAGAGAATTTGAATTTATTTGGTATTTGTAATAGATCTTTAAAGTGAAGTGAATATATTGAACTATTGGGCTTTTTTTATTGAGTATTCATTTATGTATATCTAGCGAAAGGTTTAACTAGAAATTTTTCCATATTTTCCAGTTTTTATGAACGCACGTGTCCATTAATTTCAACTTTTATTGAATGTTTTCGTGGAATCTTTTATACACTGAAATAATAGCAATGACACTATTAATGTTTCCCAGTTTTTGGGCATCAATTTAACATATATGTTATCATATATAAATTGTTGTTTTTAAACTCGTTATAAATTGTGTAATTTTAAGTACAATACAATGGAATTATATACAATTGTAATGGCTTACAGTCATTTTCCATACATTTTTATATCGACTCCTAAAACTATACTATGAAATAATTATTAACATGAATTTTTCAACTAACTTTTTTTATGAATAGATGTAAAAATTATACAAAAAAGCATGTTTTTGCGAAAGTATTTTTAATACTTCCCAGCGGGAAAAGGATGCTGAAATGAGGTCTTCCAGTTATAAGTCATTGGGAGCCAAGGCCTTACATACTAGCTTCTGTTAGAGCGCTCATAGAAGGCCTACTAAAGAAGGCATATTAGAATGTTTTTCGTTGAAGGCGTGTAAGTAGATCTAGGTGTAATGCGTCACCAAATGTCTTTGTACTAAATTCTATTAAAAAAGCTAAAAATTAAAGCCTAATTGAAGGTCTGCTGAAACAAGCCTTTAAGGAGGGTTATTAGGAAAAATATTGTTAATGAATTCAGCATAGAACATAAATAATGGAAGTGTGAATATCACGTGTGGAGTTTTTTATATTTAAAAAAGTTCCTTGACACGAAATTTACAACATCAACTGATATAAAAGACTAAATTTTTTTGAAGACTTTGTACCATCTTCTTGTCTTATATAATAGTAATAAAGAGATCAATGCAATTTTAATTGTGTCTGCAATTTTTTAGAAGGAAAAGCAAATCTCTTCTAGAACATCTTCTGCGAGAAGGGCGAATAAGTATTGAATCTTTTAGAATGTGTGAGCAGGTCTTTTAGAAGGCCTACAACTTTCAATTTGCCTTTCCTTTATCTCGACTTTTACAATTTTGTTTTGTATGTTGGTCATTCCATTTGTAATTTCTACCTTTTTCATATACGACCTCAAAAAGTATTCTGGATCGTTATAGAAAGCGGAGTCGATATAGCCATGTCTGTCTGTATGTTGAAATCAACTTTCCGTAACACCCAAATAACTTACATACATCAATATATCGGGAATTCTTCCGTCTCGGTTGCTGTTTAAAATCGACACAATCGGCCCACAAATGGCTGAGATATAAGAAAAAAAAACAGGACAACCTCGATTTTTATACCTTTCGTCATGAGTGCCAATGGTATAATATATAAGTTTGTTATTCAGTCTGTAATTTCTACATTTTTCATTTGCAAACCCCACAAAGTATATATACTGGATCGTTATAGATAGCGAAGTCGATATATCCATGTCCGTCTGTCAGTCTGTCCGTCTGTATGTTGAAATCAACTTTCCGAGCCCCCAAATAACTAAAATACATGATTCATACATCAATATATCGGGAATTCTTCCGGCTCGGTTGCTATTTAAAATCGACCCATAAATGGCTGAGATATAAGGAAAAAACCGGGACAACCTCGATTTTTGCCATATTTCTGATCTATATCTGGATTACTAAGTCATTAATATAGACAATGGGATATCTAATGATAGATATTTCAAAGTACATTGCAACGATGTATATAAGGCTATAGTAAGTTGGAACTACAATGAGTCAAAATCGGGAAAAATATTTTTTAAAAAAATTTAAAACAATTAAAGTAAAATTTTAATTTTGTTTAAAAAAAAATTATTTTTATGTATAATTTTTTGAAGGTTATATAAGATTCGGCACAGCCGAATATAACTCTGGATTACTTAGTTAATAGACAATATGGATATCCAATAATAGATATTTCAAAGACCTTATACATATAAGGCCAAAGTAAAAAATATTTGTTACTCCGAATATTTATTTCATCAAACAAATTTTTTTTTGTAATAAAATTTGTTTCACAAATAAATTTACAATTTTTTTTTTTTAAATTAAAAAAAAATTTGAAAGTACAAATTTTCTAGCTTAATTTTTTTTTGTTAAAAAATTAAAAAATAAAATTTAGAAATTTTTTTTTTTTTAAATTTTGTTTCCTAAGTTATTTTTACAATTTTTATTTTAAATTAATTTTTTTTTTGAAATTAAAAAAAAATTTTGAAAGAAAAAATTTCCTGGCATAAAATTATTTAAAATTTTTATTTTAAAGTATAATTTGGTTAAGGCTATAAAGATTCGGCACCACCGAATATAGCTCTGCTACTTGCTATAACTAGTAAAAATCAGTTGTGTTTAAATTTTTCTAATAATTTAAATTAAATAAATTATTGTTTCGTATTAAACTTTTTGATTATTTTCACCGTTTTGCAACCAATTTCTTTTCCGTGTTTATAAACATGATTACAGGCTCCATTTATTATTTTCATAACATTTTCAAGAGCAAAACTAAAATAATATATATCATATTTGCATATTGCCCTTAACATGAACATAAAAATGCATATGCAACATAAAATTGATATATGAGCATTTTCTAAACTATTACTAACACAGCAACAGTGATGCATTTCCTTAAACACATACTCAAGCAGAAGTTTTTCATGATATTATTGAAAGTATATATGGATAAGTATTGCTGAAGAAGAACTACATATACATAACTGCTGGTGGCAGTGAAGAATGTATGATGTTGCATAGTTTTGTCATAATAAAGTAAAGAAAAAATCTACTGTTGGTTAAAAAATGGCATGTCTTCATTTTTTACTCGTTTATTTTTTGTCTTTTCAAGTCATTTACATAGATTTCCATCCATTATGTTGTAGTAAGCGGTAGTATGTAGTTTTGTGATCATTGCTATATGCATTGTTACTTGGCATATGACATTGACTCACATCGTTTCAAATACTTATACCTAGATATTTCCATATACACATACTTTTGTTCATACACAAACAAACATTATTGTACATAAACTACTTGTATGTATGAATTTAATATACATACATATGTATGTATGTGTAGAAATATGTGTGTGTTTGCACTCATACATGAATTCATAGAATGTTACTGTTGTACTGTTTGTTTGAATAGTGTACATCATACTGTACATCAATTCATTCATGTTGAGTTGAGTTGAGAGGAGAGCATGTACACAGCAGTGGGTTTACTTTGGTTTGGTTTTTACCATCTATCGATAATGTATGATGGTTGTAGTCATAGAGTACATGTGCATTTTCTTTCTTTTTTTTTTGTTTTTATTTTCTCTGTTGCCATTACATCACTGACAATGCAAGGTTGTGTCAATCTCTGTCAGTATTTTATATCCCATGATTTTTTTCATTATTTTTTTTTTGTAGTTGTTCGTTTAAATATGTGTCAGTGGAATTTAAAATGAGTTATTTCATTGCTTTGAGCTTAAATAAATATTAGTTTGAAGTGGCTATATGGTAAAATGTACAACAAAAAAAAATACCAAAATCTGACAGGTAAAATATGTGTCAAAAAAATATTTGAGCAACATTATGAGTGTGTACATAAAAGGCTGTGCAAGAGATTTAATTTGAAAATTGTTTGTTAAAATTATATTTAACATGTGAACCAATTGGCAACCTAATACTCAACGGGGTGTTTAATATACATTAGGGAATTTTAACAATAGTTTGTGAATTTGTTCATTAACCATTTTCGTTGCAAGACCTCTGAAAATATATTCATTGTCTTTAGTTTTAAGGAATTTTAATTTAATTGAAATTTTGTATTTAGTAAAACTTTTGGCCAAAAATGAAATTTCAATTGTAATTTAGATATTATGTTATTGACGGGAAATACGTGTGTTTAGTAACGACACACATTGGCACCTCTAGAACAAGTGAGGTTGTTAAAAAAAAAACTTCATTTTACAGGAAATTATCCAACGATTTCAAATATGCTACACTTATTACAATCAGTTTTTTGGTTCAAAAGATATAGACCTTCAAATTTGACTGATTTTCAGTGTTCAAAAAACACACCATTTTTAGTTTGGTCCGCTTTCAGAAACGGTATCTCGAAAACTATATAACGGATCGTCATTCCCTTTGATTACATTGTTAGATCTATTTATTAAGAAAAGAACTAAAAAAGATTTTATTTACCAACTATCCACTTTTTTAATATTTCTCAACATTGATGGAAAATAAAAAAAAAAAATGTAAATTTCTATATTTTCCATATTTTCAAAATAAGTTCTTTAATAACACACTGCAACACGAAAAAATATAACCATATAGGGACACCGAAAAGACCAACAAAAATTCCCGCCTCTCCCAATTTTGCCCAAAGTCATGCACTTTTCTTATGTGCCCCCCAAGGTTTGGGACCTCGGTGTCGTTTTTGCAAAATAGTGATAATTTTCTCAGGCTCATATCTTGCAAACAGTTCGGAATTTCGATTTACTCTCATAAAGAACAAAAATTGTGAACATATAAAAAAAAAACTTAATCCTCTTCAAGATCAAAACCGCCAAAAAATTTAAAAAATTAGTTTTTTTATTTATTGAGATCCCTAAGATCTCAATAAACAACTTTCTAGAACATATGCACTTCCTAGGAATGATTATTAACACCGTTTAGGTAGGTTAATATAAGTTAGTAAGAAAAAAATAAAGAAATTAAGTGTTTTGGGCCATAAACTATTAAATTATTATAAACTAAAGCATACTTTTAGGCAGCTTTAAAAATTTTATTTCGAATTTTTTAAAGTTTTTTGCGATTTTGTTCTTGAAGATTTTTGATTTTATATGTTCACAATTTTTGTTCTTTATGACTTTGCCTCAGCAAGATATGAGCCTGAGAAAATTATCACTTTTTTGCAAAAATGACACCGTGGCACCAAATCTTTGGGGGCACATAAAAGAAGTGCATGACTATGTTGAAAACTGGGAGACACGGGTAATTTTTTTTGGCCTTTTATCACGTACTGGTGTCCGTATATTGTTAGATTTCCATGACTTAAAAAATTACACATAGTGTTATTCCTTTACCTAATGCAAAAATTTTCAGTTGCACGTCATTATCCAATTTTTAGCTAGAGGTAAACTTTTAGAAACGTCATAGTTCCAAAAATGTGTGACATGCACTTTTTGCAATTTATGACCAGTGTTGCCAGTTTAGCCTTTTTGAGGCTAAATTTAGCCTTTTTATTTACTCTTTAGCCTCGAAATTTTGGTTTTAGCTTCGTGGCTTTTTTCTAGCCTTTTCTTAATTTCAAAATAGCCTTTTTTGAAATTAAAAAAGGCTAAAAATTTCGAGACTAAAGAGTAAATAAAAAGGCTAAATTTATATTTGTGAACCATTTTCATATTAATTCATTACTGATTTTCATTTAGCTTTTCAACATACTCAAGAATTGTGCAGTATTAAAAGAACAAATAACAATTGCCAATATCAAATGGTTCAAAATGAAATAGAGTATTTTATATCTGAAAGCTTAAATGTCTAGCAAATTCTCTTTCAAGACAAAATTGTTATTACACATTATATTCATCATTATATAATGGACAAGAGCCCCACAAACTCTTGAAGGCTTGTGATACTCGATGGCGATCAATAGCCGTCAAACGTCTTGTGGATCTATGCTTCGAGTTAAAACCCATTTTGTTTTAATTTCGTCAAACCAGCAATTCTAAAAAGCCAAACTTTTAAGTAATTAATACACTGATTATAATTTGGCGTACCATCTTTTTTTAAAACCAGTATTGCACAAAGTACAAAAAGTAAATAAATCATTTGCTGTTTTCTGATTTAAAATTCAAGGAATTTGATCCATTATCGTCACCAATTGAAAATTGTTTAATGTTTTTGACACATTTTTCATACTAGTTTGATGAATGAGAGATAAAATAAAGAACGTTTTAATTAGTGAAGATTATGACAAAAATAATATGACAAATTAAACTAATTGAGCAATTGCGACAAAGATTACCATATGAAAACTCTACGTAAAATCAATTTTTTCCCGTTGATAATAAAGTAGTAAAACCAAAAAAAATATATTATGTCATATTGATAGTGAAAAATTAAAGTGCTAATAAAATTACGAAGCTTAAGGCTCAGGGGCAGAATATATTAAACTACAAATGGACAAATATAGAACCAACAATGTCCATTTTCTGACATGGTTAATCTAGGCTCAGGGGCAGAATATATTAAACTACAAATGGACAAATATAGAACCAACAATGTCCATTTTCTGACATGGTTAATCTAGTATTTAACTTTTTAGTACTTCCTTTAAGTAAAGCTGATGAATTTTATGAACATATTTTCTAATTTTTTATTTAAAAATAAATATAAACCAAAATTCTTAATTTATAATATTTTAGCTTTTTTTTGGCTTTTTTTCTAAAGAGGTTTAGCTTTTTCTGGCCTTTTTTTGAAGCCAATATAGCTTCTTTTTTCGCCAGCTCCTGGCAACACTGTTTATGACATATAACCGTGAAAACCCATTACATATACCTTTGTGGACAATATTTATAAAAATAAATTTAAATAAAAGACATGGTTCCAAAAATGTGTTGCATTAGATATACCTTCTTTTATGATTTGCGAGCAATATTTTACAAAAAATTTTAAAATAAATTAAAAAAAATATTTTTTTAAAACTTTTCTGGAATAATTTTAAATAATAAAAAGAATCAAAAATTTTAAAAAATATTTTATTTTACTTCCCATAAAACTGTTTTTTTCACAAATTTCAATATTGCTAATCCATAACTAGGCACCTAAAAGGCGTAGAACACTTTTCAAACACTCATTTCATAGGCCGAACAATTATCTATATCATGCATTTTAAATTTTTGGATTTTCTCCTTTGGTTCCAAAGTTATGAATTTTGCAAAGAAAAAACTCAAATGGCGCCACTTCGCGACGGAAAGGTTATATTACAAAACATCATTGGTCCCTAATAATTGAGAAAATTCCTAAATTTATTTATTTTATTTATATAGCATTAGAGAATAATTACAAATTAAAATCTAATGTTTAACGATGGCCATGGCTACAGGACCTTAGGCTCTACATATCAAATAATTATTTTACATTGTAAGAGATATATTTTATTTACAGGTATTTACATATATCGAGTATGTTATGATATCAAATAAGATTGTATAGGTTAGATTCTTTTAGAAAGGATATAACTTTTGAAATGGATTCAGATGTAGGATTTGAGATAAGTTGTATGGGATCTGGTGTATTTTTAAAGGAGTTGTTCCGTTGGATTTGAAAATTAGGACAAGAGGTGAGGATATGATCTAGAATTTTGTTTGACGAAATGTTGCAGTTACAAATCGGCTCGATTGGTATATGGATTATGTGGCCGTGTGAGAGCTTAGTGTGTCCCAGGCGAATTCGTTCAAATTTGATGCAGTCTCTTCTGTTCAGTGTGTTTTTTCTATTTTGTAGAAAATTATCAATGGTTATTTTTCCATTATTCGTTTTCCTGTACCAATCAGATGTCAAGGTAAAGGTTTTATTTCTGGAGAAATGATATGTCCTTATGAATTTGTTTATGTCGTATATGTTATAGTTGGATGTTGATAAAAGAGGAGATATTAATGCTTCCTTCGCAAGTTTGTCGGCTAGCTCATTTCCCTCAATACCACAGTGACCTGGGGTCCAGATTAAGATAACTTTTGGATATTTTTCAATTAGAAAATTTCTTATAAACGAAGCGTATATATTGTTATTGGACATGTTAGAAATAGCTTTTAATGATGACATTGAGTCGGAACAGATTGCAAAAAATCCAATCTTGTTCTTAATTATATTCAAAGCCTCAGTAATGGCAATAATTTCTGCGGTAAATATGGTTGTGTAATTTGGAAGTAATGAGGTTTTAATAGTTATATTGTTGGAAGTTATACCATAACTTACTTGATCGTTTGTTTTAGAGGCGTCCGTATAGATAAAACAGTAGTTTTTATGTTTGTCACGAATTTCATGAAATAATTTTTTAAATAATGATGAATCAGTTGTTGTTTTTGTAAAGTTGTTTAGAACAGTATTTATGGATGTTTGATTAAAATGCCAATGAGGTTTTATTTTTTGCTTAAAGATGTGTCTTTGAATTGGTAGATCTAATTCCTTCGCGGTTTGGACAATTTTATAAATTACAGATGGGAATTTAGGCACTTTTTTAGTATTGGAACATTTTTTTATGATTGCATTTAGGGGTGTGTCTGGATTATTATATATAGATTTCAGTAATCGAGATGTTAGAAGATCCTTCTGGATTTCTAATGGTAATATGTTGGATTCGAATAACATATTCGTTACAGGAGTAGTACGAAACGCTCCTAGGGCAAATCTTATAGCCGAAAAAATTTTTGATTTTAATCTTTTTAAGCATGACTTTGGTGAATAGCCAAAAAAGGGAAGAGCATAATTAATTTTGGATAACAGAAGTGTTTTTGTAATAGATACCAGCGTATAAGTGTTACAGTTGAATTTGGGACTAGACAAGCATTTAATAATATTAAGTTGCTTGGTTAAAGATGATGTTAAATTTTCTATTTGACATTTCCAATTGTATTTCCTGTTTATAGTTAGCCCAAGTATTCTAAGATTGTCAACCTCCATTATAGAAATATTGTTACACAATATTGTACAAGCACAATTTTTTTTCCTGCAGATGTGTACACATTTGCATTTTGTTGATGATAGAACTGCTCCTGAGTAATCACACCAATTTTGAATGTCTTTAAAAAGGTTTTGTACATTAATTATTGGGTTTTTTTCATGGTTTGATCTTACTATTAAGTGAAAATCATCGGCATAAGCTACATAATCGATATCTTTATAGAACGATATGTTTACGCAGAGTTTATTATATGCTATGAGAAATAGTATAACTGATAAAGGTGATCCCTGAGGTATCCCATTCTGTAGTGGTTGACATTTAGAGTAATAGTTTGCTACTCTTACAAGTATTTTCCTATTTGTCATAAAATTTCTGATATAATTCAAAATTTTTGGTCCAACTTGCCAGGCAACTAATTGCTCGACTATTACGTGGATGCCAATTTTATCAAAAGCTTTCTCGAAGTCTAATGAAATGATTGTTGCATGTTTTTTTAAGGAAAGGCAGTTTGCAATTTGATAATCTACATAAAGTAGAGAATCAATTGTGGATTTACCTTTCTTAAATCCGAATTGACGACTATCGAGAAGCTTGTTGGACATGACAAGCCACCATAGCCTGTTTGCTATGATTTTATCTAGAACTTTTGACAGGCATGGGTTCAGTGATATAGGTCGATACGAATTGGGGATAGTTTTATTAGCGTTTGGTTTTAGTATTGGAACTATTATGCTCATTTTGTATTGCTGTGGTATTAAGTTTTTAAATATGTTGTTAAAAAAATCAAGTATTCTCTGTTGCATATTAGTTGGTAATTTTTTCAGCATTACATAAGAAATTCTATCAATACCTGGGGTTTTTCCCTTTAGACTTTGAAGAACTGTTGTTAATTCCGTTAAAAGTATGTCCTGTTCTATTGTAATCGAAGTAGCTGAAGGTGAAGTTGTGGGTACATTACGTATGGCAGTGTATTTCTTGTTTCTGAATTCCTTTGTGAATTTATAATCTGATGCGCTATCAGACCAGAATTTACATAAAGTATTTGCAATTTCCTCTTTGTTTGTAGTCAAATGTGATGAATTAACATTTGATTGTATACTGTGTATTTGATGGGAGGCTCTGTAACCGGTAAAGTTGTTTATATTTCTCCATAAATATTCTATTGACGAAGTTGGATTGATGGTTGAAGTAAACTCATATAAAGATTTTTGTTTTGCTGATTTTATTTCCCTTTTAAAAGCTGCGTTTAGTTTTTTGAAATTTATGAGGTTTTGGGTATTTATATTTCGTTTGAAATAGTTCCACGCAGTGTTCTTTTGTTTTTTTAGTTTATCAAGGCTTTGATTCCACCAAGGAACTTTCTTGGAGATCATATTTGCGGATGATTGGGGTATAGATATATTAGCGGCTTGAGTTACAATTTTACGTATGTTGGCTGCCTCTTTGTTTATGTTATTACTAATGGTTTTTTGCAAGCAAAGATTTGAACAAATGTTGTGAAATTTTGACCAGTCGGCTTTGTGCGTTTTGAAATAAGGTTTTTGTGGGATATCAGTAGCGTTATGTTGAAAATATAGTGATATTATAATTGGAAAATGGTCGCTTCCGTAAAGATTTTCTTCAATTTCCCAATTTGCTATAGCTGCCATAGAAGGGGTGCATAATGTAAGGTCAACATGTGTAAGTGTGCCATGTGTGCTCAAATGAGTTGGAGATCCATTGTTTAGACTTATGAATTGTGATTTGGATACAAAGTTTTCTATAAGTTTTCCTCGTTGGTTATTTGAGGGGGATCCCCAAGCACTGTGCCATGCATTAAAGTCTCCTGTTATAATAGTTTCACTGTTAAAGATTCCAAAGACATTCTCCAAGTTCATATTATTTATTCTCATTTGCGGAGAGGGTGGGATGTATGCGCTGACAATATTAAATTTGATACCAGATTTTATTTCTAAACACACTGTATCAAAGTCTTTTTCAAGGGGAATAATTTTATGTTCTATTGATGTGTGAATTAGAATTGCTACACCTCCGTATCTGGTGGATGATGAGTTTGTACAGTAAAGATTATAATTTATAGGAATTGGTATGTTAGCTAGGGAGTGGATATGGGATTCTTGAATAGTTATAATTTTTGGATTGTATTTTTTAATAAGAATCAACAATTCATTATAATTGTTAATATATCCGTTGATGTTCCATTGAATAATATTCAATAACATATTTTAATCATTTGATAATTATGTATTTTCTTATTTTTAGCATTTTATAATGAGAAGTAAATAAATTGAAAATATATATTAAAAAGTAATATGGTTCATTAAAATGCATAAAATTTGTTAATAAATGAAATGATAGTTTTAAATAGATTATTTTAATTACAGAAAAATCGATAAGTTCTGATACAGACTGTAGTTTTATAGATATGTAATGAAAATTATTAAGTATGTAAACAAAGTCTAAATACGTGGGAGAAAAATATATATTATTGTGTGTAAAAGGTACTATTATTTTCGTATTAAGAAATAAATATAAAATTGAAATATAGAGAGAAAAAGTAATACGAGAGATAATTCGAATATTTTGATTACAATTGTTGACTATGTAGAGAATGTGGAATAACGGCAAGTGTGGATTGTAATTTATAAGAGACATTGTAACAAAATATGTATAAGAGATTATTTTTTCTTGTTGCCTGATATCAGTTTCTTCTTTATCTTGGTCTTGTTTTTATTTGATATGTTCTTTGGGAGAAGAAATGTATTGTTACTTGTTGTTGGTTGGGATTGGGTATTTTCTGTTCCTGATAGAGAAGAGACACTTTGCAATTCTATATCATTTACATCACTCTCTGATATATCTACATCAGATATAATAGTAGAATAGTCTTGTGAGACCCGTTGGGTAGTATTAATATTTTCTGTTGCTATGTGATCAGTGATATTTACCGATATGCTCTTTTGATCTGATTTCATTGTTTGTTGAGGAGTTAAGTAGTTAGAGTTTGATATATTTTTAACTATAGAAGCATATGAAGTATTTGTATTATGGTGACGTTCTTTATATATATTCGTAGCTTTCTTCTTGCTAACTTTTTCTTGGGTGATAATTGCTTGGATCTCTTTTTCCTTAAGAAATATTGGACAGTTTTTGTCTGTTGCGGAGTGATTAAAATTAAGATTATCTTCTTTGCAGTTTATACATGTTTTGGTGGTTGTACATAATTCTTCAGTTTCTCCTAAATGAAATTCCTGAGAACAGTTAGGGCATAATTTTATATTTTTGCAGGTTTTAGCAATGTGGCCGTAACGTAAGCACGACTTGCATCGGAGTGGTAATGGGATGTATGTGCGTATTCTTACTCTCTCATATCCAATTGCAATCTCAGAAGGGAGAGATGTAGAGTTAAATGTAAGAATGACTAAACCGGTTTCATCTAGTTTACCTTCTGTAGTTTTTTTCAATATTTTTTCAACTTTTCCAACATTCTGT
The DNA here is from genome assembly GCF_958450345.1 of Calliphora vicina. Lineage (NCBI taxonomy): Eukaryota > Metazoa > Arthropoda > Insecta > Diptera > Calliphoridae > Calliphora > Calliphora vicina. The sequence goes on from NC_088784.1 coordinate 82,590,885, forward strand.
GATTTTAATTCTTCTTGAATTTCGTTTTCGGGAATGCCGCGCAGATCATTAGAATAAATTACTCCCTTGGAATAATTAAGGGAATTATGTTCTGATACTTCAACTTCGATGTCGGGGGACAGAGATCCTAATTTAATTAACTTGCTGGCTTGTATCATGTTTTTAGTTTTAATTAATATTGTTCCGTTTCGTAGCTTATTACAAGATGTAACTTCACCTCCACAGATATTATCAATTACCTTTTTTATTAAAAAGGGCGATACTTTTGAGAGTGAATCGGTGTTATTTTTTCTTACCATAACCAGATATTTTGGACCTGGAGTTGTTATCTTTAGTGTTTTATTTTTATCAAGTAAAATTGGCGGATGAAATAAACCACCGCTGTCTGGGGGTTTCTCCATGTTGTTGTTGTAATTAAGATTGATCACTAAGAGAGAGCTCGCTGATAATTAAGTCTTTTTACTATAACAGTTAAAGTCTGACTGAAATTCCTAAATTATTGCTTTATCATCTAAGAAACTGCATAAATTATTTCAGGAAAATCATTACATTGCTTTGGATTTAGTTCTACTGATTTTTAAATTTACAATAAATAGCGACTGTTTCTAAAGAAAGCTTTAAATATTTTTGAAATTTGTGGGAAATTTATGTAATAACAATTTAATATCCTATGCAGTAAATATTTTAAAACTTGTGTTGTATAATTTTAATTACAAGTAAGCCAGCTATATTGTTTCCCCTTTATATTCTATAAAAAAGGGGCCATGTAACAACATACATGCAGTGGTTACATTCTACAAATTTCATAAATAATCATTAAAAATTATCTTTATACTCGACCTACATTTTTAATTTAGTTTTCCTTTACTTTGTTTTATTTTAATAATTTTTTCCTCGTTCAACTTGTTTTGTTTTATCTGTTGGTGTTTGAGTTTTAAACACACAAACAGTATAAAGTTGCAGTTTTTATTCATGTTTATATTTAACTTTTCATTTATTTTTTTTTTATAATTTTTTTTTATTCTATAAAATATTTTTTATTCAGTTTAAAGCTGACGCATCATAAAATATTGTAAAAGTAACTGTTGCAGTTTTGTATTCTGCCTTCACTACCACCACCAACACCACTACAAGCACCATTACCCTTAACAATATGGCTGAATGAATACTTCCGTATTCAGACATGAATGCCTCAACTACAGCACTCTGCTCTTCAGTTATAACACATATAAATTGTGTTTTATTTTTTATTTTTGGTTTAACCTTTGGCTTAAGTTTTATGACCTGCTTGTGGCATTTACATTCCTTAACCAACTCTGATATACACACGCACTCTGCCACCAAAATCTGGGAGAGCAAGCAGGAATATTTATACAGATACAATATATAAAATGAGTTTAGAGCTTTAACTGCTGATATCAGCAGTAATTGTTTGAGTTTAAGGGTCCTGCTGTTGTAGTTGAAAAAAAAATACCAAATGAACACAACTTTAAATCCGAACAAAAAAGCTCAACAGATTTATAGACTTTTTCCTCTATGTAGAGATGAGTTTTTTATGTATTTTCTACTCAATTTTTATGGTCAATTAAATTCTATAAAATTTATTCCAGCTAAAAAGCGTTACTATCTAAATAGGCTGCAACATTTTGGTTTCGGCAAAGTGATTTTAACTATTTTTTGGGGCTGTTTTAAAATAAAGCAAGAACTTTTTGTTTTAAAGCTATCAGTCAAATTTATTTTAAATACTTTAAACTAAAAAAAAATAATTTCTAAAACAAGCTTTTCTAACAGCTAAAATTGCCACTTATAAATATTTTATAAATGTCACTCATTATATATGCCCTAATTTAGTTCCTCAATTAATTCAACCTTGAACAAATTAAACAATTTTTTCGAAATGTCATTGCCACAATTACTTTAATTTTAACAATATCTCCTACACTAATTGCACAGATAAAAGCAACTACCAAAAGAAAAATGTTCAAAACAAAGTCTGTTTTTGAAAGAAGTTAAGATAAATAGAAAAAAAGAAATCTATTAACTTCAAATAAAAGTAAAAACATGTATACATCGCTTTATTTCAAGTAGAGACAATAGGGTGGCCTTTAGTTTGCACTTTTTCCACCGAATCGAATTTTCTAAAGTTTTTTGATATTTTGATCTTGAAGAATTTTTTTTGATTTTATATGACCACAATTTTTGTTCTCTATAGCAAGGGCTACAACTTTGCCTCAGGAAGTATATCAAAATTCCGAACTGTTTGCAAGATATGAGCCTGAGAAAATTATCACTTTTTTGGAAAAAAGTGCATAACTTGGGCAAAACTGGGAGACACCGAATCGAATTTTTTAAAGTTTTTTGAGATTTTCATCTGAAGTTGAATTTTTTTTGCTTTTATATGACCACAATTTTTGTTCTCTATAGCAAGGGCTACAACTTTGCTTCAGGAAGTAAATAAAAATTCGGAACTGTTTGCAAGATATGAGCCTGAGAAAATTATCACTTTTTTGGAAAAAAGTGCACGACTTGGGCAAAACTGGGAGACACGGGTATTTTTTTTTATCACGTAGTGATGTCCGTATATGGTTATTTTTGTTCGTGTTGCACTGTGTTGTTCTCCATCAAAAAAATTTTTGTGGAAAAAAACTCGGATGCCCAACTTTCCGGCAACATATGGATTCGGAGGCAAAAGTACTGCTCATCCTTTGATGCCAAGAACGAATAAAGCAAATATAGGATAATCTGCTGCAAATTGAAGCGCATCCCAGAGAGAGCGTTTTGCGTCAATCGGACGGGGAAATTTCTGGACTATAAAGTGACTGTTCTAAATACTTTTGAACAGGTATTGAAACATGTGGCCGAGCGTTGTCATGATGGAATATTACGAGTTCATGTCTGGGCGTTTTTCTGCCAATGCTTCAAACCAATCAGTTGCATTTGGTACAAGTTCCCTGTAATAGTCTGGTCAGATTTCAGCAGCTCATAAAGGATAGGACCCTTTTGCTCCCTCCAGATACAGAGAATTGCCTTAGCGTAATGGATATTTAGCTTAGGTGTCGATTCGGCTCTTCGGCCAGGCTTCACATACGATCTTGTACGCGTAGAAGATTAATTTTTCATCGCATGTAATGAATCGGTGCAAAAATTATTTTCTTTTATAGCTTTCAAGCGTCATTTCGGATATGCATAATTAAGGTCTTTTAAGGTCTCTTGACTTCAATTCTTATGGTACCCAATTTCCCTGCTTTTGGCTGTATCCTGCTGCTGGCAAATATTTTGAAATTGCTGCTTCAGTAGCTGCCAATGATTTAGCAATCTGTTGTTGAGTTTAGAAAAATCTTCATGAAGTAGTGCCTCCAATTCGTGGTTTTCAAAAATGTTTGGCTGCCAGGGCGATCTTCGCCTTCCATATCAAAATTGCACAAACTATCACTCGGACGTTTAAACCGATGGAAAACTTTGACCATAAGCTTTGGTAAGCAATTGATGTGCTTCAGAAGGTAAGATCGCCAGGGCGATCTTTGTCTTCCGTATCAAAATCACCACCTATGCAAAATCGTATTAAAAGGTCTCTTTGCTTCAATTCATATTGTACCCAATTTCCCTGCTTTTGGATGAATCCTGCTGCTCGCAAATGTTTTGAAATTGCTGCTTGAGTAGCTCTTAATGATTTTGCAAGCTCTTGTTGTTGCAAGCTCTTTGACAATATTTTTCTTCGGTATCAAAATCGCCTCTTCTGAACCGAACAAATTATCTCTCGGACGTTTAAACCGATTTGAGTTTGTTGATGAAAGGGGAAAGAGGAATGAAAAAGGGAACTTTGTTTCATGTACATGAAGTTTTTGTTGAGTATGTCATCCACATTTATTCGTTCGTATTCGTACTATACAGAAATGTTAAAAACTGAAAAGCAAAAACTTCACTGTGTGAACACGAATGCAGTTTCAAAAGAGAATTGAAAAATGTTTTGCAGCAAATGTTTCACAGTGTGGACCGGGGCCAACTTAGTAAGAATAAATGATAGATATTTACCGTTTCAAATGCCATAGAAGATATTAAAAACAAAAACTGCGTTCAAAAGATACGCAATTAATAGTAAATCCCAAATTTTTAAGTCTGAGTGTATGATGAGTGCAAAATATGAGCGACCCTAATACACACACACAAAATGACGAGACTATAAATTAAAACCAAAAATAAAACAAAGATTTAAAATACACAAAATAACAGCGACATAAAATATGGTTGGTAATAAAACATAAAAAATAACAAAAGGCCAACAAACACAAAAAACAACCCCTAAAAACCACACCTGTTTAAAAAAGAAACAACCAAATGTTGGCCTGTTATAAAAATCTCAAAAATAAAATAAATACTAAATATAATAGATAGATATAAGTGGCAAGTCAGCCATACAAAATGCCAGCACATTCAAACATTTATGGAAAAACTCTCCCAAATTAAACCACCATAACTTAAAACCAACAGAAATATATATCATTGTAAATAAGATCCTGTGGCAAATAATCGAGCATAGATTTTTTTTTTTTTTAGGTAGAGTGGATAGACTGGAGGGTGTGTAAGAGCAAATTTCCTTTTTTTTGGCATTTAGCATAAAAGGCAAGGAATTGTGTTAAACTTACCGGGTTCTAAACTCGACTATAAAACAAATGATGCATATAAATTTTCATACCTGAATAACTAAGAAAAATAACTAGATTTACATATCTACATATGTATACAAATTTACTGCTTAAAATGCCATGAAACTTAAATAGAATTAAACAATTTGTTTATTTTTTTGGGGGATTTTAAAAGGACAGTTATTTCATTGTATTTAAATATGTATTTAATTTGCTTTTACTGTTATTGCTGCTTGTTAAATACACATTTCTATCCAAATTTGTTTAAACATCGAATGAAGTCTGAATGATTCTAATTCTTTAGTCAAATTAGCTTCAAGTTTTATTTTATATTATTACCCTAACTGAAAGGGACAGGTTCCAGTTTGACAACTTTGTAAGAAATGGACCTATAACTTCAACATTATGAATTCTTTGGAGGGAAGTCGCACAGTGGCGCCATTTGAGTTTTTTCGTTGCAAAAATCATAACTGTATAACCAAATGAGATAATCAGAAAATTTTAAAGGAATACGACAGATAATTGATCATCCTATGAAATGAGTGTTTGAAAAGTGTTCTACCCATTTTTAGGTGCCTACTTATGGGTTAGCAAAGATTAAATTTGTTGAAAAGTCAATTCTATGGGAAGTAAAATAAAATATTTTTTTAAAATTTTTGATTTTTTATGTTCCTTTTTAAAGGCTTTTATGATTTAAAATTTTCCCAGAGATTTCAATTTTTTTTTTAAATTTTTTGTAAAATCTTCTATAAAAGATTTATAATTTTTTTGTTTTTTTAGATATTTTTAAATTTATATTTAAAATATTGCTCACAATCCGTAAAAGAAGTTTTTAAAACGGCATTAAAATTTGAAAAATGGATGTACGCTATTAATTTTACACATACAGAAAATGAAGTTCTAAATAAAATAAGCCCTAAATGATTAAAATCTGTCCACAAATTTTCATTTTATTCACAAAAAATTTTAAAAGTATTCCCTAATATTTGATCAAAATACATAACTCGTAGTAATTAGCTACATCGTGCAGTGCACAGTGGTATAGAAAAACAAGTAAGAAAGTATGGTCGCTCAAGCCCGACCATATAATACCCTACACTAAGTAAAAGAGCTAAAAAAATTTTTCTTTTAAAATTTCAATAATTTATATTTTTGAGTGATTTTCGAAAGTGGGGTTATATGGGGGCTACGACCAATTATGGACCGATCACCATGAAATTAGGTCGTGTGATTTATGTCTATATTAAAGTTAACTATGTTGAATTTTGTGTGTATACCAACATTTTGAAGCGATTTATGCACGTTAAAGTGATTTTCGGAAGCGGGTCTATATGGGAGCTATGACTAATTATGGACCGATCGTAACAAAATTTGGTGACATGAATTTTGTGTATATACAACTTATTTGGAGCGGAATTTGTGGAGATACATATATATAAATTAAACATTTATGACCGATAAAGTCCAATTTCGGGAGGACATTTGTATGGGGGCTAGGTGAAATAGTGGACCGATTTCAGCCAGTTTCAATAGGCTTGGTCCTTGAGCAGAAAAATAATATGTACCAAATTTGATCGAAATATCTTCAAAATTGCGACCTGTACTCTGCGCACAAAGTTTACAAGGACAGCCAGCCAGCCGACCGGACGGACGGACGGACGGACATCACTTAATCGACTTAGAAAGTGATTCTAAGTCGATCGGTATACTTTAAGGTGGGTGTTAGACTAATATTTTTGGGCGTTACAAACACCTGCACTAACGCATTATACTTATACCCTCCCCACTATGGTGGTATAGGGTATAAAAAGAAGGAAATTAATCTAAATCCTTAGTCCGATTTGAATTAAATTTGACATGTGCAAAAAAAAAAGTGTTGTCGAGATTCAGATTTGAATTTTGACCTCATGAGTCCACCAGAGGTGCGGCCAGGGGTCCCCAAATTTATAAGGGACACATGAAATTTTTGATTATTGCAATCTCTCTTGTTCTACAGACGCAACTGTGCGTCGTATGCGGGAAGTTTTGCTTTACTTCTTTAATTTGAAAAAAAGTGCCGCTGAAGCACTCCGACTGATCACCAAATCTTATGGTGAATATGCTCATCGATTTCAACGGTCGATAGAAGGTTTGTTGGGTTTAGAAGTGGTGATTTTGAAGACCAAAAATTGGCGGCATTACTACATGAAGATTGTTTTCAAACTCATCACGAGAATGCAGAGTCATTGAGAGCTACTTCAGCAGCAATTTCAAAACGTTTGCGAGCAGCATGGTTAATCAAAATGTAGGAAAATAGGGTAGCATACGAATTGAATCCGAAAAACCTTGAAACACGATTTTGCATGTCTGAAATGACGACTGAACGCAATAAAAGAAAATCATTGCTGCAACGAATATTACTTGCGATGAAAAATGGATTCATTATGATAACCCGAAGCATAAGAGATCATATGAGAAGTCCGGCCAATCAATCGACACCAAAGATAAATATCCATGTATTCTGTATCTGTATTTGGTGGGAATAAAACTGTCCTATGTATTATGAGCTGCCGTAGTCAGACCAGACCATCATAAGGAACCTTTAGAGAACGCAACTGATTCATTTGAAGAGAGACAAAGTACACCTAGGCCAGCTAAAATAAATTTGAAGACCAGAAGTATTACTCAATGAATATTGTTGTAAAACTCAACAAGAGATTGCAAAATCATTGGGAGCTACTCAAGCAGCAATTACAAAATGTTTGCGAGCAGCAGGATTCATTCAAAGCAGGGAAATTAGGTACCATACGGATTGAAGCCGAGAGAACTTGAAAAACGATTCTGCATGTTCGAAATGATGCTAAGCCCGGCCAACCAACCGAATCGACACCAAAGCCAAATATCCATGTATTCTGTGTCTGTATTTGATGGGAACAAAATGGTCCTATCTATTATGATCTACTAAAATATGACCAGAGCAAGCGAGCATTGTCACAAAAACTCCCAGAATTTGCGGTCAGACATGAAATCGTAATATTCCGTCAATGCAACGCTAGGCCACATGTTGAAATACCTGCTAAAAAGTATTTAGAATGAAATGGTAACAAAGTTTTGCTTCACCAACTTTATAGTACAGAACATGCCCCGTCTATCTACTATTTGTTTCGATCGAACCAAAACGATGTCTCTGGGATACGCTTTACTTTGAAACAGAGTATCCGATTCGTGCTTGTCCTCAAAAGCTGACCAGTTCTTTCGGCTTGCAATCCATATGTGGACAGAAAGATGGGAAGAGATGATGGAAAATAGTTCAGACCGATCCCCGTCCAACTACTATTTGTTTCGATCGATGCAGAACGTTCTCTCTGGGATATGCTTCATTTTGTAATAGAGTATCTGATATTGCCTTGATTTGTTCTAGGCCTCAAAAGAGGAGCAGTGCTTTTGGCTCGGAATCAATATGTTGGCAGAAAGATGGGAAAAAATCATAGCTAACAATGGCCAATACTTTGATTAGATTTATATTGTACAAATGTTTTAAAATAAAAGCTAAAAATTTAAAAAAATTCAGCATTTTTAAGTCATACTGTCATAATATATAAACCATTTAAATGCAAGGCAATGCTATATTTTCAAGTTTTAAACTTTTAGATTTTATATTATTTATACGCTTCGTGGTTCCAAGCCTAAATTCATATTAATCATATGCCTTATTATTTTTGTTTCCTTTAAATTTTCTTGAAATCCCCTAAATTGTTTAAATTTTATGTACCATTATGGTCTTTAAACCACTCTAGTTTTTTATCTACTATCGCTACTCTTTGTTGTACAATTCTATTCATTATTATGCAAATCTAGTTTTATATTTTAATACTGTCATTAAAATGTTGTTGATGTCGCCTTTCACAAGCATCTAACAACATTTCTATTATTGTTCTTTTTTTTGTGTTAACCCTGGCCGTAGTATAATTTAAAGAACTTAGCGTAGCAACACTCTTAAATTAAGCATAAATTAGTTGTAATTTCATTTAAGTGTATGCATACAGCAGCTAAAGCTAGTTTGTTAAATTTAGAACATTTTCAGTTTATTCTAATTGTAGCAAAATGCTAAAATATTGCTTGTTTTGTTTTTTATGTGTAGTGTTTTAAATTAGTTGTTATACAAAATAATTGTCCTAGTTTCTAAACTTTATGTTGGAAATTGTTTGAGTGACAAGTGAAACATTTGCTGGATTTAGACAAGTGACAATTTATATGGAAATGTATATGGTTTTTTTTGTGAAATTTTAATAAATGTTTTGCATTTTCTTTTTTGTAGAAAGTAAAGGGATAGAATCGAAGCACAATACTTAGTAATGGCATTGATATTACTGATTAACATATTTAAAATATACAAAAATAAACAATTGATATTAAAATGGAAAATGAGAATCTTACAATGAATGGCAAAATATTGATAACATCCTCAAATATAAAAACAAGAATTTGTATTCAATTCATAGCTCGAATTCATAAGATTTTAAAACTATAAAATGTTTTTAGTATTTTCATGTTCCCGAGATAAAATTTAAAAACCATATTTTTAGTGGAAATATCTAGAAAACTGACCGTACGATTTCAAAATTTCTGCCATATTTCTCTTCAAGAAAAATTAGTTTTGCAGGAGGAGCCCTTTTTGGATGTTGAGTACTGTAATTATTGACCATTAGCTGCAGCTCCAATATTATTGTAGCTAAAAATCTCAAATATTGAAAAAAGCTTAACGTACTGCTGCAGCACGTATGATTATTTTTTAATTTCAATGTGAACTCCACTACGTATGATTATTATTTATTTATTTCAATTAACACATCCATGACACATGATTGATTTGAAATGTAATTTCCGTTTATTCATGCCGTTCTGGAAATAACTAACAATTCCATTAAATTTTAATTCCCCAGCAGTTGAATACTATTGCAAATCTCTCAATATTATCAAGTGTTTAGATAATAATATGCAAACACCGATAATACCACATTTATTTGTTGTTTTTTGTTCTTTCTTTTATATTCGAACAACATAGACAAACGACAATTTTATGTTTATCTTGTCAGGATGACACAATAAACACATAACAAGGAAAATAGTTGAAATTTTCAATTTTCCATACTGAATCAAACTAAAAATAAACATGTTTAGCTAGAGCAACATTACAGACGTTCATGTGATTCCACAAAATCATGTCATGTCTGCAAGAGTATGTAGGAAAGTGTATTTCCCAAGGCTGCTTTTAAAATGGGACAAACTACAATTGTATTATGTTTCCATGCTGGTGGTATTCTTTAACTTTACTTTTCTCATTCATACTCATGTGTACTGGTGGTATTATGTTGTTTTCTCTTTGGTTTCCCTTTTTTTGTTTGTACTGAAAATAAATTCATTTTAAATAAGTGTCTCCAGTATCTTTATAACATATGGTAAACATTGTCATGTCCAGGTATTCTATACTTATACTTACGTATATGTGTAAATGTATATATGCAAACGTAGTCTTTGTCTACCTAAAAATATGCTCTAACTTTTGTTATGTATTGTAGTTGTAGGGATATATAAGTATTTATATGTATGAGATTGTCTAACTACAAACAAGGTTTTTGTTCTAGGATCTGTATGTATATGTTTAAGGTAGAAGGTTTTATTTATATTTTATTGTAGCTTCACTGGCAGATAAAAACCAGCAGCAGTAGTTAGTCTCTAAGCAAATAAGCTTTTTTCCTATTTATATTGAGTTTGGTAGTTTTAGTTTTTTTCTACTCGTATTTCTGGATTAAATAAACTTAATATGTATTTTAAGCCTTTAGTTAGCAATATATTTATATTAGGATGACCATTATTTAAGACTTAGTAGATCTCCAAAGATTCCAAGGTCTTAAAATGTTCTTTATCTTCTATAAACCAAATGCTGAAAATTTCAGCAAAGTCGGCAAAGGTTTAGAGGTCCCCTTTATTAGAAGTTATGAGATTTGGGTAAAATAACAATAATTTAAAAAAAAATAAATCTTGAAAAAATTCAATTAAAACATTTTGTTGTGTTCATTGTTAAATATAATCATTTCAAAAACTTAAAAAAAAATTAATTCGCAAATTGCGAAGAAATTTTTTTTTTTAATTTGTTATAATTTCTTTAAAATTTTTTTAATAAATTTAGATTTTAGTTTGCTTTCCCAAAATCATAAAAATCTTTGCACATCACAAATAACAAACATTGCGTTTTCAAAATTTATTTTAACCAAATTTCGAAAACTTTAAAGAATTGCCCTTGATTCTAATAAATGCTAAATGAGGATTAAAAATGCAAATCTGAGTGGTTGCAGCTATTATAAATTATCGTCGAGATCGATTTTAAATTGTCAAATTTCAAGGAAATTTATTTAAAATATTTCGTAGCCCATTTAATAAATTAAAATTTCAGTTTTATTCCTTGGGCTGCTTATTAACCTCTACATAAAAAACTATTTAAATATCAAATACATGAAATTTTTTGTTAAGATAAACTTTCATGCTCTATTGAACCGTGAATATAATAAAAAATAAGGAGTCTTCCAATAGGGACTTACGAACTTCGACAGTAGATACCAGCCATAATTTTAAAGCTATAATTTTCTACATCAAATTGGCTGCTATTTATTCAGTTTAATTTGACATATCACCATATAGGGATATAACTAGATACCATGAAGTAACTTCCAATGAAATAAATCCCAACAAATATGAACTTATTCCCAAGCATAATAAAATTAAATAAATCTGATAGGGTAAAATTATATTACTCCCAATAATTGAGGCCATCAGCGCAAAAGTGATGTAACCCACAATTTTTCTCTGTTGCTGTTCTGGATTTACATACATTACCAACCATCAATACAAAAGCTGAATGGTGTAGGGCAAAAATGTAAGTTGATTATACCACTTTTTCATTATGTATTCTGACCAATGCGGGGGACAGAATAGAAACATAAATATATCGTTATCCTGTCAGTATATTATACCTCAGACGGAATTTCCTGTTGAAGAAATATTTTGATTAATTTCTTAATAAACATGTCCTAAAGTGTAACTTCTTTATTATTTTAAATTGGATCAAAATATCATAAATGCAGAAGTGGTGTAAACCACATTTTTTTCAATACACAAATATTGGAAATTTGGTAGTTCTTTTTATGAATAAGAAATAAAATAATTAAAATAATGTTTACAAAAGAAATTAAAATAAAAAAACTATTTACCAAATTTAAAATCACCTTTCTCTCCTAAGTTAATAGTTTGGGGTTACACCACTTTTGCGCTGATAGCCTCAATTATCATTTTTATAATAATAAAAATATTAGAACAAACAAATGTGAAATAGCTACCAGACTCGGAAGCAATCCCACCTGGAAAAAATTATAGGTCTTCAGCTTGTAGGGCTTCTGAAAAGCATATTTATACATTCTAAAAGATCCGATACTCATTGCACTCTGCTTTAAGGGTGTTTAAGAATGAATCCCCTTCTAATAACAAGTGATTAAATGAAAATAGTCTACATCAACAAATAAAATAATCTGCATCTCTTTGATTAACTCTTTTTACAAATTTACAACAATAAATTGGCTTCTTATTTATTTTCCCTTCCTACGTAGGCCTACCAGCAGCCCATCATAAGTAGGCCTTCTCTCAGAACTCTAACAGCAGCGAGTATGCAAGGTCTTGGCTCGCAATGAACGCAGTGTAAAACTGAAATGATTTGGTAATGCGGCTAGAAGATATTGAGGCCTTTAGTAATCCATCTTTACTGCATATTTTGCCCTCTGGGCTGTGTAGTGTTATTGCATTGCCGGTTTTATCCTTTAGGGTTTATCATAAACCAGCTTCACATATCAGATATTTCATTTACTGCAGATATGTTTCGAAATTCCACAGAAAATCTTTTCTTCCCAATAAGACCAAATTTGTATGGAAATTTGTGTGGGAGTTATTTAATTTTTTACTTCATTTGGGAACTATTTTACGATTTTTTTGGTATCAAATTATAGGGGGTTAACAATGCCAATAAATGTTTGTAATACAGATACTATTCTCAATTCGATTTTTTTGAAAATATTGCTTTTACCCAAAACATTCAATAAAATTAGCAACCGATAAATGTAGTTCGATTTTGCAAAAATTTTTCAGCATTTAGTTTTTAGATTACTGAGAATACTCGTGATTATAAAGTTCAATATAAGTACCATCCTAATGTAATTGGAATTTGTTTGCATGTTTGTTCTTGTGTATGTAAAATATCCTGAAGTAGCTTAAAACCTGCAGAGGTAGAGGTAATTAAATGGAGTCTAAAATTAAATTCAGTAAATGTAATGCAAAAAGAGTTATTTTACAAATATAAGATATCTGAAATAAGAATTTTCTAAATTCCAGCTCTTTTAAGTAGGTAGAATTTTTATACTCACCATATGGGCAATTCCATATCATCGTACGTGACATTTGTACGCCTATAGAGTGGAATAGATTTTGCAAAAATAAGAGTATCTGAAAAATAATTTGGTCTTTATGTTCCATTCAGAGGGTACTATATTTTAATATAATAAAAAGTTCTTTCGAAATATTGTTGTCCAAAATATTGAGCGAAATAAGGGTATATCGTATGTGACATAAAACGGAACTCATTTTGAGGTACATGTAGAAATATGCGAAAATATTCGAATCGTGAGAGGCGTTATGTTTTCTTTTAATTTTTTACACTAAACGCAATATTTTTCCTTTACAATCCGTCATATTTATATAAAAACAATCTTTGGATGATTTTATAATAAATAAAATTTAATAGCGTACGTGACATACTGTACGTGATAAATTTTTCTCTTATAATAAAACAATATATATTCTGGAAATATATGTATACAAAAACTAAAAAAATTAATAGAAAATATACATTCGTTTTCAATAAACAATTCGACAATAGCAAAAAAACAATCAAATTCAATTCGACAATAGCAAAAAAACAATCATTTCATACTACAAGCTAATTGGGAGCCTAGTTTTCGCCGCAATTTTAGCCTAAATCATACCTTAAACATTAAAAAATTAAATATAATCAGTTTAAACTATTATTTTTTTCTTTAAAATGTCATTTTATTATTTTCTTCTATTCAAATCATCTTGAAAAAAAGTTTCAAGGGTTTTTGTTTTTTCAGTCGTTGTAGCGATTCTCGTGGAATTGCCCATATGGAAAAATATGGAGGGTAAATTATACTATAAAGTATAAATACAAGTTCCCTCTCAGAAAATGTCTTGAACATTCTTAACTCTCTTGTAATAATTAATACCGAAATGAAATTGGACATAAACAAATTCTATATGAACTGAAATCTTTGTACAAACTTTTGTGAGGATCCGTTCATAATAGAGTTTTTATATTAAAAAGACCTTAAGCTTAAATAAATACCGTTTCAAAATTAAACCATAAAGTAAGCTATAGCGTTTTAATTTAAATTTGTCTGGTCTCAAGACATCTTAGATTTAATTGACGCTTTAAAAATATCATAATAAAATGTATTGCTCAATTTCCTATTACAGGTACCTAATATATTATTCACCCTTTACTATTACCCCCATCACTTTATATATTTTATAATGGTTTTATTAATTTCATGTAAATTGAAATAAAGTAATTAAAACATTCAATTAATTTGTAGGTGTAATCAATTGGGTTTGTTTTCCTCTACACATCAAAAATTCTCAAACTTTCTATTTATGTATATGCTGTTATTGTTTTGTGTATTATGTTTATGTTTTTTTTTTTCAATAAAAATTTAAATAATTTCACACTATAGATAATTATTGCTGTTAGAGAGCTACTAAGTTAAACAGTTTAAATACATAATCACATATTAAACATTTATTTACATATACATGCTTTACAATTATATGAGGATATGAGCAGTTTCTATTGTTTTCTATTTTATAATGGTATAAACAATGTAATTAAAAGTTTTTATATGAATATCATATAACCATAAAATATACATACATATGAACATACTCACACATATGAATATGTTATTAAACAAATTTACTTGCACACTCAAACAAACACACATCCTTAGGAGTTGTAAGTGTATGTTTCTAAAGTTGTATTAGTATATGGGTGTTGTTGTTTGGTTGTTTGTGTTAGTGTTTATGATATAACATTAAAAACATATCATAGTTAAATTTAACGTTTATAATTACCTTCATTTTTGTTTTTTTTTTTTTGTTTAATTATACTTTATAAAGCATTTAATTACCCACATTATGTGATACAAAGCGGTTATAAGTAGATCATAAGCAATATGTTTTGCTGCTGTGTTGGTTGAGAGATTAACAGGGTTTGAAAATTATTATAAAATATGGAATTAAGGCAAAAGGTGTATTGTTGTTACTTCTCTTACACAGTACAACATTTTTCAGTTCATTGCTTTGGGACTCAATTCTGACAATTGCACGTGAAAGTAGCCCCAAAAATAAGAACTTCTGCATCATTAGTTTTGTCAAGTTGGCTGCCGTATTAATTTAATGGCCATACGAATTTTCTTTCCTCAAGGTGGATTTTTATCACTTTTTCTATATTTTAGCACGGTTATATCTCGTATACCGTACGGAATATCTCTTTTGTGGCTGAAGTAAAGTTGTAGATATTGAATAGTAGAAAAAAAGTACGGAACATACATACACGAAAAAGGTGCACCCAGTGCCGTAAAAATCGCAAAAATGCCCATTTTTTAAAAATTTTTCACATTTTTTGCTCAATAACTGGATTACAAATCCAATTATGGACTGATCACCATGAAATTAGGTCTTGTGATTTGTGTCTATATAAAAGTTATTTATCATGAATTTTGTATGTATACCATCATTTTTAACAGATTTATTCACTTTAAAGTGATTTTCGGAAGCGGGTCTTATATGCGAGCTATGAATAATTATGGACCGATCATAATACAATTTTTTGACATGAATTTTGTATATATAAAGCTTATTTGGAGCGAAATTTGTGTATATACATTAGGGTGGCCCTTAATAAACGAAAGTTGGATTTTGGCCATTCTCACCCTCCAGTTTGGTGAACATTAGCAAAAAAATCATCCTGAAAAAATTTTAGGTAAATCGGTTGGGGTTAAGACCTCTGAAGTTTTGAGATGCATTTACAAGGGGAAAAAATGCATTTTTTTCAGTTTTTGTAAAAATTTTGCCATTAAAAAATTACTTTTGTAATTTAATTTAAAAGAATCGAAATGTGTACGTAATTGTCGTTCTAATGAGACATAAAAAACAGAAATCGGTCAAAAAATGTTAAAGTTATTAAAAATTCGCCAGGCCATTAACGTGTCTCAGGCCACTAGAACATGAAATGTAGGAACAAAATTAACATATTTTGAGAAATATTAAAATAAAAGCTCATTTTTACTTAAAATATGTCCATATTTACTTGTATATGAGTTTTTGTCTTCGTAGGATACCGTTAACCTATTCTTAGGTATGAACAAAAAAATTTAATTTTTTTAACGGCAGTTTCAAAACTCCATTTTCAAATTTTTAAAAATTTTGTTAAACAAATTTCAGAATTTTTTGATCATCTCATTGGGATTTATTAAGAGTATAATAGGGAATAAAAATGTGAAAAAATTATGAAAATATCTCTTATAGTTTTTCCGTACCTGCGATTTAAATTTTGAAATTTTCGAGAAAAACCAATTATTTGGCAATTTTTAGGCCAATGAGCTCTATTTCCTTACTCTTATGAATTTTAAGTAAAACCTATTCAGAATATTATAGTCCAGATAATTCAAAATATACTCTGAAACTTCTACTAAAATCGGAAGACGTTAACCCTTAAATCGTGAAGGTCAAAGGTAAAATTTTTCAATATTTGGAATTTCTCTTGGAAAGATTTCGAAATGATCGAAATGTTGTATATTTTTGGGCCGATTTTGATGAAATTTAACAAAAATATAACATAAACTCTAGGGTTTATAATAACAGCACAAGAATGGAAATTAACGCTTAATGGCACTTGGGGTTAAAATGACACCAAACTTTTAAAATCATAATTTTTTATGGTTTTAGAAGTTTGGGGTCATTTTAACACCAAGTGCTATATAGGGTTAATTTTAATTTTTCTGCTGCTTTTGTAAATACTAGGCTTTGTGTTATATTTTTGTTAAATTTCATCAAAATCGGCCCAAAAATATACAACATTTCGAACATTTCAAAATCTTTCCAAGAGAAATTCCAAATATTGAAAAATTTGACCTTTGACCTTCACGATTTAAGGGTTAACGTTTTTTGATTTTAGTAAAAGTTTCAGAGTATATTTAGAATTATCTGGACTATAATATTCTAATTAAGTTTTGCTTAAAATTCATAAGAGTAAGAAAATAGAGCTCATTGGCCTAAAAATTGCCAAATAATTGGTTTTTCTCGAAAATTTCAAAATTTAAATCGCAGGTACGGAAAAACTATAAGAGATATTTTCATAATTTTTTCACGATTTAATTCCCTATTATACTCTTAATAAATCCCAATGAGATGATCAAAAAATTCTGAAATTTGTTTAACAAAATTTTTAAAAATTTGAAAATGGAGTTTTGAAACTGCCGTTAAAAAAATTAATTTTTTTTGTTCATACCTAAGAATAGGTTAACGGTATCCTACGAAGACAAAAACTCATATACAAGTAAATATGGACATATTTTAAGTAAAAATGAGCTTTTATTTTAATATTTCTCAAAATATGTTAATTTTGTTCCAACATTTCTTGTTCTAGTGGCCTGAGACACGTTAATGGCCTGGCGAATTTTTAATAACTTTAAAATTTTTTAACCGATTTCTGTTTTTTATGTCTCATTAGAACGACAATTACGTACACATTTCGATTCTTTTAAATTGAATTACAAAAGTAATTTTTTAATGGCAAAATTTTTACAAAAACTGAAAAAAATGAATTTTTTCCCCTTGTAAATGCATCTCAAAACTTCAGAGGGCTTGCGGCACGTCTTAACCCCAACCGATTTACCTAAAATTTTTTCAGGATGATTTTTTTACTAATGTTCACCAAACTGGGGGGTGAGAATGGCCAAAATCCAACTTTCGTTTATTAAGGGCCACCCTAATATACATATATAAATTAAACATTTTTGACCGATAAAGTCCAATTTCGGGAGGACATTTATGTGGGGGCTAGGTGAAATAATGAACCGATTTTAGCCAATTTCAACAGTCTTCGTCCTTGGGCCGAACAAATTATATGTACCGAATTTGTTTTTGATCGGTCCATAATTAGTCATAGCTCTCATATAAGACACGCTTCCGAAAATCACTTTAAAGTGAATAAATCTGTTAAAAATGATGGTATACATACAAAATTCATGATAAATAACTTTTATATAGACACAAATCACACGACCTAATTTCATGGTGATCAGTCCATAATTGGATTTGTAATCCAGTTATTGAGCAAATAAGGTGAAAAATTGGAAAACAAATTTAATAAAATGGGCATTTTTGCGATTTTTAAGGCACTGGATGAATCTTTTTCGGGTAGGTATGTTCCGTACTTTTTTCTACTATTCAATATCTACAACTTTGATTCAGCCACAAAGGAGATATTCCGTACGGTATATGAGATATAACCGTACTAAAATATAGAAAAAGTGATAAAAATCCACCTTGAGGAAAAAAATTCATATGGCCATTAAATTATTACGGCAGCCAACTTGACAAAACTAAGGATGCAGAAGTTCTTATTTTTGGGGCTACTTTCACGTGCAATTGTCAGAATTGAGTCCCAAAATCATGTGTTGTACTGTGTTATTATTACATATTTTCGGTGGGAATTGTGTGACTAACTTCAGAATAATTCCCAGAAAGGCCGGCTTTTTATAAAGAAAATTGTATTTTTTTAATACAGCCCAAAGACCATTGAAATTGACATTAAAATTGTTTCTTTTATTTAATAACACTGTCCAACAAATTTAAAATTTTTGATTGGAACAGAATAGCCACCCTATAATTCTGAAAGGGCATGTGGAGTAGATACTCTTTGTAGAATAAACTTATAGTCCAGCTGGTCGGATCTTTGTTTTACAGTGGGTCAAAGTTCTAATTTTTTTTTAACGAAAGGAGCCTAATAAATGAAAAAAAATGTTGTAAATTAATGTCTGAGAGAATTCTTATTGCCAGAGTTGTATTGTTGAATTTTATGGTGATTATTTTTGTAGAAGTTCCTAATTTGACCCCTCTCAATTTGACTTCTTTTTAAAGAAAATCAAAAAAAAATCCTTTCAAAAAGGACATTTAAGGATTAAAATTTTCCATGTGTATTTACCTACTCTATGGACTCCAAAAAAAAAACAGAGTTACTTTACGAATTGCTTTGTACCACTGTGTTATTGGGTGTATGACTTAAAAATGCGAAATTTACTATTAATGGCGTATCTTTATACCCTACACCACCATAGTTGGGAGGGTATAATGCGTTTGTGCAGATGTTTGTAACGCCCAAAAATATTAGTCTAACACCTTAAAGTATACCGATCGACTTAGAATCACTTTCTGAGTCGATTAAACGATGTCCGTCCGTCTGGTGGGCTGGCTGGATGTCCATGTAAAGCTTGTGCGCAGAGTACAGGTCGCAATTTTGAAGATATTATGATGAAATTTGGTATATATTATTTTTTTGGCTCAAGGACCAAGACTATTGAAACTGGCTGGAATCGGTAAATTATTTAACCTAGCCCCCATACAAATGTCCTTCCGAAATTTTACTTTATCAGTCATAACTGTTTAATTTATAAATGTATGTCTACAAATTCCACTCCAAATAAGTTTTATATATACAAAATTCATTTCACAAAATTTTGTTACGATCGGTCCATAATTAGTCATAGTTCCCATATAGATCCGCTTCCGAAAATCACTTTAACGTGCATAAATCGCTTAAAACTGTTGGTATATACACAAAATTCAACATAGTTAACTTTAATATAGACATAAATCACATAACCTAATTTCATGGTAATCGGTCCATAATTGGTCATAGCTCTCATATAAGGCCCACTTCCGAAAATCACTCAAAAATATTAATTATTGAAATTTTAAAACAAAAATGTTTTTGCTCTTTTACTTAGTGTAGGGTATTATATGGTCGGGCTTGACCGACCATACTTCCTTAATGTCGAATTTTGTGCCAATAAAGCATCATATGCGAGAAGTTTTGCTTTACTTCTTTAATTTAAAAACAAGTGCCGCTGAAACACACCGAAGCTTATGGTGAATGTATTCCATCGGTTTCAACGTGCGAAAGATGTTTGGGTTCAGAAGTGGTGATTTTTTTACGGAAGACAAAGATCGCCCAGGCCAGCCAAAAAAGCTTGAACACCTAGAATTGAAGGCATTATTCCATGAATGTTGTTGTAAATCTCAACAAGAGGTTCCAAATTATTGAGAGCTGCTTAGGTAGTAATTTCGAAACGTTTACGAGCAGCAGGATTCTTCCAAATGAAGAGAGACCTTGAAACACTATTTTGCATATCCGAAATGATGCTTGAACGCTATAAAAGAAAATCATTTTTGCAACGAATCATTACTTGCGATAAAAAATAGATTCATTACGATAATCCGATGTGTAAGAGATCGTACTTGAAGCCCGGCCAACAGTCGAATCGACACCAAGGCTAAATATCCATGGCGCTAAGGTAATGCTCTGTACTTAATGGGAGCAAATGAGACAAATTTATGAGCTACTGAAATCTAACCATACCATCACAGGGAAACTTTACCGAACACAACTGATTCATTTGAAGGAAGCATTGGCCGAATATTCGGTACTGTAATATTTCAGCATGACAATGCTCGGCCACATATTGCAATACCTGTTCAAAAGTATTCATAATGAAGTGGTTGGGTAGTTTTGCCTCACCCGCTTTGTTGTCCAGAGCTTGCCCCGTCTGACAACAATTTGTTTCGATCTACGCATTACTCACTCTCTGAGATATGTTGCTCTTCAGAACGGAGTATCCGAAATTGGCTTGAAATTGGATACTAGCAACAGTTTAAACCAAGTTTGAAAATTCTGACTAAAACTTTTTTCATAATATTCGGTAATGGTAACAAAATAACTCACACACGATTTTGAGAATTAAAATTAATATTTACTTACTATGGGAGGGGCCACACCCACTATTCCGATGCCGGCATCAAAGTAATTTATACAAAGTTTTAACACTCTTGCAATTATAATTCTCAAGATATTCTAAATTAAATAATTCCTTGGTATGGGAGGTGCCACGCCCACTTTTCTTAACTCATATTTGTATAAAGATAACAATATAACTCATGCCTAGTTTGGAGGCTTTAATTGTTATAGTTTTCTAGATATTTAAAAATAACTATTTAGTCTCTATGGGCGATGCCACGCCCACTAAGCCAATAACATAAATTTTCAGCCTAACTACGTTTGTTCTAAAAATTGATGGGAAACATTTTTGCTTCCTCAAGTTTTAAAGTTTACAATAATATCAAATATTTGTACAAAGTCTTATTCTACTTATTTTTTTACAAAAGAAAAAACTACGCTACACCCATTTATCAGGATATCATAATAGCAATAATTGCAATCTGTAAAATAATTTAATCATTCTATCCTCAGCAGATTCACATTTCAAACATGGCATAAATTAGTTTCAAGTAATTGGCGTAAAATTTTGTTTTTTCAATTAAATGAAAGTATGTTAAAAAAATTATTATCCTTTTCAATATTTAAAAAGAAAAACCTAATAATAAATACTTAACCTTTTTATCTTAAGAAACCCACCCCTAATTATATTTATCAATATTTTAACTTTTGACTCTACAAATACTCTTAAATGCACCATACAAATTCGTTAAGAACTTAATTATTTATGACAAGACTAGAAAAATATTTCGTACCCTATAACACACCTTATTTTGATTTATAGCTAATCAAAAAAAAGCAGAGCAATAAAAGAAACTAAAAAGGCAATTTTTCCAGCTAATTAACATACTTTAAATCTACCCTTAATAATGTTTTCATTCCATTGTCTGATCTAATCTAATCTAGTGTAAAAACATACATATATTCATATATTTTTAAGAGGTTTAGGGGAGGTCTGCTAAGAACGCATCTTTAATAACAAAAGGTAACATATTGTTTTGAACTTAAAAACAAGAAAATAATAAAAACAACCACTTTTAATATTAAAAGATCGTATATGAATACTGAGTGAGTCATATACTTGAACAAAAAGTAAGATAGTTAGACATAAAATGCAACTACCAACCACTCTACTCTACTTTCCTAGAACCAGAAACAAGAAAACTTTATTTTATGGGGATATATTTGTGTATGTTTGTAAAAAAAAAGAACAGAAATATGAAATAATAAGGCAATCATAAGATTATTTCTGCATGTTGAAGGTACATTGACTTTATAACAAAGTTACTTTTGCAATGGAATACACAATGTTGTGGGTAGAGTAGCAGTAAATGAATTAGTTTAGAAGGCCCAGTAGGAAATGAATAAAGATTTGTTTAGATTATTAAGTCGATTTTGATGGACTTTTTATCGATTAAGATTAACTTTACAAAGCCGATATAAAACACAAGAACTGATTTATTTTATAAATATTTTAAGGGATAAATAGATTCAAACGAATCAAGAAAATCAATATGTTATCAATACCTTATCATTGGATCCGAAAAAAACAAATTTGCACAAGTCGCACCACAAAGTCCATCAATACTATTGACAACTGTTTCTCATGTCATAAACTAATGATGCATTTGTCAACGAATCATACGCCTTTGATGGAAATAAAGGAAATATGAAAGAAATTAGAATGATCCAAGCACTAGGTCCCAAAAATTTTCGACAAGGCATCAGACCTTATTCATTATAAATTTGTTAAAACTTGCTAGGCAGCTCGTTTATGGTCATACAAAACTTGAAGTTGCTGAATAATTTTCAATTTCTTTTCGTTTGTCTTTCATTGAGGAGTAATTAGTCTCATAGTAAAGCTTAGGTGTCCCAGTTTCAATATATTTTTCTAAAAATGTTTTTCTTTGTAGCACACTGTCCTTGAACAAAGGATGTCTCAAAGAACATATCTAACATCATCTTAAGATTTCTCTTAAGTTTAACAACAACAATGGCTAACAGCAAATAAAGAGTGAGATCGAAAAAACCGTTTTTTCCTTAAAACTCTTCCTTATGTCAGTTATTATGTTCAATTTCAATTATGTTAATTTCTTGTTAATCTGAAGAGAAAAAATTGCGTACTAAAATTATAAAATATTTTCAACAAAACTCAAACAGTATCGGGGAACTTTTCCATTGATAGAAAACCTGGTTCATGTAGAAGGAATAATCCACATGATGTTTCTAAAACTAATAAATAGAAAGCATTTTCAAAAGAGCTACCAACACATACGGTAGGAAAGCAGTCCGGTTAGCTCAGTACTCAGACTATTTGGTACGAAAAGCTAAATCCAATGCAGGTTTAAAAAACATACAATGATCAAACAATTCCTGGCAGGAACTCTACTAAAACTTTAGAGGCCAAAGACAGAGCACGGCAATTGAAGTCAAATTTTATAAACGAATGTACCTGCTGCATAATGGATACACCACCATAGTGGGGAGTGTATAATGCGTTTGTGCAGATGTTTGTAACGCCCAAAAATATTAGTCTTACACCCACCTTAAAGTATACCGATCGACTTAGAATCAGTTTCTGAGTCGATTAAATGATGTCCGTCTGTCTGGCTGGTCGGCTGGCTGGCTGGTTGTCCATGTAAACCTTGTGCGCAGAGTAAAGGTCGCAATTTTGAAGATATTTTGATGAAATTTAGCACATATTATATTTTCGGCTCAATGACCAAGCCTATTGAAACTGGCTGAAATCGGTAAATTATTTCTCCTAGCCCCCATACAAATGTCCTCCCGAAATTGGAGTTTATCGGTCATAAATGTTTAATTTATATATGTATCTCCACAAATTCCGCTCCAAATAAGTTTTATATACACAAAATTCATGTCACCAAATTTTGTTACGATCGGTCCATAATTAGTCATAGCTCCCATATAGACCCGCTTCCGAAAATCACTTTAACGTGCATAAATCGCTTAAAAATGTTGGTATACACACAAAATTCAACATAGACATAAATTACACGACCTAATTTCATGGTGATCGGTTCTTAATTGGTCATTGCTCCCATATAAGGCCCACTTCCGAAAATCACTCAAAAATATAAATTATTGAAATTTTAAAAGAAAAATATTTTTGGTCTTTTACTGAGTGTTGGATATTATATGGTCTGGCTTGACCGACCATACTTTCTTAGTTGTTTTATGTTGCTGATGCTCGAGGGAATGTTGAAGAAAAGTTCAGGATCCAAAAGCAAAAAATTTTCCTAAAACGTTCTTGGTAGGACAAGCAATACGCAGTTGCGGTAAAAGAAGCCAAACATTTGTTACAAATGGCTCTATAGTGTATGATTCCATTCATAAGACTTCTTAGTTGGCATCCTGTAACTATGGTAAGCAAGGATGTGGTACAAGAACAATAATGTGGTATTTGTACCAAGAGAGGCAAATCCACCAAACTGCCTGGAGCTAAGGCCAGTGGAGAGATATTGGGTTCTTGTTAAAAGAGAATTGAAGAACACAAAAAGGTATCCAAAATTGTGGTAGATTTTAAATGGAGATGGAAAGCGCTATAAAATCCTTAATGGAAGGGTTTCCGGAAAAAGTTCATAAATTCATCAATATTGATTAATAATAATTTCAATCAAAACTGTAGGTGTTCTGGTTTCTTTTTTATTAACATTTATGTGTGTTAAGATTTTTTTGATCTCACTCCTAAAAAAATTCAGATTGGTATCATGATGCGATCTCGATATAATAAAATGTAGAAAATTTGCTTACATTTCATGGAATAATAAAAAAACTTCATATATATTTATAGGCATATTTTTGTAACCAGTTGTCCGATTTTTACAAACTTAGTCATATATAAATCGTAAGGTGTTCAATTATCAAGACTTTAAAATTTTGTGCGGCCATTATGATTGAATTTAGAAGAGTAAATGTTCAAAATAGTAAAATTTTTTAGATCAAAATTTTTTGTTTCGATCCTACGGAAAATTTTCGGGTGATAATTTGTATCAAGTACGTAAAAATAATGCAGAATTTCCTACAGGGTTTCTAGCTCTAAATTGAACACAATAAAAAACATCAAAAGCTTATAATAAACTTAAAATGAAAATAACCTGAATAATAACTTGAGAGAAGAAAAAAATTCATACTAGCCATAACAACTTATAGTTTTTTTTATAATAAAAAAATAAGTATTTGTATTTACTCGATTTTCCTTGCTTTCCTTTTGACCATCAAACATACAATTGTTGTTTTATCCTGTATGAACACACACACACACATATTACATTAGTATGCATGTGTAGGTATATAAATCTAAGGTATGATGTTAAATAAAACACAAGTAATAATAATGACGATGATGAGGGTTGAAAAGTTATAACAAAGTATGAAAAAAAAAAATGTAAAAATAAAAAAGCTGGTTATAAGGAAGAGCAAAAAAATCATTAACATTTAAATGAGTTTATCTGCCTATTTAAGTAAATCTTCTCTTACTACTGCAAAAACTACAAACTATAAATAGTACAACTTTACTGGTCTTTCTTAAGCAACATTAACTATGAGAAATTGTTTGTACAGGTTTATTATGCAAACACACACCAGTACAATAGACAGGGTTTGTCCGTCCTAGAGCATAGCTTATGAAACTGAGTATCTATCTGTTGGACAGGTTATAGAAAGAAAAAAAAAATAACAACAAAGAAAAAAAAAGTGAAAAATTACCACTTAAGTTATGCCATCATGTTGAAAATATGTTCAGACACACAAAACTTTACATACTAAATAAACACGCACACACTTTTAACTATAATTACGAGGGCAATCTAAATAAAAGAAAACTATATAGAAATATAAACTTAGTCCTCTCATGACTAAAACAAAATGAAATAGTCCTTTTTAACCAGCCCTCATATATAGTAAAATGCAACAATAAACATGCTAACATTTTGTTTTTCATTTTTGAATAGTCTCTACAAGGATTTACTTTACTTGCTTTTTGCGTAAGTGCGTTTTTAATGCTCACACTCTTTTTATTTACTCTTACTCTCATTTAACGAAAGAACAATCGGTAAACATTAATTTTAAAAAACAACAACAACAAAGTACATTGCCTGCATGAGTTTGTATGCGAGCTTGTTCGTTTTTACCAGAAGTCGTATATTGTTGTTTCGTCTATTTTAATGATGTTTAGTAGTTGTTTTTGTTTGTATATTTATTCCCTTTTGCGCTTTAAAACTAGTGTTGTTGCTATAGTTGTAGTTTTGTTGCTGCTAATGTTGCTCTTGCTGTTGCTGTTAACATTTTACATTGATTTATGAGTTTTTGAACTTTTCACATTAATTTTTGTTGTAATTTAATTAATACAGGAAACATGTTTATTTGTTGTTTGAAGTTAAAAGGAGGCTTGACACATGCTTGATTTGTATAAATTGTAAATATGCATACAAAAACAAATACACAAAGGCACGATTTATACAAATTAATTTTATTTTTTCTTAGTTAAATAAAACCACTTTAAATTTTAATTAAAAAACTTATTTTAAATTTTATTACATTCCAATTCATTTCTTCACAAATCTTAAATTATAAATGTCGCTTTCCTTTTCTATGAGGATTGCTTATTAAACGGTAGACAAAATAATACTGAACTAAATACTATTTGCATAACGAAAAAGAGATCGCTTAATGGAGAGTAAATAAGTTCATAGAAATAAGACTAATACTTTAAGTACGGCCTTAACTACCCTCCCTCTTTAAAACCAGTCGTCCTCGACTGTTGCATTATTTCTTAACGTATCTATATTTTATTATTTTTTTAAGTATTACACAATAATTCCATAAAAATAAATTTTTGTCTTATTTCAAAATAATTTGGTTATAATTCGGTTAAAAATAACAAAATTCAAAATTCTATTGTATATTATCCTTATGAACAGGTCGATTATCTATCAGCACATAACTACCCATATCCTTTTGAACAACTTTTTCTACAAAGCGTTTACTAAATTTATTCCCTAATCTCCTGTTAATTTTTAAAAATACCCTGTCTCCCTGGGAGAAGTTTCTCACTATCCTATGTGTGTTATGGTAAGTCAAATCCTTGTCCTGAGCTATATCCAGTTTCTTCATCAATGATATTCTTAGCTTGTCAGAAATACGGTGAAGGACGTCAATGGGTTTGAGTCCAGTAACAGAATGTATCGTTTGATTATATTTAGAAACAGAAATCAGAACTAACTCCGTTGTGTCGACATACCCTTTTTCGGCTTTCAAACACCTTGCGATTTCGGCCAAAGTGCTATGAAAACGTTCTACTTGACCATTACTTGTGCTATGTGCCGGTGGAACTGTAAAAATGTCCACTCCAAATTGATTTGCGAGAATAGATTTAATTGTTTCAGAATTGAAAGCTTTTTCATTGTCGCACACTACAGTCTTGGCCTTTGGAAAAAAATTCAATATTGCTAATAATGGAATTTTTATATCTACAATTGACCGAGATGCGATTGGGAAAACGAGTGCGAATTTGCTAAACTTGTCGACACAGGTAAGAAAATGGGTGTTATCAGTTGAAAAAACGTCTATATGTAGCAGTTCACCAGGATTTTCAGGGATAGGTGTTTTGCCTATTCTAGTTTTTTTAGGATGCCTGACGTACTTCGATTCTTTACAGGTTTTGCAAGTTGAAACTATCTCTTCAAGTTTCTTTCGAATGCTTGGAAAATAGTATTCTCTAAGGATTTGATTAAGATTTTCTCGAATATTACGATGTGCCCTGTTGTGTTCATTTAATAGAATTTCAAGCTGATCATCAGGATTGTGAATATCCATTACCATTTTTTTGCTAATGACAAATCTTACCGACGGAAAATTTTTTATAAGATCATTCTGAATTTGCCCTAACGTGTGATGATCACGATATATGCAGTTCACAACACTTGGATTCACAGCATCCCTCACGAACTTCATGATGTCCGGCACCTTATTGTAATTTATTAAATGTCTTACTTGATTGACAAATACGGTTTCTGAAATCAAAGCAGATTTTGATGCCTCAATTAGAACAAGTTGGTTTTTAAAGCAGTTAATTGGGTTTGCAACTGACTTGATCACTTCTGTGGAAGATTCTTCACTATGTATTGTTGCAATGGTCGATGTTTCTGACGCAGTTAAAGTGTCAGAACCTATAGATCCTTCAGTTGCAGACATAGTTTCAGAGCCAATTGTGGCATCCATGCTCATTGAGTCAATTTCCGCGTAGTGCATATATTGACGGGACAAAGCGTCTGCCACTATATTATCTTTGCCGGGTTTGTAGTGAAACTTTGGTGAAAATTCTTCTATAAATGCCCTCCACCTCCTTATTTTTGTATTGGGATTTTTTTCCGAAAGAGAAAATGAGAGCGGCTGGTGATCTGTGTAAATGTTTACGTTTTTTGCGCCATACAGATAATTTCTTAACTTTTGAAGCGACCACACTATAGCCAAAAGTTCACGCTCATTTGTGGAATAATTTTCTTCCGTCGTAGATAAAGTCCTTGAAATCATGGTTATAGGTCTACCATGTTGTGTCAATACAGCACCTATTGCACTAGACGATGCATCGGTAGTAAGTTCAAAGGGTTCATTAAAGTCTGGATGAAGCAACAATACGTCTTCTGATGCCAATATATTTTTTATCCTTTGAAAGGCGACCAGTGCTTCCCTATCAAGACATACCTTTACATTTCGAGAGCACTTTGCAGACACGTTGCCATTTTCTCCTCGGAGATATTTTGTGAGTGGTTTTGTTATTAGTGCGTAGTCTTTGACAAATCTGCGGTAATACCCCGCCAACCCTAAAAATGACCTCAGACTACGCAATGTTTCAGGGACCTGATAGTTTATAATATCATTGACTTTTTCAGGACAGGTCTTTATACCATCTTCTGAAATAACAAATCCTAAAAACTCCACAGAACTTTTAAAAAATCTTGACTTCTCACTTGAAACTCGCATGTTCGCCTTGTACAATTTTTGGAGGATTCTATCAATGTCAGAGATATGCTTTTCAGCCGATGATGAGAAGATGATAATATCATCGATATACACGTGACAGGTTTTTCCAATTTCTTCGCGTAAAACGTCATCTATTGTACGCTGAAAAATACTGGGTGCATTTTTCAATCCAAACGGAAGTCGACAAAATTCAAATTTCCCATTATTGACACTAAAAGCCGTTTTTTCCCTGTCATTCTCTGCTAGGCTGATTTGATGGAATCCTGATTTTAAATCTAATGTAGTGAAATAAGTAGATTTTCCTAAATTTGATAAAATGGTCGATGTATCGGGTATTGGGTACCGATCGCTTGTAGTTTTTGAATTTAGTTTCCGAAAGTCAATAACAAGTCTTTTTTTCGGTTTCCCTGACTCATCGAAACCTTTCTTATCAACTATCCATATAGGATTATTATATGGAGAGCGAGAAGGTTTTATTATGCCATTTTTCAATAAATTAGTTATTTCATTATTAACAAAATCATTCAAAGCTAAAGGGTACGGATATGACTTTGAGTATACTGGCTCTTGGTCTTCAGTTCTAATAGTAGCTACAACCTTGGTGACAAAAGGAAGGGATTCTATAGGATCAGCAAAGGCTCCTTTGTTAGCTTCCAGAATATTTTCGAGTTTCTTAACTAAGTAAGTAGGTACATCACAAGCTTCAGGGCTGATCATATTATTAACAGCATTACAGTAAATAAACGACAATTTTTCTTCTCCATCATTATATTTTAGTATTCCTTCTTTGCAGTCAATTTGCGCTTTTATTTGAGTCAGAAAGTCAAAGCCAACTATTACATCAAAAGTAGTCAAATCCGGTAAAACGAAAAAGTTAGCAGTTGTTCCCAATAAATATGCTACACATTTTGAAAAGATTTTTGAATTTCCATTTACTGATTTTACAAAAAAGGGTTTATCGAGCGGTTTAACTGATTTCAAAGAACTAAGATTTTTAATATAATTTTTGGATGTACCGGTGTCAATTAATATTCTTAACGTCCTACCTCCTAACGATCTAACTATGAACGGCAGGAGGGATCTTGTTCTAAAAAATTAATTTCGTCTTGTATATCGAGTTCAGGATTTTGAACTTGTGGGACATAAGTAGGCTGAGGCTCAGGTGGAACAAATTCGAAACTAGATTCAGGTGGCTCATTATAATCGGAATTAAAATAGTTTTCTGTAGGATAGTGTTGATTTAAATGATTAACTCTTTGTATTTTTGACATATTCTGATTTAAACTGCCAGCTGGTCGTTTTTGATGATGCTGAGTGAAACGATTACTAATGTCAACATCCATTGGCTCGGCATTTTGTCTATGATTGCCATCATAAAATTGCATTCTATTACTATTTCTTTTAAATGTAGCGTTCTGATGTGGATGGGAAAAAGGAGTGGCGAAGTTGTTGCTATTTTCGTTAATATTTAAGAATTGATTGTGTGCTGTTTGAAATCTATTGTTAAATTGATTTCTAGGAATAAAACTTTGTTGTGTTGGTCTATTATGAAAATAAGGTTGTCGAACAGGTTGATAATGTGGTGAATTGTAAGTAATGCCTTGTGGCGAATTATTCCAAAAGGTTGTTGCAAAATTATACCTCGCCTGGTTAGTCTCAAGTTCCTGGGCTAGAGCGAGAGCAGAAGGCATGTCTGGAGGTTTACACGAAAACAATACATCCGACATTGGACGTCTTAACCCAGAAATAAATACACGTAATGCATTTTCCCTGTATTTCTGACTAAGAGCTTCAATTAATGCCGAATTTCCTTCATTGGTCATTATTACTTTGTTCAAAATCAGTGCCAATTTCTTCTCGACTGCATCATAAAACTCAATAATTCCCTGGGGACCTTGCTTCAATGTCGACAACTCCTGCTCAAGTGTAAATATGGATCTTTTATCTCCAAATGAAAAATCTAATCTAGATAAAATTGCTTTGAAATTCAATACTGTATTATACGAACTGAGTACTGTGTCAGCAGCTCCTACAACTTTATTTCTAATAATTCCTACAGCCTGATAATATGTTGAGCTGCCCTCATAGGATTCATATAATTTGTGGGCAGTTATTGCGGCCTGACGCCACGACATATACTTGCTCGCATCACCACTGAACTCTGGAATAGATTTCACTATATCTAGAGATTCACTGCATCTCACACCTACCCTGATAGCTATAGGCTTATATTCTTCAACTTGAACTGGATTTTCTAAGATGGATAATCTTTTAGTTAGATCATCAATAGTGTTCTGAAAACCTTGCCGTGCTTGCTCAGTTGCCTGAACTAAAGCAGTATTTAGTAAAGCTTGGACGGTACTGGCGTCCATATTTTTAGGATTTAAGGAAGTATTTTCTGAGCTAATTTTAATGTTTTTTATATCCGATATTAAATCATCGATGTTCATAAGGATAGAAGTTATTATTTATTAAATATTTTAATAGGTATCTCTTCGTTAACAACTTTAATCATAAATCTAAATATACTTACAATAAAGACAAACAAATTTTAAATAAGGAAAGTTAATAATAATTTTATAATAGCCAATTAAAATTAGTAGCAAAATTATTTAAGATAATATATAGACCAATAAATTTAAGTAAATATACGATTAGTTAGGTAATTGTAGAGAAAATAAATTATTTTATAAAATTATTGATATTAAGTTACTCTTAAGTAGATAGTTCATATTTCTAAATCTCTTAATTAATTATAGCAAATATTTATTTATTTTCAAGAAGACTTAAATAATATATAATTAATTATACAATTTAATACTTAAATTATTTATTAATCATAGATACTCTTTTTATATATTATTTATCAGCAACTTTTGTCAACAGCAGTTCTCTTAATAATTACGTCCTCTCGTAGATTTGTCCATGCAAATTAATTCGTGTTTATAGGCAGTTATTTTTAGGATCTCTTTATTATTTCGCAGCAGTACTCTTAGTAATTACGCCTTCTTAATGAGTACTCCTAAACAAGCATATCTTTAAGTCTCCAATTTTTTATTATTTGCTTTTATTTAATCTTATTTCTCTGCTACTGAATTTATTTATTATTAATTTTGCTTTGATTCTTATGTTATTTTGAATTATTGTCACAGATTTTTATAAAGAATTTTAGTACCGTTATTTTTATTAACTTAAATTTTTGTCATTTAAAAGTTTATTTTTGCTTTCTATTAAATATTTTTTGTTCTTCGTTTAATATTTTTTTAACATTCGCTTAGATTTCATGTATCTTTGTTTATTCATTTATTTTTTCATTTTCAATATTTTAAATTAAAATTTTAACTTTAACTTTTTGATTATTTTATTTTAATTTACGTTAATGTAGTTGAATTATTGTAATTTCATTTATAAGATATATTATATGATTTTCTTTAGTTTTTTTTAATGAACATCACTTAAATACATAGATTTATTTTTTTAATTTTATAAAGTCAAATATTTTGGGTGTTATTAAATTGATTTTATTTTATTATATTATATTTTTTGTTTTAAAGTTTCAATATTTTACTTTAGCCCCAGCCCCACGTTGGGCGCCAATTAATTTTATTTTTTCTTAGTTAAATAAAACCACTTTAAATTTTAATTAAAAAACTTATTTTAAATTTTATTACATTCCAATTCATTTCTTCACAAATCTTAAATTATAAATGTCGCTTTCCTTTTCTATGAGGATTGCTTATTAAACGGTAGACAAAATAATACTGAACTAAATACTATTTGCATAACGAAAAAGAGATCGCTTAATGGAGAGTAAATAAGTTCATAGAAATAAGACTAATACTTTAAGTACGGCCTTAACTTACACATACATAAAGAATGTATGTATATATAGAATTTGTATATAATCATACAATATGCCTTAATTAAGAATTTATGCATACAATTTTATCTGTTTGTTAGCTGTGTATTTTTGTTGCATTTTCACCTTTTATGTGATTTTTCACTGACATTTTCATTAAGTTTAATTATATTAAGAAACGCATGTAATTATTTTAATTCTTATCAAGGAGTGTTAAGGTAAATTTTCAAAGATAAGATTAATTTATATGTATTTGAGTGGCCGCATGTGTAATGGCATATGCTATTGGTCTTTGACCTTTGCAATGTATCATCAAAGTAAGCTTAATTTGAATATAAATAAGATGTTCGGCACTATTATCTTATATTGGAAAAAGAAATGTTACTAACGATATGTCAACATATGACAACATGACATATCCATATGTACATACATACATATATTTTGAAATATTTCAAAACTAGTTTTAATACAAATCTTACCACATATTCACAAAAGTTTGACGCTTACCTGAAAAGAAGAGGAACATTATTTATAATGTAATTGATTTCACAAATATTACTTAAATATAAATAGTTGGGAGCCTAACATTTGTATTTGACACTATGCACTAAATTGATTCATTATAAGGAGTGAGATCGAAAAAATCTTAACATACATAAATGTTAATAAAAAACAATTAAGAGAGCTATATTGGCTGTGCCGAATTTTATATACCCTTCACCAAATTATACTTCAAAATACAGATTTCAAATATTTTTAGGTAAACAAAATTTATTTTTTTTCCAAAGTTGTTTTTTAATTTTTGGAAAAATTTTTTATCGAATTGTTGTTTTAATTTTTTTTTAAATTTTAAAATTGCCGAAAAAAAAATTCGGCTTAGAAAATATTTTTCCGATTTTGTCCCATTGTAGGTCCAACTTACTATGGTCGTTGCAAACGTCTTTGAAATATCTATCATAAGATATTCATATTGTATATATTAATGATTTAGTAATCCTGATATATGTAGGTCAAAAATAGGTCAAAAATCGAAGTTGTCCTGGTTTTTTCCTCATATCTCTTTCATTTGTGGACCGATTTTGCTGATTTTAAATAGGAAACTTTCCGAAAGCGTGTCTGACAGAATTATTGAAGATTTTGATCCCGAAGATACATATTTGAGGTCTTCAGACATGGCTTAATTGACTGCGCTATCTATAAGGATCCAGAATATATATACTTTATAGGGTCGAAGAAATAAATTGTGGAAATTACAAACGGAATGACAAACTTATATGTACCCTTCTCACGAAGGTGAAACTAAAGCTTCAGTTTTAATTTTTTTTATTTGATTTAAATTATTATTAAAACTTACAAGAAAAAAATATCTTTATAGTTCTAATCCCTAGTGATGAAATTTTGTACATTTTTCGGAAACCCTTCCACAGGTAATCCATCTCCGTTTCAAACCAACCACACTTTTGGACTCCTTTTTATGCTCTTCTCTTTTAACAAGAGCCCAATATCTCTTCACTGGCCTTAGATCTAGGCAGTTTGGCGGATTTGTCTCTCTTGGTACAAATATCACATTATTGTTCTTGTACCTCTCATAGTGACAGGATACCACATCAGGCCAAAAATAAGTGGACACATTAAGAAGTCTTATGAATGGAAGCATTGTCTTTTGAAAACATTCCTTGATGTAAATTTCGGTATTTATAGAGCCATTTGTAACAACTGTTTGGTTTCCCTTGCCGCAACTGCATATTGTTTGTCATACCACGAACGTTTTGGGATAATTTTCTGCTTTTGAGTCCTAAACTTTTCTACAACATTCCCTCGAGCATCAGCAACATAAAAATATTGACCCGGAAGCTGCGAAAAATTTTCCAGAACATACGTTTAGTCATCCATTATGCAGCAGGTATAATTTTTATAAAATCTGACTTCAATTTCCTCTCTGCTTTGTCTTTGGACACTAAATATTTAGCAGAGTTCTTCTCAAGAACTTTTTTAGACTTGTGTGTTTTTAAACCTGCATTGGCTTTAACTATTCGTACCAAATAGTCCGAGTACTGAGCTAACCGGACTGCTTTCCTACCGGATGTATTGGGAGCTCTTTTGAAAATGCTTTCTTTTTATGGGTTTTAGAAACATCATGTGGACTATTCCATCTACTTGAACCAGATTTTCTATTAACGCACAAGTTCTCCCGATACTGTTTAATAACTCTGGAATCAGTTTGACTGGATACCTTCGATTGTTTGGCCAAGTTGGATTATATTGAAAATATTTAATAATTTTAGTACGTACTTTTTTCTCGTCACTCATTTTAATCAGATTAATAACAAATTAATATAATTGACATTAAAAATAACTGACATACTTTACAAATGTAACTTTTTTTTTTTTTTTCATCATTTATTTATTGTATCTTCATTATTTAATGAACTAAAAATAAGTGGTTCAAATCTTATATCTAATATTATTATTTAATTTGTCCAGCCAGTGCCGGACGAAAAAATTTTGTGTTCATGGTTGTTTTGGTTAAATTGGCATTCTTCCTTCTAGATTAGGTCTGCTGTGTCCCTCCTTCTTAATCGAGTGTGGCCACGGTTATCTAATATGTTGGGGGCCAGCGGGTTTGGGTGAACTTCAAGTTTTTTTAAATATTTTTTTACGTTTTTCGAGATTTCAGTTTTTACAATGGGCACGTTTAGATCTTTGTGTATATTCACGTTTTTGATATACCAGGGGGCAACTGTGATCATTCTTAGAAACTTGTTTTGGCGTCTTTGGATCTTTTCTACATTTGACGCTGAGGCCGTGCCCCATAACTGTATGCCATAACACCATATCGGTTTTATGATCATGTTATGAAGCAGAAGTTTACAATCTAAACTAAGCGTGGAGTTTCTGCCAATAAGCCAATTAATTTGAATTGATTTCAATTTCATTTGAGTCAACTTTGCATCTATATGACTTTTCCATGTAAGGCGACGATCGAAATGTAACTTGATTAAAAAAAATCAAATAAGACTTGGGTTAAAAGTTTTAAGGAAAAACGTGTGTTAAGGTTTTTTCGATCTCACTCCTTTTTAAACTAACAGTAGAAAAAATCACAAGAGAATTCAAGAAAAACCATCCCATAATTTGTTTAGAACTTTTTAATGTTGAGAGAAAGATACTTCATTGTACAAAAGGATGCTAAAAGTCTATATGATTCTCGTGGCTATTTAAATAAAGTTTTGTTTACTACATTTTTAGAATCTAGTTGCCTACTGATAGCTAAAAATGTTATAAAAATACAAATTTTATTTCAAGTACCAAAACAATTTTATATATGTAAATACCAACATTTAAAATAAATTTTCTTAGAATTTCTTAAATTTGATTTGATCTAATACATATTAAATTGTAGCAAATACTTTATAAAGACAAATAATTTTCTTTTTCCTCTAAAGAAACCTTTAGAAAAGTTAAAGAAATATTCGTGACAAAATGCTTCTTTTGTACAAGGCTTCCAATATGACAGGCAAGTAAAAAATAAAGGAAAAAAAAAGTAAAGAATTTTCCTTTATTAAATATATGTATATAAAAACATAAATAGGAGTATATAAGTTTAAGTACATATAAAATTATCCCTGTAGCTACACATTATAAAATAAAAAAAACATACGAGGGCAATTCCTGAATACTTTTCAAAATCACAGGTGAATTCCATGTTCAACATATAATTGTATTGTTACGAAATTGTATATTTCTATCAGTAGAAACTTCTATTTATCAACAATATTTATTACAAGCTGGTAATGCTCTGCTAAAGAGCTCTAGGTGATCATTGTGGAAATAGAACATTCTAGTTTTGTCCGTAAGAAAATTCATGAAACTACTAGAACATGGCACAGTGTATAGAAATAGTAACAGCAAGTTGCTGAGTTAGTTAGTTTATGGTAGATGTGTGTGTATATTAAAAGAGGGTGATCATTTAAATAGTTGTGCTAACAACAACAAACTTCTTGCACAGAGAATACTCATAGGAGAGCAGTTGCAAAACAGACTTTCAGCAACGCTGAGACTGCCGGTTAAAATTATAAGACTAAGAAGAACATTTCTCTCAGAAGAACTACATCATAAAATCTACAATGAAACTATCGCAACAGTCGGTAAATGTTTATGCAGACCATTTACTGATGGATCCATACTTGAACAAGTGATCAATAAAAAGATTTTGTGACAAAATAAAACCGAAAATGATTAATTTCTTGTTAACATAACTTCCCATTACTTTCAAAAGGACTTTTCATGCCACCCATATACACATGCATACACCTACATCTGCTGATATGAAGTAAATATAATAAGGCCATTTTGTATTGTGCTAAAGTATAACAAATATTGACATGGCTGCATATTAAGAGAAGCCAAGACATACAGTTCAGATATTTTCTTAACAAACCTACAAACTACAATATCATAAATACTAGCAATGTTGAATGTGTGTTAACGTTAATAATGCACGCACATTTGAGGTGGTGTTTAAGTGATGGATAGATTCCAAAAATACAACAACTAAAACATAAAAATCGTTTGTAAGTATGTCAGTATAGAATATATTTAGTTTGGAGTTATGAGTGCGAAAATGTACACATGAAAGAGAGTATGTGTCAGGATGTATTTGTATGTTGTTGGCTGTTATAAAGCAGACACTAAACCGTGTTGTGCTAAAGGTAGAACGTGTATTTTACACCTTAAGGTATAGACTTAAAACATATAGACACACACATATATTCTTCTATAATCAAGGTTTTCTGAATCAGACATACCCATGTGTAAGTTTACACATACAAAGTATTTCTACATACATCTATACAAGAAAACACAAAGCCATAGATTTTGTTACCACCTCAGCAAAGACTTGACTCTGTACTGCTTCTAGGTTTTTATCAGTTTCTTCTTGTTTTATTGTATGTCTTGTAGAATCAGCAAAAATAAAAATGAAACAAAAACTTAAATATATTTAAGGAGAAAATTTACTAAAATTATAATCTTTCCTTTGTAGGATACACAGGAAAAATATAAAGAAAATATTAATACGTATACAAACAGTTTTGTGTGTATATAAATACGTAGGTACTACGATAAAAACAAATACATATAAATTAATGTGTAAGTGTTCAACAGAGAGTACAGTACAGAATAAAACCTGAAAGACTTTTTGATTTGTTTAACATTAAAATAAAATGGAAGGAAACGAAAAACTTTGTTCAACAAAAATAATTTTTGAATCCTTACTCTGCTTACTCTAATAAGATTTGGGTTTCCTCCCAAATCTTATTCAGAATCTAAATATTGCTTTTAATTTGCACCAACAAAATGAGAAAATTCTTCAAGTATTTTAGTTTCTAGACAAAAATCTCCAAATAGCAATATTTTTTTAATAAAAAATCTCCATAATGACAAAGAATTATCAAGTCTGTACTCCATGTTCCAGAGGTCATTGGATATTGCATCGATATGTTAAAAAATTTTAAGAAATAATTTCCGTAAAAGCATTCAGCATATCGCTGGCTTAACATGCAAAGGCTCTAAGTCCACTTCTTTAGAAATTGTGATTTAATGCAGTATTATTTTTTAAATTAAAAAAAAAAATATATCCAATTTTTTTTTCTAAATTGTTTTTTTTTTCAAGTTTTTTACATTTTTTCAAATTATTAGTGAAAAACAAGTAGGAGAGCTATATTTGGCTGTGCCGAATCTTATATACCCTTTTTAAAAAAGATTTTTTTTAAATTTTTTTTAATTTTTAAATTAAAAAAAAGAATTTTTGGCAAAGAAAAAATTTTTATGAAAAAAAATTTCGGGTTAAATAAAATATTTTTTTCCCGATTGTAGTCCAACTTATATACATCGTTGCAATGGACTTTGAAATTTTTATCATTAGATATCCATATTGTCTCTATTAATGGCTTAGTAATCCAGATATAAAAACTAGTAAATAAGAAATGAAAGACAATTTCTAAGAAAAAGACCTAAGTCCATAAAAAAATGCAAACTAAGCAATAGAAAAAGCTCTAAGTCCAAAAAACCTTTTATCTCGGCAAATACTTATTTTATCATTTTGCTTTTAAGCACATAGAAAACAAAGAAAAATATAAAAAACTTGCGTTTACAGAATTAAAAAATGTTTACACAAAACAATGTTTGATTGTTTTTTGTCTCTCCTGTAAAATTTTAAAATATGGACTTAGAGCCTTTGCATGTTAAGCCAGCGATATTTCAAAACAAATAGTGGTCGGATGGGGTCAGGTCTGTACTATACAGCGGGTAAGGTAAAGCTTACCAACCACTTTTTTTCTAAAGAGTTTTTAACAGGTATTGCAACATGTGGCCTAGCGTTGTCATGATGGAATGTTACGGTTTCATGTTTGGTCGCATATTCTGGACATTTTTCGGCCAATGCTCGCTTAAAACGAATCAGTTGCATTTGGTACAGATACCCTGTGATTGTCTGGTCAGATTTCAGCAGCTATCTTGGAGAGAACTATTTTCATTGAAAGATTCTGGTATAAAATTTTCGGTGAAAAATATTTTCAGTGAACATTTTTATTGAAAAATATTTTAATGAAGATTTTGATCGACATATAATTTTAAGTGTTTGAAGACATTTTCGGCGAAATATATTTTCAGTGAAAATTTTTGGTGAAACATTTTTTCAGATAAAGTTTTTCATCAAAAATATTTTCAGTAAAAATTGTTGATGCAAAATAGTTTTTAACAGGTATTGCAACATGTGGCCTAGCGTTGTCATGATGGAATATTACAGTTTCATGTCTGGCCTTATATTCTGGGTGGGTTTTGTCAAATGATCACTTCAAATGAATCACTTGCATTCGGAAGAGGTTCCCTGTGATAGTCTGGCCAGATTTCAGCAGCTCACAATAGATAGGACTTTTTGGTCCCACCAAATACGCAACGTTACCTTAATGCCATGGATATTTGGCTTTGGTGTCGATTCAGCTTGTTTGCCGGACTTCACATATGATCTATTACGCTTCGGGTTATCGTAATGGATCCATTTTGCATTCCAAGTAATGATTCGGTGCAGAAATAATTTTATTTTATAGCGTTGAAGCATGATTAAGACATACCTAATCGTTTTTCAATGTCTCTCAGCTTCAATTCGTATGGTACACAATTTCTCCGCTTTTGTAGCTCCCATTGATTGAGCTTGTTAAGTTTTACAACCATTTTCATTTAGTAGAGCCTCAAATCCTTGGTCTTCGAACTTTTTTGACAGGCCTGGGCGATCATCACATCTACACCGCACAAACCATCTGTTGCGCGTTAAAATAAATGGAACACTATCACCATAAACTTTGGTGGGAAATCGATGTATTTCAGCGGCACGTTTTTTCAAATTAAAGAAGTAAAGCAAAACTTCCCGCATATAACGCGTTGTTGGTACAAAATTCGACATTAGTTAGCAAAATAAACTTAGTTTTTTACACTATAATGTTTAAATTTAGAATAAATAACAAATAAATAGAATTTTAATGAACAAATTTTTCAATAAAAATGTTCGGTGAAGTAAAATTTTTTGTGAAATAAAATTTTGAGTAAAAATTCAGTATGCTTCTTTACAAACGCAAAACTGACTCAATTAATAAATATCTGGAGAACTTAGATGCCACCCAGTACTCAAATTAATCTCTATGGCGAGCTACACAAAAATTAAAAAGACTTGTTATGAGCAGACCTCCTCTACGTAATTCTAGTGGAGGCTGGGCGAGAAACGATACTGAAAAAGGAAACCTGTTTGTTAGTTTTCTAAAGAATCTGTTTTCCCCAAACGAGTCAAATGACATAATAGAGTTATCAAATACTTTACCCCATATTACTGCAGCTGAACCACTTCGTTTTGAGATTTCAGAGACTGACAAGGCTATTGTTGATTTAAACTCCAAAAAATCACCTGGTATTGATAAAATCAGTATCAAGATGCTCCTCGAGCTACCCCAAATTGCATTAAGAAAATCCTATTTATTTTTAATGCTATATTATGCCTTGAATATTATGCACCAGAATGGAAGGTTTCTTTAGCTACAATGATACCTAAACTGGGAATAGATCACAGTAAAGTAGAAAGCTAATGGGTCAGCCTATTGTCAAATATATCAAAGCTATTCGAAAAACTGTTAATGCACAAGTTAAAGCCGATAGTGAGTCATTTCGATTATATTCCAACTCATCAATTCGAATTTCGAGAAAAACATAACAAAAGAACAAACTCACAAGTTGGTAGAAATCATATCCAAGACATTTGAAGAAAAAAAT
Source organism: Calliphora vicina (assembly GCF_958450345.1). NCBI lineage: Eukaryota > Metazoa > Arthropoda > Insecta > Diptera > Calliphoridae > Calliphora > Calliphora vicina. Next base: position 82,631,920 of record NC_088784.1, read on the forward strand.
ATTGTTCTGCACTCTTCATCGACGTTTCGCAAGCATTCGACAAAGTAGGGCATGAAGGATTATCGATAAGAATAAAACAATATTTACCAGTGAACACACACAAGCTTCTAGAAAGTTATTTAAGTCACCGAAAGTTCGTTCTTAAAGAGGGAGACTTCATAAGTTCACCACAGCCTATTGAAGCAGGCGTACCCCAAGGAAGTATACTTGGTCCCTTCCTATATTTGCTATATATGTATGTACTTGTGATATGCCTACAAACAGTCGAACCCACATATCAACTTTTGCTGATGACACAGCTATACTAGCCATTCATGAAAACCCCCAAGAAGCATCTGTACTTTTACAAGACCATATACTCGACATAGAAAGGTGGTTAAAACAATGGAGAATAAAAGTAAACGAGCAAAAATGTATACATCTCACTTTCACATTGCGTAGAGAATCGTGCCCTCCAATCCTAATAAATAATCATATAATACCTCAACAAACTGAAGTTAAATATCTAGGTCTGCATCTAGACCGACGTCTTACCTGGAAAAAGCATATAGATACGAAATTGACTCAAATGAAGTTAAAATTACTACAAATTTACTGGCTAATTGGTAAAAATTCGAGATTGAGTTTAAATTGCAAACTTTTGCTGTACAGCCCAATAATTAAACCCATATGGTGCTATGGAATTCAATTATGGGACACGGCCTCAGCTTCTAATATTGAAAAAATTTAAAGATTCCAAAATAAAATATTAATAATGATGAAAGCAGCGCCTTGGCATTTGGGAAATATTAACATTCATAAGGACCTAGGTGTCTTCCTGGTAAAAAATTAAATAAAAAAACAAGCGGTCATATTTGAGAAAGTTAGAAGTTCACCCTAACACACTTGCACCAACATTAGTGAGAAGTAATGGCTAAATCCGACTAAGAAAAAGGAATCCAACAGACCTGCGCTGATGATAGGATCTATAAATTAAACATAATTTTTCGTATAACTGTGGTGAGACCTAAATAAAAATTACTATTTAGATTTGATCAAATTATTGATAGTTCACATTATTTTGTGAATATACAATAAATAAAATATGAAAAAAAAAATTCTAGATGAAATACAATTTTATTTAAAATTAAAAGCTTACTAAATTATTTACAACTAGACTAAAGTAGACCAGACTAATGCCTTAAGAAAATGTTGAACTAAATGTTTTAAAACTTTTAGATCCTCAATTTTTAACACAAATCCTTCCCAGATATCCCTTTTCTAAACTCCACTGTATAATTATGTATGTGTATATGTATGAGTATTTAAACATAAATTTGTGTGTTTCGTTTCAATGTGCGTGTCATATCTTTAGGCGGAAATCGTTAACCTGACTTGTAAGCAACTTAAAGAACTAAAATTGTGTGATAAGTTGGCATTTGTTCTGTATGTGTTATAGACGACAAATAAGATACTTAGCATTATATACGAGCCTGGGTATTGGTGTAAATAAATTTATGTGCAGTTCATGAAAAGAGTGTGTTCAAATGAATTAATTAACATGTATAACAAGTTGCAGAAAACTTACATAAGATTTAAACAGAAGAATTTCAGCTATATTCAGACTAATTTAATATCAATGACGTACTTTAAAACATATATTGCCTAATTTTAGGAGCTTACACAAAAAAAACAGCACTTAAGGCAATTGACATAGTTTAAGAGATAGCTCTATTTCAAATAATTAAAATAAATTTTTAAAATAACAAAATGCTTTATACAAAATCATTAATTAAAACAAGAAAACAATAAGATCAACGAGATTTTGATTTTGTTGTTTTTAAACAAAAATCTTGCATATTTTAAGGAATAAAAATACATTAAAATACTAGTAAAATCCTAAATATTAGTCAATAAACTCTTCCAAAAAGTAGTGCCTACTTTTAGGTGCCCAAAATTACCCAAATTTAAATAAGAATCAGTTGGAAAAGAAATACTTTCAGGATTTAATTCTTTCAAAACCCATTTTCAATACGTATCGGCATGTGTTAGAATTCAGCGTGCGTTTGTGTATTTTAAGTTAGATGCGTGTTTAACAAACTCTTTCGTTTATAATATTAAATTATATTTTTTTTCTTCTTGGTATATATTAAATTATTTTCTTTTATTTTTCCTTTTTCTTCTTCTCCTCCACAAAATCCCTCGTTTATTGTTTCCTAAATGTGTATGTATTTATAAATTTCTTTTTGATATTTTCCACAATTTGTTATTCCCTCTCTCACCATTGCCAATATTTGTTGCTGTTACTGTCAACACAACACTTTTATGTCATGCCAACATGTCAAGTATTTTGTTGTCTTCCTTTTGCCAAGTGTTTGTTTGTTTGTTTGAGAAAAAAAAGGAAAATTTTTTTAAATGTATGTATATGTTTGTATACATACACATACTACATATTTCTCTGTTTGTGTTGGCTGTGTCAAAAATTTATTATCTTTCAATAGTGTGTCTTCTGTTAATGTCAATATTATTAACAATACAGCTGAATAAAACAAAGTTATTAAATTTTTCTTTTTACGACTTGTCATATAATTTAAGATTTTTGACTTGCAGAAACAAGTTTAGATTTAATTTATTATTGATTATTTTTTAGGTGGAAGAGATATTAGAAAGTAATTTGGTAAAATTATTATAATAATAATATAAAACATAGAGAAAAACAGTCATGACATATCTTATGATCTCTTTAATGAAACTTTATTTGGAATTGTGAAAATCATATTAAAGATCTGTAACAAAAATACAAACAAACTTTTATATTTTTTATTTAATATTTCCTTGAAAAACCTCCTTCATAATAAGCGATTTAAAGCTTAATTTTAAATCCTCATCAGTATTTGCAACCTACCACTTTATAGGAATTTTAATTTTAATGCCTTAAACCTATAAAAGCCACCAAAAGAAATTCCCTTTCTAGGAATAATTTTATTATGGCTAATCTGTAAAGACAATTTTCAAAGCCTATTTAAAGGGGTTTTGGTAACTGCTGTTATGTAAATTTATTTTTTTTTTCTATCCCAAAATAAAATAAAACTGAACATTTTTGCACGAATAAATCCAACATTACTTTTTCTTTAAATAAAACTTTTTTCCAAAAGCATAATAATTCTTTTTCACTCCAAAAGGAATCAAGCTAATTTTGAAATGGGAAATAAGCAGAAAAAATTGTGAGCGTCATATAGTTGCTTCAAGGTATTTCCGTTTAAAAATTCAAAAAAGAAAACTTTTTTTTTTGTGGACTTGTTATTATGGTATCATAAACAACATTTGTTGAACTTTTGTGAGGTATAGACAAAAAAAAAAAAATAAAAATAAAAACAGCAAACACCGGTTACTGAGGGATGCATTCAGAGAAGGGGGATAACAGGGGAGCAACCACAGTAACAAGGAAAAATATTTTCGCAGACATCAGCATGAAAACATTTATTGTTTTAACACTCCATGGCAATATACAAGACCTACAAACATTCACATACATATAAGGATATAAAATATTTCACTAATCCAAAATGAAAACATTGTTGTCGTTTTTCCTTTGTGACTTGAAAAAAAAGGGTGCATAAATTATACAATACTCTGAAATTTAAATAGAAACAATGCAACAAAATAACATGTAGTTGGAGTTTACCGGTATAAAACAAACAATACGAGAAACAATGTGTATGTCCCAAAGATTACAAACACAAAACGTAAAGAAACCACCCCACATGCTCTTCTTATTTATATTAATACAAACTTTACACAAAACAGTTGGCTTTTTCCTTAATAAAAAATCTAAGAGGTGGAGTTGTTTGTAAGATTTCAAGTGTTGGTTTTCAATAACTTAAAAATAACACCTTTCTAATAAATGCAAATTTGTCTATGTTGCATAAGCAACAATTCTTTTTTTCTTTTGTTAGAACAATAAAACAAATACACAATTCATCCCTCTTAACCAAATTGGCAATTATCATGGAAAATCAAAAGGTTTTTATTTGCTTTGAGCAAAATGTTTAAATATTTATATTAAATGCTTCTTTTTTCTAAGGACCTATTAAAACATTTCCTATATATATGCCTTAAAGTATGCCGCATTTTCTTAAACATTCATAAGTTATACCAACAAACACTTTTAATACATTTATGCATATGAAAATAATTGTGCCAAGTTACTCCCTTTCTTCATACATAAGCTGTTCGCAAAAAAAAATACACCATATGTGTGATTATGACGTTAAAATTGTTTTTCGATTTTTTTTCTCCATATTTTATTTTCTTTAATGTGCGGTTTTATACAATTTTATAATTTACCTTCTTTGGTATTTCATACTTACGTATTCCCTTTAATTTTATATTGGAATTTCGATATATGTAGGAATATTTATATAGGTTTTTTTTTATAATTTTTACTAACTTTATGGAAAATGTGTGTGCAGTGAGTGTTTGGCTTTTTTACCTTAAAGTTTACATGTGTTGCGGTCTTAAATAATTGAAGTATTATACCACAAATAAGAACGTAGTTAATTGTAGCAAAGGATTATGTTGAGGATTATAAGGGAAATAATGACATTCAATGATATTGCTAAACCTTTTAATCAAAATCCTACAATAGATACAGAACAAATATTCCACTGAATTTTAACAATGTTTTCAAAACTGTAATTAATAAAGTAATAGGCTTCACATTGTTGTTTCAGACATGTTTGGTAATGCCGTAGTGGGTAATGCAGTGACAAAAAATATTCCACTAAAAGGTAAGATTCTGCAAATCTACGGTCTATTGTTGATTTTGAATCCATTAATTTCAATATTGCAAATGATAAGATAGACACTTACTGCTTATACAAATGATAAGAAAATAAACAATAACTTATAACATGACTACTTCTATGTAATGCAGACGGTATGCAGTAGTCATTGAAAAGAAAGTTATTTAGTAATTGCAAGTTATTACGAAGTTTCTGAATAAATTGTTTCAATAGCTGACATTCACTTTAAAATAATCAATATAAAAAGTAATTTCGCCCTTGTATTCATATTGTTACGAAATTGCACTATTAATTTGAATTTAACGATCTGTAACGACTGCTTGCAATATTCATCATGTTTATAAACATGTCCATCAGTAGAATGTGTCAATAATGTTGATATCACCCAGTTATTAGCATTGTTTTTAAGTATGGCAACAATAAATGTAAAAGCTGCTAACATTTACATTGACGCTGTTAAAAGCTCTAGAATTCTAACATTCTAGATTGTCCGTTAAGATTATTCATGAAGCTACTGGAAGGAATATAGCGCTGTGTATAAATATTGACAGAGGTTGCAGTCGTTAAGTTAGTTTAACATAGACGCTGTTAGAGTTTACAACAACTGTCTTGTACATTATAAATTGTAATTTAAGTGTGTGTATTATTGTGAATTATTAACGTGTATTTGTATAAGAACACAAACTGCTGTTTTATAAATTTGAATATATAAAGAGTTGCTACAATTTTTAAACTACTGAACTGCTTTAATTTTCTATCAAAAGTATCCGGTTTATTTAAAGGAGATAAACCACCCTTTTTAAAAGGTAAAAACTTAACAATATAGTCTTATTAGTTAGGGATTTGCAATAGATGACATATATTTTTGAAGGGTACCTACCTGTCATTTCTTCTCACTTAGTTATTGAAGATTATAGTGTAATCAACAAAGTTTTATTTGCTTCGATAATGTCGAATTTTCTAGCAACAAATCGTTAAGTGCGGGAAAATTTGATTTACTTCTTTAATTTGTAAAAAGAAGCACACCGATTACTTCATTGGCTTCAATGTTTGAGAGATGGTTTGTGCGGTTTAAAAGTGGTGAATTTGACACGGAAGACAAAGTTCGCCCAGACCAGCCCAAAACAGTTTGAAGACAACAAATTGGAGGCATTACTCCACGAACATTGTTGTAAAACCCAACAAGACCTTGAAAAATGACTGGGAACTACACAATTCAAGGAAATTGGATGCCATACGAATTGAAGCTGAAGGGCTTTGAAAGACGACTTTGCATGTCTGAAATGCTGTTTGAAGGCTATTAAAGAGAATAATTTTGAAAGACGTTTTTTCATTTGCTTCGAAAATGTCGAATATTGTGCCAACAAAGCGTCATATGCAGGAAGTTTTGCGTTACTTCTTTAATTACAAAAAAGTGTCGCTGAAGTACACAGATAGCTTAACGAAGCTTATGGTGAATGTGTTCCATCGATTTCTACGTGCGAGTTGGTTTGTGGGGTTCAGAAGTGGTGATTTTGACACGGAAGTCAAAGATTGCGCAGGCCAGCCAAAAAAGTTTGAATACCAAGAATCGGAGGCAATTTCAAAAACGTTTGCGAGCAGCAGGATTCATCAAAAAGCAAGGCAATTGGGTACCATACGAATTGAAGCGGAGAAACCTTGAATGACGATTTTGTATGTCTGAAATGCTGCTTGAACGCGATTAAAGAAAATAATTTTTGCACCGAATCATCACTTGCGATGAAAAATGGATCCATTACGATACCTCGAAGGGTAAGAGATCATATGTGAAGCCCAGCCGACTCGACACCAAAGTCAAATATCATTGGCGGTAAGGTAATGATCTGTATTTGGTAGGAGAAAAAGCATCCTGTCTATTATAAGCTGCTGAAAATCTGATCAGGGAATCTGTACCGAAAGCAACTGATGCGATTGAAGCGATTGAAGCGTTCCAGATATGAAACCTAGTACTCTATCATGACGTGCGCCGTCCGACTCTCATTTGTTTAGATCGATGCATCTCTGGGACACAATTCAATTCAGAATAGTGCATATGTTTTAACCCTCTAACCAGCAAACTTTAGAAAGCTAAAAACGGATGCGTTTGAAGCGTTCCAGATATGAAACCGTAGTACTCCATCATGACGTGCGCCGTCCGACTCTCATTTGTTCAGATCATTGGTAGGCGTTCATATTGTTGAGATTACGAACATATTCGTGAATTTACACGTACACAACCCGAAAGTAAACAAAACACACAGCAAGAGCGTAAAAAATACAAATAACTCATTTAGTTGCAAACAATAGAGCGTAAAAATACAAATATTTCATTCTGTTGCTTGATGTTGCGAATTTTTTATTTTTAACCCATACATGCACACAAACTACAATTTCTCTTTTTGCGCTTCCCTGGTTTAGATCGATGCATCTCTGGGACACAATTCAATTCAGAATAATGCATATGTTTTAACCCTCTAACCAGCAAACTTTAGAAAGCTAGAAAAAGTTGTCGAATAATTTTTTTTAATGTAATTATGACCTCAGAGAAGCCATCAGAAACTAATTTGCAAATTAATTATAAGAACCAGGTGCAAAATGGTGAAGAGTGCCTCAGGGCATTGTTGCAGATTTAGGTGTAAAAAAAATATTTTTAAAATTATATTATTGAAAAACTAATAAAAAGTATTTCGAATTGATCGGGCGACTAAAAGTAAGTAAAACTTTGATTTATAAAAAAAAATCACTTCACTTGCTAAAATTATGACATCAATCACAAAACAGCTGATTTCCCTCGAAAGTTAGAATGCATTTCGACTTTCGAGGGAAATGTTAATGAATCTGTAACTAAGGTCACGGTAAAATTTTAAAAAAATATTGTAATTACTTTTTGAGATAACTGGAATTCAGTAATGCATGCCTTCAGCACTCTTGCGGGTTAGAGGGTTAAGAGATCCAACCAGCCGAATCAACACCAAAGCCAAATATCCTTGGCGCTAAGACCTGCCTTGTAATCTAGACCTTGCCCCGTCCGACTACTCTTTGTTTCGATCGAAGGTGAACGCTCTCACTGGGATATCTGGGATATGCATAACTTTGGAACAAAGTTGTTTGAACTTCAATAATAAATTTTCAATTGTGTTGGCACAATTAAACTAGTTAAGTGATATGTCCCCTTTTCCGTGCACAATTTTCAAGAAATTATAAAAAATTATTAATTTTTTGTTCCATTATATATTAATTTGAATTTTGTCATAAAATTCCAGCAATAACCCCCCCCTTTCTAACTAAGCTCCTGCCTGCATTTAAACCTTCTTTTAATATTCATCTTACTTTTTTTATATTATATTGCATACTTTAAGGGGATGAAACATTATTGCAATTTAATACCTATCAAACATGTGGTTTTTATGTGAAATAATGTTTTATTTTTTTCTTCAACATTCCATATATTGTGGAAATTAAGTCATATTATAAATGCCTTGCAGTAGACAACCAAGATATTTAAGAATTTATACAGCATTATGTCATGCTGAGCGTAACAAATAACATTTTTGAAAGCATAAATTATTGTGTTAAAATTACAAACAAAAAACTATCAGGTTTTTTGATATTTAGGTCAACTCTTTTTTTAAAGTATATGAAAATACATATATTTAAAAAATTTGTCATCATAGACATAAAACAGACTGATATACTTAGTTGATAATTATGATGTTTGCCTTTATATCAAGGAGTTTGTTATCATTGTTGATGACATGTTTGAAGCTGTTTTGTTTGTTTGTGGCAAGCAAAAACACAAATTCTTTTACGTTTGTAGAGATTTCCTAGGGGCTTTTTTTTTGTTGATTTAAGTGTGTTTTTATAGGCGACCCAATTTTTATACCCCTTTTGAAATCAAAATAAAAAAAATCTGCGTGTTAAGCATTTCTGCTTTATTTTTTTTCTACTGAACAACAAAAGAAATTATATGGGGAAAGAAAAATAGAAAACATTACCGCACCTTATTTTGAGTTTTGTTTTTTTTTTGTTCTATTGTTTAATTGCCAGACTTCATTGTAGACATACAATTTTATACGATTTGTTTGCGGTCTTTTTAACTATTAAATAGGAAAAAAAGAAAAGAAAGATTGTGTAGAAAACAAACTTGCATGTTTTTGTATAATCATGTTGAAATTTAATTTGTTGCTACTACAGGAAACATCAAAAGTCCGAAAAATTAAAGTGAAAAAAATGTTAAACTGAGTAATTTTTTGAGAAAAATAACATGTTAACAGTTATTATGCTGGGCATACATAAGTAAATAATGGGTCTCTGCATGACTTTTACAGTAAGCTATAGTTTTTTGTTGTTGTTGTTTTGAAGGATTCACAGCAGGAGTTGAAGGAGTCAGTTGGAGTTAATATGTTTTATTTTGCACTTTTTGCTGACATCTATAAACCATTATAATTTAATATAAACAAAATAATCAAATTCCAAATTTTACATTTTCTAATTTTTTAACGAATTTTCGAAAAGTTTAAATTTTCTTTCAAGAATCTAATAAATACTAAATTAGGATTCAAAACGTATGTTATTGAGATTGTGCATACTATTGAGATCGATTTTTGGCAGATTTGGCAGATTTCGAACAACCGAATTAAAATTTTTGCCATCACTTCAAGAAGAGATAATTTATTACTTGCATGATCAAGACAGTATTGAGAGAACATTCATGTGAGCATTAAATTAAAATATTTGTACAATTTATACATTTAAAAATTTCATTTAAAATTTCCACAAATATTTTCCCAAACATTACCTCCTACATACACAGATAAAACAGATTCGTGATAGCAACCGAATGATTCGGTTGCACACATAGAATTTTTCGATTCTATCAAGAGAAAGTCAGTTGCCAAAGAAAAATTTCGGTTAAAGCAAACAAATTTTTGTTACCCCTTTTAAAATTTTGTAGCCACAACTGTAAAATTCGGTTACTAAGATAGAATCATTCGATTGGCAACAAATTCGGTTGCTATCACAAATCTGTTTTCTCTGTGTACAAATAAATCCTTTCAAATTACATATTTATATCCATAAATCAATACATTTTAATCTATGTTTAAGTAGTTTCAAAAATTTATTTGAAACTATTAATCTTTTTCTGTTTGTAACTTTAATAACTTCCATATACAATTTTACATATGCTTGTTTTCCATATAAGAAATTTTTATATATAAAATATATTTATTTGCTATAATTTATTATAGAATTTTCATATTATATGAATATTGTGAGTGTGCATGAAGAAAGTAATAATATTTATATATATATATGTATATTATTTTATGACAAAAGCATTTGTTATCACATCATATTTTATTTATAAAAAAATATATAAATATTCACCAGATGATTACACTCATTAACATTTGAGTTGGGGAATGTAATATGAAATTTTTAGCAAACTAATAACAAATACATTAAAAGAAATTATATAGAAAGTAGAAATCAAAATAGAAAATTTAAAATATTGGGTGTATGACGTATAAATGCCGGATTTTTTCAAGTTTTTAGCTTTGAAACATTTGTACAATATAAAATAACTCAAAGTATTGTCTATTGTTAGCTATCAACTTTACTCATATTTCTGGCAACATATGGATTCCGAGCCAATAGAACAACTCAAGCCAATATTGGATACCCTGTTCTAAAGTGAAGCGTATCCCAGAGAGAGAGTTCTGCATCGATCGAAACAAATAGTACTCGGAATGGGCATGGTGTGGACTATAAAGTGGGTGAGGCAAAACTTCCCTACCACTTCATTCTAAATACTTTTTAGCATATATTGCAACATGTTGCCGAAAGTTGTCATATTGGAATATTACGGTTGCATTTCTTGGCATTTATCGGCCAAGGCTCGCCTCAACTGAATCAGTTGCATTCTCATAATATAGAAGACACTTTTGCTCCCACCAAATACAGAACATTCCCTTAGCGTCATAGATATTTGTCCTTGATGTCGATTCGGCTGGTTGGCCGGGCTTGACAAACGATCTCTTACGCTTCGTGTTATCATAATGGATTTTTGAACGTACATAATGATCTGGTGCAAAAATGATTTTCTTTTATAGCTTTTAAGCATCATTTCGGCCATGCTTCAATACCCAATTTCCCAGCTTTTAGATTAAACCTGTTGCCCGGAAAAGTTTTGAAATTGCCGATTGAGTAGCTCCCAATGATTTTATAATTAAAGATTTAAAGCAAAACTTCCCGCATATGGTGATTAGTTTTTACAAAATTCGACATTTTCGAAGTATAAAAAAAATTTGTTGTTCAATAACTGAGTGAGAATAAATTACAGATATCTGTGCTTTAAAATTACATATATGTTATTAAAAGTCAAACCCGAGTTCAAAAAATACGCAATCTATTGTAAATCCCACATTATTAAGTCAAACACCCAATAACTTTACCTCTATATGGTCTTGATAATGCTAGAAGAGGTCTATTGGTTACTCTTTATAACCCACGTAATCTAGCATTAAGTCAATTGACACTACAATGTCTTTAAGTTATCAAAATTGTTGTCCTGCACTGTAGAAAGTAATCATTTGTCATTAAGTGTCCTGTATTTTATCGACAGTCAATTGATTTCTTAATTCCTTATACTCAGGATCATCATCATACTTTTAGAATGAAAACTTCCGAATGGAGTTTTCAGTCTCCCATCGGACGCGTCTCAGGTGGTGGATAGGGGGTGCGGATAGGGGTTTTTACAACAGGTCATTATCCCTGACAATTGGTTAATCGATGTCAATATCTTGTAATACATCTTCTATACGAATGGTCTCAACTTCTTGACAGAGCTGGGTTTGTAACCAGAATTGAGATTTCCAATTATTGTAAAACTGTGATGTAACACATTCTTTCTCACTTTCCATCAGATTTACAACACGCGGACCAAAACTATTCTTTCCTTTCTTCTCTCTTCCATACCCACCTATCCTTCTAATCCCACGCTTTCCCTTTCCCCCACTGGTAAGGTTAATGTGGTTGATATCAGTGCTGATAACCTGAATGGATTGTTAGTGGTTAAAGAAGACCAGTCGCGAATAGCTCCTTTCCAACGCCTGGGCACAGGTCGGTTGTAATACAGATTTTTCCCAGTCCATGTTCGCCGTCACTGCATGGATGGTATAACCTCTCACGCGACTGTACTTGGGAATCAAATGTGCCAACAATTAAAAAACAAAAAATACAACAATAAACAATGGCAAAAGTTCAGAAGGGTAACCTATGCTGGCTGATTGCAAACAAAGAACTTTCCAACCTTTTGCTGACAGCTTGAAAAAATGCAGTGAGCTGCTTTAGCTCTCGCCGGTAATAAACCAGCAACAGCCTCTACTTTGGACACTGTGGAAAGGACAATTATCCCTGCGAGACCGTTACAGTTTGGATCGTTGAACCAGATGTCGGGTCCAACCGTAACCTCTCCCACCACTATGGTATTAACGAATTCCCCCACTCACAAAGAACCATCAAAGGAGGGCCTTTGTACACAGGCGTGCCGCCTAGCGCATAATCGATCGGCATGGTTTCAAGTCCGTCGATGCGCTTACTAGCGACAAACTGTCTGCTCTAGGTTGGACTAAGGCCCGTTTGGCTGAGCTGGACAGCTCCGATCCTCGTACCAGTACAGATCGAGCGGACCAAGCCGCATCTGTCGCACCTAAACGGCAATGTTCGGAGGAGGAGCAGCTTCAACAACAAAACCAACAGCCGAAGGTAAGAAGAAAAGACAGTGAGGTTGCTCGCAATCTGATGGTAAGAGCCATTATCGATAAGAGTGTTGAAGACGACGCTATCTCCCAAGAAACATTTGTGATTATTTGTCAGGGTATACTTGAAGATTCTCAAAGAGAATCGCGGTCTATCCCTGCAAAACTAATTAAAAAATGTATTTAATTAAATATTTAATTTATTCAATAACGAATTTTCATTTTGCGTACATTTCTCACTTGTTATAGTTTCTATGCTTTTATTAAATTTTCTTTCAGTGTCTATAGATTTCATTTTATTTATTATTTTTATTTACCAATTCTTTTTCGATTTCCTATTGTTTTATTGTGGAAATTGGTCGGAGCATGTGGGTGTTTGTATGTGATTTTTGTAACGATATTACTTTTCTATTCACATTTATATATATTCAAAATGATAATGCTTTTGTTTTGTTTTTTTTTCCTATTTTACTTCTATTTTTTTGAGTTTTATTTCTTGTTATACTACACATTTTCACAAGAAAAAAAATACTAATATTAGGGTGGCACTTTATAATATTACCTTTTGGATATTCGATGCCTCTAAGGTCTAAAATTGTTGTACGTCTTTTAAAAAACAAATGCTCATCATTTAAGGAGAATCGTCTAATGTCTAGAGGTTGCTCATTTAATTTAAAGTTTCGCGTAACTCTTTCAGTCACGGTTTTTGTGTACAAATTTAAAATCAAAACAATTACATTTTTACTTTAATTAAGTTTAGTTTATTATAAAAAATAAGATAAAATAAATCAAAATATAAAAAGCTGTCCCATTCCAAGGTTTTTCTGTGGACTGAGGTGGTTAGTTTATTAACCACCCTGGCGGTTGGCATTAAAAATAATTATGGTACTTTAGACCTAGGATAATTAGATAATTTTAGACCATGAAAGCATCGAATTTCCAAAAAATGCAAACTAGGGGCCATCCTAATATATACACACATCCATATGAGGGTGTTCTTGTATGTGTGAATTCATTGTGAATTCAGTGAATAGAAAAGTTGTTGGTGGAAGTAATGTTCAATTGTTTTTATGCATTTTTGATATTGATCATTTGGTTGGCTGACTGGCTAGATGGTTGAATGGTTGTCTGATTGTCTGGCAGTGTATTCGACAGGCTGACTGCTGGTTGTTTAGTTGTTGATAGTATAGTTGGTGTGACCAATATGTTTATTTATTCACATAGTTTTATTATTTTGTTTTGTTTTCTTTTAGTAGTTTCTTTATTATATTTAATAAAATTATAGTTAGATAGAAAATAGTTTTATTATTGTATTAACTATTTCCATAAACATGTTAGTTTTCTATATATTTTTTTATATAATAAATAAAAATAAACATTGCCTAGTTGTAGGACACACATATGTTAAAGTACGTACTATGTGTTGGTATATTTGCTTAAGCTTTAAGGCATAAATAGAAAACGGGTCAATCAATACAAATGTATTTTCATTTGAATTTAACTTTAATATAAATCAAACTACTTACAATCAAACTAGTAAAAGGCGTTGCTAGTTGGTTATCAACAAAAACCTACACGCTTCTAAGACAACACAATCGTATGTGTTTTATGCCTAGATATGTATGTATAGGCAATCACACATACATATCCTTATATTTAAACAAAAATCACTAATTTAACTTTAGGTTTTCATTTCCACATTTGTTTATTGTCTTTGACTTACAAACACCAATAGCAGGCATGAATATCCCAGCAGTTCTAGAAAACAGTACCGAACTAGAGAATTTACCCATCATTTAGGGTGACAACTAGTTACATAACTAGCTACGTGGCTTGTTATTTTTAACATCTGCATGTCCTAAGTAGGGGATCAATTGACCCTTTTTGATTACAATGAGACTGTCTGATAACTGGACCAAAGTTGTCAACGTATTGGATTCACATACTGGTTACATAGAGTCAGTTACTTCACTAGCTACCTAGCTGGTTACTTGACCTCAAATAGTCAGCTAAAAAGACATGCCCAATAAACGATTGATTGTAAAGAAATCTTTCTCCTACAATTCTCCAATAGATTGCTTCTGGTGGGTAAAATAACTACTTTCCAAAGTGCAGTACAAAATAAGCGTTTAAAGTGACTACACTATAGGTTACTAAGAGACAATAAAGTGACAATTGACTTCACGCTAGGTGACATGTCATATCAGTATACTTCAACAAAAATAAAAATAAACTGTATGAGAATTATATCAACACAATTTGTATAAAACCAGTTTGTACGAATTACTCACAAAAAAGAGCATTACAAAATATATGTTTAAATCGACTGCACCCTAGATTACTTAGAAATACTTAAGTGACAATTGTCTTCGCGCAAGATTACCTGTGGATGTTTAAAGTAATCAATTGACTTCTCTCTGAACTACGAAGAGTACATACGTGTCTAAACCCAAAATATTAGCTGGAGTCAGCCAAGTGCTCACATATTAGTGAACATTACTGTTGAGCACATTAAACTGCTGTGATAGTATAATGTGACTACACTATAGATTACTTAGAGACACTTAAGTGACAATTGTCTTCTCACTAGATTACCTGGGATGTATAAAGTAACCAAATGTCTTATATCTGCACTACAAAGAGCACATACGTGTCGAATGACCCAAAATATATAAATTAGAGTCAGCCAAGTGGTCAGATATTAGTGACAATTACTGTCTATAAGTGATACATTGACTACTGGCTTAACAAGTACTCACCCCAAATGATGGGTAAAATCACTAGTTTGGGACTATCTCCTAGAACTGCTGGGATCTGATCAAATGTATATGTAAATGTCAGTATTCTGTTTTATATAACTTGATATATCTATTGTTTTCCTTAACATTATCCTTTCCCTTTATCCTTCATTACCATGTGTTTATACATATATATTCTTATATATATCACACATGTTGTTATATACTCTAGCTTAAGCATGTGTTGTATGTATTTATTTGTTTTATATAGAGAACTATATTTAATGAACATCTTAACTTTATGGATTTTTCTTTATTTATTCTATTTTACATATGAGTTTGTGTATTTGCTTTCTTCTTAACAGCACATGTATGTATGTATGTCTGTCTGTCTGTATTTTGTTTATGAAATTAGTTTTCTATTCACTATTTTAATGAAAAGCTGGTACATATAATTTTGTTGTTGCTTTAAGTTCGTTCTTTTATTGTTGATTTAATTATGAAAAGTTTTCCTTTCTGTTATTTGTTAGGTTTTATTTATTATTTAATGATGTGTTTACTTTAAACACTTAATCTGCAAACAGAAATTAAATTAAATAATTTGTTGTTTTGAATAAATTTGGTTTACTGGTTAAGGAGGTAAATGCTTTTGTTTGTTAAATAAATTGCAGTAATATTTAATTGAATAGTTTTAGAAATTTTGTAATAATAATCATATGAAGGATATACACAAATACGTTGTATATTTAAGTGAATTTCTTTTAAGTCAGAATATATTTAGAAATGAAGCTATCAGTGCAAAAGTGGTGTAACCCAAAAAATTTAGTTTTATATCCAACATACACCACTTTTGCTGTATTACATTATTATATTATGCTTTTTGCAAAAACTATTTTTTTTACCTCCATCTGCTTTTGAATACCAAAAGGTAGCTTACCCCACTTTAGTATTGATATTGGTAATGTAAGGTAATGTAACAGCAACCAAACAAAAATGTGGGTTAGTATGTATAACCCACGCGGATGGCGTCAAATTTGAATTGGTTGCTGTGCATTAAATCCCGAATTATATTTTTGAAACAATGCACAATGAGACAGAATCAAAATATATTGGACATTAATCTGCCATTTCTAAACACCAGATTAATTCAATATATCAAAAGTTCCCAATACAACAAATTCAATATTTGTAGAGTAAAAATTCTAAAGTGAAATAATTTGGATTTGATATTGGGATAACAAACAGCAAAATAAATAATACAAAATAATACATTCTATACAATTGCAACTTCTTGAAAGCATTAGATGTTTTTTAATACCCTTCATCATGAGTGGCAAGGGTATGCATAAGTTTTTCATAATTTTTACATTTTTCAATTCCGACCCCACAAAATTATTTATTCTGGATCGTTATAGATAGCGGCGTCGATATAGCCAAGTCCGTCTGTATGTTGAAATCAACCTTCCATAGACCTCAAATAACTTACAGACATGATTCATACAACAATATATCCGCTATAAACCTTATTATAAAGACTATAGAAAAGGTGGTTAGAAAAGTGACCACTAAACCGCAAAGAGTTAAAATATAATTTGGCTCTCTTATTGTTTTATTTTACATTGAATTTATTGAGTTTTGAAATAATTAAGCCAAATTAAATTGGAGTCATCTGATTTGCAATAATAAACTTTAAATGACACATCGATTGAAGATGAAGAAGATATCGTTTCTGAAAATGGTTCTATTAATGATTTCTATATAACAATATGTTTAAACGAAGTATACTGTGGAATTTTAGATGAGAGTGTAACCGCGAAACATGAACGGTCAGAAACATCAGGAATAAATGCTAGACAAAATATTGTGAATCTAAATTCTGGTCCCACGTGTTATGCTATTTCTAGAACAGAAACAAAATTGGTCGATTCACAAGGTCCTAAGGATCCTAACATGTCATATTTTCATAATGCTAAAATTTTACTACTCAGCAGATCAGTTTAACTCTTTCAGCCATGCTTTTTTGTGTATAAGTTTCAATCAAAACAATTGCATTTTTACTTTAATCAAGGTTATTTTATTATAATAAGTAAGAAAAAATAAATTAGAACATAAAAAACCACCCCATTCCAAGTTTTTTTGTGGAGAGAAGTGGTTAGTTTACTAACCAAACTTTTGTTTTGTATAAATTTATTTGAAGTCGAATATTTTTGACTAAATTTTCTGAACAAACAACCGAAATAGCAAAGTAACACTGAATTCAATGAATAAACACTGTAACAATGCGTGAAAGTCTCTTAAAAAACTGATTTTTACAATAATTTCAAATTAATATATTTATCTAACTAGAGCATAAACGATGACTTCAAAAAATATAATAGTTTAGCAAAGTGGCAATAGATGCCAATTAACTATGCTTTAAAGACTATAGAAAAGGTGGTTAGTAAAGTGACCACGCAAAGAGTTAACTCTTAGGAATTCGGCGCAAGTCTCTGCTGGTTTGTTACGATATTATTTTAGGAAATTTTTTTAACATCATTTTCAAACCATTGGTAATTTTAGAACATTATGATATGATAGGATACCTTGTGAATCGACCATATATTTCCATAGAATCATAGTTTAAACATCATTCCCATGATGAAGCTTCGGATTCTTGGTTGTTTATTATTCAAATCACCAATGAGTTTGCGAAAATTTCAAAATATATCGCTAATGGTGCGATTTGACTAAAAGTCCGATAGGAAGGAAATACGAGATAGAGAAAAGTTTGATACAGAAACATGGTATTTGCATGTATATAGCGGCAAAGACAGAAACTTCAAGTTAGAAATAGTTATATGACTCATTATATGAAGTAATAATACATACATGCAGCCTAAGATTTAATCGATGGCCACAATCAAAATAAATAGGCCTGTGCGTACTATTTCTACACAGAAAAAACTATTTCTTAAACCGTTTCAATTCAAATATTTGTCACATATTGAACTGGTTTCAATTATTTCATAATTAAATCAAGTATTCATTTGCTCAAAAACAAAATTTCTTGATATTTTCTATTGAGTTTTGAGTTTTGAATTTGATTATTTTGAGAATTGAATATAAAATTTTCGTTATTGGTTGAATTCAAATACAAAAATTATGGAATAGATAATTTTCGTAATTGAAAACACGTTTTTGTTATTTTTTGTGTTTCAATTACGAAAAATATCTATTCAATAATTTTTGTATTTGAAATTCAACCAATAACGAAAATTGTATATTCAATTGTCAAAATAATCAAATTCAAAACTCAAAATTCAATAGAAAATATCAAGAAATTTTGTTTTTGAGCAAATGAATACTTGATTTAATTATGAAATAATTGAAACCAGTTCAATATGGGATAAATGTTTGAATTGAAATATAATTTTTTCTGTGTAAGGATTAAACCGGCCAGGAATTTAAAAGGCAAAATTGGATATGAACCAAATAAGCCCTTAAAGTGATCGGCAGCTAGACCCAAATGTTAACAAAATAAATTTGACGATATATTTTAAAAAAATGATCGGGTTCTATAATAAATTTATTTCTAAGAATAATTCCGAAAGGCGTATTTGGAAGTGGTCCTTATTTGGTAGCTACGACCAATTATGTATCGATCATTATCAAATTAAGTGGCGTGATTTATTTCTATATGAAACTTATTTCTGTTGAACTTTTTTTGGATACCAACATTTCTATGAGATTTATGCACGTTAAAGTGATTGTCGGAAATGAGCCTTGTATGAAAGCTATGACCAATTACGGTGTGATCGCCATGAAATTTGATCGCTTGATTTTTTTTGTACATTAAACTTTGCCAATTTATAAGGCTTCGTCTTTGGGCAGTAGATAATACATTTGCCAAATTTGATCGCAATATCATTGACTGACGGACGGATGGATGGACAGACGGTCGGACCAACATCGTTGTATTGACAAGGAATGTTCTGAATGGATCGGCGTACTTTTAAAGTGGGTACTATACTAATATTAGTGGGCGTTGTAATAAATGTAATTGATAACAGGTTAGAACTGGCAATCTTCTAAAATTACATATTTTTCAAAAGTTTTTATAATAAATAATTTTTAAAATTAAAAATTTTTAAATAGTAAGGACAAAGAACATACTTGCTGGCAAACTGTTGTCAAGTTTTTGACTGGGAATACTGGTATTTGGTGTCATTCAAAAATGTATTTGAATATATAATACTGTGGTATTTTAAAACATTGCAATATCATAATTTGAATGATACCTAAAGTTAGCTTAAAATGAGGTTTTTGGAGAAACTTGTCGTTTATTTTATATATAATTTTATGGCTTTATTTTCAACTTTAAAACATTATAAAATTAGCAATATTTGTATTTTTATTGTTATGCCTTAGTTTAATAAACATGTTTTAACTAATTATATTTCAAACAGCAGCAATTATTTGAATTTAAAATTTAACAATTTAAAACAAACACAAAACACAACATTTTTGGCAAATAAATAAAATGTTTAATTAAAGCTTTTTTTAGTCAAGCCATTTCATTATATTTATATTTAGAAAATTTAATTTATTTATTTATATTTATTAAATACGAAAATGAAATTTGCATACCAAAAATGATTTTAATCAAAAAACTACTTTAATTTATTTGTGCACATATGCAAACTAACACAAATAAAACATTTAAATTATTAAATTTTATTACACACATAAATTTATAAACCTATACTTCAAACTAATTTTTGTTTTTTTTTCAAAATGTTTCTAAATTAAATATAAAAGTTTCTAAATTAAATTTTTAAACAATTTAAATGAATTTATATTGCTTATTATGACTGAAAATAATGATTTTTGGAAAACGTATTCACTTCATTTGTCGTTCATATCGCACTGGTTCCTCTAAAGAGCGTCAACTCAAAATTTTTCAATTTTCACTTTTTGAAATTGATGTGCAGTGGTCATATTTACCCACTGTAAAAATCTGCTATCAATGTCCCTACTCTTTCGCCCAAAAATACAGTTGTATCGTACACTTGTTTCATTGCATTGTAATGTATTGAAAAAAAAATAGTTTTTTGCTTCTACTGAACATTTTAAAATTTTGAGTTGACATCTTTAGAGGAACCAGTGCGATATATTGGTTGAAATAAACTTTCGGAAGTTGATATTTAAAAAAGAAATCTTAAGATATCTACCCATCATTTTCAATTGATGGGTAGATATGGGTCTATGGATCACTTCTCTACCTATAAAGATTTAACGAAATATGTATATTCCTTATATGTATGTTCGCAAATAAACCTTGTAGCAATTACAAACGAATTCCACTCATGATGAAATATATTAAAAAATACGAAAAATTTAATGTTAACTAAAAAAGAACGATTACAAAATTTTACAAAAAAATATTTAAAAATTTTAACTAAAATACAACTTTTTTTTATGAAATGTAATATTTCTGTTTATAATTTATTTAGTTTATGCCTGAATAAATATAATAAATCGTTTAAAAATTTTGCAATTAGATATCGTAAAAATTCTGTAGAAATCTACATTTAGTTTTTTTTTTATTAAAAAATACTTAACAAAAAAATACTAAACAAAAGTCCTTGAATTGAATTTTTGCTGTTAAGTTTTATTTGGTTTTTTTTTATGAGTTTGTAGTAAAATGGCAATATAAAGTTTTACCGCTGTGACAATTTGATTTAATAACATGGCAAAATGAAACTAAATTTTGACAGACAAACAGAAGGTTATATGAAAAATAAAAATAAATTATTTAACCATTTTGTTTAGTACATTGCTGGATATGTATACATTAGGGTGGTCCTAACATTGGACTATCGATTTTTGGTTATTTTTTGCTTCGAAAATTACAATCAGATTTTTGATTCAGAAGATATAGCCCTTCAAAGTTGGCTGATTTTCAGTGTTCAAAAAAACAGACTTTGGGTAATTTGGTCCGCTTTCAGATACAGTATCCCGAAAACTAGGCAACGGATCGTCATTATTTTTGATTCTGTTGATGGATCTATTTATTAAGAAAGGACTAGAAGAGAAAATTGTACTGTGTGCTTTGTCTTTGTTCAGGTAAATCGATGTTTACCAACTATCCATTTTTTCAATATTTCTTAACTTTAATGGAACATAATAAAAACATATTAATTTCTATATTCGCCATATTCTAAAAACAAGTTATCTGATTATTTTTTACCTAATGCAAAAATGCCCAACTGTCATGTCCTTGCCCCATTTTTTGCTAGAAGTAAAATTTTTAAAAAAGACATGGATCCTAACTGTGTTTTCATGCATTTTTGGTTAATTTATAAAAAAAAAATTCAAAGCGGGCAAGGTTTGTGGAACATCTGAGGAATAAATAAAGACGTTTCATAAAAGTATTTGATATTGATGAAAACCTTCGAACTTGTAGATTTATATTTTAGTACAATATAATAATTTTAGAAATTTTTGAGAGGTCATTTACCTTAAAAACTAAAATAATTATAATATGGTGATTTTCCATGAAGAAAAATATAAAATTTGAATTAATGTAAAATTGTAACTGTTATAGATATCATAACAAAATTTGGAAATAGTATAGACCTAAATGTCCTTAAATCAATAACATTATAACGTTTGACATTTTATATTTTCAAATACCGAAATTCCTAAACCGGGAAAATTTCTTCCAAAAACTGAGTTTTTTTTAGAAAAGTGCCTACTGTGACGTTATTTACCGTGCAATAGTAAAAAAACTCTGTAAGTATTTAAGAAACATATAGGGTTACACAAATAAGGAGTTGTTTTGAGGATCCGTTCTTTTGCTTTTTATAATTTTTTACTCAAACCTAAATTTGTTTTTCATAACTTTCCAAGTTTGGTTAGGTCTGGGGGATGATAAATTTTTTTCTTTACACGCTTTTGCATTAAGTAATCATTCCAGATCATATAAAAATTCTACCATATAATACCCTACACTAAGTAAAAGAGCAAAAACTTAATTCTTTTAAAATTTCAATAATTTATATTTTTGAATGATTTTCGGAAGTGGGCCTTATATGGGGGCAATGACCAATTATGGACCGATCACCATGAAATTAAGTCGTGTGATTTATGTCTGTATGAAAGTTTACCGTGTTGAATTTTGTGTGTATACCAACATTTTTAAGCGATTTATGCACGTTAAAGTGATTTTCGGAAGCGGGTCTATATGGGAGCTATGTCTAATTATGGACCGATTGTAACAAAATTTGGTGACATAAATTTTGTATATACAAAACTTATTTGGAGCGTAATCTGTGGAGATACATATATAAATTAAACATTTATGACCGATAAAGTCCAATTTCGGAAGGACATTTGTATGGGGGCTAGGTGAAATAATAGAGCGATTTCAGCCAGTTTCAATGGGCTTGGTCCTTGGGCCAAAAAAATAATATGTACTAAATTTGGTCGAAATATCTTCAAAATTGCTACCTGTACTCTGCGCACAAGGTTAACATGGACAGCCAGCCAACCAGACGGACGGACATCGTTTAATCGACTCAGAAAGTGATTCTAAGTCGATCGGTATACTTTAAGGTATTTGTTAGACTAATATTTTTGGGCGTTACAAACATCTGCACAAACGCATAATACCCTCCCCACTATGGTAGTGTAGGGTATAATAAATCAATAAACCTGAATATCTTTTCAACTAATAGAGATAACCTACACTTGTATGCATATTTTTTGAAGATCTTCTCAAAGACTATTTATATTTAAAATTTGAGCTCACTAGGATCATGAATGGATTTTTGGCGATTTTTTTAAAAAATTTGAGACCCGAGGTGACCAACTTTGATGGGCTACGCACTGGCCCCCATAAGTCTACACAAACGATGTAAAATTTCGTGACAATATCTGCAATAGTTCCAAAGATACCGAATCACTTCCAAATAAAAACGTTTCTAAGCCACTGTACAATGGTTTGTGTGACTCAGAAGTGGTGATACAAAGATCGCCCAGGCCAGCCAAAAAAGACCAAAAATTGTTGTAAAACTCAACAAGAGCTTGCAAATCACAATTTAAGGCCCACCCTTATACATAAGTATTTATCTATTATTTTACATATAATCTATGTTCAACATATACAAAAAAAATATATATAAATGTAAGTATAACATTTATAAATTGGTGATATTAAATTTATGTACTGTATACACATGTATATACATTTAAATATGTTTTTATTTACTGCATAATACCAAAAATTTTCTATTTGTTTATGGTAGTTATAATTTTGTTTTATGATGTGCTTTTGTTATTTTTTTTTCGTTTACTGCTTTGCTGTTTCCCACCAGTTCATATTACGAGTATTATTATTATAAATTTATATGTAAGTAATAAATATTTTGGTTTATTTAGCGTTAAAATTGCTTTAGATAAACAACATGGCAATTTGTATAATCGACATGAAAAATAAACACTCCATCTCTGGAAGTCAAACAAAAAAAAAAAGAAAAAATAAACACACATATGAATAAAAACTACCACCCACTAATAATATATATAAACAAATACGATTACATAGCACTCAAATATAAATGAATTTTACATGTTTTTATATAAAAAAAACAAAATAATACTTGTATAACAAATTCGTATTTGTTTAGTTATTATGCGAGATTTTGTGTGAGCTTAAGCCAATCAATATTATTGATGAGATTTTAGTTAAACATATTTGAAATTTATTAACTATATATGTATTAAGGTAGTTTGTGTCATATAGAAATATAAAGAGAGCGGAAACTCTACTGTCAAAGACCTAACTCAGTTGTCAAAAACCTATGGGGTGATAATGTATTAGTAAAACTATGTGATTATTTTTAGCAATATTTTTGTTAGAGTTTTTTTCTAGTTTCCGCTCTATGTATATTTCTCTATGGTTTGTGTTAAGCATGCAATTTCAAACGTTTATGAATAATTTGATATTTGTGGCAATTGAAAAAAATAATGATACAAATTCTGTAGCCATATTTAAAACTAATTAAATTTATAAGTAAATAACTTCAGTTTCTATAATTCCAACATGTTAAATGTTAAATTTTCACTCTAGTTGCTTGATTGTGTTACCAAAACTGTTAGTAAGGTTATTGCCAAAAATTCCATTGACCTACATTAAATGACATTATTTTTTAGTTATTTGATTCCTTTCAAACGCAGCAACCAAAATTGTATTAATTTATAATTTTAAATGTAGTCTAATTATTATGTTTAACATTGTGGTTGAAATACCAACCAAAATTAAATACATAAAATGTAATTTTGCAAATATTTACCAACAACAAAAAAAAACCTAAATATATTAAATTAGAATGGTTTATGAAATAAATTTTTAATGTTCTTGGAATAAATAACTAGAAATAATTAAAATATTAAAATAAATTGCACCATATTATAAAGTCATGGAATTTGTTAAACAATTTAATGATATTTTGGTGTACTGGTTATGGAAATAATAATAATGAGTCAAAGGACTTAGGGTCCAACAAAAATTTATACTTTTAACTTTTCTAGGATGAGATCAGCAAACAATTTTAAGCTATATTTATTTTTATATAAAGCCAACAAATTGATGTATAAGCTAAAGTTTTAGAATCAATTTTTCTCGATTTATCAATGGTTCCTGAACGATATTAGTTTTTTAACAGACTTGTTTACTTCCTACGTTCTTTCCAGTTATATTCATGATTATAAACACGACTGCACAGTGGGGCAGAATCAAAATATTTAGGAAATAAATCTGGCATTTCTAAACAGCTGGTCCCATCGGGACAAAATTTGATGTGGCCATAGCCAAGAAGCATTCGAGTTTAACTTATAAAAATGGGTCTTACAAATTCTCGAAGGCCGGCGCTATGGGGGCTCAAAGAAGGTTACCTTCGACATTTCAAATTTTTAAACACGTGAAATTTTGTTGTTTCCGATCCGAAAGATTTTTATATTTTTTTGAAAAGCACTCAGCTAGGTCTTGAAACAACATGCTTGCGTGTGCTGTTTGTCTCCTATAATTTCAGAGTTAAAGGCAATTCAAAATTGAAATTTTAAAATTTTGCCATACCTTGATCCGATTTTTTAAAAATATAGAGAGTAATTTTGGATTGGGTGGACTCGAATTTCCTTTATTAGTTAGACAAATTAAATTACCAATAATAAACAAATGATTTCAGAGCAACATCGATTATAGATCCAAAAATAAATGATTTTCCATTTAAAAATTCAAAAAGAGTAGATTTTTGCTGTTTTTTTTTTATTAAAAAAAAACTTTCTTTAAAAACATATAACAATTTTATGTTTTTCTGTAAGGTATCTTTACACAGAATATTTTCGTATAAAAATCATGTCCCATTTTTCGAATATGTCGCCACTACGTCCTCCGGAGTTTGACCTATTTTTTTCATCAAAATTTCAACATTGTTATAAAATCTCATGTTATAATATCTCAAACCTGGGATCAGAAAACGGAAAGCAGGTTTGGAAATCTTGACGTGTTCCTTATTTATCCCCAAAGTATTTTCTGAGTCCCGAAGGAGATGCGGTCAAAATTGTAAAAAATAAAATTTTTGGGATTTCCGTTCCAATTTTTAGGAATTGAGGGATACCGTTTGATATGTTTTTTTTACACTTTTTTATTTAGAATGGCAAATTTAAAAAGTAAGAGAGCTGTATTCGGTTTTCAAAATAAAAATTTTAAATATTTTTAGGTAAAAAAAAGTTGTTTTTTAATTTTTTGAAAAACAAAATTTCGAATAGTTTTTTTAAATTTTTTTAAATTTAAAAATTTTTTTTTAAAGTTTTAAAATTCTTTTTTTAATATTTAGCGAAAAAAAATTTTTGGTGAAAAAAAAATTCGGGTTCAAAAATATTTTTTCCGATTTTGAACCATTGTAGATCCAACTTATGGTCCTATATACGTCATTGTAAAGGTCTTTAAGATATCTATCATTAGATATCCATATTGTCTATATTAATAAATTAGCAGTCCAGATATAGGTAAAAAAATAGATCAAAAATCGAGGTTGTCCTGGTTTTTTCCGTATATCTCAGCCATTTGTGGACCGATTTTCTCGATTTCTCGAGCCGAGCGAAAGTTGATTTCAACAGACAGATGGACATGGCTTCATCGACTCCGCTATTTATAAGGATCCAGAATATATATACTTTATAGGGTCGGAAATGAAAAACGTAAAAATTACAAACGGAATGACAAACTTATATATACCTTTCTCACGAAGTTAAAAGGTATAAAAAACGTTAAAAAAATCGATAAATTCACGGTGTTTACTCACATCTATATTCATAAATTCTATGAATTATAAATTGGGTTTTTGACTAGAGACTTAGGTTTTTCTCTCAGTTAAATCTGATTGTCATCTATGACCAGCAACTTCAAATTAAACGAGGAACCTCTAAACAGTATAAGAGTTTGCACAAATTTTCAGCCTTTAGTTTTTAGAAGAGGGAGAACAATTTTTAACTTAGGATCATTGAACATCGAAGAACAGCAAAATTATGGTCACTTTAATGTATTTTTACTACTTACAGTAAAATACATATAATTTTTAAAGACCTTTATAAGGAATAATCATAAAAAGCTACGCTGTAGCTTTAAATATATCTTCTTAATAGCTGCCTGGGGAAACACTATTTAACTTGAAGCTGCAATGCTATTTAAATGAGTTTTATGTAAATTTAAAACAGTAAATAAACCGACAAAATTTGTTCATATATCATGATTTCAGTGTTAGTTTTGTAGCTAAATGCTTTGCTCATTTCAATAAAAAGTACATTTTACAGAAAATAGCAAAAAAAAAATAAAAAAAAACAATTTAATATCATGAATAAATCATTAAACTTTATGTGTCTGTGTAGAAATATGTGTATTTGTTAGAGGAAAAGTACATACAGATATGCATGAGAATGTTTGAAATGTAATAGTGGTAGTGTAAATGTAAGTGTGTATGTTTTTCTGATAAATATTGTATGCATGTTAACATAAACTACTTAATTTGTTATTAAACAGTTCATTTCTATGCAAGACCACACATAAACTATAAAACTACTAGACACACAAACACTCACTCACACACATGCACTCTTCTCATACACCCACCCATACCATTACAAAAGTATTAAATAACAGAAACGGAAATACTTTTCTCTTCAATCACACAAAACAATCTAAAACTGTAAACGTTATACTGGTCACATAAAAAATATATACTAACTGCAGTTATAGTAAAAGGGAAAAAAATCTATCTAAAATTTATTTATGCGAAAATTGTTTAGAAAAATTCGCAAAACCGAAAAAACCACCACCCTCACAAAACAGTGACTGACCATCAAATAATATAAAATAAAGGGAAATAAGAAATTGGAAATAAATACAAAAATTAAGTTTTGGGTAACAAACAGCAAAATAAAGTTAGAAAAACACATAAACAGTTTTTGTTAAACAACAAACCAATTTAACTTTTGCAATCTGCTGAAAATTACTCAAACCAAGCGCAACAAATCTACTCACTCTATAACTTTATAAACCGGTCACTGTATTTGTCCTAACTTTGTTATTATATGGTGGCCTTTAATAGAAATAAATAGAAACCTTTTGTCTTCCCTTTATAGATAAATTCATGTTATTGCCTGAAAATCGGTCAGAATATTAAAACAGGGCAGTAACATAAACCTTAAATAAAACACCCCATCATTTGGCTGCATTCTTTAAGGAAATATATTGTTTGAGCGGTGGTGGTTTTTCAAAAATATTTAAGGAATGTAAGGATTTAGTTATTCAATGAGTGTCCCCCTTTATTTTTATAAGCATTACCAGTGCACAAAAGGGTCAGTTTCTATGCAGTTGGGTGGAGTGTTTAAATAGTTTTCTTTGAATTATTTGCTTTTATCAAAGGGGGGTTTTAATCATATTTTTCCTTTAGAGTAACCGATTTTCTTGGGATTATTATTAACACAAAACATATTTTTTTCAGTCAGTGACAACAACTGATGCAACAATAAAATATTATTTTGATATATGTAGGTTTGGGTAGAATTATTAAACGAATTTTTATTAAATTTAGTAAAACAAAGACAACTTTTTGCATTGGAAAATAAATATAAGCAGAATTAAAGACAATGCTATAGCTCAATAGCATTGTCTTTGTGTCATTGTGCCTAACATTACTGCACAAATATTTGACTTTTTGAATATCTCCGGGAGAAGGAATTTAAATATTATTAGAACTGTGCTTTAAAATAAAAGGAAAGCAATTAATAAATGCCTAAAATATAATGTAATAGCAGAAATATAAAGGTTAGTTTCATTCCACAGGACAGTGCTATAGTCAATAAATTAAAATCAAAATAATAAATATTCCTAAAAGTTCTTCATATAAAAATTAGCATAATAAGTAGATTCCACGACTTTCACAAGATCTGTGAATCTGTCAGTCTACAATGTTGCGAATTTAGCAAAATACCCTTTCAAGTTCTGATGGCACATAATCATGTATCGAATGTACTCATTCCGATTGAGACCTGCAAAAGTTTGAAGCGGTGCATACCATAAATCCACAAATAATGAAAATGATCACAGACTAATTTCGGCCCCAATGAGGTGGACGTAATAGTGGTATGTAATTAAAACAACATAGATTAACATTGCACACACTGTGCCAATATTTTCTCTCTTGAATCTAGGGAACCGATCCGGCCATATCTAACTCAAAGTTTAAATCATAATATGTGGAAGATTGGCTGCAAATTTACTAAAAAAAAATCGTTAAAAACATGATCTCGATGGTAACATGAAATATTTTAAACTATTTGGCTCAATATCTCAACTATTTAGTGGATCATCGGGCATTGCATATTCGGTACCCATGCAGGAAGACTTGGGCTGCTTCACCATGATTTCTGTAGGAGTTTGCAAAATGAGGTGAAGGAAGAGATTGTCATACACTTCTTCTGAAACTGCCCGGCACCTGGTGTATTGCGTGTCAGGCTCTTATGGGAACTATCCTTTAGCAACCTCTCCGAAAGAAGGAATTAAGGTGTATAAATGTTTTTGTTAGGAATAGCATATGGTTAATTAGACCGGGCATAAAAATGGCACCTAATATTGACACTTTATCTATCGCATGATGGTCTGCGCTTTCTGAATTTCTTCTCTGCTCTAGCTCCGCTAATTTCTATCTACAACTTCTCTTATACACACTTCTCTCACTACCTTTTACTTCTCTCTTTCTTCTCTTCTTTATTTTCTTTATCACATAAAGGAAACAATCAATGGACCCACTTGAGCTATATATAAGACGAAAAGCTTTGAACTGCTATCTGTAAACCTAACCTAACCTGCTATAGTTTTTTATGTTATTTTTGTTTGTTTGTTTCTTAGACCTGCACTCAGCGGATGACCCGCTGATCCAATGCATTGTCGTGGAAATAGTAAAATATGTTATGGGAGGAAGATATGTGAGAGGAGTGTTTGTGGAATTCGTTTTGAACTTTTCTTCATTGAAGAAACAGGAAAGATATCTGATGTTTGACGATATATGGACAGTACGGCTAAAGAATGAATTTTTTCTGTAGTGTGTTGTGCGGTCCACTGGTCAATCGACCAAAAAAGGATGAGTTCTCAATGAAATGAAGAAGTTCTCTATTTTCAGCAGAACGCATTCCATTGTTGTTGCGACAGAACCGTGAAACACATCCCATATTGACCCAGAAAATTGAGCAGTTTCTACAATTGTGCAGCTCCAAAATAGACTTTGAAGCATCGGACAATATATAAAAGTTGAGTTCGATTTTCGGTCGGATATAGTTGGTGCAAATAGTAAAGAAATCCGATGGAGTGATAGAAACCAACGAATTTCAATGGTTCTGTCGACACTTGAAAAATATATTAGGTTCAGAAAATATTGCGCTGTATTCTCATATTCAGAATATCAAGATTCTGTAATATTTATACCACCCATAAAAACAGAACCAAACATAATTTGGATAATTGCTGAAACCGAATTCAGGTGGCTTGTATTTCTTATTTGTATTTAGAAATGAAAAACTCAGTAAAACTATGAATCCGAAATTTTTGGTTACATTCACTTTTAAATGTTATTAGTATTGAATATTTAAAAATATGTTTAAAGCGGACAAGTTTAGCAAAAAAATCCAACCAATATTTTTAGTCAAATTCTGCAATATTGTTAATTTTCCTCATATTGTGGATATTAGAAAAATTTCACTACGGCATAATATATTATAGGAAGATACTTTCACCAAAAAAGTGATATGATGATGTCCTCAATTAAACAACCTCATACATTTATCTTTACAGAGTTTGAGTTTGGTTTTCCCAGTTTCAAAGCATCATATTAAAAAAACCGAAAATGTTTCATTTAGGACAGCAAAACATTCAACTTTTTAATATTTCTTCATTATTACAATTAGATGATTCTAATTGGCATTTGGGGATTTAATGGAAATGCACTAAGATATTTATTTCAAAAACTTTTACGAAGAATTTCGAATTTCCTCATATCGCTCATTTGCTGCAACATCGTACTAACTAAAAAGATGTAATTTTTCAGGAGACGCTCACATCATTGCAGCAATCATATATATGATTGTAGTAAATAAATATACATATATTTATGATATTCATGTTCATGATGAATCATTATATCAAAATAGAATGTTGTCAGAGTATGATAACAATAAACCTAGAACAACAAAATATGGGAAGTAATACATCATAAAAATTGTTGCCACAATCATATACCATATTAATACAATCATATATGTGATTGGTACTATGTTGTAAATGGTAACTTAAACATATTTTGGTTTGCAATCATAGGCATAGTTATAGTGAACATAATATTTTTAAAAAAATTTAAAAATGTTGAAATGTTTAAGGTAAATATGCAAATTTAGTCTAGATCTCTATAAAATGTTTAAATTCGATATATCTACAGCATGATTTCGCTTAAGCTTACGTCATCTTAAATAACCTTTAAAATTATCTAAAAACTTAAATATTTCCAACCCTGTTAAAAATTTATTAAAGGGGTTGTTTATAGCTCTAAGCAATCAAAGTAATAATGCCAGCTATTTGGGCACAAACTCATATGTATAGACGTGTGTACAAAATATATCCAATTTAAACCATATTTGTGAGTGTGTTTGAAACGGTATTCACTAAACTGTTAATAATTCTTATAGGCCATTTTCCTGTTTTTCTTCTTTTTTCATTATTAATAATTTGTTCATACTTATATACATTTAAACATACATATAGGTATATGTGTTCTGCTTAAACATAATTTTTCGGTTTCCATTTAATGGTCAATGTCTTTATGACACGTTTATTTTGTGCGGTTTTTTTCTCTTTGTTTTTATTGAAGGGAGGCAAATGCTTTGTATTTGCAGGTCTATTTATTAATAAATTGTCTGGACTATTATTATTGGACCCTTCCATTTTTTTTTTTGTAGTTTAGTTTTAGCCAGCTAACCAGACCAGGGTAAATGACTGCTGTTTTTTTTTCATGGCATAGAAAATATTAACAGTTAATTGAATTAAGTGTCAATGGTTGAAGGTGTTGCTATTATTAATGTTTTCCATTTGTTAATGAAAAAATTAAATTAACAAAAAGAAAATATGTTTTTGGTTAAAGGGAAAATTACATACAAATATTTGATGAAAATCATAGTTTAGCTTGGAGTTAGTTGTAATTATTTAGTTTCTATAGAACTACAACTATTAAGCTGCAATTGTTAAAGAAAATATCGAAAGGTATGGAAAAATTCATAATTTCTATGTTTTCTTGTGTAGCCCTATTAATATAAATACTCATGGCGTATGATTAATATACATTTTTTGTATGAATTAAATATTATGTATACGCAAAAACTTTAGAACAATTAAAGTAATTTAGCTTTAAATTTAAATATTTTACAATTGAAATCCTAAAACACAAAATAAATAAATTTAAATTTTCCAAGAATATGTTTGTTTATAGTTATTTTTTGGAATCAAATATCTACAATGTAAATATTTAATGCAAAAACGGATGATGTGTAATGGAAATATTTTATGGAATTATACAATACATAGATTACAGAATTCATAATATTTAAAAGCAATTAATTTAAACGATATTTTAGTGACAAAAGTTCCATCCAAAAATCTAAGTGAAACGTATAATGAATATTATTTATGGTCATGAATTAAATATTACTCATACGTAAAAGCTTTTTATATAACGAGCCAGAACAGCGAAAATATCTTAACCATTGCACAGTGGGGCAGAATCAAAATCTTTTGGAAAAAAATCTGGCATTTTCAAAGTATGGAGTTTTAAAGTGGATTATTTGTGAATCTAATTGAGATATTCACTTTGTATTTTTTTTGTAAGACCAAAAATTAACTTATATAAACAAAAAAAAATAGTTTGGATTAAATGTGGTTCAAATTGTTCCTAATATTTGCGATCCTATTAAAATTTTGATACAAATTTTATTTTGAGAAACTCAATGAATAAGTAATAAAATCTTTATTTATTAACGAAACTCAATGGAATTTTTAACGTTTTTTATATTTGTCATTCTAAACAAGTAAAAAAATTATCAAAAGGTCAAAGACAAACCCGCAATTCCTAAAAATTGGAGCGAAAATCCCAAAAATAGTATTTTTTACAATATTGCCTATAGGGTCCACATTTCCTTCGGGGCTGGGAAATTACTTTTACGATAAATAGGAAACACATCAAGGTTTCCAAAGCTGATTTTTGTTTTCTGATCCCAGATTTGGGATTTTAGAACATGTGGCCCAAATTTGAAATTTCGATAAAAAATAGGTCAAATTCCGAAGCGCGTAGGAACAACATGTTCGAAAAATAGGACATGTTTTTTATACCAAAATGTTTTCCGTAAATATAGCTTACAGAAAAACATAAAATAGTTATATGTTATTAAAGATAGTTTTTTTTTATAAAAAAGGAGTTAAGTCACCTTTTCGCCCAAAAAACAGCAAAAATCTAATATTTTTTTAATTTTTAAATTGAAAATCGTTTATTTTTGGATCCATATTGCTATCTTTTGTATTTTTTTTTCTGCATTACCCCACTTGGGGGCATTTGGCTTCCACAAATTCATCTCCATTTTATACAAATTGTTGAAGTAGTTGTTTTCCGAGTATTTCCAATGTAAATTGCACTGTCCTTCCTAATTATTGGAGTATCGTGCGTCTCCATGTACGGATGTTGCCATTAAATCCATTATTATTGTTTGTATCAGTTTTAAACGATTGTTGTTCCAGCTAAGTAGATGATTGGTCTGCTGTAGCGGGTCTTCGGATACATGTATGATGTTGCCATAAGGATTCAATTGATTGTTATTATTGCCGTGTGTCAGTTTCGTTAATCGGTTGTTGATCCAGCTGAGTAGATGATTGGTCTGCTGTTACTGGTCTAGGATAATGGTGCTGCCATCTGTCATTGCCTATAAACAACGCCCTCTGTGTATTTGGTGTAGTGGAACCTTGGGAACCTTGCTGATCTTTGATTCCTACCTTTTTTCTCCCAGGGGGTGGCAGGTTGCCTGAACTTTTTCCATGATGTTATCCACTTTTCCAGGTGGAGGAGCGGTCAGGGGACTTCTTGGATGGATTGTTTAGAGGGAGGTTAATTTTTAAAAAACTCGAAAACCATGATTTAAATTTTTCGTCCTCTGCCAGGGACCGAACCTGGGGTGCTTGGTTTTGTAGGCAAGCACTTTAACCACTACACTATGCCGCCACTTTTGTATATTATTTGTAAATTATTTGCCTAACTAACAGCAAAAAATCGAGTACATGCGGTCCAAACGTAAGACCTATATTTTTAAAAAAGCGACCAATGTTTGACAAATTTTTAAAATTTTCAAATGCCTATAACTCGAAAATTGTAAGAGATAAATAACGCACACAAGACCTAGACGAGTGCTTGGAAACAAAAAAATGTCACGGGTTTAAACATTTTATATGTATAAGTTACCCTACTTTGAGACCCCCCCTAGCGCCGCCCCTGGAGCATTTGCGAGATTTAGTTTAATAACTTAAACTGGAATACTCCTTGGCTACTGCCACGTCAAATTATATCCCGATCGGACCAGCCCTTCAGAAATGCCAGATTTATTTCCAAAAAAATTTGATTTGAACCTACAATGCACAGTGGGCTTTTTAACACTTTAAATTAATTTTATTAAATAGAACGTATTTACAAACAAAAACTTAATTTCATAATCCTGCTGTTTATGTAAATGCTATTTTTTCTTTAAAATATTGTTCTAGTAGTCTGCTATAAAACAGAAAAATAAAATAAAATTATTTAAAAAAAAATATTCTAAAAAAATAACTTATTACAGCGAAGCGAGAATAAAAAAACACTATAAGCAAAGCTTAATTTCCTTTGGTAGTTAAATGGTATTAACAGTTAATAATTTGCTTGGTTTAGACGTTTCTTTTTTTTTCTACTAGTTAAAAGAGCAGAATTGCTTAAGGTAATAAAACGCAATTAACTTGGGTAAACAAAAATGTGAAGGAAATTGTTAATGTTTGCGGTATTAAAGGTATTAAAACGATTTTATATTGTTTCGTTGCTAATTAAAGCAAAATATTGATTGTTTTTCTTGTACTAAATTCTTGGTACTTAAATAATAAAGCAATATATTCCTTAGTTATAATATTTTCCTAACATAAATCCTTTTTCTGGGAATTTTCTGTTTGATTTCTTAGCAAGAGAAAAGCGTTCGCTGAAAACCTTAAAGATGAAAAAAACATTGTGTAAATTACTGGTACGTGTTAACAGTTTAGGGCACGTTGTATGCGTAATAGACCACAATATAGAAGTCATAATTTTTGTTTCCCCAGCCATTATAGTAAAATAAATATAAAATAAGAAGAAAGAATATAAAAAAATATGTTGAACTCTGTAACGCAAACACCAACATTTATTTATGTACATCTATATTCGCTTATTTCTTTTTGTTGAGTTCTTTTTGGTCCAGCAGCCAACATGTTTCAAAAGAAACTTTCACCGCAACAATAAATTTAGTTAACTAAAGCCAACAGCTTACATATTTCTTATATCAGCGACTACTAAAAGGCGGTAATGTATAAACATTTCATCCATGTATTTGCAACAGCTGAAAAAGTTTGTTTGTGGTAATTGTCTGTGTAAGACAGTATGTCCAGACACTTGAATGTCTTATTTTGATTAGCCTGGCTGGTTAATTGTGCTTTTAGGTTTTTAAGGTGTCTAGTAGAGAATTTATTTAGTTTGGTCTATATTGAGGCAGATGTCTTGATGACTTATAGAATCAAGCCATATTTCGTAAAAGGTACATTAAATTCGTCTATGACTATTTCATAATTCCTTTTATTTACGTTAAGAATACATATGAAAAATTTATATGTAAAAACCTATATATTTTACAAACATATGCATGCATGCATGTGAGTGCTTTTATACCAAAAAAAAATATATATAACTTTAAATATGTAGTTGTATGAAAGTCCTTATATACATAGTTTATTTTTCTTATTGTATGTTTTATTATAAAAATTATTTTATAGCTCCACAAAATGTACATACATACAAAAAAAAGTAACAAATTGTAATGCCCAGATGTGTTCAATGATGAAAATTTCCAACAATACAATAGTAAATTGTACAGAAAAATAAAACGTTGAAAATAAAATGAAATATTATTTTGGACATTTAAGTGGAAGACATTTTCATTGAAAAGTTCGAGACTAAAATACATATTTTGCTGAAGTAAGGAATGTTTTTTTTTTATTTTCAATTTTTAGAGCAAAGAAACTCACATGACACACATAATTTGTTTAAAGTTTTGCTAAACTGAAAACTACTAAGTTAGTTTATGAACAATTTGAAGACCTTGAAGAAATGAACATGTTTAGTTATTGTTAAATTTTTGAAGATATTTTTTGACAGCAAATACTTTAGGGCAAAAAAGTTAATGAATTTAAAAGGAATTTGAAATATTTAAATAAGAAATATTTGTACATGTTTTAGTTACATGAACTAGTTCCGCATCTAGTTGTAGAATCTATGCCTATAACCAGTACTTGTTCTAATTTGGCGCTGCGAAATATGCTGTATGTTTGAAATAAGCTTTAGGAAGACAGTACCCATTCATTGGAATGGCTATTAAGCCAGTTCTATAATCAAAGGTTTTAGCTAGAAATTGTCATCATTTGCACTAGTTCTATGGAATCCCTTAAAAATAAACATATCTTTATTAAAACGGTTTTGCAAGTAGTTCTTCTCTCAATGTTTTTTGTTCGAAATTCTCAAACTTGGAACAAACTCCGAGGAGCAATTAAAGAACATTTATTGTTTCTTTTCTATTACAGAAAATATTATAAAACTTATATTTATTGAAAAATAAGTAAGAAAGTATGGTCGATTAATACCGACCATATAATACCCTACACTGAGTAAATGATCAAACACATTTTTCTTTTAAAATTTCCATAATTTATTTTCTGAAGTGGGGACTAATTTATTTCTATTGAATTCTATGTAGATGCCAAAATTTTTTGGAGATTTATGCTCGTTAAAATGATATTCTGAAGTGGGCCTTATATGTGAGCTTAGACTAATTATGGAATCATGACAGACTTCAGTATGTATAAAACTTATTTGGAGGGAAATTTCTGTAAATAGATACCCATATATGTTAAGAATTTATGACCGATAAAGTTCTATTTCGAGAGGACATTTGTATGGTGGTTTGATGAAGTAATGGGCCGATTTCAGCGGCTTTCAATAGGTTTCATTCTTGGACTGAAAAAAATCGATTTGCCAAATTTGATCGAAATACCTTCAAAATTGCGTCCTGCACTTTTCGCACAAGTTTTACTAAATAGACAGCCAGCCAGACAGTTAGACTAATATTTTTGAGAGTTAAGAACTTCAGCAGAAACACATAATACCATCCACATTATGGATTTTCTTTTCTCAAATCCATCTGAACTTTATTACATTAAATTTTAAACAAGTCCACCAACAAATACTATTGAAAAGTGTTTGAAAAAGATTCGATATCTATTTTTAGTGGATTTTTAAAAGGATTACATACCCAGATTTTAGTATATTGGATTAATCTATTATGAATCGATCATGAACCAGTTCGACATCCATAAATTTCCGAATGATTCGTTCCTATAAGAATACAAGTCACTTTAAAACTTCTTCTATGGATGTCATCGCAGGAACTGTAGTGTTTTAAATTATAGTCGATCTAGAACTAGTGATTTTGGAATAAATTCGAAAAATTTGTTTGTAAAAAAATGACTAAAAATGGACCGTAGATGTTGTTGCGACATTATTAAATCTATGAATAAAGTCAAATGATTTAAATTGGTTTTATTCTTGAACTAGAGATTCAGGAACTAGTTCTTAATATGCAGCTGTTGACTTTGGTTGACTGTTCAATACATCGGCTCTTCTTGACTGTATTGTAATACAGTTCAATACATCGGCTTCGGTTGACTGTACCATGAGTTGTTTTGGCTACCTTTTTAAGACAGCCATTTTTATGAAGTTCTCAATAAGTTTTGTCGAGTTAAACTTCATAAATAGGAGCTTATAGAGTATCAGCTGAAAGCCTTCGGGTTATGTAACATTTAAAACCACCTCAATTTCCTGTTTCTGATCCGATCCGAATGATTGTACATGCCAAATACTATAGAATAAACACATAGAACGGAAGGAGAGAGTAATATATATTGAAAAATTACTCTCTTTTCACAGGTGATACAATAACAAAATACATGCAATACATTCTCATGAATTAGGTTTTTGACAACAGACTTAGGTTTTTGGCTCTCAGTTACCTATCTAGTTATTGTCTATGCCAAATACCCTTTTAGTTCATGGCTGTATATCCTAGTGTTATGCTCCAAAGGTAATTATGGAACTAAAACGTGGACCCGAGGTAGTACAGGCTTCATTTCTGGTTAGAGTTCTAGTGCCACGGGGACCCATTGAGCCCCAGGAGTTGTCCTCTTGGATCATTAGTGAGGTCACTTCGGTGAATACGTGGTGGCTGTGATTTACAATCCAAAGTGGTTGAGGGTTGAATAAATGTCTGAAGTTTGACCTTTGTGGCAAATTTCGGACAATAAAATCCTACTAGGAGCTATTGATGAATAAACAGATACATTTAAAGCTATGACTGGTTGGCTTGGTTTGAGAAAAGTGTTGGATTTGGTGGCGTTAGTAGTACATTGGCTAGGACTTGGCTCTCAGTTGTTGTCAATGATGTGCTTAAGAAGGACATAACTTAACAACAACTGCTTGGGAGTTATAGGTCGCTGGTGCTGGTGTGGTATCTTGTATTATCTTATTGACTAGCTGGTCTATGAGATGGCAAGGATTAGGCATCCCGAGCCTTTGAGGAAAGAGCTTGTTCATTTATCTGTGCAGTCAGAGTAGGAAAAGTTGGCAATTGTGTTTACATTAGGTCATACAATGACTGTGATAGACGCATTGTCTCTCTCAGGTGTTGAGAGCACCGTGCGATTAGTCATTCGTACAGGTGCAGGTACGCACGTTAACCTTCGCTTTACCAATACCCACCCGGGTGACCATTACAGATTTAGTAGTTTAAAATTTTTTTTAATTTTGTTTCGATTTAAATGAAATTAAGACTCTGTGAACACATTTTTGAGTTCTGTAGAATTTATTAAAATCATTTTAAACTTTTTATGATGTTTATTGGATTTTTTAAAATTTTGTCCGTCGCATATATGTATAAAAGTGTAGTACCACCAGGGTGGGTATTGGTAAACCATGTACATAAAAAAACCTTTGGTAAAGCGAAGGTTAATCTTGAACAATATATATCGACAGAAAACCTATATATTATCTCTTACAATTTACCAAACTGTCCAATAAAGTGGAATAATATTTAAGTTGTTTATTGTTAGATTCCTTAAGTATCTAAGCAACCAAGCTGTAGGCAAACCGTGTATGTTATTCGAGTATTTTTATGGTTTTTTAATAAAAATGTTTAACAATTTGTAATAACTCGTAATGAGTTTTAGTTAATATTTAAATACTTCGTTTTAATAAAGCATCCTTCTCTATAATTAAATCGGGATTGTCATAGAATCCAATCATTGTCGGATTCGGTTTTGAAAATGACAAAAAAGGTACATTTGACTTATGAAATCCAATGTAATTTCTTGTCTAAACGATAAAGAATTTAGTTCTAGATCGAATATAAAACCAATAACTTTCGATTTGTCGAGAGCAATGTACTTTTTCTGTCGTTTTCAAACCTGATTTCGACAATGCTAGGAATCTATCAGGAGTACAAGGTATACAAATATAAATTTTAAGAAATAGACTTTTTCATTTTACGCAGCATATAAATTGATTCAGAAAATATAGCAATATTTAAAAATATTCCTGCCCTTTCTGTCTTTTAAAGATTTTAATAAAGCAAATTATAATAATTTTCTAAATTCTTTATATAATTCTCACAGAATTACCAGGAAGCCAAACAAAAAATCTCAGACAAAAATAAAAAGAATAAAAGTAAATTGCAAATAAAAGATTATATTAGTGGTCTTATCATGTACATGCCATAATAGACTAGTAAATTTTTATAAACTAAACCGGCTAAAGACAGTAAAATCAAGAAAAAATTCAAGCTAAAAGAAAAGAAGGGAACTTAATAAAAATAACACTTGAAAACTAATTAAAGCTAAATAACAACAAAAATGGAAAGAAAATAAGAAGGAAAAGAAAAAATCAACAGCAACGTTTAAAAGAAAAGTTTTTCATTTAAAAAAAATAACACAAAAAAAAACGAACTAGACAATTAAAAAAAAGAAACTTCAAAAAAGGATATACGGTCTAGGCAAACTCAAGAAAATTGTAAAAAGAATCATCATGAAAAAAAATCTCTATATAATGCTTTCTTTAAGACTTAAATGTCTTTTAAAAACAAAACTTTTTTTTTACAAACATTTTCTAAGAATCTTCCCTCCTTCTTTCTTATTTCTTTTTTTGACTGAAAATAATGAAAAAATAACAAATCAATGAATTATAATAACAAGGAGATTTTTTTCTCATCTGTGTTTTCTTCCAGCTTTGTGCCCTCAAAAAATTTCTAGACAAAGCAAAAGGGACTTTAGCAAACCCTTGTCATTTCTCGAAATATCAATAGTTTAAGTAAAGTGGCAAAAAATTGTTACAATAACAAAAAGAAGAATGAAAAAGAAAAAAATAATAATGAAAAAACGGAAACAAAACCAATAAATGCTGTGTGTAAAGGTAACAATGGTAGTGGTAATGGTGGTGGCAGCACAAATATCCTGACAAAGAGTTTTCAAAACATTGTTTCACACTTAAATACTTCCTTGTTTAGATGTGGGTTTGTGTTTTCAGAAGGTGTTAGCAGACAAAAGTATGAGAATTTATAAATCCGCTTAAAATGAAATTATTTTGTTAAAAGATTTGTCTTTTCGATTCTTTGTGTATATTTTTTAGCTTTGTTTTCCTACAATTTAGCACTTCAGACAAGTCGTTTGTATTTTATTATAATATTGAGTATTTTTTTCTTTTTGAAGTTAAAGCTAGGAGTTAAATTATTTTCGGAATGATACCTAAGAACTTTCGAGATAATTTTAGGGAAGAAGTCTTTACTAAAGTCTGATTCTGGAATGAAAATGGCATTTAAGTGTTAAATTGACTAGATTTTTTAATGTCAAAAAATTCGACAATTTTTCAATTTCAATTTTGAAAATTTTAAACCCATTTCGGAATAATTGCTGGTGATGATGATTTCTGGATGAAGGGTTACGTCAACAAACAAAATTGTAAAACTTGGGACGATACTAATCCACATGAAATCCAAGAGCGTTCAACACATCTCCAAAAATTCACTAAAAAATCTTTGAAATTTGTCAGAGGAGTCAAGGTTTGTGGAACTTTTGCGGAGTAAATAAAGGATTTTTATATAAGTATTTGATACCGTTGAAAACCCTAGGATTTAGCGATTAATATTTTTTGGTAAACCTAAAGAATTTTATAAATTTTTGGGAGGTCATTTATCTTAAAAACTAAAAAAAATATAATATGGTGATTTTACACGAAGAAAAATATAAAATTTGAATTAATGTACAATTTTAACTGCTAAAGGTATTATAACAAAATTTGGATCCAATATAGACCCAAATTTTCTTAAGTCAATGGCGTTATAATCTTTAAATACCGAAATTCCCAAAATTGGGAAAAAATATCCAAAACTGAGCTTGTTTAGAATAGTGCCTAGTGTGACGTTATTTACCGTGTAATAGTAAATAAGCTTCATAGGTATTTAAGAAACATATAGGGTTATTCAAATATGGAACTTTTTCGAGGATCGGTGTTTTGGCTTTTTAGATTTTTTACTCAAACCTAAACTTTTTTTTTAATTGTCCAAGTTAGGATAGGTCTGGGGGTGGTTGTGTCGACTTAAAGAGCCAAGTTTTACTTTACACGATTTTGCATTAAATTCTCTTTTTGGATGATATAAAAATTGTATATAGTCCCGAAGAAATTTTTTTTCTATAAAAGAAAAAATATATGAGCTTTTTTGGGAAGAAATGTAAAAAAACGGCACTTTGTACATGTTGCAAATTTGGATGCGTGGAAGTTTTTATAGGCTCGAGATAGCTGTTAGTTATACCCTACACCACCATAGTGGGGAGGGTATTATGCGCTTGTGCAGATGTGTGTAAGGCCCAAAAATATTGGTCCAACACCCACCTTAAAGACTTAGAATCACTTTCTGAGTCGATTAAACGATGTCCGTCCGTCTGGCTGGTTGGCAGGCTGTCCATGTAAACCTTGTGCGCAGAGTACAGGTCGCAATTTTGAAAATATTTCAATAAACTTTGGCACATATAATTTTTTCGGCCCAAGGACAAAGTCTATTGAAACTGGCTGAAATCGGTCCATTTTTTCACCTAGCCCCCATACAAATGTCCTCTCGAAATTGGACTTTATCGGTCATAAACGTTTAATTTATATATATATCTACACAATTTTCGCTCCAAATAAGTTTTATATATACAAAATTCATGTCACCAAATTTTGTTACGATCGGTCCATAATTAGTCATAGCTCCCATGTAGACCCGCTTCCGAAAATCACTTTAACGTGCTTAAATCACTTAAAAATGTTGGTATATATACAAAATTCAACATAAATAACTTTCTTACATACATAAATCACACGACCTAATTTTATGGTGATCGGTCCATAATTAGTCATAGCTCCCATATAAGGCCCACTTCCGAAAATCACTCACGAATATAAATTATTGATATTTTAAAAGAAAAATATTTTTACTCATTTACTTGGTGTAGGGTATTATATGGTCGGGCTTGACCGACCATACTTTCTTACTTGTTTTTTATTTTATTTAGAATTTTAACGAGAATACAGCTGATAACTTAAAAATAAATTCTGACCCTCCGTAGACCTGCCATATCTAAAAAACCATAAAAAAATCGAGCAAAATTATAAAAAAATAAATCAATAAATTAAAAATCTCTTCATCTCTTCAAGAGTAAGCTTATTTTTTGTAGACCTTCCCAAGGACTATTTATTTTTTTCTTTTCAGCTCATTAGGATTAAAATGGATTTTTTTCGATTTTTTTTTAAAATAACTTGTGACCAGATTTTGGCCCCCAATACCACCAGAAAGCTGATTAAATTTAAATCAACATAAAAAATCCTCAGCTCCAACCACGTGAAATTTCGTAACAATGCCTCCAATATTTCCCAAGATACCGAATAAATTCCAAAAAAAAAGTTTTTAAACCTGCAGCTCATGCCAAATTGAACAGTCTATACGTGCAAAGGAGTGATATTGTGATTCAAGGATTATAAGTGTAACGTATAATGTACTAGTTTGTGTATATATGTTGTCCGTTATGTTATATATATTTGTCCCTCGATAATTAGTAAATTTAGTACATAATGGGATCTTGACGAAACATTGAAACTTTTCTAGATCACAAACTGAGAGCGAAATGAATATTAGAAATTAATAAACATCTTATCGAGCTCCTTCAGATTAAGTAGGAAATTAGTCGCGAGAACCTAGATTTAGGAAAACATATCATTTTGAGTCTAGAAATAAAGGTTTTATCAATATCAATGAATTTGAGTAAGAATAAGCTTTAAATTAAGAATAATGCTGAGGGAAATCTGTATAGGTGTGTTTGTTTATTTTTTGTGTTATTTGTTTACATTTAAGAAATTTAATAATTATATAAGCTAATTTTGATCTTTTGATTTAGCTAAGGTTTGGCAATGATGGAAAGGTAAGTGGTGAAGTGGTCGAGTGGATATTGGGTCGTAGGAACTTTTGAGCGGATGCGCCTACGACATGGTAAGGAGGGCTAGAGAGACGAACAGCTTGTCTCTGAGAATTCTTCATGTGGTTTAGTTTATCAGTGTAGTGTCAGTTTTGTGTACTTTAGTGTTTACCATTTTTTGTTTACTGTGCGGATTCGCGGCTAGTGAGAGGGTTGCGACCTCCCTGAGGTCAATACATGCAACGAGCTAGTTAGAAACCTCGCCAATCCAACCGGTCCTTAACAAAAGGCATGTTCATCTCACGTGGAGATTATGTGAACTGGCCACAGAGATCGTGCTTTTTTTACTAGCAACAAAAAATTGTGGCCCTCAAAGCCAATATAATCCATGCCATTGGTCAAATTCAGCTTTGCTCCAGAGTCATGGAAAAATTTTACATATCGAATGACCAGCGAAATAGCCTTTCAAATGAATAACAAAATTTCGATGATATCTCACACACTTTGATTTCTTTAATTTTAAAGATTGAAAGCGCTTAATGAAAAACCCAATAGATTAGTTAATATTTTATGTATGTATTTGTTTTTTGTGGAAGCACATTTGAACATTTTAATTTTAAGCTCTTATATAAGATTTTATCTTAAATAAATTGCATTTTTCGTTAGTATTTTTGTTTTTTTACAGATGATACACATATGA
This sequence comes from Calliphora vicina, assembly GCF_958450345.1. Taxonomy (NCBI): domain Eukaryota; kingdom Metazoa; phylum Arthropoda; class Insecta; order Diptera; family Calliphoridae; genus Calliphora; species Calliphora vicina. Next base: position 82,676,340 of record NC_088784.1, read on the forward strand.
GTTTTGTATGACTTCCACCAAAAGTTATAATATATTCTAGAGTTAATTAAATAGGAACAAATATTGTTAAAATATCTGGGATGAATTTCAACAAAAACTGTATAAATTTAAAATGCAAATTTATTTCCCAAAACTTTTTAATTGTGAGTATGAATTTAGTTCAAAAATACTTACACACATGATGTAGTGTTTTATTTAAACAATTTTTTGTTCTACAATTTCTTCGCAAGAGAAAGTTGCTATGGACTATAATGTAAATTTAGGAACTATAAAATTTAAAAGTAAAATTTCGTAATAACTAATTCTTCAATTCTACCTCTGGCATAATTAAAACGTATTGAAATCTTTTTATTGAATCATACCATTTTTCCTTAAATCAGAACCATTACAAATGAGTTTAATTAAATTTGTTTGCATCATTAAATCTTTCTCAATTTAAATCTAGTTTTAGAAAATATTTTCTCATGCATGTAGGATATTAAAAACAAGGAAAACTGAAAATATTTACAAAATGAATGCATAAAAAAACATTCTAAAGCTATTTGCAGATTACAATTAACAAACAAATGCATCATTTGAAACATGAATGTAAAGCTTTTTTGGATTAATTCAATAATGAATGAATGCTATTCATAGTTCTAACTGTGTTAATTAATTTGTTTTGGTAGATCGAAATAACCAACAAATTTTATTATGTATTTTACATGCTTATTTCAAATAGTTTTCTGTTTCTTGAATAGGGAGGTAACTAAAATTTTCGAAGAGGCATTGAACTTTACATTTTCCATTTTTTTAATACTTGATACAAAGGATGTTTATGGTAAAGCAAAATTGACTATAGTTTCAATATATTTAACTAAAAATCCTTTCTATTCTGCGCAGGATATTGAACCAACAAATTTTCCTTAAACAAACACTTAGAGAAAAAACATGGTTGTGCTAAACATAATTCAAGAGCAACATATTATGATTTTAGTCCAAACACATTATGCTCATTATTAGTATCATAAAATATCATATTATGATTAAATATAGTTGCAATATCATTTTAAAATATGACTATAATATGACCCAAAGAAATTATATTATTGGGTGTATGACTTTAAAATGTGGGACTTACAACAGATGGCGTATATTTTGAATGCGGTTTTTGTTTTTAATAACTTATGTGTCATTTTGAAGATACATATGGATGTGTAAAAAGCTAAAAGGCCTAACTAAACCAATTCGTTTAATTAAAGGGGAATAAATTGGAATAGCTTCTGAACACAATCAAATAAGGTACCGATTTTTCATATTTTTTAATGGAAAATATTAAAATAATAGAAGAACAAATTAATTTTCAAAGAGTTCTAATTAGATACTCATATAACAAAATTTATAAATTTTCAAAAAGTGGAGTTAGGCTTTTTAGCTTCTCGCACATCCATATCTGTCAGTTATTCTCACTTAACTATTGAACATTATAGTGTAAACAACAGAGTTTTTTTTGCTTCGAAAATGTGGAAATTTGTATCAACGAAACATCATATGCGGGAAGTTTTGCTTTATTTCTTTAATTTTAAAAAAAAGTGCAGGTGAAGCACACCAATTGCTCTCCAAAGCTTGCGGTGAATATGTTTCATCGGTTTCAACGTTCGAGAGATGATCTGTGCGGCTATGAAGTGGTGATTTTGACATGGAAGACAAAGATAGTCCAGGCCAGACAAAACAGTTCGAAGAATAAGAATTGGAGGCATTGTTGTTAAACTCAACAAGAGTTTGCAGAATCATTTGGAGCTACTGAATCAGCAGGATTTATCCAAAAGCAGTGAAATTGGATACCAAACAAATTGAATCCGAGAGATCTAGAAAGACGATTTTGCATTTCCGAAATGATGATTGAACGCTATAAAAGGAACATCATTTTTGCACAGAATATTTACTTGCAATGAAAATTGGATTGGATTGGAACTAAAGCTTGCGGTGATTGTGTTTCATCGGTTTAAACGTTCTAGAGATAATATGTGCGGCTCTGAAGTGGTGATTTTGACACATAAGACAAAGATAGTCCAGGCCAGACAAAAAAGTTCGAAGACCAAGAATTGGAGGCATTGTTGTTAAACTCAACAAGAGTTTGCAGAATCATTTGGAGCTACTGAAGCAGCAGGATTTATCCAAAAGCAGGAAAATTGGGTAACAAACAAATTGAATCCGAGAGACCTAGAAAGACGATTTTGCATTTCCGAAATGATGATTGAACGCTATAAAAGGAACATAATTTTTGCACCGAATATTTACTTGCAATGAAAATTGGATTCATTGCGATAACCCGAAGCGTAAGAGATCATACGTGAACCCCGGCCATCCAGCCGAATCGACACCTAAGCCAAATATCCTGTAATTTGTGAGCTGCTTAGTTCTGACCAGAACAATACATGGAACCTGTACCAAAGCGACCAGACATGAAACAGTAATACTCCATCATAACTACAATCGGCTACATTTTGCAATACCTGTTAAAAACTATTTATAATGAAGTGGTTGTGCAGTTTTGGCTTGCCCGCTTTATAGTCCAGAACTTGCCCCGTCCGAATGCTATTTGTTTCGAACGATACAGAACGCTTTCTCTGGGATTCGCTTTACTTCTGAACAGAGTATCCGATATTGGCTTGATTCGTTCTTGGCCTAAAAAGATGATCACTGCTCATTGAGCAGTTCTTTTGGCTCGGAATTCATATGTTGCCAGAAAGATTGGAAAAGATCATAGCTTGCAATGGCCGATACTTTGAATAATTTTATATTGTACAAATGATTCAAAATAAAGGCTAAAAATTTGAAAAAATTCCGCATTTTTATGTTGTACACCCAATACATGTATGTAATTTTTTCTTTCTATTTCTTAAATATACTTTTCTTTGTGTTTTCTCAAATAAAAATTCACTTTCTTACTTTTGTTGTTCTTAAACAACTTTGAGCTTATTGTCGCATATCTTAACATATGTCTTTTCGATTGTTATTCTGTCTGTCTCTATCATTTCCTCCTTTAGATATGTATTTTTTGATCCTTCTCATCTGTTGTTGTTTAAGCTTGAACGCGGCTTAAATATCAAAAAACAATTTTGAAAGGATAACATTCATTGTATTGAAAACAAAATCAAAAAACGAAATGAAAATAACTTTGCTTTGAAGTATTGGCAACAACAATAACAGGGATAACAGCTGAAAAGAATAACTAAAGAAAATTTGTTAACAACAAAAGTTTATGCTTAAACCAGTTGCTTACGATATTTTTTGTTTGGGAGTTTTCTTTGGCATTGATGGGGATACAAATGTTGATGTAGAAGATGTTTGTTAGTGATGATGATGAGGATGATTAGTGGTGGTGTTGGCAAGGATGATAATAATTTAATGTTTAACATAATAAATAAAACATGTGGGTTGTAGTTTCAAATAAATTGGTTAAAGGTTAAAATTGATTAAACTTTGTATCAATTTATTAGGATTTTAAGTTGAAATTTAAATATTTTCTAAATTTTCGTTAATTTTAGAATATTGTATGGAAGTTTAATATTTTGAAAGTTTCAAAGTTCTACAACTTATTAGCTCTATCTGAAAATGAAACAAAGCATTTTTAAGCATTAAAAAAATATAAAATTTTTAAAAAGTGTACTGAAATTTTTGAATTTTATAAATAAATATTCCGGTACAACATGTACTTCCGGCTACAGCATCAACTAAAATTAAAATAAATTATCTGCAATTAATATTTCATGGATATCGCCATATATCCTTTTTCTTAATTTGTCTTTATTTAATAAATAATTTTATTTTTTTAACATTTCGATTGTAAATGTGTTAAAAATCAAATTTTAATTCTAATAAATCCCAAGCAATTGTTTAGCAAACTAATAAACATAATAATTTTCTGCTAAATTATTTTTCTTTAGACTTAGTTTATAAATTTTACCAAACTTATATCTTTTTTCTATTCCCATAAATTCTACTCACCTTTGCTTTCAAACAATATTTTAATGCCTTTGGTTACTCTACTTATTTTATTTACTTATTTTGCAAACAATAACTTTCCTTGATTTTACAATTATTTGCATACTTTTGAGCAAGGAACAACCTCCTTTGAAATTAAGTCTAGACTTTTATACATATATTTCTCAGCTTTAAGATAAATATCTTTTGAAATGTTCCTCCCCATTATGGAAGGCATGTGACTTGCTTTCTTTTGTATATACTTATTTTATTGTCAATTCTCCAATCAAGTAAAAGTTTTAATAGTCTACTTCTTTTCTTTTATATTAACAGGCAAAAAAAAAAGAAGTAAACAAATACTTTTTTGTGTAGATTTGACAGCAGTTTTAAGGCATTTTATGCCATTTTATATAAATACATTTTTGGGAACTTTATAAAAGTTTTGTTTATGTTGTTTTTTTATTTCTGCAGTAAATAAAATTTTTCTTAGAAATCTTAAAATTTTCAATGGAATTTTTATTACCCAGAGAGGACAATGTGGTGGTTGTATCTTTTGCATACAAAACAGGACAGCAACTGTCACTGGCGAGTCACAAACAATTTTATGTTTTTTCATTAATTTTGTTTTGTTTTTTTTAATGGAAATAATTAAAAATAAACAAAATATATTTATGTATGAGTTCAGATAGACGTAAAATGAATGTGGCAAGCAAACTACCATCAATGTTAAAATATTTTGACAAAATTTTAGTAGTAAACTTACTGCTACCGCTATAATGTTTTAACCAAAATATACAAAGATACCTTTATTCCATAAATAATTTTAAATTATTTAAGAAATATAAAAATATTTTGTTTTGTTTTCAAAAAAAATGTATTGAAATCGAAAAAATTACAATTTAAAATTAAATAATGTTAAAGAAATTACTGAAAATTTCCTTAGTTTTACTATAAATTTGTAAACTGTTAAAATTTCAGCATTATTTGTAAAATAAAGACAAGTTAAGAAAAAGGATATATGGCGATCTTCATGAAATATTATTTGAAGAAAATTTATTTCAATTTTTATTGATGCTATAGCCAGAAATACATGTTGTACGGAAATAATTTTTTATAAAATTAAAAAATTTCAGGACACTTTTTAAAAATTTTATATTTTTTAACTAAATTGTGTTGAAAAAAATGTTGGTGTTTATTTCTACAGACAGAACTACTTAGTTGTACAACTTTGAATGTTTTTTTATAAAACTTCCATACAACATTATATAATAAAGACAAATTAAGTAAAAAAGGATATATGGCCATCTTCCTGAAATATGCTTTACAGGACATTTTTTTAATGCCAGATATTGCTATAGGGAATACTACGTGTTGTACAGAAATAATATTTTATAAATTTTAAAAAATTCAGCAGCAGTACATTTTTTAAAAAAATTTATTTTTTTTTGGAAATTTAATAAAATTTAAAGTTTTTAGATATTTTAAAAAAATTTCAGGACACTTTTTAAAAATTTTATATTTTTTAACTAAATTGTGTTGAAAAAAATGTTGGTGTTTATTTCTACAGACAGAACTACTTAGTTGTACAACTTTGAATGTTTTTTTATAAAACTTCCATACAATATTATATAATAAAGACAAATTTAGTAAAAAGGATATATGGCCATCTTCCTGAAATATGCTTTACAGGACATTTTTTTAATGCTAGATATTGCTGTAGGGAATACTACGTGTTGTACAGAAATAATATTGTATAAATATTAAAAAATTCAGCAGCAGGACAATGTTTTAAAAAAATCGATATTTTTTGGAAATTTAATAAAATTTAAAGTTTTTAAATATTTTAAAAAACATGTAAGAAAAAAGCATAAAAGCTTATAAAAGATAATTCAAGTTTATTTATTTAACTACAAGTTGTACCACTTTTAAACTTTTATAGAATTTTATAAAATAATGATAGAAACCCTTCTTTTAGGCTATCTTCCTGATATATGATTTCTTGGAAATTTATAAATACTATTTATTGTTTCAGAGAAAACTACAAGTTGTGCAAGAATCATGTTATATAAATGTCTAAAACTTCTGCTGACAGCCACTTTTTTCCAAAAGTCTGTTTTTAGGAAATTTATAAAATTCATAAGAAGCAACTTTAAATTTCATTTGAATTTTTAAATTATTAGGATTTTTTACAAACTTACAATTCCTAGTAAATATTATCGCCTTGAAACTTAAACAAAAATACAAATTCCTTGAAAGTTATAAAAAGAAAATTGTTTCTTAATAAGAAAAATTAAGAAAAAAATATTTATGGCTATGTTCCTGAAAGAATGTTTGTAAAAAATTCTTTGAAAATCGAAGCAACATTAAATTTCATTGTAATATTAAAATTAAATATGAACGTAAAAAGGATATATGAGAAACTTATAAAAGAAATTTCAATGAAAAATATTATTGGCTTTATTTGTTTCAACTCAAAGAACTTTAAGCTGTAGAACTTTGAGACTTTAAAAGAAATGGAATATTCATAAAATTTTATAACATACAGTAAAAGGATATATGGCTATCTCCCTGAAATATTTTTTGTTGCAAATAGTATTAATTATATATGTTACTACAGCGAAAACTACGTGTTGTAAAGGAAAAATTTTATAGAAATTAATAAAATTTCAGCTGAAGAAAATTCTTTAAAAAATTGTCAGGTTTTTTAGAGAATTATCAAAATTATTTTGAAATGATAAACTCATAAATTCATAATTTTGCATTTATTAGAAGTTGTACAACTCTGAAAATTTTATTGAAATAAAACTTCTTAAAAAATGTATAAAATAAAGAGAAATTTAAAAAAGGATATATGGGAATCTATCTGAAATAAAGCAAGCAGACAATTATTTTAATTGTATATGTTGGAATAGCGAAACTTACTTGTTGTATAGGAAGCATTTTATATAAACGCTTGAAACTTCAGCTGAAGCACATTTTTTACTATGCTTTTCTTAGACAATTTCTAATATTCTGTTAAATTTCATATTCGAAAATTCTGATCAAAATAATCACTTTAGTGTGGTTTTTATATGGGTTCATATTTTTTAATAAAATCAAGAAAAGTAAAACGTAACAACTAAAAAAATCGATATTTCTCTTGCCACTAAACCAATATTTCTTTCAATAAACAATGTTAAGATTCAAATATATCTCAATATTCGATCATTATTATTTTGTTTTATGTTATTTGCTCTTATAAAAGTTATCTAATATCAAATAAACATGTGCTGAATATATGGGTTTCGATGATCAAATATTTGATCAATTCATATGTTATAATTTTTGATCTCATATTAAAACTATAGAGTTTTTTTTGTAGAAAATCTTAAAGAAATTATGTTTCCCAAAGGATATTCTGTATTTTCCAAAATTGTTGCATAAATATGAATCATGTCACGATAAAAATAATATACAAAATTTAGAACAGGACCATTAGGGGTAATTGAAATTTATACCAAGACAGGACGTGTGAAAAATTGTTTTAACGTATTTTGTTTGTGTATATTTTTATAACTAATTGTTAAATTATTATAAACTTAGACTGAAACTTTGATTTTCCAATGTATTACTCAAAAACAAACATTTTTATCATAAAGAGGATAATCAGTATGATTAGGATCCTTTGAAAAATTATATCTCAAAAATCATGTCCTTACCATCAAAATCAGTTTATACTGTTTATGAAAAACATGAAAAAAATTTAAAATTTAAAAATAAATGTTTAGTTAAGGACATTTTTATACAATATGTTAAATAAATTACAATCTTAGTATAACACCGTCACATCTAATTTATTATATTTAAATATTATTTGTATCATTCATTATCTAAAATATAAGTAAAATTCACTTCGATTTGTCAAACAAAAATAAAACAAATCATATTTCTTATACAACAGTTTTTGAACACAGACTTAGATTTTGTATCACACAATAAAAAAGCACTTAAAAATATAAATTTTAAATATTTCATATATTACTGTCTACATAACCAGAAAAATTCCTTTTAGTTTTATGTTAAAAATTCACTTGAGTGAAATGACAGCTATGCCGACAGATATTTGCATTTTGATAGAAAATAAAAGTAAAAATCTATATAGATACGATATTGTAAGGAATATTCTATGGTTATTATGATTTAGTATTAATATAATCAGGTACAAATTTGAGGAATATGAAAATATCCTTGTTTAAATTTATTATTATTTTTCCTTCGTTAAATTGAAGACTAAATTTATAAATATCTTACTCTTTATAAAATGAAAGATTTTTATTTGAGATATCCGTTGTTTTAAGACAATTCTGTTGTTTCTATATTCTGTTTTGAAAAGATAATAATTTCCTTGGAAAATATATTGGGACTATGTTACATAAATAGGCATTACTATGAGAGCAATATTGTAAAAATTATATAAAATTTAACTTTAAAGTTTGATGAAAGACAAATCAAAGCGAATCTAAAGTTTTTGAGCAACTTTGAAACAGCTAAGGTCCGACACCTTGTCAAAAATTTTTATTTCATATCAGCTGCAGGACATTTTCAACCATATGTCTGTGTTTTTTTTTTTAAGAAAATTTTATTAAATACCTTTGAAGCAACAAATTATTTAATTTTAATTTGTGAAATAAACTCATATGAAATGATATGAAAAGAAATATTTACATACGAATAACATACAAGACAAGCCTCGACACAAAAATATGTTTGCCTTAATTTGTTCGTACATACAGAAATACAAGTATTACAGGAGTAATTGTTTCTAAACGTCTTAATTTTCCGCTGTTTTTTTTAAATAAAGAAAAATTCTGTTAATTCTTTTTACAATATTTGTATAATGCTGTTGAAACAATATGTACATAATTTCATATGATTTTGTAAAATAAAAATATTTGTGTGAAAAAAGGATATATGACTAACTTCGAAAATATACTTCTCCAAAAAAAAATAGTTCATTTATATATTACTACAGACAAAACTACAAGTTGTAGACCTAAATTTTTTTATTTTAACATTATTTTAAGAAATTTCAGACACTTTGAAAAAATAAAATATTAAGTTTACATTTGAAAATAAAAAAAAAAATTTCTGGAGAGTTCTTAAAATAAAAGATTTTTATGGTTTTATTAACATGATTTCATATGATTTTATAAAATAAAAATATTTATATGAAAAAAGGATATATGACTAACTTCAAAAGGATAAATCTCCAAAAAATATTAGTTCATTTATATAATACTACAGACAGAACTACAAGTTGTAAACATAAAAATTTGTATATTAACATTATTTTAAACAATTTCAGACACTTAGAAAGAATAAAATATTAAGTTTACATTTTAAAATGAAAACAAATTTTATAGATTTAATCTTGCTGTAGTACTGTTTACAAAAAAACTTAAGATTTAGAATAAGATATAGAATTTTATGGTCTTAATCTTGCTGTAGTACGGTTTACAAAAAAAAACTTAAGATTTTAAGCTACTCTAATTAATTTCTTGAAAATATTCGTATAAAAATATATTTTCCTCAAAATTAACTTAAAACTACTAATAACTATAAAATTTTCTTAAAGGCTTAAGAATTTTAAATATTGAAATATTCTAACCTATACAGCTACCTTAAAATATGCTTAGAATTTTATTATTCATTTGATTTCATTAATTTTCTTATAAAATTTGTCTACCCAACATTTTCTACCTCAAAAATTCCTCTGTTTTTTGTGCATTTTATTAATTAAAAAAGCAAAACTCATCTTACCTTTATGATGTCTTATATGATGCTGGTTATTTCCTCCCATACAGCAGGGTTGTTCATAATATAAATTCCAAGTGTTTTCGTAATCTGAGTAGGCATAATCCACAAAATTTAGCAGCAGCACAAAGATTTGTATAGCCAACACACTAAGTGTGGCCGATTTATTTAATAATTTCATTGAGCCCATTTTTTTTAAATAACACACCATGCAATAACAACAAAATAATGGAAAATATTCACTATATATTTTTTTCCAACAAATTTCACACTTCGTAGAGACTCATAAATATTTATACTTTTTTTTTTACCAAATTGATTGAGCAAAAATTACACTATTTTTTGAATAAAATTTTTTTTCTTTATTAATTTTATTTAGAAAATTTTTAACATGATTTTCTTAAACACTAGATTTATTAATTTTTTGTTACTTTTTTTTATTTAATTTCTTATTAATATCTGTTATTGGTTTAAATAAGTTAGTTTCACTTTTAGTTTATTTATTAAGATTTTGCTTAGGAATTTCTTTTAATATTTTCCTTTGTAGCTTAAAATTTAGCTTGCTTGTTTTTATTTTATACTTGTAGTTTGTTTGTTTAAAAAATTTCCGTAAATTCTTGTGTAATTTATTCTTTTTAAAATTTCCGTTCAAATTTTTTCAACCATTCGTTATGTTCTCTCTAGCACTAACCGTTACGAACTGAGTTTTGAAAACACGACAACTTTAGTTAAATAAACTTGAAAATATGTTTCAAACTAAACGAACAAACCCGATGTTAAAGAGAGCCACGTACCGTTATTTTTATTATAATTGAGCACACACGAGCAACACATTTCCTTGATTGTAGCAACCACTTTTTTTGAAAGAGTAATAAATTATTTCAGCAGTTAGTTTTTCCTTGTTGTGTTTCAAAATTTCTCAGGCCTTCTATGTTGAGTGTTATAAAGTGACAGGTGCTTATTCTAAGCAGTCAGACAAACATCCTGTTTTTGAGAGCGGGAGAGCATGTCCTTCGTGTTAGAAACTGCTGTAATGAAATGAGAAAACATAAATGTTTGTATTATTTTTTGTTTACATACAGCGCTTGCTTTTTAGAGATTTGTATTCTCTCTCTGTTTTAAGGGAGAGCACATTTTAATCCATTATCTCTATATAAAAAAGAAAGCGAGAAAATTTCCCTTTTTTGTGTTTTCCTATTAGAAGTAAATAGTTAAAGCAAAAATATCCTTAGTTTATTTTTCAATTTTGCAATACTTTAATTTCTAGTTAATGGTTGTAGTGAACTTGTAATTGTTGTTGTTGTTATTTTCTGTTTGTTCGTTTGTTTGTTTGTTTTTTTGCGCTCAAACACTAACAAAAATGAACACATTTCAAGAGTAACAATAACAAAAGCGAAAAAAAAAACAACAACAATAATAGCAATCGTTACAAAAACTATACAAATGCAGCAGCAACAATAACAATAATACAAATATTTTGTGCACTATACAGCAGGGCTGAAATATTTGGTACAATTGTACTTTTTGTTTTGCTGCAATTCCAACTTGAATAATACAAAGCTACAAGGGACTTATTTTATTTATGTTCCAAAAGTATTTCTGGGGGACATTTGTATGGGGAATAGGTGAAATCATGGATTTTCAATACCAAAAAAACCTTATCAACAGAGAATATTTGTTAAAAATTTTAGGCAGCTGCCCTATCGTGTTTTCAACAGATAGACAGACGGACTGTCTATCGGCTTAGAATAGCTTGATCGGCTTAGAATTTCATAAGGAGCTAGCATATATCGTCCTCTTAATAAAACAATAGTTTATAATTTTTTTGCCATTTCGAAATAATTGAGTTTAAAACTTTTGTGTTAGTAGACATCTAGAACAATTGAGGGGACGATATATACTTTTGTGGATCTACGATGAATATGAATATGTGTTTTTTGATGGTGGGTATACAAATTAAATACATGAGGAAAATCAAAAATTTTGGAGAATCGTTGAAACTGTAGTCAGATGGCTTGTATGTACTTCAGTTTCAACGATTCTCAAACATTTTTGATTTTCCTCATACCGGCTGACTACAGACAAAAACTTACGAATCCGAAATCTGAGGCTACCAATCTTTCACCTCTTAAAGTTTGAGACATTTAAAATTTTAAAAACAAAATTTTTCCAATTTTTAAAATTGTTCAGTTTTTATCAAACTGTTTTACACCATAGATAACTAAGCACTGATAGATATTTATGACAATAGAATTTAAAAAAAACTGATAAGCAACCCTATTGATGGCTGAGCATCAATATAACACGATCATCACAAACTTTTAAGGAATTGCCGTAAAATTTTCGGAAATCGATTTTTTCGCTAGTGCCGCGTAGATATAACTTCTTTATTATTGACAAAATAATACTTAGCTAATTTGAAAAAATTTGTTCTTCATTTCTTTAATAGCTATCGCCATGTATTATTACCATATTAGTGTTAAATGAAAGCTTTAATTTAGCTTGATACCAAAATCCTTTGGGCACTAAAATATTAGAAGGACTTACAATAATATCAACTTAAATAGCATTAAATATTTCCTATTACTTTTCCAATATAAAAGTATTAAATACTACCTCCTACTTAAAAATAAAATTTTATACCATATAGTTACAGCTATAGTCGGCTGTACCGAATCTTACATATCCTTCACCAAATTATACTTTAAAATAAATTTTTTAGGTAAATAAAATTTAAAATTGTTTTTTTCAAAATTGTTTTTTAATTTTTTTTTAAAAAAATTTCCCGATTTTTTTTTGATTTTTTTAAATTTATTTTTTTAATAAAATTTTTTTTTTTTATTTTTAAAAATTTAAAATTTTTTGGATAAAGAATTTTTGCCAAAAAAAATTTTTTTGATGAAAAAAAATTCGGCTTAAAAAATATTTTTCCCGATTTTACTATAGCCTTATATACATCGTTGCAATGGATTATCTATCATTAGATATCCATATTGTCTATATAAATGACTTAGAAATCCAAATATAAATCAAAAATAGGCCAAAAATCGAGGTTATCCCGGTTTTTTTTCTTATATCGACCGAGCCGGAAGAATTCCTGATATATTGATGTATGAATCATGTATGTTCTTATTCAAGCCTTTTTTGCTGTTGACCTGTGTAACTTCCTAATCCAGATATAGATCAAAAATAGGCCAAAAATCGAGTTTATCCGGGTTTTTTCCTTTCATCTCAGTGCCAATTTGAGGGCCAATTTTGTCGATTTTAAATAGCAACCGGAAGAATTCCCGATATAGTGATGTATGAATCAAGTATTTTGGGGGCTACGGAAAGTTGATTTCAACATGCAGCCGGACAGACAGACTTGTCTATATCGACTTCGCTACCTATAACAATCCAGAATATATATATTTTGTGGGGTCGCAAATGAAAAATGTAGAAATTACAAACGCAATGACAAACTTCTATATATCCTTGCCAATCATGGTGAATGGTATAATAATTAGCTCATCGAAATATTGGGTGTATGAATTAAAAATGCGGTAGTTTTTAAAATTTTTAGCTTTTATTTTGAAACATTTGTGCAATATCAATTTTCCCGCATAACTAATCAAAAGTTCCCGCATAACTAATGATACAAATTTTTGTTTCGTATAAAATTTTTTGAAATCGAATATTTATAGTGGGTCGGGTATTATGCGTTTGAGCAGATGTTTGTAACTCCCAAAAATATTAGCATACCGATCGACTTAGAATCACTTTCTGAGTCGATTAAACGATGTCCGTCCGTCCGTCTGGCTGGCTGACCTTGTGCGCAGAGTACAGGTCGCAATTTTGAAGATATTTCGATCAAATTTGGTACATATTATTTTTTGGGCCCAAGGACCAAGCCTGTTGAAACTGGCTGAAATCAGTCCATTATTTCACCTAGCCCCCATACAAATGTCCTTCCGAAATTGGACTTTATCGGTCATAAATATTTAATTTATAAATGTATCTCCACAAATTGCACTCCAAATAAGTTTTATATATATAAAATGCATGTCACCAAATTTTGTTACGATCGGTCCATAATTGGTCATAGCCCCCATATAAGGCCCACTTCCGAAAACCACTCAAAAATATAAATTATTGAAATTTTAGAAGAAAAATGTTTTTGCTCTTTTACTCAGTGTAGGGTATTATATGGTCGGGCTTGACCGAAAAGTCTTTTTAAAACACTGATTTTTTCAAATTAACATATTTATCTAACTAGAGCACACTGCCGGCAAAGTTCTGCAAAAAATCATAAACGATGACTTCAAAAAATATAATTGTTTAACAAATTGGCAATAGATGCCAATAAACTATGTTTTAAAGACTATAGAAAAGGTGGTTAGTAAAGTGACCACTCAACCGCAAAGAGTTAACGAGCATAAATTTAATAAAAATGTTGGAATAGAAATAATATTCAGCAAGAAGCTATTTCATATAGAAAGGAATCAAGCGACTTAATATTATGGCGATCAGTCCATAATTGGTCATAGCTCCGATATAAGGCACACTTCCAAAAATTACAAATTATTGAAATTTTTAAAGAAAAATCATTTGCTCATATACTTAGTGTAGGGTATTAAATGTTCGGGCTTGATCGACTACTTTCTTACTTGTTCTCTTCAATTTTTTTATATTCATTTGAATTTTTGTATTGAACATCATCAAACCCATGGTACTATTGCATCAGTAAAAGTACATTTTTAAAAAGTACAATTTGCTCATTTCATTTCTCAACCCTGTCATACACTATTATAGAGTAGTTAGTGTATGCGAAAATGTAAAAGTGTAGTTCTCGTAGTTGTTGGTATATATATGTATTTTTTTTTAAATAAGTATAAATTTCAAGGGTAATACATACCGGCTGATGCAGCACTTGAATACTCAGCCATATAACAAAAATGATGCTGTCTGTTTTATCTGTCTGTCTGTCTTGTTGGTCTGCGTGTATTATTTGTGGATAGTATATGTTTGAAAGTGTGTTTGGCTGTGTATGAAGTTGAATATTTAAAAGTGTTGGTTGCCTTGTTTGTTAGTGTTTATAAAGCTGAAATGTCCCTGGCAACATTTTGTAGAGCTGACAAAGGTGATTATTTCTTTCGAATTTTGTATGGATACAAAGATATTTATTAGAGTTTGAAACCTATTCAGAGAGGAGCAGTAGCATTTGTTCAGGGATAAATAATTTACCGGTTCTAATAAAATTCTAAATATTAAATATTATCCTTAAAGAATTTAATCATCATGGTATTACGATTTAAAAACTTATTCGCTAAAAATTGCTGGCAGGGTAAAGCTGAATATCTAAAAGTGTTGGTTGTCTTGTTTGTTTGTGTTTATAAATCTAAAATGTTTTATCCTTTTTCCGCTTCTCTCTCTCCACAAACATACACGCAGACAACTATTTTCCGTTTAATTTTGTTGTTGCTTTCTTTTGTATTTTTTTTTTTCTTGCTTGCATCGAAATTATTATTTATGCATGTGCGTGTAATTGCAAAATGAAAAGTTCATATTCAACTCATTGTATCCTTGGTTCTACCGGGTATTTGTGCTGTCTTTTTTTCCCATTTTTGTTTTAATTTGTGTGCAAAAATGTTTACATTCTACTAGCTGTTGCAACAGACATTTGTGACAGACGGTAAAACGAGGTTCCTAAGAAAAAATATTGTCTAGTAATGTGTCTAGCTAGATTTTTGCAAAGTTTATTTAAATTGTTCACTGGAAGTTAGCAACTGTTGGTACATGGAATTTGTGTTTAAAATAAAACTTGTTGGATTTTTATTTTTAATTTTAGAAAGCTTCTAAAAATTGGTTAGAGTTGCAGTGCATTTTATTGTGTAGAAATATAACTATGTAGTACATAGTTAAAAAAATATGGAAAATTTTAATTGAATATTTTTGTTTATATTACAACTAGAAATATTCAGTTTATTCATTATTATCGTTTTTGAAATATTGTAAATCTAAGTTTTTTTTAAACAAAATTATATACCAATGAAATTTACAAGTGTTTTTCCAAATTTTGTTTTATATTCACCACAAATTAGTTTAAAACATCCATCCATCCAAAACAAGTATGAGTGTTATATTCGGCTGTGCAAAATCTTTTATACCCACCATTAGTATTTGACAATAAAGGATATGTTAGATATAGGGGTTAGAAAGATTTAGGTTCATTAAAACTTGTTTACGTCCAATCTCATCACGATATTAATTATTATAAGACAATTATGAATGTTCAAGGAAAAAATGTTGCCCGATTTTAACTATACTTTACACTATAATTTCAGAGTACATAGAACTAATTTGGGCCAGTTTTATCACGATTGCCTCATAACCAATATATTTATGATTGCTCAATACGCAACAAACCTTGTTAATAGAGAGTATTTGTGAAAAAATTCAGCCATCTTTCGTTTGGGCTCTATCGTATTTTGAACAGACAGACATACAGTCAGACGGACAGCCGGACGGAATGAGCTAGACCTTCTTAGACTATTATAAGGACCCAGAATATATATGGGGGATTTCACGTCAAGTGAACCAACTTTTAAAATCGATGTCTTCCGATCGGGATGAAATTTGCACCAAGGTAGACCTATTGAATAGTAATTCAGACACAATTCGGTCAAGAACTCTCGGAGTTAGAGCGGGTCAAAATTTGACATTTTGGCCAAAC
Source organism: Calliphora vicina (assembly GCF_958450345.1). Classification (NCBI taxonomy): domain Eukaryota; kingdom Metazoa; phylum Arthropoda; class Insecta; order Diptera; family Calliphoridae; genus Calliphora; species Calliphora vicina. The sequence continues at coordinate 82,692,811 of NC_088784.1, forward strand.
ATGTGATTTTTCTCATCCATGTAATTTATTACCTATTGTTCTTAGCAAAATGTGCCCCAAATAGTTTAGATATCTATTTCTATTTCGAAAAAAATATTTAAAAAAAATTTTAAATTTTTTTCCAAATCCAAAAATTTTTTTGATTTTTTTTTAAAAATGGTCCCTTTTTTCTTAAAATAAAGCTTAGATATTTTCCTTCAGGACTTATTTGGGCGCTTAGTGGGATGCGAGTTCGATATCTATCAAAAAAAATCAAAAACTTTGTTGATTTTTTTTCGAAATGGGCCCTTTTTTAATTTTTTTTTTTTGCTCAACAGAAAGCTCTGATATTTTCCTTGAAGACCTATTTAGTCGCGAGAATACATGTTTTTTAACTGAAGATATACATCAACTTTTTATTTTTTTTTTTGACAAAATCGAACTTTTTTCCAAAATGGGATGCGAGTGGGATATATAGCAAAATAAATGTTTTGTAACTCAAGATATACAATTTTTGATTTTTTTTTGGCAAAATCGAACTTTTTTCTAAAAGGGGCCCTCTTTTTAAATTTTTTTGCTCAAATGAAAGCTTAGATCCATTCCTTTAAGAGTTTTTTGGTCTCTTAGTGGGAGGCGAGAGGGATAGTATCAAAATAAATGTTTTAACGCATAAATTTTATGTCTTGAGTTACAAAATATTTATTTCTGTCTAACTAGGACAGCGTTTCTGGGTCAAAAAAAGTGTTTTTAATTCATTTCCAAAAATCCAAACCAACACTTTGTGAAATGAATTCTAAAAATTTTACAAAAACTTTATATGATTTTATTAACGATATATCCAAAAGCATTACCTGCGATTTATACTGTAAGAATATCGGGAGAAACAAAATGTTTGGCTATGATTTGCTCAATATAGCATTATTTAATACTGTTGCTAAGTTTTAATACACTAAATTCTGAATACCTACACAAAGTATACAGAGGTACAAAAAGTTGTTATATCGTTCCCACTATATCACAACTGCCTTGGAAAGCTAGTTTAGTCTCTTTGAACGTTAAGGTGTTTTCGAGTTGATTTACATTTGATATGACATTATAAATAAAATAGTCCTTGAGGGGATCTACAAAAATACGGTAAATAACGTTACAGTAGGAACTTTTCTAAAAAAAAACTCAGTTTTTGGAACATATTTTCCCCGTTTTAGGAATTTCGGTACTTTAAAATAAAAAAAAGTGTAATGTCATTAATTTAAGGACATCTGAGTTTATATTATTTCCGAATTTTGTTATGATATCTTTAACCGTTAAAAATGTTCATTAAAATCTTATATTTGTCTTCATGGAAAATCACCATATTATATTTTTTTTAGTTTTCAAGATAAATGATGTCCCAAAAATGTAAATATTATTTAATTTTACTAAGTCCTAGGTATTTCACAAATTACCAAATATTTATATAAAAAGTCTTTATCTATACCTCAGAAGTTCCAGAAACCTTGGCCTCTTTGAAAAATTTTTATTATTTTTCATAATTAATGTGTAGCAGGGTCAAATGTAACAGTTTTTAGTATTTTGGATTTTTTTAAATACTGCTTATTCACTTTTGTGAAGTATATTGCAGGCCAGTATATATATGGTCGGGCCCACTATACTATCTTACTTATTTTTATACCTTAAACCATGAGTGGTAAGGGTGTATATAAGTTTGTCATTCCGCAAATTCTTCAGGCTCCGTTGCTATTTAAAATCGAGACAATCGGACCACAAATGGCTGAGATATAAGGAAAAAGCAGTAAAAAAAGTTTGTCATTCCGTTTGTAATTTCCGCAATATAATTTTCCGACCCTATAAAGTATATATATTCTGGATCCTTATAGATAGCGGAGTCGATTAAGCCATGCCCGTCTGTCTGTTGAATTTTCTGAAGACCCCAGATATCTTCGGGATCCAAATCATCAATAATTCTGTCAGACGTGCTTTCGAGAAGTTTCCTATTTAAAATCAGAAAAATCGGTCCACAAATGGCTGAGATATGAGGAAAAAACCAGAACAACATCGATTTTTGACCTACATATATCTGGATTACTAAGTCATTAATATAGACAATGTGGATATGTAATGATAGATATTTCAAAGACAAAGGAAAAAATATTTTTTCACAAAAAATTAAAAAACAAAATTTTTTTTAAAATTTAAAAAAATTAAAACAATTCTAAAATTTTTTTTCCAAAAAATGAAAAAAACAACTTTGGAAAATAAAAATAAATTTTGTTTACCTAAAAATATTTAAAATTAGTGTTTTGAAGTATAATTTGGTGAAGGATATATAATATTCGGCACAGCCGAATATAGCTGTCTTACTTGTTGATCTATATCTGGATTTCTAAGTCTTTAAAACGGCGTATATTAGCCAAATACTTTGTCAAAATTGCGTAAAATATTTTTTATCCCGATTTTTTTTTTCTAATAAATTTAAATTTTTTTTTAAAAAATATATTAAAAAAATATTTTCCGAATGCGAATGTAAGAAAAGATAAACTCACTGTAATTCTCATTCACTCCATGGCTTTGTAGTGCCACACTCATGGGTTTACGATCTGGCAACGCCGTTATACTTTGACGTTTGACAACTCACTAATACATGTACACAGATTTGAATAAACGACTTTTTCAACAGCGTCAGTAGATTTTCTAGTAGACTATTTTAGTGTGTAAACAGACGCAAATGAATTAACAAATAAAACTTTAGTTTATAGTAAATTAAATTATCGTGTTTTATTGAACGCACTAAATTGGTGACCACCGACAGCAGCGATGCCAAATGCTGATGTGAACACAACGCCAAGCGCAAATGAAGACGCCACAGCACCACAAGTATCCCGAGTGGCCGTAAAACCACCACCTTTTTGGAAACCTGACCCGAAGCTATGGTTTTTACAGGTGGAGGCACAATTTATGCGAGCTGGGATTACTACGGACGACTCGAAATATTATACGCTGGTGGCTGAGATCGATTCTTCGATATTGAAATGTGCATCTGATATAATATCAACGCCACCGATAGCCGGGAAATATGAGACACTCAAGGCAAGACTTATCGACGAATTTAGTGAATCAGATGACTACCGTTTCAAACGCTTGTTCGACAATTTGGCTATTGAAGGAAAGAAACCTTCAGGCTTGCTACGTGAAATCAAAGATTTATCCGGGAATAAATTGGACCCGGAAATTTTAAAATCGTTATGGCTGCGACAATTGCCAACACAGGTACAACAAATTTTGGCAACGGTAGAAGGTGACGTAAATGTTCTTGCAAAAAAGGCCGACTGTATGACGGAGATACAATATCAACCGAAGGTGAGCCTTGTCGACGAAAGCGGAAACATGCACAAGGCGATAGCCGAATTAACGAAACGATTTGACCGCTTAGAGCAAGGCCGGGGTTATCATACACCGGACCGACAACAACGATCACCTCGACGCAGAGGTTCATCTCACCCACGTTCGTCTCGTTCGCCATCGAACGAAATCTGTTGGTATCATCGGACATTTAAGGAGAGAGCAACTAAGTGCCGATCACCCTGCAGTTTCCGACCACGCCCTTCGGAAAACTTGTAAGCCCTCCGTTTTCGACGGCAAACGAGGATGGGCACGGTACAAACACACGCCGTCTTTACGTTAAGGACAAGGATTCGAAAGTGCAATTCTTGATAGACACAGGGGCAGAATTATCTGTAGTTCCCAAACCAAGGGACGTTCAACTACAGCCATCCTTAGTGAAATTGCTGGCGGCGAATAATACGGAGATCAACACATACGGCAAGAAACTCCTTACATTAGACATCGGTTTACGACGACAGTTCAAATGGCTTTTTACAAACAGACGCAAATGAATTAACAAATAAAACTTTAGTTTATAGTAAATTAAATTATCCTGTTTTATTGAACGCACTAAAGCTTGATTTGTTAATATTTCTAGTTTTTCTAAAGCCTTTTGGGAAAAGGTTTCCTGCTGATCTGGCCTAAGCAACCAGTGAAATGCGCATAGGAACTATAATTGGGAAATTTAGCACAATTCTTACTATAAAATCAATTTTGTTAACCTAAAAAAAATTTTTTTTAATAGTATAATTTGGGAAAGGGTATGTCTGATTAGGCATAGTCGAATGCAGCTCTCTTACTTGTTATACCCTACACCACCATAGTGGGGAGGGTATAATGCGTTTGTGCAGATGATAGTAAGTATACCGATCGACTTAGAATCACTTACTGAGTCGATTAAACAATGTCCGTCCGCCTGGCTGGTTAGCTGGCTCTCCATATAAACTTTGTGCGCAGAGTACAGGTCGCAATTTTGAAGCTATTTCGATAAAATTTGGTACATATTAGTTTTTCACCCCAAGGTCCAAGCCTGTTTAAACTGGCTGAAATCGGTCTATTATTTCTCCTAGCCCCCATACAAATGTTCTTCGAAATTGGACTTTATCGGTCATAATTGTTTAACTTATATATGTCTCTCCACAAATTCCGCTTCAAATAAGTTCTATATATACAAAATTCATGTCACCAAATTTTGTTACGATCGATCCATAATTAGTCATAGCTCCTATACAGACCCGCTTCCGAAAATCACTTTAACGTGCAAAAATCGCTTAAAAATTTTGGTATACTCACAAAATTCAACATAGTAAACTTTCATATAGACATAAATCACACGACCTAATTTCATGGTGATCGGTCTATAATTGGTCATAGCCCCCCTTATAAGGCCCACTTCCGAAAATCACTCAAAAATATAAATTATTGAAATTTTAAAAGAAAAATGTTTTTGCTCTTTTACATAGTGTAGGGTATTATATGGTCGGGCTTGACCTTCCATACTTTCTTACTTGTTTTTAATTGGCCTTATTTTGACCTGCTATAAACTTTCGATCAAAATAACCCAGTTAAAAAAGTAAAGGTTAATTTTGTATAGAATTTAATCTTCTGTTATTTTCAAATATTACTTTGAAATTTCATTAAAATCTGCTAAAAAATCCATCATTAAAATTAAAATTTTACACCGTTTTGAAACTTCACATTTTTAGTACAATTTCAAGCAAATATTTTCAATAACATTGTAGTGTTTCTTTATTAAAACTGAGCAGCAGTACAAATAATGTTTTAATAAAAATTTAGTTTTTCCCGAAAAACGTAGAAATCCTTAAAGTTCATTTTCATTTCTATTTTGCTTAATTTAATAAATCGAACGTTTTTCAATAGATTTTATAGAGTTATTTTCGTTGTAACTACTTACATGAAAAATTAATATTTAATAACATTTTTTTTTGCAAAAAACTAGCTATAATCTAGCTACAATCTTTAGCTTTTACCAATGAGATATTTATTACAGTACTTCAAATAATTTCTGAGTTATTAAGAAACAATTTGTTATGCTAATTTTACTTTTTATTTGGAAATACTCAAAAATTAAATACAAAATATACTCTCATGTTACTTAGATACCCATTACTATTTCACGTTCTAAATTAGATATATATGTAAGTGGGCTTTTAAAAGTATTTTCCTATTTAAGCCTTTTTCATGATTTTGGGGTTTTAATTCTTTATTTATTTTTCAAAATAACACATCAAGAATGTTTAATTCTTGATGTGTAATATTTTCCATTTAGTTTATGAGTTCTTTACTACTGTTTTTTTTTTTTAAATTGTAAAATAAAAAATGAATAACAAAGAGAAATATCCTTAAATTTCTAAGTTGACCACAATTTTGTTGTATCTATGGAGGAGTGTAATGGATTGTATCTGTGTTCTTAGCCATTCTGGTTTATTTGTGAATTCATTTCTTGAAAGTGTGGGCAAAAAAGTATTTAAAAATCCCAGCAAATGGTTGATTGTAAATTAAAGAGTAGCTAAATAAGAAGATTTTAAAAATTGTCTCTTAAATGATGTTTTTTTTTTTAAAAAAACACTACTTTTAGGTAAATATACAAATTTTCAAAAAAGTTGCAAATTTTCTGAAAAACAAAATCAACTTTGGTGCGCTGTCAGTAGTTAGTACTCTATTGACTTTTTACCTTCTAATATTGTCCTTTTATCATAGTTGTGAAAACCATATGTTATTAGATTATTATATAAAAACCAATTTTCTAATTAAATAAACTTTCTCAAAATAATTTTGCTGGGCTACAAGATATTTATTTGAATACAAATACATATTTGTTTAATTCATTTTTTTTTTATTTTTTCCTATTTTATAAAAGTAGCTTCTAATATTAAGATAAATTTCAATTTTCTTTTTATTTACAATTTTTTTTTATACTATTTTCTTGTTTTGTGGTTTACCATAAAAATAATTATGTTTCTTTTAAATAGTTTTATAAGAATTTTCAATTTTATTTTAAATTAAGGTTATTTTTCTTTGTTTTTTTATATAGAATGTTTGTGTATATACGGTATTCTTTCTGTTTGGTAAATAGAAAACTATGCAGACAATGAATTGGTAAACTGAAAGAAGAAAATTGTATTTATTTAAACTTAAACAAAATGCTACAAAATTGATAGAATTTTAAATATTTGCTTTATTTAATAAAGAAATAGTAGAATATTTATTAAATTTAATTTAAACAATAACACATATTTGCTTAGTTTATAATTCAAATATAAGAAAAAATAAGGAAATTAGGTTATTTTGAAAACAAGTATTGGGCGTATGACTTAAAAATGAGGGATTTACAATAGATGGTGTATCTTTTGAACAAGGTTTTTGTTTTTAATATTTTATGTAATTTTGAAGGGTGCATATCTGTCAAAATTAGGTAAACTATAAAGCTTTTTTTCTTCGAAAACGTAAAAATTTAAAAAATATATTTTTTTTTAATTTATTGAGATTTTTTTTTTTTTAATTTAAAAAAATAAATAAATTTATTAGTGAAAAAAATGTTATATAATAAAAAAATATTTTGATGTTAAAAAAAAATTCGGTATAAATAATATTTTTCCGATTTTGACCCATTGCAGATCCGACTTTAGCCTTACATACGCCATTGCAAAAGTCTTTGAAATATTTATTATTGGATGTACATACTGTCTATATTAATCACTTAATAATCCAGTTATAGATAAACAAATAAGAGAGCTATATTCGGCTGTGCCGAATCTTATACATCCTTCACCAAATTACACTTTAAAATAATATTTTTAGGTAAACTAATTTTTTTTTTTTTTCAAAATTGGTTTTCATTTTTTTTTATTTTCGATATTTTTTTTTAATTTATTTTGAAAAATTTTTTTTAAATTTTTTAACCTTTTTTTTAATTTATTGAAAAAATGTCCAAAAAATATTTTTGGTAAAAAATTCGGGTTAAAAAATATTATTCTCGATTTTGACCCATTGTAGGTCCAAGTTACTATGGCCTTATATACATCGTTGCAATGGACTTTGAAATATCTATCATTGGATATCCAATTTGTTTATATTAATGACTTAGTAATTCAGATATAGATAAAACAAAAAAAAGATCTATATTCGGCTGTGCCGAATCTTATATACCCTTCACCAAATTATACTTTAAAATAAATTTTTTTAAAAATTTTTAGGTAAACAAAATTTAATTTTTTTTTAATTGTTTTTAAATTTTTTTTTTCGAAATTGTTTTTTAATTTTTTTTTAAAAAATGTTTTTTCCAAATTTGTTTAAAAATGTTTTTTTTTAGTTTTTAATTTTTTTAAAAAAAATTCGGGTTAAAAAATATTTTTCCCGATTTTGACCCATTGTAGGTCCAATATCTATCATTAGATATCCATATTGTCTATATTAATGACTTAGTAATCCATATATAGATCAAAAATACGTCAAAAATCGAGGTTGTCCCGGTTTTTTGCTCATATCTCCGTTATTTGTGCACCGATTTTGCTGATTTTAAATAGCAAACTTCTCGAAAGCATGTCTGACCGAATTATTGAAGATTTGGATCCCGAAGATATCTGGGGTTAAAAAATATTTTTCCCGATTTTGACCCATTGTAGGTCCAACTTACTATAGCCTTATCTACATCATTGCAATGGACTTTGAAATATCTATCATTAGATATATATATTGTCTATATTAATGACTTAGTAATCCATATATAGATCAAAAATACGTCAAAAATCGAGGTTGTCCCTCCCTTAAATAGCAAACTTCTCGAAAGCATGTCTGACAGAATTATTGAAGATTTGGATCCCGAAGATATCTGGGGTCTTCAGAAAATTGATTTCAACAGACGGACAGACAGACGGACATGGCTTAATCGACTCCGCTATCTATAAGGATTCAGAATATATATACTTTATAAGGTCGGAAATGAAAAATGTAGAAATTACAAACGGAATGACTAACTTATATATACCCTTCTCACGAAGGTGAAGGGTATAAAAATAGGCCAAAAATTGAGGTTATTACCGATTTTTTCCTTATATATCAGCCATTTATGGACCGATTTTGTCGATTTTAAATAGCAACCGAGCAGGAAGAATTCCCGATATATTGCTGTATCATGTATGTACATTTTTTGGGGGCTACGGAAAGTTGATTTTAACATACAGACGGACATGTCTATATCGACTCCGATATATATAACAATCCAGAATATATACACTTTGTGGGGTCGCAAATGAAAAATGTAGAAATTACAAACGGAATGACAAACTTGTATACTTGCCATTCATGGTGGCAAGTCATCGGCGTCAACGCGTTGAAGCCGATGGAACACTTTCACTTGACAAGAATTGGAGGCAATAATCCATGAAGATTGTTGTAAAACTCAACAAGAGCTTACAAAATCATTAGGAGCTACTCAAGCAGCAATTGCAAAACGTTTGCTAGCAGCAGGATTCATCCAAAAGCAGGGAAATTGGGTTACATACGAATTGATGCCGAGAGACCTTGAAAGAAGATTTTTCTTGATCGCTATAAAAGAAAATCATTATTGCACCGAATCATTACTTGCGATGGAAAATTGATCCGAAGTGTATGTGAAGCACGGCCAATCAGCCAAATCGACACCAATATCCATGGCGCTATGACAATTCTCTGTGTTCGGTGGTTGTGTCCAATCTATTATGAGCTGCTGAAATCTGTTCAGACCATTACAGAGAAACAGCACTGAACACATCTGATTTGTTTGAGGAGAGCATTGACCGAAAAATGTCCAGAATATGCAGCCAGACCGAAATATTCTATCATGACATCGATCGGCCACATACAGTGAACGACAAAAGACTACGTACGACCATTATTTTCGTAACTCGCGGACTTCTAAACCATAATAAGTAAAAGTAATGATGCAGTTTTATTTCAAATGCATTTTTAGTAATATAACAAAAAAATGTCGCTAAATTTATAATTAATTTAACTTTTATTCACAAAAAATTAAAAAAAATATGTTGACAAAAGTCTACATACGATCTGTACACTAAATAAACATTTTTCAGCGAATACAAATTTTTTGAAAAATTCAATAATTCGTTGGGCCACCGCGGGCATCTACAAGCGTCTGGGCATCGAAGCAACTAAATTATCCAGTTCTGTGGACGTTATATTTTCCCATTCTTCTGGAAGGTTCTCCTTTAACACTGGTGCACAAGTAATAAGATGTTTTCGGATCTTCCGTTGTAGAATTTCCCACACGTGCTCAATAACATTTAAGTCCGGGCTTTGAGGTGGTGTGTACAATTGTCATGGGGCAAGGTAGAGTAGCCAATCTTGGACAATTTGAGACCAATGTTTCGGATCGTTATCTTGCTGAAAAATCCAACTTTAACGAAGAGTTAAAATATCAATGGATGCTCTCAAATTTTGTTCCAAAATGGATTTGTACTGATAACGATCCATATTATCCTTAATAAACACTAACTTTCCCAGTCCAGAAGCAGCGACAGTACCCCAAACCATCACACTGTCAACACCATGCTTAACTGTAGCGAGTAAGTTTTTCGAATCCATTGCTGTATTTGTTTTGCGCCATACTTTATCTCTCCCATCACTTCCAAATATGTTATACTTCAACTCATCAGTGAACAAAACTCGCTTCCAGAATTCCATGTCCTTCGCAAAGCGCTTTTACGGGAAGTTCTGCTTTAATTACCATTATTATTTAAGGTTCTTTGAATTGTTCGTGGATGAACAATAACTTCTGATATTGTTGCGAGTTCTTTGGCCAATTTTGTCGTATTTACTTTTGAGTTTTTGTTGACTTCTTTTAAAATGAAGATTACATCTCTACGATGTAGTTTCTTTGTGCGACCACTTCGCAGATTGTTTTTAACTCTACCAGTGTTTTCAAAGTTACTGAATATGGTTTGAACTGTAGACTTAATAAATTGCATGCTTATCTGTTAGTATTCAAAAAAACCAGGACATGCTGTAGTCATATGTAGACTTTTGTCAATGTTTTTTTTATTGTTTTTTATGAATAATTTTGCAAGTTTACATTGCAACAAAATTTTTTTGGTGCATAGCAATAAAAATAGATTTCAAACAAAACTGCATTATTTTTTTATTACCGGGTTTTCTCTAATAAATTGGCAAAAATTGTAGTCGTACGTAGACTTATGTCGACCACTGTATTGTAATAACTGTTAAAAAATATTTAGAATGAAATGGTTGGGAAGGCTTCACAGTCCAGAACTTGGCCTGTCCGACTACTATTTGGGATACACTTTACTTCAGAACAGAGCCAAAACAACAGCCAATATCGGAGGCTTGATTCGTTCTTGGCCTCAAAAGATGAACAGTCCTGTTGGCTCGGAATCCATAGCTGACAATGGCCAATGCTTTCCATAAATTTATATTGTACAAATGTTTTAAAATACAAGCTGAAAATTTTAAAAACTCCCGCATTTTTAAATCATGCACCCAATTTTAAAACATCTTTTAATAATTGGAATACAAAAACTTTTTTGGATTTATTTCCATTTGTTTTATTTTTTAATTTGAAAGAAAATATTGCTACTTTGTTACAAATCGAAACTTGTTTAATGGCATTAAATAACAAAACGATTTCGGTGAAATAATTTTTTGCTCCGGCAACAATTTAAACTCTATTTCATCATGCATTGTCATCCACTGAAAGGTATCGATATGGTCAATTTGTTATTTGGAAACAAATTTTCAAAAATATAAAGCTTATTTTCAGTTAATATTATTTAGAGGCTTGTATTTTTCCGCAACAAAAACATACTATTTATTTTCTAGACAATACAATTATAACTTTGATTTTATTTCAAATCTAATTTACGTTAAATTCATGATTTAACATAATTAAACCAAATTACAGGTCAAAATGTTGAAATTTAATATAAATCAAATTTTGCACATATAAAATGTAAATAAAAAGGTTGATTTTGTTTTTTTTTTTTTTGTTTTTGTCTGTTTCAACTGTCCATCCGAATAATTATTTTGCATTGCATGTTCAAGTTTTTAATTGAAATTTGATATGAGTGGACAATTTGATAGTAGAATTTGTAAATATGTCCGTACGTACTCGCATGTATTTGTTTATAATCGTATGGTTTTGTGTATTTATTGATTACAGGTGATATTGATGCAATTTAATTTATAACAAAAATAAAATATAAAATTCACTTATTATGGGTTGCTTTACAAAGCCAAACGATTTGAAACCTTTTGTTATATTGAGGCAATTAAATAGTGTTTTAAAATATTTAAATATTGTAATTATTTTTCAATGCCATTGTAATGCATATGCAAATCAAATGATTATATTTTTAGGTAGGGTTTTAGTATTCGTAATATTTGTTATAATATTAAATGGCCAGGAAGTAATTTCGTTTTGTCTATATATAGTGTACCATCACAATATCATAAATACAAAATTACGACTTTAACAAAAATGTATTGCTGCAGCATATGGTTTGGAAATATGCTACCAAGTATAAATGTTTATCCATAGCAATGCGATTTCTCCTGAGGCTAATTCCTTGAACCGTTGGCTGAATTGCTCCACTAATTTACTAAGGCTTGAAAGTGAAAATATTAGCTATACAATTTTAATTATATCATCTTGTAGGTACTCATAGTTACAGCCCCAATATTATCAATAACAATTATCGTGTATATTATTGTAAAACTACACCCATTAGTCATAATTCATTTTGGCATATTCAAAACTAATTACAATCATTTGTAATAAATAATAGGGAATAAAAAAGTGTCCAAACAAGTTTGATGTATGTTGGTTTCATGTCATTGGTAAATATTCCCTTCTTTTTATGATCATTTACAGGCAGTATGTCCACTAGGGTGGCCTTAAAAATGAAAAAAAAAATATTTGAATAAAACCAAAATATTATACTTTTTATACCCTACACCACCATAGTGGGGAGGGTATTATGCGTTTGTCCAGATGTTTGTAACGCCCAAAAATATTAGTCTAACACCCACCTTAAAGTATACCGATCGACTTAGAATCACTTTCTGAGACGATTAAACGATGTCCGTCCGTCCGTCCATCCGTCCGTCTGGTTGGCTGGCTGTCCATGTAAACCTTGTGCGCAGAGTACAGGTCGCAATTTTGAAGATATTTCGATCAAATTTGGTACATATTACTTTTTCGCCCCAAGGACCAAGTCTATTGAAACTGGCTGAAATCGGTCCATTATTTCACCTAGCCCCCATACAAATGTCCCCTCGAAATTGGACTTTATCGGTCATAAATGTTTAATTTAGCTATGTATCTACACAAATTTCGCTCCAAATAAGTTTTATATATACAAAATTCATGTCACCAAATTTTGTTACGATCGGTCCATAATTAGTCATAGCTCCCGTATAGACCCGCTTCCGAAAATCACTTTAACGTGCATAAATCACTTAAAAATTTTGGTATATACACAAAATTCAACATAAATAACTTTCATATAGACATAAATCACACGACCTAATTTTATGGTGATTTACGACCTAATTCGAAAAATCACTCAAAAATATAATTTATTGATATTTTAAAAGAAAAATATTTTTACTCATTTACTTGGTGTAGGGTATTATATGGTCGGGCTTGACCGACCATACTTTCTTACTTCTTTTATTTTGCCTTAGGTCGCAATTTTGAGGATATTTCCATAACATTTTGCACATGTATTACTTTTTTGGCCCAAGGACGAACGAAACCTATTGAAATAAGCAAAAATCTGTCCATTTTTTCTGTTAATTTATTTTGTCCATTATTCTGTTTATTTTAGGTATCTTGTATCCAGTTATTAAAAAAATAGGTACTTTGAACCTACATAAAAGTCAAGTCAAATCGAATTTTGAAAATCTGGAGAACTCAATATTCTGTATAGCTACGAAAACCAGTGCTCCAAATTATTTTTTAAAACTCATTTAATATCAGCGAAACAGTTTTATATGTGTATTGATTTCCAATTAAGTTCAAATTTTATTTAGATTTATTATTTGATACTTTGAGCTTTGATCCTCACCAAATACTGGCGCCAGAGCAAAAATTTAGAATTTCCTTAAAAAAATCAAACTTTTATTTTAGTTGGAAACATCCACACCTTATTTATTTTTCCTACAAATGGGACCACGCTAATATCCACATTTTTCTAAGGCGTAAGGAAACACAAATTATAAATACATTAGGTAAATGAGATATTGTCAATTAAACAGGTGTTTTATGGTTAATGTTTTTTTTTTGTGTTCATTTTCACCACTAAACAACAACATGTTCTTTTATAATCAAGATTGTGTTATTGAATAGATTGATTTTTGTTAGTGAAAGTAATTATTTTGATTTTTTTTTTTGTTCGTAAATTCTGCGCAGAGTGATTTGAGTAATGGTTAGTGGCAATTGAATAATTTAGTTGGAACAAATAAGCAGAGGAATATATTTCAATGGTGTTTTACCAGCATAATTAATATTTATAAAATACATTAATAAAATATTGACATATGTATGTTGTCCTGATTTCTGAAAATAAACTGAAAATCAAAGAGTGCTATATTCGGCACAGTTGAACAGCATATGAGGAATAAGCACTTGTTCAAATGGTCGTATATGTGGATCGTTATCTTTTGTTCTATAAAAGCTAATTTCAGTATTCATTATATAATTTATTTTATTTTCCCAAACATTATTTGTTTATAAAGCTATAAAGATATCGATTTCAAAACTATTACCCCATATTCATAAATAATTTTTAAATTTATAAAAGGTTTATAAAACAAAAATCTATTTTATAAGTATTTTATAAATTTAAAAACTGTTTATGAATATGGGGGCTAATATGTAAGTAAACTTACTGGAATCCATTTTAATCTATTGGAATTATATAGAATCTATTTTATTTGAATCTTCGCAAACATTATCTGCAATTATGGGGGTCCTAGCTGATTTTCACATTATTTTAGAATAGACAAAAAATAGCTTTTTAGAATAAGGACTTCCGAACTTTGACAGTTGATAGCGACAATATTGTTCAAGCTCCATCTGTCAAATTGACTTTCATTTACTCGTTTTGTTTTGCCAATTCGCCATGGTCGGATAATATATACAATAACATATACAAATTATACAATTGCTCAAAAAAAGAAATTCTGTACGTGCAACTTTTCGCGTCCTTCGCCCATTTTATGGTGATTAAATGGGTAAGACAACAAACAAAACGAGATTTAAGAGCATCCAAAACATGACGAAAAAGTCACTGTTTGGTATGAATTATGGATTGGTACAGTGTCGAAAGTAGAACAAGTGCGGTTGCAAAATTCAAAAATTTCGTGTGCCCGTAAAAAATATTGAATAAACCGATTTTACAAGAAATTCTCCAACGAATCGGGTTTTTGGTTCCGAAGATATAGCACTCCAAAGTTAATTGATTTTCAGTGTTCAAAAAACAAACCATTTTTAGCTAATTTGGTCTGCTTTAAGATACAGTATTTCGAAATCTATATAACGGATCGTCATTCTATTTGATTCTACTCATAGATCTATTTATTAAGAAAAGAATAAAAAAATGTTCTGTTTGCTTTGTGTTTGTCCAGGTAAATCGACATTTACCAACTATCAATTTTTTTTCAATATTTCTCAACTTTGCACAGTGTGGAGGTTTTGACATTCTGGCTTATCAAAATTCATAACTCGGTAATAAATAAAGGTACAGTCACGCATTTTGGTACAAGTAATATATGATTAACATCACAACTTCTGTAGAAAAATGGGACTTTAACTATTTTCAGATAGGGCATTTGTATGGGGGCTAGGAGAAATAATGTACCGATTCTATCCAAATTCAACAGGCTTAGTTCTTGGGGCAATGTAAAAGTTCTTGCCTAATTTTGTCGAAGTATCTTTAAAATTGCGACCTGTTGTCAAAAATTTGTTGTCGCGAAATACCTGAACCCATGATCAGTTTTTGGATCGGCAATTGTGGAGAGGCAAGTTGGGGCAGACTTTTTTGGTTGATTCTGTAAGAAGATAGATAAGGTTATCTAATGTAGATGATGTAACTACTTTTCCTTGCTTTCCTTTATATTTTTATGACCAATTAAAAAATACAAAATTTCAAAATAAGTTCAAAAAAGAGATATATTTTAAAACCTTCAAACTTTTTTTCTGCTCACGTGTTTTACGATTTATTTTTTTTTTTAATAAAAAATATAAAACTAGCAAAATTTTCATAAAGATATTGCATTTAAAAAAAAGTTACAAACATTTAATTTTGAGCTACGCGCCTTGACTTGTTTATGTCTTACAATAGTCTGCAATTACAACGAAGTTTAAGGTGCTGTTACTTTATAAAACTGTACATTTTTTTTATTTTCAAATGCAATTCTTTGTAGTTTGGAATGTTATCTATTTATTCTAGTTAAAATTCTTTAAAAAAGCAAACAAAAAATTGTATTTAGATAAGCTAAATTGTTAAAACCTCACACTGTGCATTGATGGAAAATAAAAAAATCTATAATTTTCTATATTTGCCATATTTTCAAAATATGTAAGTTCTTTACCTAATGACAAAATGTCCAGCTACCAGTCCCATTTTTAGCTAGAGGTAAAATTTTTAAAATTTTGGTTTCAAAAATGTGTTGCAAGCATTTTTGGGCAATTTGTAACATACAGCCTTGAAAATCCATTTAAAAATAAATTTAAACTTTTTTAATATTCTCTGGAATATTTTATAAAAAAAATTTAAAAATAAATTTAAATCTGTTCTGGAATAATTTTAGATCATAAAAAGAAACATAAAAAAAAAATAAAAAAAAAATATTTCATTTTTACTTCACACAAAATTGATTTTTGAACAAATTGATAACCCATAAGTAGGCACGTTAAAGGAGTAAGACCCTTTTCAAACACTCATTTCATAGGTTGATCAATTATCTATCATTTGCCTTTTACATTTTAAAATTATCTCATTTGGTTTAAAAGTCAAACAGCGCTATGTTGGTTAAGCCATCACCGACAATAGCGAGCGCTCGATGATTACCAACTTCTTTTGACCTGAATTGGATTGGCACCATTCGATTTGGCTACATTTAAATTTTTTCTTTAAGTCTCAGATGCTATCTGTAAAATTCGGCCCGATTTATGCATCAAAGTCGTGGAAATTTTAACATTTCGGATGCGCACCAACAAGCGAGCTTGCGCGGTCGTGTGCACCATGTTACATTCCATAAATAATGAAATCGATAGGGCTTTCAAACGGATTAAAAAAATTGAAGATATCACACACACAATTTGTTTTATTTAAATTTGAAGATAAGAAGCGTTTAATGAAAGGCTACGTGTGTTAGTAACTGAACTCTTCCTTAACGGCTGGGGCCGATTTCGATGAAATTTGTTGTGTGTGTTTAAGTGGGTCCCTGAATGGGTTAGATTCACAATTGACCTACATATATAGGTAAAATGGGCGTGGGACCTCCCATACGAAGTAAACATTTATTAGTAGCTACCGAGCGATGCCGGGACGCCTTATTTATTTAAAACTATTGAACATAATATTATTATTTTCCTTAACTTTCAATTAACATTTAAACAATTTTATTACATCCTAATTGTTTTCTTAATTTCCTTTATATTTCAATTCCCACACTATCGCGCTGCCATCCATACATTCTGTTATCCTTCCCCTTTTTAAATAAACACACTGTTTAAACACAACGATTAACAATAATTTTAATAAAATGCTATAAATGCTTGTGATAATAGCAACGGTAGCAACAACAACAAAAGCAGTCAGTAGCAGCACAAAACAGAACAGAGGACTTTTGTTGTTGGACGTAAAATTTATTGCTGATTGCGAAACAATTGATAAGCCGAAAAGCAAATCATAGCGGACGCCAGTGAAATGTTGACTTTGCAACACAACAATGCTGCGAGTCGCATTCAGTTGGGTTTTTTGTGATTGTTGACAACAATAAGGCAAATCCAACGATCAAATAGAAATATGTATGTATATGTACACTGAAAAACACACACGCACTCTTTCCTGCTCTTTCAAACACACACACTCACACGCTAGGCCAGTGAGTTAAAGCCAGAAAGAAATATAACATTATTTTGTGTGAAATGCTATAAATGCGTAAGTTTGCGTAAGTTCGGTAGTGTGTATGTATACAAAACATACATTTGGCAGTGTATAAATATGTATGTATGAGTGTGCTTAACATTGTGGGATTGATGTGCTTTATATTTGATTGTTATTTGCTAATTTTAACTCTCTGGTATTAATGTAACGTTTGCCAAGCAGGAAGTCAACAAAAATGAAAATGGACTAATAACACACACACACAGACTATATACATAAATACTTACATACGCGCGTCTGAACGTAAGGCCATTTAAACTACAGCAACAACATTTTTTGAGTTAAAGCAAATAGTAACAATTGTCGGCAAAAGCAGTGTACCATTTTAGCAAAGTTTCAACTACCATTTTTGATAATTTCTGATTCGAATTTTTGCACAGTAATGGAAGGTAAGTATCTTATTTTAAAAATTTTCAAGTTTTATGATGTTTTAATGGTTTTTTGTAAAATTATACAAAATGAAAACTGTTGAAGAATTTGACTACAAATATTTAAATTTTTTTTCTTATTTTTTATACGCCGATACTTGTTCAACAGGTCGTGATAATTATTATTTTTTCAAAAGTTATGTTGGGTTAGAGTTGAAATTTTACGTTGAATAAAATCTGTACCGTCATATAACAATCTTCACGCGATGTGGTGGCTTTAGTGTTGGCTGTGGTTTTTATTTTGGTTGTGGATTCCGCTAATGTAGGGACAACTTTCGAGATAATGAACTCAAAAGCCTTCACGATCAAAGGACTCTCTCCCCTCTCCCTTTTAATTCCCTCTCCCCGTTTTTCATTCCTTCCTCCACTTGTAAGGTTAACGTGCCGAGAACCTCAAGGGATAATTAGTGGTAAAAGAAGATTAGTCGTTAACAGCTCCCTTCCAGTGCTAGACACTGCATGGATTGTCCATCCCTTTCATTAACGAAAATAATCAACAAAACAACAGACATATCTCCTCAGAAGACGACTTTCTAGCCTCTACTAAAGAGACTTTGGTTGATCAGGCAGCGTGAGTGAACGACAAAGTATTCAGATGACAAGAGTCAGCAAGACATCCTCAATACACCAAGGCGCTATTCATTCTTAACAAGAATGATAAGAATGCTGTAAGCGGTGCAACCCATTAGCGTCATGAGGAAGATCAAGCAAAAAACCAATCTGTGGTAGATGAAATACCAAAATTTTTGGATTCCGTACCCAGGACAAAATCTAAAGCAGCAGCCGATGTGCAATCGCTATCAGACAGTGGGAGAAAAATCTCCCAAATGGAGACAGGTTGCTGACAAAAAGGCCACTCCAGTACCCACAATAACAACGACCACATCCGCCAGACGATCATTTAGCGTGGTGAAAGACCACCTTTTAATGGCTCTGGCAATAGTAAAAGACGGCAACATCGGTAACAGAATGGGGTGCTATCGAGTCAAATTAACTAAACTTGCTATGGAACATTTTCTCGCTAATGGGACTAGTACGGCACCTCTTTTTGACTCCGGCGAAATTCACCGGGCGACAGGTTGATCAGATGCTTGGACGAGTTTTCAAAGGACTTTCTTTAGCAATTGCATAAAAAAGAGCAGTGGTGCATGGGAAGGTTTAAGTTTAAAACCAATCCCTGCTGAGGAAATTAATTTGAGACCGAAGATTACAACCGATTCGCATAAGACGTTGGAGCGTTTGAAGCTACAAAACTCCAATATTCACATGGATGACTGGTCAATCATCCGCACTGAACCAGAAGATGATCACACTTGTCTAATTCTCGCCATCACTGAATCTGTCTCTGTCGAGCTTAAGAAGGCGAGCTTTAAGTTGTTCTTCGGGATGAGGAACGGTAAGGTGATAGTTTTCCGGACCACAGGAATGGGGAGTGGTGAAGCGGAAAACTCTCTACTCACAGAGATGAAGCTCTTCGAAACATAAATGTCGTGCTACCGTATAACAGAAGCCTTACGAATGCCTCAAGCTACATTACACATGAGATGACAGCTCCTCCAGCCGAAGTGAGTGCTCTACTGTTCTCTGCTGGGCCATCTGACGACGTTGTCCTGGGCTGTGATACCAATGGCAGGCATTCATTTCATTAACACATTAATTTTTATTAATTCCGGTTCTAAAATGAGCTGTGGTGTTGGTTCGGGCGTCTTCTGCGACAAACTTGGGATAGACATCTCACACCGTCTTCCGAATGTGTGTGGTGTTTTGCATGCGGAAATTTTTGCAATTCTGGTAGCTTGTCATACACTACTTGATCATAATACTCGCTGCAATATAGGTATTTTTGGCGACAGTCAGGCGGCACTTCTCTCAATGAAGTGCTACAGAACTTCATCAGCAGTAGTCAGGAAATGTAAGAATTCTCTGTCGTCTATCTGACATTACTTTGGTTTGGGACCATGCGCACAGGGACCACTACGATAATGACCAGGCAGACGAACTAGCCAGCATGTAATCTGGCCTAGATATGTCCAATGCAGTCTCAGTAGCAATTCCACCAGGCACTATTAAAAGTATTATCTTCAGACACTTTCTAACAAATGCTGAGAATAGGTGGTATAATTTGGCATAATGATGTGGTACTCTTTTAACGATAAACGTATTACGCAACTGATTACCCGGAATAGAAGGGATATATCAAGGTTGCTGGCAGTATTAACAGGCCACTGGACATTAGGCAAGCATGCGAATCGACAGGGACTCCTTTTTAATGACCATTATCGTAGTTGTAAGGATAGGGAAAAGAGAAAACGATTTTCCACCTTCTGCCCAACACTGAGTGTCAATAAATTCATAGGAAACTATATATTGACCAACCTTGGAGAGGTAGCCGGGTCTAAACTTAATAACCTACTACAGGTTACAGGTTGGGACTAGCAAACTCCACATTTTTATAAACATTGCAATGTAAACGACATTATATCTGACGAGTGATGTGGTCCTGTCAAAACGGGGTTCCTTCTACTCTACTTGATCCTTCCAACGCAGTAAACTACCACGTAAACCAACAAACATATTCTTTAAGTTAGAAATTGTGAGTGGAAAAATCTGCTGTAAGTGTGAAAGCATATTTTTTCACTTTTAATTTTTAAATGACCATTAACTTTAAGAGGTAAACTATTAGTAACTCACTTGTTTTTTTCTATGGTCTACCGATATTTGTCACTGTTTCTTTTCGTTTCGAAGCCCAAAAGATCAAGCCATCTGAATTCAGTTTCAGCGATTCTCCAAAATGTCTGATGTTCCCATAGCTTAAACACTTACAATTCCTTTGCAAAAAATTGAAACAAAAAATCATTTTATAAAACATAGTAAACTCTCATAAATTCGACTAAAAACATTCGACAATAGGTACCAAAACTCCAACAATTTTAATGCAAACGTATAACATACATACATCATGTCTACGCAACGGCAACAAAATTAATGTCATTTCAAAATAAATACAACATTTATAAGTTACGACGACAAGTTCATGTGAAAAATTTGCTACTGATAAGGGTTGTACACGACAATCTATCTAATGTGCGTATCGCCAGGACATCTACGAACATATGTATGTATGTACGTCCTTGTGTATGTTAATGTTCGCTTATGCTCTCTCACTGTTGCCTCAATATAGAACATTGGGATTTCTAGTTTATTTGTTAATGGTTTATTCATTAATTCCTGCGGATTATCACATCAGACACATCAACCCAACACAGTCGACCGACCGACCAGTCAAATAAATAAACAAACAAACAAATAAACAGGCGACCTAACGAACAAACAAACAACGAACCAGCCGACCTAATATTACACTGCTGCCCACTGACGCGTTTACTTGAAACCAATACAATAAAAGGATCATTTTATAACAAATATCGTATGTTTGTAGGCGATAATATAAACGTGCATTAATACATACACTTGCATAAGCTTGTTCATTAGGATGGCCCTTATTTTAGACTTGGCCGATGTTCGGTGCTCTAAATGTCTAATATTGTTCTCCTTCATCTAATAATAAAATGCCAAAGATTAGAGTTTTGGATCTAAATATAAATATTTTGAAAAAAACAATGATTTGGATAGAACCGTAAAACCACCTTGATGGAACAAAATATGGAACAGCAAAGCAAAACATGATCATTGGATAATGAATGACTGTCCTCTGATAGAAAACATGGCGGTTGGAAAACAAAATTTTATTAACCCTCCTTTTGTTTCCAGAGATAAGATCACTTTGCTTCCATTACACAATAAATTGGGACTTTTGAAGCAGTATATGAAGATAAACAGGAGTTGTACAATCAGCTAACTGCTATAATCCGCAAAATATAAAATCGTGATAATTCTCTTGATGACAGGAGATTTTAGCGCAAAGATTGGTAGTGACAACCATGGCATATCTCATATCATGGGAACCCATGGCACTTGTTGAATTCTGTCAAACATTTAAACTGATGATTGGTGGTTCAATCTTCCCTCACAAGTATATTCATAAAAATACGTGGTCATCCCCAAACGGTAATAAGCGGAATCAAGGATAGAAGCCATAAAGGATACAAATGGTCAGCTACTTACAACTTTTCGAATGCATTAGTAACATCACTAAAGACAACAATGTGGAAACCCCCTCATCTTCTTTGAGACATTTTAAAACCAAAAAATCCGTGATGCTTCTGCTTGTGAACAGTTTCCTAGAACATGGACAAAAGGAGTCACCTATCAGTAAGCTTCCAAAGAAAAATTAAAGCGGTCAGCTTTATTTAGTCTTGTCGACTTAAGAAAGGCATTCGATTATAGAAGACTTGGCACAATATGGAACGCATTAAGATCTAAGGGCGTACCATCAAAATTAATGAACTTTGTCAAGACTATGTACACCTATTCCTCACTACAAGTTCATCACAATAGCATGATAAGTGAATCCTTATGAGATAATGTGTGCTGATTTCGCAAACATCTACAAAACTTTGATTTCGCAGACGATATCTGTCTCATTTCGAACAAATTCAACGACATGCTAAGCTAAGTGGACGATTTAGTCAAGTTAGTTAGGACCGTTAGCTTAGAAATAAACATTGAAAATACACATGCAATGCGAGTTAATAACGTCAACGATAACCAACTCAGAATACAAAACCAGGGCTGCATGATGTCAATTAGAACGAGAAAGGGCATGGTCAGCATTTGGTCGCCTAAACAAAACGTGGAAGGACTCACAAATATCAGATAACATGATGATCCGCGTATGCTTACGTAAAATCCACACTGCTTTGTGGAAGCGAAACTTGGCTGATGATAAACACTAGAGCACAGAGACTCCAAGTATTTATAAACAAGTGTCTACGAATAATATGTTGAATATTTTGGGCTAAATAAAATCACAAACACAGAGCTCTGGAGGCTAAAAAAGGAAGAACCAATAGTTCGTCAAATAACAAGAAGAAAACTAAGATGGATAGAACATACCCTTCGTAAAGCCTTAGAATGGAATCCACAAGGAAGTAGGCGTACAGGTCGTGAGAAAATAAATGGCGCTGAACAATTTTAAATCAACATAACCTTCTCACCCGCAAGAGTGCCTTAAGGCATGCATTATGAAACACCAATTATTTCAAAAAGTAATTATAATTTTAAGATTTGTAAATATTTCCGTGGAAGGTCGAAATGCATTCTGACTTTTAATTTTTGTTCTGTCAGCTGTTTTGTGAGTGATTTCATATTATTTTAATCAAAGTTTTACTAACTTTTAGTCGCCCGATCTATTCGAAATATTTTTTAATTAGTTGTTTTTAATTGGTTTTTCAATAAAATCGTATCATAATTATTGTTTTTTACACCTAAACCAGCAACAATGCCCTGAGGCACTTTTTGCACCTGGTTTCTAAACTTAATTTGCAAATTAGTTTCTAATAACTGTTCTGAGTTTATTGGGTCATAATTACCCTAAAAAAAATTATTCGACAATTTTTTTTTAGATTTTTAAAGTTTGCGGGTTAGAGGGTTAAGAAAGTAAACAAATCATTTATTAAAATTAAATTAATTTGTAATGATGGAATTCGATTGTAGAAAAAAATGTGCAGGTATTAGAAAAAACTGTTTGATGTTTTACATTTCTTTAACCCTCCGTTAGTCGCAATCATTTTCAATCAATAAAAAAAGCGCGTTTGAAAACAATCACATCACTTTTTATTTCGAAAACATAAAAACAATATTAAATGCAATGTATTTAAGAGAGTAATACAAACAAATTATTTTATCAAAAAATAGCTTAAAATTTAGGGTGTTTAAAACCATTTACAGTAAAAACATTTTTGCCTGTATCAACCAGATCAGTTGCGAGTAACGGAGGGTTAAAGAAGTTTAATTAACAAGCTGCGGCATATAAATCTTCCTAAGAAATATTAAAATGTTCTTAAGAAATCAGTAGTGTTTCATCATTTTCGACGTGCTAGCAATGATTTGTGCGGTTCAGAAGTGGTGATAAAGATCGCCCAGGGCAGCCAAATAAGTGTACAGACCAAGAACTGGAGACATTACTCCATGAATACTGTAATAAAACTTAACAAAAATCATTGGGAGCTAATCAATCAGCATTTCAAAATATTTTCAAGCAGCAGGATTCATCCAAAAGCAGGGAAATTGAGTACCAAACGAATTCAAACTGAAAG
This sequence comes from Calliphora vicina, assembly GCF_958450345.1. Lineage (NCBI taxonomy): Eukaryota > Metazoa > Arthropoda > Insecta > Diptera > Calliphoridae > Calliphora > Calliphora vicina. The sequence goes on from NC_088784.1 coordinate 82,717,027, forward strand.
ACCTTGAAAAACGATTTTGTATGTCTGAAATGAACGCTATATATATAAGAAAATAATTTTTGCACCGTATCAATACTCGCGATGAAAAATGGATTCATTACGATAACTCGAAGCATAAGAGATCGTATATCAAGCCCGACCAACCTGCAGAATCGACACCAAAACCAAATATTCATGGCGCTAAGATAATGCTCTTTATTAGGTGAGACCAAATGCATTATGAGCTGATGAAATCTGGCCAGATAATCACAGCTAGAGTGTACCAAACCCAAATGATCCATTTGAAGCGAGCATTTGCCGAAAACACAGACATTAAACCGTAATACACTGGTGCATATTCCTATAAACGCACTTAATTATACCCTACACCACCATAGTGGGGAGGGTATTATGCGTTTGTGCAGATGTTTGTAACGCCCAAAAATATTAGTCTAGCACCCACCTTAAAGTATACCGATCGACTTAGAATCACTTTCTGAGTCGATTAAACGATGTCCGTCCGTCCGTCCGTCTGGTTGGCTGGCTGGCTGGCTGTCCATGTAAACCTTGTGCGCAAAGTACAGGTCGCAATTTTGAATATATTTCGATAAAATTTGGTACATATAATTTTTTCGGCCCAAGGACGAACCCTATTGAAACTGGCTGAAATCGGTCCATTATTTCATATAGCCCCCATACAAATGTCCTCCCGAAATTGGACTTTATCGGTCATAAATGTTTATTTATATATGTATCTACACAAATTTCGCTCCAAATAACTTTTATACATTTTCAACATAGTTAACTTTAATATAGACATAAATCACACGACCTAATTTTATGGTGATCGGTCCATAATTGGTCATAGCTCCCATATAAGGCCCACTTCCAAAAATCACTCAAAAATATAAATTATTGATATTTTAAAAGAAAAATATTTTTACTCATTTACTTGGTGTAGGGTATTATATGGTCGGGCTTGACCGACCATACTTTCTTACTTGTTTTTTTCTGTATTTTTGTTATATCTTTGATGTTCTCATCCAAAAGCAAAATTTAACTTTTTTAATGAGAGACAACTTAACGGTACTTTATGAAAGTAAACAAGTTTTTTTTCTTATTCCTGTTGTTTGCCTTAATTATGCGATCAAATGTTCTTGGTGCTATTTTAAGTGGAAGATTCGTATAAACGCAGACGTGAAATTTGTTTTAAAAAAGTTACCCAAAATAAAATATTATCAATATTAGTTTTTTTTCAACCACAGTTACGTTTCTAATAGTAAAATCTCCATTTACTGCAACTTTTTCTATTTGAATCAATAAATTTCTTCACTTTTAAAGATGCCCAAGGGAACTTTTTTGTCCGATCAAGAAAAGGTTCAAATTCAATTTTTTCACGACCAAAGATGTTCCAATAGAGAAATTCGACGTAAAATCGATCGTTTGGAAAGTGTGGTGCGAAATTTCTTGAAGAAAGGTCAAAATTATGGAGTTCTCAAACCTACAAAGGGAAATACAAAACTAACAAGAAGACCACTTTATCTAATAAAACAAGAAGCAACCCGCAACAAATTGAATTCCACACAAATAAAGAATAAATTGAACCTTCTTGTGACTTCCAAACACGTTGCACACATTTTACGAAACGATGAAAACATAAAATGGAAAAAGTCGAAATGTAAACCAATGTTAAAAAGGCACCATAAAGAAAATCGTCTAAAATTCAAAAGAAAATATATGAAATGGACAGATGAGTGCAAAAAAGTAATTTTTTATGACGAAAAAAAAATAATTTAGACGATCTTGACTCATACTCATGCTATTGGCACGATTTGAGATCAAACGATGTTCAGATGTCAAAACGTAATTTCTGCAGCGTTTTCTGTAGTTGGCAAGTCGAAAATATGTTTTGTTCCGACAAAAATTAATAGTGCGATTAATAACGAACTGTTGGAAGATGCTCTTCTCTCATTTATGGATGAAAAAATGGATGAAGATTGCATATTCCAACAAGATAATGCTGTAATCCATGTTTCTAAGCAATCGAAATCTTGGTTTAATGAAGATAGCATTCGTCTGTTGGACTGGCCGGCTTGTAGTCCGGACTTAAACCCAATGGAGAACTTGTGTGGATACATGGCCCGTAAAGTTTATGCAAATAATGCTAAGAATGAAAGCATAATGACTGTGATAGAGATGAAACTAAAAATTAAACAAGTCTAGGAGGAAATTGATTCCGATCTGCTTAAAAATTAGTGGAATCAATGCCAGAGCGTATTTTTGAAACAATCCATAACAAAGGATCATCCACACATTATTAATAATGCTACAGTGGCCCATAAATTAAAGTGCGTTTATAGGAAAATACCCTTAAAAATGGCTGTTAATCTCGAAAATTAAGTAAAAAAAAATAAATAAAGTACAAATGATTTTTTTTTTTGTAAACAATATTTTAAGTGAAGTCTCAACTAATTTAATAAAAATAATTGTAGCCCCCTAAATATGTTCTTGTTTAATTTTTAAAATTTTTAAAAAAAGTAGTGCGCGTTTATAGGAATATACACCAGTGTATTACATCATGACAGCACTAGGCCACATATTGCAATACCTGTTAAAAACTATTTACAATGAAGTGGTAGGATAGTTTCGCCTAGCCCAGACCACGCCCTCTAAACGTTACATGATTTTGCTAAAATTTTCAGAATTTGATGACAGAGAACAATTTTAGAATTTTCGAAAATAGAACAGTGCCAACTAAAGGCCACCCTATTGTTCATTTAAAAATACTTGAATATTACGTTTTATAGGTATAAATATGTCTGTGTGTGTTTGTTTAAAGGGTGTGCGTGTGAATTTATGGAAAAAATTAAGGATTATAGATTTCTATCGCAAAAATATCAAATAATACAACATGATATTTTGCACGATAAAACACGTTTATTTAATGATTATTTGTTGCTGGTATTGCTATTTTGCGAAATACAATAAAAACAGTAATAAAAACAATTAAATTTAGTAAGTACAATAAAAATAAAACAAATTCATTTAAATAATAACCAAATAATTGACATTGTGAAATCGCGATATAATTGTTTCAAATTAAACTTTAACCTTTGAGGAAATAAATTGGCAAAAACTAACGCAAAAAATTAGTTTAAGGGTCGTTGGGTCAAAGTCTATATATTCAGCAGAATGTTTTATGGTGATGGGAAATGTGGTATTCGTTACAAATGAAACTAAAAATAAGAATTACTTAAAAACTTAAATTTGAAAAGCAGTAAGTACACAAAACGATATTTCAATAAAATATTTATGAGCGTTAAATAAAAGGAGGCAGCTGTTTGTCTAAACTTACAACTTAAAATGACTCCAGGAATAGACATCCACCAGGTATTTGTGAATTCTAAAACGACCTTCTATTATGGTAATGTAAAGTTTAAAAACATAAATATTTTTTTTTCTATTTGACAAATTAATATTATGATATACGATTATTGAGACCACCAGACATCCATCAGTGAGAGCCTCCCCTTTAACATTTATGATTCTTTTCCCAACTAATTTACAACAATTTTATGCAGGAAAAAGCCTGCAAAAAAATTAACTTCAATTCCTGTTTTTTTTTGTGAGCAAAACAATAAAAGGCTTAAAATTGTTTTCGATTCAATTCTGCAAAAACGAAAACCAACAACAGACATCATGTAGAAAATAAGCAGTCAACAATATCCTTATACATAGCAAGAAAAAAGCTACAAATGGCATTGAAATAACGAAAAAAGGAAACAGCAAACGGCATACAAAGCCACTCTAATGAAATTCAAGACTAAGAATATAAAACGCGAGAAAAAACTCTAAAAAAAAATTTGCGAATAAAAAAGGCAAATTTATAAACAGTTTTACATTTTATTGGGTAAGAGGAAAAGTTAAACCGTAAAAGAGTTAAGGAAAATATTGAGCGAAACTAACAAGGCAACACTGCATGTTATTATCGGTGTAAAATTATTGAAAACAAGATTTGGGCCAGAATTATTTGACGTTATCTTAACTGAAGTTACAACGATTTCATAGTAAGTTTCCGATCCTTCACAAACACAACTCTCCCTTCGAATTTACCTTCTCCTCCAACTTAATAACTTTAAATACCAGCCTTATGCTGGTACGTACCATTGATATCTGTGCGCCCACGTTTCCATGAAAGAAAAGCACAAACGAAAACATTTTAAGAGTTACAACGACTAGTAGCTATGTTGGTCTGGTGTTGATGGTGCTGCATGCAGTTAATAGAAAATGTAATTCAATGCAATGTAATTCAAGTTGATGGCGAAGACAAAAAACCAACCAGCCCACTCACACATCCACACAAAAGAAAGGACGACAATACGAGAAAAAAAAGCTTAGCGGGCGGGTGGATAGATGTTAATAAAAAATCAGCTAGAATCCAGCAATGGAAAAAAGAAAAATATTGAAAGTAAAAAAAGACCATAACAGCAGGACGTGGTAAAAGTAGAGAGAAGAAACGATAACAACAACAACAATACCAACACATGTTTAACATGCTGAGACATTTAGCGAAGGCCAGTTGTAATGGCGATAACAGGTCCTTTTTTTTGTCTACATTTACATTGTACGCGCACTCTGTTAAAGCTGGTATTGTTAGACGGCATAAAGCATACGGTTAGTTAAAGCTGTTGAAGTGATATGCGAGAGTTGGCCCAAACAGTTTGATTAATAATGAAAAGAGTTCGTGAAAGTGAAATTTATTTCCAACAAACATTATCATGCCCTATTGTGCTTTGTTTCATTAAAATGAGTTGTTCTTTTCCTATCCACTTCTGTTTTTAGCTGATATTTACTGTTTAAAGTGGAATTTTTAAGCCTTTGGAATTTATACTGTCAAAACGAGTAAGCCATAGAAACGGAATTGGCTGGTAATTAGAGGAGATTAAAGATAAGTTATTCCTTGGGCGGGATTTTTTTATTTTGTATGGCTAAATACCTACATACTTTTGTACGCCTGGTGGCGGTGTTGGCAGCCCCAACACCAGGATCAGACGCTACGGTCTAATAAGCCATACGTCTTAAATATAAATCTTATTAATGAAACCAGATCAAGAATAACTAATAAACCCGATAAAACGATGACGGAAATCTAGGACTGGAATCGGAACACGAAATGTACGCACTCTTTTGGAAACATCAAGGCTTGCACAATTATGCAAACAATTCACCGCTTATAAACTCTCCTTACTTTGGTTATGCGAAATTCGATGGTGTGAATTAGAAGAACTTACAACAGCAGAAGGTTTTACAGATATTTTTTTTCCGGAAAACCAGCGAATGATTTGCCTCGATAAAGTGGCGTCGGATTCGTTTTATCAAAACAGGTAAAACGTGACCTAATAGATTAGAAATCTCACTCTGAGGTTTTGTCCAATGTTACGCCCACACGGAAACCTCTGAAAACTCCACAAAGAATTATCAATAGCGTCCTCGCAACAGTGCACAAGGAAGACACTGTCATAATGATGGGGATTTTAACGCTCAAGTGGGTTCGTAAATACCAATGTAGAGACAGGCATGGACTAGGACGAATAACAGAGAATGGAAAAAATGGATTATCGATGTTAGGTGGAACTTAACCCATCAGAGGAAGGTTGCACTGTTAACACAAGCAAAACACGCTGGAATAAAAACAGACAGGAACTATAATCACCTTAATTCTGAGGTGAGATAAACGCAAATAACAAAAGAACTTCAAGCAGCGGCTGAAACCCATCGTGTAAGGGACCCATATATGTCTGTCAACAAGTTGATAAAAAACGATGTGGGTGAACTTATAACATCGAAATCTCACAATTGGAAATCTATTACTCCGGTATGCTATCAACATCTACTACTCAGTGTCAACCCATTTGTGGATGTGACACCTCTACTGATTGTCCTGAAATTAATGAAATTAGCGAAGCGATAAGATCTCTAAAACCAAACAAATCACCTGGTTTGGATAATATCTCTCTAAAATTGCTTACAGCCGACCATATAACCTATTATTAAAGCATTTTGGACTCATGAATCTTTGCCTGCCGATTTGTCTGATGTAGTCATCAAAAATCTTCCAAAAAAAGGTGACGTTACCAATAGAAAGTACTAGAAGAGGCATAGCCTTATTAAGCATGGTAAATAAGGTAATTGCTTTCACTCCAGAAAATCTTGTGTTGACCAAGTAAATCCTAAGACTGATCATCGTTGAGCAATCAAGATCTTACGGAGTTTCTGGCCTGCGGCAATATCCAAGAACCAACTTTAGGTGCTGGCAAACCGGCAGCCTATTAAAACGGAAATAATTAAGCAGAAATGGAATTGGATAGATCACACCCTTCGAAAACCAGACGATGCCAAGAAATTCTTAGACTACAACCCGCAGGGAAGCAGACGAGTTGGGAGACCAGCTCATAACTGGAAGCGACAACTAATAACAGAGCTTTCGAGATTGCGGATGAAGTGGAACAAAGTCAAGCATCGAGCGGACGATCGAAATTATTGGAACCATTTTGTTAGGGCCCTACGCTCCCTCGAGGAGTGAAAGCAACATATATATATAATTTGATGTGCAAGAAAGTACTTCGAAATACCATTTTTCGTGCCATCCTCGTATAATCTTAGTTGGAATAACAATCAGTTTATTTTGTATTTTTTTAGCTCAAGCTGATTTTTTTTATTGTTAATCCTTGCAAACAAGTAAAATACGTTTGTTAAACAAACAGGAAACATTCAAACATTGATGGTGGCAAATATTCACACACAAACCCACACACTTAGATATAAAAATATACACTCTTATAAATGCAAACATAGGATGGATGCATGCCTTAAATGGCAAAATAAACAGGGTCTATCAGAAAAGCAAAAAAAAAAAAAAGAGAATATGAAATTAAACAAGAGAAGAATTACAGCTAAATGTTGTTAATGTTTTGTACACGTATAAAAACTTAGTCTGGCACGAGTTGGATGGAGTTCATTTTGCTTTAATTTTTGTTGTTCTATTTGATATTATTGCTATTGTTGTTTGTTATTGTTGTTGTGTTCGTTTATCAGCAAGCCCAGAGACTGCATACATCCCTACATATTTTGTGATGCACCATGAGAAAAGTAAACAATATTAATACACACTCTTACATACGTTTAAGGTTAATGGTACAGTGAACAAAGGTTGCAATTGCTTATTTAAAAAAGGACACATATCAGTCACTCACCCTGCCGTTTTTTTTTCTGAAATCAGCAGTTGAATGTGTGGCAACCAAATGCTGGCGTTAGCTAAAGAATATACCAGCGTTGAAGGTGGTGGTTGTTCTGTTTTTGCCATTTTTATCACTACGGTTGCATTTTTGTAGGTAAAAAGCGATTGTGGCAACCAAGCAGGCTGGCTGGCTGGCTGGCTGGCTGGCAGGCAGGCAAAGACCACAGTGCAGTGGTCTTGTGGCATAAAAAGAAATTCACTTAAATTCACAATACAACACGATTAAAGGTATATGGGCTCTTAAGCAATCAAAATCTAATATTATTGCACTCTAACTATTAACCCTCAAATGTAACATTATAAATATAGTACGCTCGATAAAATTTGTTTGACCATAAATTTGATTTGTGTGAGAAATAAAAGATAATAAGCAAGTTGTCGTTTGCAGTTAAGATTTAAATATTGCAAATAAAAGTGATTTATTTTAGGGTTTTTTTAAAATAAAATAAATTTAGTTGTATCGTAAATTTATTATTTAGATGGTTATTTTATTCAAATAAATTTAGTTTTAGGATAATCGTTTGCTTTAACCCTTTGACGACTGGGACATATGTGTCCCATTCGTCGTCAAAGGGTTAAAAGTCGTTCAAATTTTATGAATAATTTTCAAATATAATTTTCAATAATAAATACGCCTGTTCCTATTTACATACATAGGTTCGTAGTTTTAATGGGAGGTTGTGGTCGACCTCGGACCACCAATATTTAAAAATAAATCACAAAAAAATTTAGTTTTGAAATGACATACAATTACAATTAGGAAAGTATAGTCAAGCCTGACTATATAATATGCTACACTGAGTAAATGAGCACATACCTTCTTCTTTTAAAATTTCAATAATTTATTTTCGTGAATAATTTTCTGAAGTGGTTTTATATGGCGGTTATGACTAATTATGGACCGATCACCATGAAATTATGTCGTCTGATTTATGTCTATATGAAAGTCATTTCTGTTGAAGAATATGTCGATACCAACAATTTTAAGAGATTTACTCTAGTTATTGTTATTTTCGGAAGCGGGCCTTATATTGGAGCTGCGACTAATTATGACTTATATTTTTAGGCGTTATAAATCTCTTACTATGATGATGTAGGGTTAAACCCTCGATTCGATTTCACACGGACATCGTGAAATCGACTTTGCTGCCTCTAAATGAATTCATAAATATTATATAAAAAGTTTGTTCGTTAACATGTCACAATGATATTTTGTATGATGAACAGGGATTTAGAGACTTTTTATTTTGGAAATAATTCGGTAGTTCGTGAACGATTAGAGATATATTAATGAAACTTTACACAGCCATTTGTGAAATTACACACAGTTTCTGAGGTGATTTGTATTTACATGCGTTCGTAGTTGTAAGCTTGCGGCCTTCCATAGTTGCTCAGCTCGGACCTACAAAATTTTAAAAAGACTTACCAAAAATTCAGTTCTGTTCTAACATGAAATTTCATAAATTTTAACGACGGAATCCAAGGGCCCGTCAGTAGCGACTCAGTGCGAGTGCTGAGACATACAAAATTCGTCAACAATTTATGATTCATTTCATTAAAACTGGCCAGTCTGTTAGTTGAAAATTTTAAATTTTCTTATTTTTTTAATGAATATTTTTTAAGGAACTTAATTTTATATTTGTTTAAAGCTAGCTTTAAAACAGAAAACGTCTAAAATATTCTAGGACCTTCCTCATCTTCCTATTCTGAAATTCCTAACAGATTCCAAAACGGTTAATTCTCATTATTTTTTAACAGCTCCGACCTAATCAGTATAGGTAGTCGAGTCGATATAGCCTTGTCCATCTATCGGTCTGTATGTTGAAATCATTTTTCCGAATCACCCGTATAACTTACATTAATGATTGATGTAGGGTGTATGATTAAAAAATGCGGTATTTTTTAAAGATGTAAGCTTTAATTTTGAAACATTTGTACAATATTCATTCAAAGTATTGGCCGTAGTTAGCTATTTTTCTTGCAACATATGGATTCCGAGCCAAAACAACTGCTCATCTTTCGAGGTCAGTAACTCTGTTCCAAAGTGAAACTTATTCCAGAGAGAGCATTCTGCATCGATCGAAACAAATAGTAGTGGAATGGGAACGGTCTGGACTATAAAGCGAGTTAGGCAAAACTTCATAACCTCTTCATATATAGCTCTTAACAGGTATTGGAATTTTACGGATTTAACGTTCAAGCATTATTTCGTTCAAGTATCTTCCAAGGTCTTTCGGCTTCAATTCATATGATACTCAATTTTCCTGCTTTTATATGAATCCACCTGCCTACACATGTTTTGATATTGATGATTGAGTAGTTCAAAATGATTTTGCAATCTCTTATTGAATTTGACAACAATCTTCATGGAGTACTGTCTCGAATTCTTGGTCTTCAAACTTGTTCGGCTTTGTCTTCAGCGTCAAAATCATCACTTATGAACCGCACAAAATATCTCTCGAGCATTGAAATCGATAGAACTTTTTTCCAAATTAAGGAAGTAAGGCAAAACTTTTTGTATATGACGCTTTGTTGGCAAAAAATTCGATATTTTCGAAACAAAAAAAAACTAGGAATTTCAATAACTAAGTGAGAATAAATGACAGATATGTACCCTTACAATTATATATAAGTTATTAAAAACAATATCCATTTAAAAAAAAAACACCATGTAAACCTTGTGCGCAAAGTACAGGTCGCAATTTTGAAGATATTTCGATAAAGTTTAGTACATATAATTATTATGGTCCTTGGGCGAAGCCTATTGAAATTGGCTGAAATCGGTTTATTATTTCACCTAGCCCATATACAAAAGTCCTCCCGAAATTGTTCCTTATCGGTCATATATGTTTAAGTTACATAGGCATCTACATAATATTCGCTATAAATATGTTTTATTTATACGGAATTCATGGCACCAAATTTTATTATGATTGGTTCATAATTAGTTATAGCTCCCATATAAACGCACTTCCGAAAATCACCCGCGAATATATATTATTTAAATTTTAAAAGAAAAATGTTTTTGCTCATTTACTTAGTGCAGGGTATTATTTGGTTGGGCTTGACCGAACATACTCTCTTACTTGTTATACCCTTCACCTTCGTGAGAAGGGTATATATAAGTTTGTCATTCCGTTTGTAATTTCTACATTTTTCATTTCCGACCCTATAAAGTATATATATTCTGGATCCTTATAGATAGCGGAGTCGATTAAGCCATGTCCGTCTGTCTGTTGAAATCAATTTTCTGAAGACCCCAGATATCTTCGGGATCCAAATCTTCAATAATTCTGTCAGACATGCTTTCGAGAATTTTGCTATTTAAAATCAGCAAAATCGGTCCACAAATGGCTGAGATATGAGGAAAAAACCAAGACAACCTCGATTTTTTACCTATTTTTGACCTACACTGAATCAATTAAGTCTCCGTACAGACATACTCATAATATAAACTAGATATTTATGGTCACTTTTCAATACATATTTAAACCTTTTTTTAATTCATTTTATAAAAAATCTTATAAACTAGAAATCAACATAAAAAAACTACAAACATTTTCATTAAAAACATAAAAATTTACATAAATTCAATAATTGTACGAAAAGTATCACCAAAAAAGTCTCCGTACAGTTAACCGTTTTAAGGCAAGGAATCCCAATATTAATTTTAATTGAATTTAATATGTGGTAGGTCCTCCTTTCTGAGCAATTGCAGCATTTTAATGGCTGTGCATGGAATGGACCAGCTTTTTTGTTGTCAGGGAATCTATTTTATACCACTCTTCCATTATAACGGCTTTTAGCTGATTTTTTCTTGTTATATTGTGCTGCCGAACCTTTCTTTCCAAGTGATCCCATATATGCTCAATCGGGTTGAGATCAGGTGACTGAGTTGTGCGATTTAAGTGCTTAAGAACATTATAAATAAGACATTCCTTTACTAATCTAGAGGTGTGATTAGGATCGTTGTCTTGTTGGAAGCAATACAAACGTCCCAAGCCTAATTTTCCAGAACTTTGTTTTAAGTTTTCTTTTAATATAATAAGGTATGCATATTATACCATAGTGTTTTCAACAAAAATAAGTTATCCCACCCCAGATGAAGCCATGTAACCCCAAACAATAACGTTACCTCCTCCATGCTTTACGGTTAGCGTCAAATGCTTCGGATTCATTTCAGTATTTGGCTTTCTCCATAACATTTCTCTTCCATCAGAACCAAAAACATTCAATTTACTTTCATCGCTAAAAATAACTCGATCCCAAAATAAAAAAATCTTTATCAATATGCTCGATAGCGTAATCCAATCTCTTTTTCATGTTCACTTTTCGAACAAGGGGCTTTTTACGGCTTACTCGACCATTGTATCCATTTAGTTTAAGAGCGTTTCTTACAGTTTGGGGGTTTACCGTTAATTCATCACTAGTTTTCAAGTTTCCCGCAATTAAACATGCGTTAATTTTTGGATTACCTTCTACAAATCGTACAATTCTTCTCTCTAAGTGGTGATCTATTTTTCTTGGATGGTCAGTTCTTTGTTTATTTGCCATTGTTCCGGTTTTTTTGAACTGTTGAATAACGTACTGAATGGAAGAGCGTGGTCTTTTTACAATATCCTTGATTTCGGTTAGATTTTTTCCTTCATTTTACAAGTTAATAATAATTTTCTTTCTATCCATTAAAATTTGCTTATTTTTGGATTCCCTGACAACAACAAAGCTGGTCCATTCCATGCACAGCCATTAAAATTAAGCAATTGCTTAGAAAGGAGGACCTACTACATATTAAATGCAATTAAGTTTAATATTGGGATTCCTAGCCTTAAAATGGTTAACTGTACGGAGACTTTTTTGGTGATACTTTTCGTACAATTATTGAATTTATGTAAATTTTTATGTTTTTAAGGAAAACGTTTATATTTTTTTTATGTTGATTTCTAGTTTATAAGATTTTTTATAAAATGAATTAAAAAAAGTTTTAAATATGTATTGAAAAGTGACCATAAATTGCTAGTTTATATTATGAGTATGTCTGTACGGAGACTTAATTGATTCAGTGTATATCTAGATTACTAAGACATTAATATAGACAATATGGATATCTAATGATAGATATTTCAAAGACATTTGCAACGACGTATACTATGGTCTTAGTAAGTTGGACCTACAATGGGTCAAAATCAGAAAAAAAAATTTTTAACCCGAATTTAAAAAAAAAAAAAAAAATGAAAAATCAAAAAAAAAAAATTTTTAAATTTAAAAAAAAAAAAAAAATTTTCCAAAAAATTTAAAAAAAAACTGGAAAACAAATTAAATCTTGTTTACCTAAAAATATTTAAAATTTTTAAGTATAATTTGGTGAAGGGTATATAAGATTCGGCACAGCCGAATATAGCACTCTTACTTATTTTTATTATTATACCCTTCACCTTCGTGAGAAGGGTATATATAAGTTTGTCATTCCGTTTGTAATTTCTACATTTTTTTTGTAATAGATAGATTAATATGTAGTTATCTCAATGTTGAAGTAAAGAAAAAACAAATGAAATTAAAAAAATGTTTGGGGAACTTTTTCTTTTTCGCGGCTACCTAAAGGGTATCAAGAATCATTCCTAGGAAGTTAATATGTTCTAGAAAGTTGTTTAATGAGATCTTAGATACATTTTTGTAGTTGATTATTTCCTTGAATTTTGAACGGTTTGCTACCTATGGACCTGAACAGGGGAAAAATGTAAAAAAACGATTTTTTTTAAAGTTTTGTGCGATTTTGATCTTGAAGATGAAGAATTTTTGAGTTTATATGTTGAAAAGTTTAGTTATTTATGACAAGAACGGTTTGTAAGATATGGGTCTGAGAAATTGACCACCTTTTAGCAAAAATGACTCCGAGGCCCCAAATCTTTGGGGCCCATAAAAAAGTGATTAACTTTGGACAAAACTGGGAAACACGGGTCTTTTTTTTTGGTATTTTATCACGTAGTGGTGTCCGTATATGGTTATATTTCCATGACTTAAAAAATTACACACAGTGTTATCTTAACGGACAAAACCAGAATGTTCTTTTTCTTTTAGCAGCATTAATAATATTGTTAGCATAGTGCAATTTCAAAGCAATATTATATGCATTATTACACTAGTCAAGTGTACTATAAATCTATTCAATTCTCTTCTAGACCGATCTAACATCTTGTCCCAATTACTCAAGCTATAAACATAAAGTTGGAACGACTGGAAAACAAACTTTACGCCAATCAGTATATTTGAATTTTATTCATATGTTCTCGTAAAAAAAATGTCAAGTGATCAAAATGGAGATATACTAAAAGCATATAATTTATTTGTGCTGAATATTTCTAGGAAATCTAGTTTTTTGGGATACAATCTGATTTAGGTTGTTCCAAATATACATATGTATTCATAACAATAATTCTCAAAATTGAAAAAAATTAAATACTATTACCCCCATTAACACAAAGCCTGGTTATGTCTTAACAAATAATTATACTGTCGGTTAAAATTATTTTTGTATAAAAACTGTCAGTATAACTATTAGTTAACACATAACCAGCCTTCGTGTTACTGGGGGTTAGAAGTACATTTTACATTCTATTGCTCGTTTTAGGGTTAATAGAACATTCACTCCCTTTTGAACTGTCTGTTCTAGAGGTCGTTTATTAATAAATAAACGACGAGTGCAAAAATAATTTAAGTGAAAAATTAAGGGTAGACTTTTATCTTAATAAAACGGCAATGTTGTATATTTATCTTGTTTATATTTTAATATCATATTTACATTTGTTTTTGATCAATGTGAATGCATTTTCAATGCTCTCCGTCCATTTATTCATTCATTCATTTGCTGGTTTTTGTCATATTATTTGTTTATTTATTTATTTGACTGCCAGCGCCCTCATTCAATGTGGTTGGTTGTTCATATTCATATGACCTGACCTAAGAGCTGTAGGAATATTTTGCATAAACCTTAAATACACTCGTACTTGCCTGTAAATACGAATATGCTTTTGTTCCTGTTTTGCTCCCTCTTTTTGACTAAATCAACAAAGTATTTTATTTGGTTTTGTTGGTATTTTATCCCTTATTTTTAGTTTTTTTTGGACAATATGCATGTATACAAACATACGTGCATATACAAATGTGCGATGTTAATCTAAAAGGTCCTTTCAAAATAGAAAAATACAATTTTTGCATAGTTGCTCATTTTAATTTTTAAAATATAACTATTTTAGTTTGATTTAGTTTAATCAAAAGTTTGGCAATTTATATATTTGACATATTTTACATTATGGTCAATTATTTAAATATTAATGTAACAAATTTTAGGATATGTATTTTAAAATATTCTTTCTCGAAGGATAATAACTTCATGTGGTTGGGTATTCAAATTCCATGGAAGCCTAAAATGTAAAAATATCTTTTGAGCGCAAGGAGACAACTTTTAAGACGATCCTCGTCTACATGTCGCTATTTGTTTGATTTTTTGTATCGACTTCCCCTAAAAAAAGAAAAACAGCGTATGGGAAAATACCCATTGCATCAGTGCAGTTATATGTTGGTGTTTTTGTTTATATCCTTTCTGTTTTGTAAGTGTATATTTGTGTACAAAATGCATTTTCATTGTTTGTAATTTTAATGTTTTTTTTTTGCTTTCTTTGTGGTTTGAGTGTTGTTGTGTTTTACTGTTATTATTCTAATTCTTGTTTATTTTAACTAATTCAGATTAGTGTCAGTGTCAAGGATAACATCAGTGTGTGTTTCGAGTATATATACTAGTTGAAAAGTCTGCAAATGTGATGTTGACAAAAAAAAAAGGGATCAGCACTTGCCATAGAAAAGTATGGAAGGAATAAAAACCACTAAGGACTTTAATGTATTTACATACAGAAAATTTTGTGACAAATAAGAAAAACTTTTAATGGCTTAATTTAAATTGTGGTTTCAATTGATTTTTATTAGATTTTGCAGTCGGTTAAAAGAGGCTGCACAATTAAATACGAGTAAATACATATGAAGATAATATTTTGCTTATTTTAATTGAAGCAAACTTAACTGATTAAGACTGGTTGGGTAGAAAAATAAACAAAAATGGAGCTATTTTAGAAAAATTTGAACTAGAGCCAGCTGAGAGGTATCCCGAATCCCGAAAGATATGACTATCAATGAGGAATCAGTGACTCAAAATTCGGAAATTTCAATAACTAAAAAAAATGTGAATATAAATATCTCTATAGATGTCCTCTATTTTAAAAAGATACATCCGGGTGGGTTCACTTATCTGAGTTACAGTTATGATTTCATTGCTTGGCTATTTAAATACACACTTCGTCATTAACCGCTTCTAAACCACATGAATAGGAATTTTATTTCAAGTATCGAATAAGGTCACACAGTTTTTTATACGATGACGAGCCGGACAATCTTAAAGTAGGTAAGCAGCGTTTCTCATTCTATGCTGGCTAAAATTTTCTCGCAGTTGTGCATGTTTGTATTTTGAGCTATTCATTGTCAGCCTTCTGTTGATAGAAGTCTGAAGGATTTTAATAGTACCAAACGATATTGCGAAAAATAATGCATTAGAGCTAGCTATATGCTTGCTCATCACCGTAGTAATCCCTCTACGCTGGGACTAGAGTAATCTCAGATAGATATCATGGTAAGGATACTGTTTTCATACACTGTCTAACTAAGATAAAAGTCTCACCTCTTGGTAATTTGGATCATTGTACCATTTCCGCCTCTTTTTCGCTCTCTGAACTTCGTAACGTTTCACTAACAGCTACAAAACGTTCAACTTATGTTTACGAAATGGCTCGATGGGCTGAGCTCAACGCTTTCTTTCGGCATTTTAAATGGAAACTCTGTTTTTTTAGAAAATAATGTGAATTCCATGGCAAAAATGGTAGAAAATGGGGATGAAAACCTTCATTCCAACAACAAAAAAAATTGTTGACAAATATGGATAAATCCTGATTTAATCAGAAGTGCAAAATTACAATCAGATCCAGAGAAGAAGAATTCAGAATCTGGCGTAATATCAATAATACCGAAAGTTCTCTACGCGAGCAGCGCCTCCGATCCAAAATTCTTACTGATTCCCGGGGCAATAAAAGCTTTTGGTCATTCGTTAAAAGAACAAAGGATAATGCTAGTTCCTCAATTCCTACTTATTTAAGGAATGACCAATCATTCACGAACACAGCTAACCTTATGGCTGAATTATTTTCAAATAATTCGAAACTACCACAAAACAATCAACCACTACCTGAGCTCGAAGGAGTATCAGTTACTAAGCCGAATATATTCTATCGCGCTCGCGCAGTTAAACATTTTCTAAGGGATCTCAATATAAACATGGCTCCTGGGCCTGATAGTATACCAGCAATGGTCTTGAAGCAGTGTTCTTCTACGCTAGTTCGTTCATTAGCTAACCTTTTCAGCACTTTATACTGTGTCGGCAAATTTCCTGTACGTTTGAAGGTTGCTAATTTAACGTCAACTCCTAACAAGGGAGAGGCTAACAATCCTGAAAATTTTGCGAAAGTAAAGTGGTGACTCTAGACCCATGGTAGGCGTTCATATTGTTCAGGTTACGATGATTTTCGTCAAACAGCCCGAATGTGAACAAAAGAGCGTAATAGAGCGTAAAAATACACACAATTCATTCAGTTTCTTGATGTTGTTGTGGATATTTTATTTTTCACCCAAAAGAGCACACAAATTAAATGCATCTTTTTGCCTACCAATGCTCTAGACATTTCTAGGGCGTTCATTGCATTTGGTGTCGGTAATAACTTTTCTCGATTTATATCGAGCTTTCTCATATGACGCACTATACGAGTTGTTTTAGATGGGATCTCATCAAACGAGTTCAAGATTAATTCAGGGGTTCCGAAAGGCTGCGTTCTTTCTCCTACTCTATTTCTAATTTTTCTAATCGATCTTCTACGTCAAACTTCAAACCATATCTATTCTTTTTTATATGACAGCAACATTTGCCATTCATTTTCTTTTAATTATAGACCAGGCCTCTCGGGCATTGGGATAATGATGCAAAAATTTAATGATTTTCTTAATCGGGAACTTGTGATAATCTCTCAATGTTGTATGTTAAAACACAAGGGCACGACAGATCATGTTGCTTCATCTGTTTTTATGGGTGATGTGAATATTAACCCTTTCGGTACTACTGGGATTATATGTCCTAACAATTTTCAAATGTATTTTCTTATCTAAATAACACCTAAATCATGTTTAAGAGTTCAATATAATATTTGAATTAAAACATTACGGTACCTGTCAGCGTACTCATGCAGCTTGAAAATGAATTTCACACCATTACTGAAATTTGAGCAGTTTGGAAGTCGGCCGCGCAGTAGTATAGAAAAAATATAGAGGGAAATAAATCTGTAACTTCTAAACGCTTAGTCCAATTTGAATGAAATTTGACATTCAAATTGGACTAAGTAGAGTTAAAGTATTGAGTTTGGACCTCATGGACCTACAAAGGGCGCGGCCAGGGGATCCCTAAGTAGGTCACTTTGGGATCCCCTTGTTTGGATTGCGAGTTCAAAATAATTACAAATAAAGAATCTCCTCATCAAGCAATAAACAAAACCGTATCGTATCTATCAATTATCTTTTATAGCTATATATATTCGTACTTGAAAATTAAATTTTTAAAATTTTGTTGCAACAACGCTTTGTGTTACAAGTGTTTTTGACTATTCTACAAATTAAATTCCTAATTACATTTATAAAATGCTATAAACAAGCAAATAAATGTGTATTTTCATCAAAATTTAATAATATTCTGATGTTTTATTAATTTTTTAATATCGAATCACCGATCAAGAACACTGATTGGGATTATATGTCCCACTAAAAATGCTTATTGGGATTATATGTCCCTGGATAAAAGGACGATTTCAGGATTTCTGAGTATGCAGAACATAATACTTTTTTTCTCATCTTTTAGAATATGCAAAAATTTCTACCACATATATTTTGTTGCTCAAAATAAAACTCCGTACGGAAAGGGTTAAAAAATAAGAACCACTTGATGTTCTAGGCATGAGTATTCAGTGCGATATTCGATGAACAAAACACATTTCTCAAGTGTCGAAAGAAAGCAGGGGCTTGATTTCCAAAAACGGTGTAGGAAATACTTCACTACGTCTGATCTCCTTACTATTAACACCACTTATATCCGACACAAAATGGAATACAAAGAGTCAGACGACCGTATTGATCATGGCGTAATTCAACAAAGTGAGCCAGACATAAGGAATCTCGATATGTCAACCATTAATGTATACTAGTGTTTTATTATTGAAATGAAAAGTCAACATTAAATTTTTTTTTTCAATTTTGGAATATTTATCTTTTCGATCTTTAGACTTCTATATATTTTGGTAAAGTCGACTTTGTAGAGCACTCACGGTGCTTTACGTTAATTAGGGCTCTAAATTAGAACTGCGTAAATTCTCTGGCCTTCTATACTTGATCATGTCGTTTTAGTATAGGTTCAGGGTCCTAAAAGCATTCGAAGTAATAAAAGACCTTAGAATGTTCAATAAACGTTAATTTCTTGGATGCAACTATATAGGAATTAAACTTTAATATGAGATATCAATGATGATATCATTCTTCGAAATTCGACTTTCCTCGTTCCCCCTTAATTTAAGTCTCACAAAGTGTTCAACAGAATTGTTTATTTCCCCACTTATGGTTAAAATATGAAAATCCCCATTCATTATTCTACTTCCACTTAAATGCAATAAACATGCCACAATTTAAACACTAATACCTTTACAAAGACAGTAAAACACATTTCATTCATTCAGATTTTCCTTGCCGCTGCGCTGCTTATGTTTGACACAAAAGAAGGATTTGCTTATAAATAAATACGTTTTGTATTGAAAATATATTGTTAAGTAAATGTATGTACGCATTTGTTTAAATAAGTCAGTGTATAGACAAGTATGTGTATTTAGTATTTGCTTCACTTAAATAAGAAACATAAAAAAAGTATTGAAACGTTAACAAGTGAAATGAAATGCAAAATAATTTGTGTTGTACGCAATTCTTCCACATAAACACACTTTAAAGGAAGAAAGTGCGTGAGGATGTTTGACAGTAGGTGGATGTTTGCGCGCCACAGTAACCGGTACGTGTTAGTCCGAAATAAATGGATATAAATGTATGTGTTTTTTTGTATTTAATCATCAATGTGATTAAAAATTTCGAATATGTTAAATGCATCCTTTTTTAACAATTTTGCATTTGAATCGGTCCACAAAAAGCGTTCAAATTAGGGTGGTAGAATTTTACAGTTTTGAGCGTGTGTGCAAAAGTTAAGTGTATAAATTGTATTGTTTGTATATTCTATTCATTAAATTGTTTGTTTTTTCATATGAATACATACTTGATGTACTTATGCTTATACATTAACGTATGTGGCTGTGTTGTAATACAAAAAAGCTAACCTTTTTATCCTTAACATCCTAACATCATCACACCCTAATAACTGTGGTTAGTCTGTTGTTGTTGTTGCTGCTGCTGTTCGAGAGAAAAGTGCGGTCTTAGTCTTAATTTGTGGTACTTATCATTGGAGTTGAAAAAGGGCTCATCAAAATAATAATTATCATTAGAAATATAAATATGTGGGGTTTTTAACTATATACTGACTCTCTTTTTGTTTTAACCAAAGTTATCCTTTTGGGTATTTTTATGGCAGAATAAAATATTTAAATTCATTTTGAAATAGTATATAATTTTATCAGCGAGTTTAATACATACAAGCTAGGTACATATCTAGAAATACTTCTGAGAATCAATATCGTCTAACAGATTAGATGCCATATTATAGCCAACTACTTATTGAGCATCTGCAGTTAATATGTCTCTCGAAGGTCGAAATGCATTCTGACTTTAAACCTCGGAGGTATAGGGGTTTTTTGGCGCTAAACGGTATAACCAGGT
Source organism: Calliphora vicina (assembly GCF_958450345.1). Classification (NCBI taxonomy): domain Eukaryota; kingdom Metazoa; phylum Arthropoda; class Insecta; order Diptera; family Calliphoridae; genus Calliphora; species Calliphora vicina. The sequence goes on from NC_088784.1 coordinate 82,737,305, forward strand.
CTGTGCAGACCTATATGGGACTTGCATGGAAATACATATTCAGGCCTCCTAAAATTATGTGAAAATTTGTTTGTTTGGCATTCAAGGCACGAATACCTGGCATGTGAATGCTGTAAACTAAACGGCTTTTTGCAATAGATGCAATGGAACCATAATTATGTACATGCATTATTAATGTGTAAAACCCCTTACATTATACATAGAAAGGAGCTTCTATATGTACAGTTTCGGTTTTTAATTTTTCTTAACGTTCTAATTATTCATAGGTCTTCACAGACCTGGTTATGAAGTTTGAACCAAAACATTTGAAAATCTGGATTATGCCGAACCCAGATTCACAATCTGTTTGATTGTTTGCTCATTGTGTACGGAGAATGTTGCTCCAGGAAGTCATGAAAGGATTTGTCTCTAACACGAAAAGCAATAAACACACTTTTATATGCAAAAGGTCTGCACAGACCTGGTTATACCTCCGAGGGTTAAGTTTTTGTTCAGTCAGCTGTTTTGTGACTGATGTTATCATTTTAGCACGTGAAATTTTGTGTGTGATTTTTTATGAAAATCAAAGTTTTACTAACTTTTGGTCGCCCGATCTATTCGAAATATTTTTTTTTTAAAATGTAAGATATTCTTACTTCATTCTATGTAGTATTTGTAAATGTTAAACAATTAACAAAAATTGTGTTGAGATCACAAAAACTAAGGGGTGCCTCAAGGCACTGTAGCGGGTTGTGGCTAAATTTATCGTTGTGTTATATTTCACAGTTTTTTTACGTTTTTGTTATATTTTTTGTTATATAAAAAAAATTATAGGAATGACTCATGATCAGTTGGTACTCTACAAGAAGTTCCACAGCCAGGAAGTTTAAAACATATACTGTATACAGTTAATGACGTCTGTTATAAAAATATCGACCACTTTCCAATCTGGTTAGGCAAAACAGTTGGAAAAATATGGTGCAAACTATGCAAAAATAGCAAACACAGAGTGTTTGCTCAAAATGCGATCTTCATTTATGCTGCTCAAATCCCAAAAAAATATTTAATGAGTATAATCGTAGAAAGTAAAATATATTTTCTTACTTTCTGTATCTTTTTCATTAGTTTATCAATAAAATCGTATCATAATTAAAGTTTACATCTTATTGTTTTTTGCACCTAAGCCGGCAACAGTGCCCTGAGGCACATTTCAACTTTTTGCATCTGATTTAATTTGGCGAATTAGTTTCTAATGCCCGTCCTGAGTTTATTGGATCATAATTACCCTAAACATGTATTAAATTTTTTTTTTGCTTTTTAGAGTTTGCGGTGAGAGGGTTAAGTGAAATTAAAATAATGCCAATTAATAGAACTCTCTGGGCAGTAGCTGTATATGTTAAAATATTTATTCCATATTAAATAACTCTATGCTACACCAAAAATATGCTGGAATTCTCATAACGGAATTCTGTTTTATTGGAGTCCATAGAGATCGTAAATAATTTTTCTCGATCACTTTGTTTAGCACTTTTGTAGCACCTTTTTTTAGAAAAAGTTCCAACTTCAAAAAATCGTAAGAATGTTATTTTAAAATTGATTCTACAAATGTATATGTATGTTTTATATCAAACAGCAAGGACTTTTTGAAAATCGCTTGGAAAATGGCTGTATAACGGTCCACAGTGAGGAAATGTAAAAAAAAATGGAAATAAATCTGTAAATCCTAAACAGATGATCAGATTTTATTAAAACTTACCACGACTATAGAAGAGATGCAGCTGTTCAAGTCTTGAATTTGGACATTAAACACTACGGAAGGGCGGAGCCTGAAGGCTCCAATGGCCCCAATGTGTGTTAAATCTGGTATATGAAATATTAAAAATTATGTCAAACTTTTGTTCTCGATACGATTTAAAAGATTTGTATACACATAGACTCTACAAGAGGAGACCAACATAAAACATTGATATAGCTGTATTTTGTCTCTTAAAGTTTACGAGATATTTGAATTTGAAAATTAAAATTTCAATTTTGTTAAAGAGTGAGTCAAAAAAGAAGTTATACACACTATTCCAGCGAAAACTTATCCTTGGTCCAACAAATTATTACTTTTTTAATCACTTCAGCTTTTAAAAATATGTCAGAATTTCGGTCAAAATGATCTCCGAAATAAAAGAAGGCTATGAAGGTTCATTGTCACACTGTTTCCAAAGCCATTAAATAATATAAGGAAGACTTGGGCTTGAAAGTAAACCAGGAAGGTCTAACAGATATTGGTAAGGCAAATAATTCGAACAACTATTTCGAATAGCATAGAACACTTCTATCAGAAAAGCAGCTCGTAAAGTTAAATGATCTGATTCTTTTGTGCGCAGAGCCAAAGCTAATATTTGGTTGAAGTCATATGAAGTTCAGAATGTTCCCGATCGAAATGTAGTAAAGAACTTAGAGGAAAAAAAAAAACGAGCGAAAAATTTATGTAAAATTTTATAAAAAAAAATACACCTGTTGGATAAGGAAACTTATGTACTGGCAGACTTTTCACAACTTCCGGGTCAATATATTTATGTGCTGTTGGACGAGGTAATGTTCAATAACATAGAAATATATATTACGGAGTGTCTGCAAAAACGGCTTTGAATATATCCGATTTTAAGCGTAAGTGGACCACCTCGTAGAAAAAGATAACGGAAGTAACTATTAAATCATTAATGAGAGGATTTCCGGAAAAATATGCCATTATTTTAATGTATTTGTACAATATTTAAATAAATTTATGTATTTTTGAGAATTTTTATATTGAACGGTTTAAGTTTTTGTTTGGCTCACTCTTTAATTTTTCGCCAAGTTTTATTCTACATTATTATTTGAGTTCAAGTTTTTAGCGCCAAAAAATATTAATCCAACAGCCTTTAAGAAATACAAAACGACTCAGAATAACTTCTTATTCTTAATAATGTCCCATAGTGTTCCAAATGCTCAATCTAGCCGGAAAAAAGTCTTTTGAAAAGCTGTATCGACATAAAGCTTTGTACGTTTATATATTTTTTTTTTTTGGCATGAATGTGTGTTTTTGTATGTACATTTTTTCTTTGTGGGTTTGTTTGAAGCCTATAAACGGCGAATTTTCCTGAAATTTTCACATCGTCTTTCTGTATGTGTGGAAGGAATTAAAGGATACCATTCACTAAAAAATTTGAAGTGGGCGAAATGCCACGCCAACCTTAAAAATAAAAATACAGCTCCTTCCTTGTAATTGACATGTTAAACTCTAAATGAAATAAAAATCGTTGATTTTTACTCTTACCTTTGTTATATTAATTACACCAACAAATATTTTTTAATTGTTCTTATTATTTTTTGACGAAAATTTCACTTGCACTGTTTTATTTTTTAACAAAGTAGCAATTACTTGTTTTTGAAGCAATGTACCAATGCTAGTGTAGCTATTTAAAGAAAAAAAAAAATATGCCGTTATGTACTATGGACACTTGTCAACATATTACCATACAAAAAATTTGCTTTTGAAACATTTAAAAAAAATACTTTTTTCCGGCTAGATTGAGCATTTGGACCACAGTGTGTCCGTCTGTCTGACAGCTTATGACTTTTTTTTGTCATAATAGTCTATACGTAAAATTCTTAAAAATTTTGATATCCAAATAAAACAGAAATAAATTTCTTATAGAAAGAAAACATGCGACCTAATTGCATGACGATCGGTTCAGTGCTCACATATAAGCCGCTCTTAAGAAAATCATTAACGATACCAAATATGTCGGACTTAACCGACTATTCTTTTTACTTGTTTTTTAAATAGGTATTATCCAATAGAGTACAAAAATTTATCTAAACCAATAAATTTAATTACGGTCTTATAAAATTCTTTAAATTTCTTTGAATTTCAAGATATTATATCCTTTCAATAAATATTATTGTTTTAAATTTCACTGAAATCGGATATGAAAAATCCAACTGCTAACCGCTTTGACATGGACTGTCTCAATAACTTTTTGATCACATTTCTAAGAACATTAAGAAAGAATTGACTTCTTCCTTCATAGTAACTATTTTACTGCACAAATAATGTCAATTGCCCATCGCCAGTACTTGCAACTTTAATTTCCAACCACTTCTACTCTAGTACTTCAAAATTTTCCAATATAAATCCTTTTCATTTCTGCTCTCAACTGAAAGCATCATTAAGAAAAAATAAAGAAAATAGAATTACTATTAAATACAAATACACACAATCACCTACCTAAATATACATTCAAGAGAATGCTCTCCATATACATACATATAGACACATAGTATATCAGTTACACTTACATATTGATAAGTATGCAGGACTCCGGAATGTGTGAGTGAGTTGCATGATGTGTGGTTATCAAAATAATGCATATAAGCCATTTATCGATTTATTATCAAATAACGAGCAAAACGTCTCTTACTTTTTACGTCCCTCTTAATGTCTACTGATTACTCTATTATTTACCAGAAATGTGGTAACAAATCTGATGTACCAGGGCACATTAGACTGCTCCAGAAATAAATTTGGTTTGTAATATTTTACATAATGTTAGGTTATAAAGATAATCAGCCAGTGATATTCAGCTTAACTGCATGAGTCAATAAATTAACTGGTCTCATTGTGATTACCTATTGCCCCAATCAGGACCTTTCCATGTGATGTTCAGTATCAACCATCCCGTGGGAAGAATGAACAAAAAATACAGTTTTAATATCCACCATGGTTAGATCCACAGGTCGTGCAGAATTTAATTCCTAAATATCGCGATTCTTATCCACGAGAAAGCATGGCAAAGACTGAGTGGACGTCATCATGATCACTCCTACTGAAGTCATTAATATATCCTCTCAGTGTCCTGTCAACACGGCTACCAAAACGTGTAGCCGATCCTTTGAATGCTGAGAGCCGCTGACTTATGGCATCCGTATATGAACCATGTAAGCTTCGATGCTGAACATATAGTCAAATAGACCATCGCGTCCGAGAAGACCTATTTAGCCGCCACTGTACATATCCAGCCTTCTTCATTGCCAAAATCTCACATTGATCCAGCCTTTAACAAACCTCTTTCGAAAACGGGAACTGATCGTGTTTAACTTGGTAAAGTCCAGAGCCAATCCTTGTTCTTGTAACCAACTAAGAAGACTCACGACCTCCGACCCCTCGGGGCAGGTGGACACCGGGCAATGATATTATAACACCCGTTATGATATTAGCTGACTTATTCGGGGAATAAGATTCAGATCATATTATTGAGCTATTATGGCAGGATAGTGCAAAAGGGATGGTAGCGGATAAACCTTTAAAGGTCAACGTCCATAGGCTTCCAGGAAGCCTACGCCTGTGCTTAGTCAAACAAGGAGTATCAGGCTCCACCAAGATCTTCTTTGTCCTTACAAGCATTGAAGGAATCCTGACAAATCAGTCGAAAAAAAAACATGAATAAAACTTTAATACAGAGGACAAGTCTCCCAGAAGGTCACAGACGTTCGTCAAATCCTCCCGCTTCGGCTGCAAGCACCATGTCTCATGTGTCAGGGAGGGAGCAATTCATGTTCAGACAATATTTTAGAAACCTTTTGAGGTCCTATGCTCCACAGGAAGTTAAGGGGACAGACGATAGATCTCGATATAGAAAATCGTCTGTCGATGTGGGTGTACAAGAGATAATAATCACGGGGTTGTTAGCGACACATCCAAAAATGACCGCGTGATCTGGTGTTGCTAGTCCATGCTGCCACAGTAGTGAGCCTGACCGACGAGGATCTCCAAAATAGAAATAATGAGACAATCGATATCCAGTTCCTCCAGAACCATTATGATCTACTCCAGATTTATATCCAAAAATTTAAACATTTCATACTCTCTGTGCTCCAGTGATTTTTCCATGAATCCAACGAATAAATATAATGCAATCTTAACTCATTTATCCTTCTTGTAGGCCTTTTGAGAAGCAGAAATTCTGGCCGGATCTATTAACGATCGCAGATAAAAGTAAATTATCATTTCCATAGGAAATGCCACAAGTTGATGAGCTAAAAGTATTTCAGTCTAGTGTGAGAGGCCTTCCCCTATTAAATATGAAGACAACTGTGCACCTGGTCAAAGCATCCGGTATACTTTACTATAACTGTTTAATTTAGTATAAACTCATTTTCTGTAAGATTTTCGCATATAGTTGCGTTGGGCCGAAGAAACACAACAACAATATCAGTTAATTTTCTGCTGATCCTGGTATTACATTAAAATAAACCATTCTAGGGAGAGATGAGGCAATACCAAGAACTTCTATTTTCTCCACACAATTCTGTAGCAGTCTATTACAGAGAGTAGCAGCACTTTCCAACTTATAAGATGCAATAGATGTATGAGTATGACTAAATACTGTATTAAAGTAAAATACAAACATCACAAAGTAATTGAAAATTGAATAAAAATCAAAGTGAACTGATATATAATCGTAATATCAGTTCTGTCTGTAAGTGCTTCTTGGCTTTGAGTCTGTGTGTCATTTTTGTAGCTACAAAAAAAGCTACGGAATGTATCATTTGCTGTGTGTATAGTTTTTCTTTAGTGTCGTTGCTCGTATAAAATGTGTTTAATATGCTTGTGTAAATGTAATATTAGAGCAATCGAGAGATCGTGTGAGAAGTTTAATGAATTTATACTTAGAAGTGTAGGAAAGATAATAAATTACATTGAGTTGGAAATGGTCTAAATATTGTTTGTATGATTTTGGAATGAAGGCCTACAAGAGATGCTGGAGTGAAGCTTAGAAAACTTCACAGATTTCTACATCCATTCATATACTCTATCATTATAATATGTGAATTAGTCTGTCCCAGAAATGTATTGTTGAAAACCACTTCAAGTTACTGCACTCTTATCCATGCGATAGCACACCTCTTATGTGACATAATATGGTTACACGATAAATCAAAAGGTGTCATACGAGTTGTGTCCTCTGAAAAGTGTATTATTGTTCTATGATTCCAATTTGATGATAATTGATTTTTTTGTGGCCATAATTGGCTAATGTTGACAGTGATCATTGTTTTTTGACGAGCTAAGCGAAGCATTATTGCAAAACTTTGTGAGAAGAGAGGGGTCAATTGGAAAAAATGTGGTAATAAATCAGTATTTTCTAAACTACTGGACATAAGCTTCCAGAAAATTAAATTTTTGATCAAACAGTATTTAGAACATGTTGTTAAAGTAGATCACCTCTGGTTTGTAAAACTTTTTACAGCAAATATATATAATCTCACTTCGGATCTCAATGTAAATAAGTCTCCTGGTGCAGAGAGTATACCAGCGCTGGTCTTGAAACAGTGCTGTTCCCCATTCGGTAGCCATACTGTGTCAGAGTATTTCCTGAGTGTTGGAAGGTTGCTAATACCACTCCAATTGCTATAAAGGAAAGTCTAATTACCTTCCAATAGTATGGTAAACAACCATCTACGAGAGGCTTGCTAACCTTCGTTCCATTCACCGTTTTGGCGAAAATAAAGTGGTGGTTCTAGAAATTTCCAAGAGTGTGTGTCATGGTGCACTTTTATCAAAACTTATTGCTTTTGGTGTCGGCATTAACTTCTCTGGATTTATATCTTTCTCAGAGATCACTCTATAAAAGTTATTATAGATGAGATCTCATCAAATGAGTTCAAGATAAATTCAGGGGTACCACACGGCTCCGTTCTTCATCCTACTGTATTCCTTATTTTTCTAAATGACCTTCTACGTAAAACTTCCAAACCTATTTATTTTATTTGCGGATGACAGCAAAATTTGCCATTCATATTAATTCAGTTATAGGCAAAGCCTGTCGGAGTTTGGGACAATGAGGCAAAATATAAATGATTCACTTAATCGGGACCTTCTGACAATCCATGAATGGGGTCGTGCGAATATGGTCTCTGGCAAGGCTCAATGCTGCGTGTTGAATTTATTTATTTAGGTGGTGTAAATATTATGGAATCTGTCGCTCTTGATGTTCTGGGCATGAGAATACAACGTGATGACCGATGGTCTAAACACCTTATTCAAGTGTCTCGGTTTTCTGAAACGGTGCAGGCATTATTACATACACTAAATTTGATCTCCTTACTATTGTCCAAAGATATATCCATCCACAGTTGACTGATTTTCAGTGCTCAAAAATTTTTTGGGTGATTTGGTCCGATTTCAGATACTGTATCTCGAAAACTAGGATAGATATATTTATTAAGAATAGAATATACAAAATTTTACTGTTTTCTTTGTGTTTGTCCAGATAGATCGATATTTACCAACTATCCATTTTTTCAATATTTATTAATTTTGATGGAAAATACTACAAACAAAACACAATATATTTCTATATTTGCGATATTTTCAAAATAAGTTCTTTAATTATTCATTTACCTAATGAAAAAAAGTCCTAGAGGTAAAATTTTGAAAAAGGATAGATTCAAAAAATGTGTTGCATGCATTTGAATCTTCTTTTACGGATTATGAGCAATATTTTACAAAAAATTTTAAAAATAATTAAAAACAAGTAAGAAAGTACCCTACACCAAGTAAATGAGTAAAAATATTTTTCTTTTAAAATATCAATAATTTATATTCGTGAGTGATTTTTGGAAGTGGGAGTATGACCAATTATGGACCGATCACCATAAAATTAGGTCGTGTAATTTATGTCTATATGAAAGTTATTTATGTTGAATTTTGTGTATATACCAAAATTTTTAAGTGATTTAAGCACTTTAAAGTGATTTTCGGAAGGGGTCTATATGGGAGCTATGACTAATTATGGACCGATCGTAACAAAATTTGGTGACATAAATGTTGTATATATAAAACTTATTTGGAGTGGAATTTGTGGAGATACATATATAAATTAAATATTTATGACCGATAAAGTCCAATTTCGGAAGGACATTTGTATGGGGGCTATGTGAAATAATGGACCGATTTCAGCCAGTTTCAATAGGCTTTGTGCATGGGCCGAAAAAATAATATGTACCAAATTTGATCGAAATATCTTCAAAATTGCGACCTGTACTCTGCGCACAGTTTACATGGACAGCCGACCAGCCAGACGGACGGACATCGTTTAGTCGACTCAGAAAGTGATTCTAAGTCGATCGATATACTTCAAGGTGGGTGTTAGACTAGTAATTTTGTGCCTAATATTTATACCCTCCCCACTATTGTGGTGTAGGGTATAAAAAATGTTTAAATCTTTTCAAGAATATTTTACAAAAAATTTAAAAATAAATTAAAACAAGTAAGAAAGTATGGTCGGTCAAGCCCGACCATATAATACCCTACACCAAGTAAATGAGTAAAAATATTTTTCTTTTAAATATCAATAATTTATATTCATGAGTGATTTTCGGAAGTGGGCCTTATATGGGAGCTATGACCAATTATGGACCGATCACCTTGAAATTAGGTCGTGTGATTTATGTCTATATTAAATTTAACTATGTTGAATTTTGTGTGTATACCAACATTTTTAAGCGATTTGTGCACGTTAAAGTGATTTTCGGAAGCGGGTCTATATGGGAGCTATGACTAATTATGGACCGATCGTAACACAATTTGGTGACATGAGTTTTGTATATATAAAACTTATTTGGAGCGAAATTTGTGTAGATACATAGATAAATTAAACATTTATGACCGATAAAGTCCAATTTCGAGGGGACTTTGTATGGGGGCTAGGTGAAATAATGGACCGATTTCAGCCAGTTTCAATAGGCTTGGTCCTTGGGCCGAAGAAGTAATATGTACCAAATTTGATCGAAATATCTTCAAAATTGCGACCTGTACTCTGCGCACAAGGTTTACATGGACAGCCAGCCAGCCAGCCAGCCAGCCAGCCAGCCAGCCAGCCAGCCAACCAGACGGACGGACGGACGGACGGACATCGTTTAATCGACTCAGAAAGTGATTCTAAGTCGATCGGTATACTTTAAGGTGGGTGTTAGACTAATATTTTTGGGCGTTACAAACATCTGCACAAACGCATAATACCCTCCCCACTATGGTGGTGTAGGGTATAAAAAGTTTTAAAATCTTCCATATTTGATCATACCCTCCATATTAGGTCCACTTCCAAAATCATTAAAATATAAATAAATATAATTAGTCTTATATTCGACATCATTAATCCTCAAGTACATAAGAATCACCGCACATATTTTTATGAAAGTCAGATCGCAATTGGACCGCGTCCAAAAAACACATTAACCTAAATAAAAATCTTATAAATATCGATACCGAACCAACATTTACTAATGATTTTTATGACGATCAGGCCATAACTTGTCATAGCTGCCACATAAGACAATACATATGTACATATTTTAAAAAAGTATTTTTTTCGCACTGGTTTCTCTAAAGAGAGTAAACTCAAAATGTTTACTTTTTGCAAGAAATCAGTGTACAGAGTTCATATCTACCCACTGTAAAAGCCTAACATAATTTTCTCTACTCTTTCGTCAAAAAATACAGTTGTATCCGATTACTCTCTTTAGAGGAACCAGTGCGATATATTATTTCCAAAAATTACTTTTTTAAAATTATAATTACTGTTAAATTAAAAGAAGTTTTACCTTAGTTGTTTTGACTTCTAAAACGCCTAGAAATATGCTTAGTTGTGTATGAATATGAAAATTGTGTAAAATATTTAAAATGTCCGATCAAAATACGGAATTTGTTTTTTCCGAGTTTTATTTTTTCGAGCAGTCTAATGTGCATTGTCTTCCTTAAAAATATCGTTTTCTATATTTGGTTTTAAAATTGCATTAAATACATGAGAATGTTTGTGTGTATGTATGACTATACAGAAATACATTTATAGCATCATATAAATACATATAAACTTGTATTTGATAGTTCTGTCTGTGTCTGCTAGAATGTCTGTTCGTTGGTCTGCTTGTATTTCCTCATCTTATTTTTTATATTTATGGTTTTCTTTTTATTTTATAATGCTCATATATATACCCTCTTCTTTAGTATTATTCATTTCGTTGTAATATTGGATTTCTGGCTTTTTTTTTATTTTTAAAGTTTTGTGCTTTTTTTTTCATTATCAAAGTTTATTTCATTATTGTGTCATTGGTTTGTAAGGACAACGACAACGGCAAGGGCAGCATCAACACAAGAACAATAATTCCAGCATCATTTTCCAATGTTAGAGACATGTAATACATCAATAAAATAACAGGACTATGGAGAATACCAAACGACCGAAATGAAAAGCTGAACAATTTTTCTTCTATATATGGCTTCATTCCTCAGTATTTTAGCGTTACAGTCATCAGAACATCAATAAAATAATCGGACTGTAGAGGGATAGCAAATGAGAAAAAAAATCAGAAGAAAAAATAAAACGGAAAAATGAAAACAGTATGAGGCAGAAAGCAAATAAATAAAGTTGTGGAAAAGAAGATAATTGATAATAAAATAAATAATTGAATTATCCAGAGTCATCGTAAACATTGCTTCTTTGTTTTGATGTCAGCTTTAAGTCAATTTCTATAATGTCTGCCAAACATACATGGATATATACTCGGACATAAATATATCGACAGCAGCTTTAACTATAATTTTTAAAGGAGTTTAAATAACGTATAGACAATTTTATGAAGTACATTAGAGAAAGATTACATTGTAATAGGATTTAAAATTTTCGTGAAACAGAAATTGTTTTAATATTTTAAGTAAATTAGAAAAAAATTAAACAAGTGACACAATTTTCCCATAGGGAAGGGACCAATATCCTTACTGTAAATTTGATTTTGGGTCTGTGGGCGGAGGGGCGTGGTTAATTCAAATTTTTAAAATATGCCACAAATGACATTAAAACGCCAAACTCTTTTACCGAAACATTTTCAAAACAACTGTTGGTCATTGGAAATGGGAAAATTGCAATTGATCCCGTAATATATATGAGATTTTGTTGCCGCCGAATTTCTTCCAAATGCAAATGAATATTGAGGAAGTTGTAGACAAGGTATTCCCAAGTCTTACAACTAACTACAAAAATTCGGATTGGCTGAGGGGACATGCAATTTTGGCTCAAAAAAATTATGATCTCAACAAGCTCAATTGAATCATTGAATTCCGGATCACCGATAATGCTTCTCCGGAACTTAAACGCGACAAAATTATGTAACAGAACAAGATTGACCACCAAATTAAACTGTAAAATACAAATTTTAAATTTTTGTAGTAGGGTTCTATAGTTGAAACAAAAAGTTGACTTTTGGAACATTCGACTTTTGATAATTTATGAAAAGTCGACTTTTCGACTTTTTAGTTAAATCGACTTTTTTCGGCTTCTAGATTTTTTTTCGACTACTTTCGACTTTCCGACTATTTTCGACTTTTTTCAACTTTTTAACATTTTTTGTAAAATACACATGGTTTCTACATTTATTTATGCGCCTTTTGTAATGTTAGCAATAAAAATGAAATGTGTTTTATTATCAAACACATTCCCCTTGTAAATGTTCTCACGAACTTTAACCCTCGTGCGGCACGCCAATTTTTAACTAATCGAGCTCAAATTCTTTTCAGATTTTTTTCTATCCTAACCTCACACGAAATTGCCCTTCGTTTTTGGAAAATCGAAAATAAAAAATAAGAGTACATACTAGGGTATTCATTCGATTAATGATCGTACGATTAATCGAATAATTTCTTACGAATAATTATTCGAACAATTTAAAAATGGCCATTTTCGAATAACGAATAATTCGAACAATTTTATGTAGAATAATCGATTAAAACGAATAAATGTTCATATATATTTAAATTTATTAAATTGCTTAACATTTTTCATAATTTCAAATTTAAATAAGTAATAATGACTCAAAAAAATTGTATTGTTTCTGAAATTCGACAAATAATTAAAGAAAAAGGGACTTATGAGCACTGTAGATGAGTGTTCCGATAGCTCCTTCTATAAATATATAAATATTTCTGCAAACAGTTACAAATCAAAAAACAAATCTTTGAAAATTTTTAACTTAGGACTTGAACCAATGAAAATGAAAGGTACGGAATAAAATATTTGTTATTTAGCTGGCGAAATATTAGAAGAATAGCAATTAATATTCAAAATTTTAACTTAGATTAAAGTGGAGATGAATGCGATTTTGAAACGGTCGTCGAAAGTGATATTGAGGATAACATTTATAATGATTACAATGAAGTGTTCCAAAATATTTAATAAATCGAATGATAAACACAAATATTGCAAACTAATGTTTTGTTGCAAGAAAAGCATGGAGTTTGTCTTATACATGATTTTGAACATCTCTGTCTAACATCGAAATAAACTTGTTGTGTATTTGTAAATGCGTCAATCATGCACTGCCTGACTTCAAATTAGCCACGTTCACTGACAATGATATCAAACTTTGGACAGATTCCCTTTATTAAGCAAAGATTCGGCAACGTTGATAGAGCTTGATTTATAATACAATTTGTTATAAATAATTTAGAAATAGTGAATAATTAATTTACTAAAGAATTAGTTACTCAATTTAAAACCCGAATTAATGAACGACATAAAAAAGTTCTTAATACGTTTATATTGTATTTGAATTCAGGATCATGTTCAACTAGCTCAAATTTTTTAAAGCATAGCTCTAAAACGGAAAAAGGGGTTTGCTAGTCAATTGTTTTGTGGATATATTTTGGTTTATTTATTATTTATTGTAGGATACACTAGAAAAAATGCAAGTGTACCAAATTAAATATTTTTTAACAATCTAAAAAGTCGACTTTTATTTGTTTACTATTCGACTTTTTTCGACTTTTGAGAAAATAAAATCGATTGTTCGACTTTTTTCAGCAAAAAGTCGATTGCTCGAACTATGCTCTTATAGAACCCTAATTTGTAGGTAAACAAAATTAAAAAAGATAAAATTTTAATTGCTTTTGAAAATGTTTAAAAAAATATGTTTTTTTTTTAAATTATGTTTTTAATTTTTTTAGAAATTTTTGTTTTAATTTTTTAAAAAAAATGTAAACAAAAAAATTTTTTGGTAAAAAAAAATTTATTTAAAAATATTTTTCCCGACTTTGACCCATTTGTAGGTCCAGATTACTATTGCCTTAACTTTGTTACAATGGACTCAGAAATATCTATCATTAGATATCCATGTTGTCTATATTAATATTAATTATATTAATATCTAACCACATCCAATCACTTGTTTCCCAAACGTATTTAAAGCTAAGAACACTTTGGATAACTCAATTCTATACACCGTTAAGAATAAGAATTCTAATTGCAAAGACATACCTGATTCCAGGACTTATATATGGGTGTGAACTATTTGCAAACTGTGATTCAGTGAGCAAAACAAAACTCAACGTCCTGTATAATAACATTACCAGATATGTTTACGGATTGAGACAACGTGACCATGTTTCCTCTTTCTCAAAATTACTTTTTGGTGTATCCTTTGATAACTTACTTAAAATAAGAGTTCTCATATTTTTGCATAAAATCATATACACTCAACAACCTGAATATCTTTTCCGTCTTCTACGGTTTGGAAGGTCACCCAGGGGAAAGAATATTATCATACCCCATCATCGTAAGCTAGTGTCCGAATGGCAGTTCCTTATAAATGCTACTCGTCTTTGGAATACTCTTCCACATGTCCAACAAATAAACAGCAACGCGATGCATTTTAGGAAGTTTTTGTATACTTTTTTTTGTAACTAATTGTTTTTATTTAATTAATTATTTTAAAATTTAAATTGTTCTCACTCCACTTAATGTTAATGTTAAGTTTTTCTTTTTTTTATAACATCCAAATCCACATACAAATTCCTGTACTATAATTATAAGACGTGTCTTGCTGTATAGGAAACCAATAAATAAATAAATAAATAAATAAATAATACTAAGTAATCCAAATATATATCAAAAATAGACTAAAAATCGAGGTTGTCCCGGTTTTTTCCTTATATCTCAGCCATTTGTGGACTGATTTTCTCGATGTTAAAAAGCAGCAAAGCCGGGAGGATTCCCGGCTTGGCTGCCGGGAATTTGTAAGTTATTTGGTGGTTCAACATTCTTACGGACATGGATATATCGACTTCACTATCTATAACGATCCAGAATATATATACTTTCTGGGGTCGCAAATGAAAAATGTAGAAATTACAAATGGAGGAAAAACTTATATATACCCTTGCAACTCATGTTTATTTGTTTGTCTGTGACTTATAGGAGCCTAAACTACTGGAATGTTCCTCTTAAAATGTTTGCTGTCTGTTTTTCTATATCTGGAAGGAATAATTGGCTACTTTTTATTTTGAAATTTTAAGTGGGCGTGGCACTACCCATACAAATTAGATAGTTATTATAGAATATCTGTAGAATTATAAGTGTGAAAGCCGCAAAACTTCGCGGAATTTGCTTTGGTACCATTGTGCGCATCTTGGCTGAAAATGGACGGAAATAGATAAATGGACGTGGTACCACCCATACAAAGTTAATAGTTATTTTCGATTTCAATTTTTTATCACTGCATGAAAAATGGGAAAGATCGGAACAGGGGGCGTGGCACCACCCACACAAAGCAAATAGTTATTTTCGAATATATGGAGACCTATAATCGTCAAAGTATCTAAACTTTGTATGAATCAATTTCTTGACACTTTACGAAGTTTTGCTGAAAATGGTTGGGATTGGATTAGTGGGCGTGGCACCAATCATACAAAGTAAATAGTTATTTTCGAATATCTAGAGTGTGTGAATTGTGAATGTCTTCAAACTTTAGATGAATCAATTTCATATCACGATATGAAGTTTAACCAAAAATGGGAAGGATGGGAACTACTGGTGAGTCACCTACCATACAAAGAAAATAGTTGTTTCTAAATATCTTGAGAACTATAATTGCAAGATTCTACAAACTTTGTACGAATAGCTGTTTTATCATTTTACATAGTTTGGCGAAAAATGTTCTTCATCTGGCTATAGATAATACGTATTTCGGGTGATAAGTCAGGTCGATGGAGTCCGACACTGTATATCCAGATCGAGATGCAATATAAAATAGATGTTTTCTAAGTGCCAGCAACGCGGGCCAGGTTTAGCTGGTAAACCTATAAGAGATAACTTAGTGAAATAAATAGCAAATACTTAACCTTTCTTTATAACAAGTTTCGCTCACCGTATTTCTCAGTCTATCTAAATTTCATAAAGCCTATGTCCTCCCATACGATTCGTTCATATATCATTTTACAATCTCAATGGTAGTTTAGAAGATTCAGATTTATTAGACCTTCGCTGTTAGTTTCATCACAGACACTTTAAATCTGTCTTTAATTCATTTTAAAGTTTTTACTACAAACTTTTTTCTCTTTCAAAAAATTGTACCACTGCTACTGACAGGACACATGCAAAGGATTTAAAATAACTTCATAAACATATTAACGATTTAGAAAAAAGTAAAATTGACATTTCAAAAGGAATATTCGGCCGTTTTAAGGCAGCCAGCAATGACAGTTTGATTGTGTATGTGTCAACAAACACACTCATCTCCTTATGCACACCACTACGTATATTCACACGTAAGTACACACAACAACCGACAAATTTATTTAAAAAAGGATTAGCTACAGCTAAATACTTTATTATTTCAAAATAAGCCAGGCATACCATAATGTGGGACATTAAAACACAACTGAACTTAAAGAAGGCACAAACAAATCCAAGGAGTGAAAGGAAGCCCTCAGAACACATGACAAAATATGATTGACAGTATTAACACACTTGATGAAATGTTTTTGTGTTCATCCTTGAACGCAAAAGTGCGTGAATGTGAGTATGTGTCAAAAATTATGCACACATATTCATTCATTCACAAACAAACAAACAGTTCTTTACTTGGAAATAAATGAAGATGGAGACCAAGATGATGAGAGGATGATGGAGATAAGGCAAAGTTTGTGAGTGAATGTCTGTCAGCAATGTACGTGTTTGTGTGTGTTATGTAGGAATATGAATGTAACTGACAATGACATTTAATACATATTTTAAAAGAAGAGCGAAAAAATCTTATTTTGTTTTCCCAGCATGAACACAATATGTGCCACTAAACATGAGCAAGATTTCGGTAAAATAAGTGTAGGCAACTAAATAATTTCTCAATATTGAAAAATTCAATTTCTCTGCTTGTCCTTCATTGCAAAGAAACATGTGTAGGAATTGATAAAGGATTTTATGAATTTTATAAAGAATTTTTATTCAATTAAATTTAAAGTGCTTTAAAATAAAGCTAGCATTTATAGACATAATTTGTGTTGAAAATAATGTTTACTAAAACAAGTAGGAGAGATATATTCAGCTATGCCGAATCTTATATACCCTTCTCTAAATTATATCTTAAAATAGAAATTTTAAATATTTTTATGGTAAACAAAATTATTTTTTTTTGTCAAAATAGTTTTTAATTTTTTTTTTCGAAATTGTTTTTTATTTTTTTTTAAATTTATTAGTGAAAAAAAAGTACGAACAAAATTTTTTTTTAATGAAAACACATTCGGGTAAAAAAATATTTTTCCCGATTTTGACCAATTGTAGATCCAACCCTATATACATGGTAGTAGAGGACTTTGAAATATCTGTCAATATATATCTATATTTTCTATATTAATGACTTAGTAATTCAGATATAATCAAAAATAAGCCAAAAATCGAGGTTGTCTCGGTTTTTTCCTTATATCTCAACTATTTGTGGGTTCATTTTCTCGGACAGACCAGAATATATATATTTTGTGGGGTCGCAACTGAAAAATGTAGAAATTACAAACGTTATAACAAACTTATACCCTTGCCACTCATGGAGATGGGTTTTATAAGACTTATTTGCGAAAGCATCAACATAACTCCCATATTTTTGGTATTTATAAGCTATTTATAATTAAGGACCGATAGTCACAAAATCTTGTAGTAAGATCTGTGCATGTCTTAAACAAATTTGTTTTAAATTATTTTATCAATATCGATATTTATGAGCCCATAATGTATTTTTGGCTGTGGAGCTACCCAGCAAAAAAATTACAAAGTAATGACTTACAAATAGGGGCTTAAATAAGTAATCTATTACAAATTTTATTTAACCCTGCTGTTAGGTTAAGCCCATTGCACTCTCCCACTGAAAAAGTAGCATGTAAATCAAATTCGCGTAAAACGAGGTTCTACTTTAGAACGAAATGCTTTTGTGGGACCAGTAATTTTTTATTTCGCGTAAAACAATACATCACACAGTGGGAGAAAACCCTAATTTAGTGGAATTAAATTCGTATCTTCTAAACGCTTGGCCAAATTAATCTCATTTATATGGAAATATTGCAGGCAAGGGGGTAAGCTAATAAAGTAAAGCAAAATGGGTACTGCTACTTCAGTAGAATGAGCGGGAGAGGCTGCTAAACTGCACTACCTCGGAAGAAATTCTATACTATTTTCAATTGTAAGAAATTATTTTAATATATCTTTCAAAAAATTTAAATTTTATAAGTAATTTTATTTATAGCAAGTAACTATTTAAATCTATAGATTTTGAACATTTACCCTATTGTCGGCATGGGTCGAAATATTCATATAAAATTAAACTTTTTTTAGTTTTATTAATAAGTTTATTTTTAAAAACGAATAACAATTACACTGTGCAACAACCAAAATTGGAATGGAGAAAATCGGGATATATTTGGACCCGCCGTCATCAAAAAACTGGAGTCTGATGAAGTAATGGATCCAACAAAAGTTGCATAACATCTTTCGATAACGGTTCCACTTTTTTATAGCTTGCAGATGAAGTTCGGGACAATGTGGATATAACACAGCGTTAAAACAAATATATTAATATTGACATAAAACGCTTTGCAAATGTTATATTTTTAATCTAAATAAAGCACTACCATATTTAAAAAGACTCATAATTTTATGTCAAATTTGGTATATGGGCATTTGTTTTTAGCAACTTGTAAGTAGTTAGAATTACATAAATTTCATTTTTATATAATGTAATTACCAATAGCACTTCTTATATACAATCTTAAAAAATAAGGAACAAATTTAGAACGAGATTTTACATCTTCCCAACGATAATAATTTCTTAAAAAAATTATATAAATTCACCTCGCACTTTTTCGCTGCTGAATTATTCACCATATGTAGTACATAATATAGCTTTGATAGTGGTAGAAAAATTAGGACTGCATCTCACAGCATTAGTAACTGGCAACCTTCCGAAAATTCAAAAAGTATCTGAAATATCGGAGTCACTTTCTGCTTTAAGCAGTTCTTGTACTTCATCTTTTTTCAAGTTCGCCATGTCGTAAGTAAAACATGTATGTTTTATTAAAAAAACTGCACACAAAGTGAACCAAGCATTTGCAAATATTTGTGTTTCTTTAAAACAAAAATCAAAAAAGGGGAATCCCACAATTATCTATTACATATTTAATCTATGTTTATTAAAAAAAATATTTTTGATCGGATTACTAAGTCATTAATATAGATAATATGGATATCTAATAGGGTATTCAATTAATCGGGTTTCTGGATTAATCGGTTAATCGAGCAAATAATTAATCGGGGTTTAGATTTAATCGGTTAATAATCGGTTAATATTAAATTATTCGATTAACCGAATAATTTCTATTTTAATTTTAAATTGAAAAGAAAAACGCGAATTTTTTATACTTATATAAGCATTTTCTTACTAAAAAGAACAAAAACATAAAAAACAAACAAAACATAATAATTCAACGAAACAATAAATAAAAATATACACATGTGAGTTCCTTTTTTAGATTTTAAGGAGATCTTCTAAAATAATCTTTTAAAAAAGGAATGTAATTTAAATGCTTAAATATTAAACGATTTTTTTTAGTTTTAATTAAACTTGACCTGTAAAAACTACCTCACTGATTGTAGATTTGGAAAAATAGAAAATAGTTTTTTCTAAGCATATTTTTTTAGATTTTGAATACTTTAATAGTATTAAGTTAAGTTCTGATTAAAGACTCGGATTTCCAAAATCCCTTAGTTTCAGTTTCCGTACTATACTTCAAATAACTATTGCTAGAAGGGAATGTTCACGAGTTAAGAAATTAAATTTTAAAAAATAATTCTGTATAAAGTGCAAAAAAAGAGACATTTCGGTTAATCGGTTAATCGACAGAAATTAATCGGTTTATTCGTTATTTGAAAATCGTCAATTTTAAATTATTCGAACAGTTAACCGACAAAAATTAATCGGTTAACCGATTAACGGTTAATCGATTGAATAACCTAATATCTAATGATAGATATTTTAAAGTCCATTGCAACGATGTATATAAAGCTATAGTAAGTTGGACAATTGGTCCATATCGGGAAAAATATTTTTTAACTCATTTTTTTTTTCATCAAAAATTTGTTTGTCATAAATTATTTTTCAAAAAAAAAAAAAATTTTAAAATTTGAAAAAAAATTTGAAAAAATTTGCAAAAAACATTTTAAAAAAAAATTAAAAAACTATTTCGAAAAGAAAAAATTTTAAATAAGTTTCGAAAAAAAATTAAAATTTTGATAACCTAAAAATATTTAACAAAAAATTATTTTTGAAGTGTATCTAATATTCGGCCATTAACCTAACAATCGTAAGTTTTTTCTAACCTAACAGCAGGGTAAAAAAGAAATTAAATTAAAAAAAATATATTTTAAATAAATTTGAGTCAACAGAAATGTAATCATTCAAAGGTATAATGAATTTTAAAATGAATTAATTACGAATTTGGTATAAAAGTACTATATATCAGATTATAAGTCAGGCATTACCAAACTACTTCTAAGTAGTGCTGACGGTATGATGTAGTAATCGAAAAGTAAGTTGTTTAGTAATTGCAAGTCATTTCCAAGTTTTTGCAGGTTACCTTTAAGGGGTGAACGTCATAAAATATTGTGCGTTGCGATCTATGTACTTGGTTGAATTTTGAACCTATAACGATAATTACAAAAGTTTTAAATTTTTATAGTTATTCTCGGAAGTGGATATTATGTTAGAGAAATGTTCAATTATGATCAGATCACAAAATATTGTAGTATAATTGCATACATACAACTGATCGGTGTCAAATTTTAATTCGATATGGATATTTCTAGAATATTTATGTATGTTAATATGTTTTTCATATTATGCGTAGATCTACATAATTTAGTTACGGCCATTTCTGCGGACATGAGAATTATTGAAGTTGAATTACAAAATGATTACGAGGCTTATAAGAGATTTATGCGTATTTAAGTGATTTCAGGAAGTGGACTTTTTATGTGGGGCTATTGTTAAATATGGACCGATGACCGAATTTTTATATACATTATGATTATTTATGTAGAATTTTAACCTGGCAACGATATTTATAAGTATTTAAGTGACTTTATAGTCCACTTCGACTATATATTCTAAAGACATTGATGTTCATAGAGCCATATTACAGGAAGAAATTTTTATGGCTGAGAGAAATGATGGACCGAATTATTTAATTATCACCTCGAAAAAAAGTGGTAAATAAATAGGTAAATTCCAAACTGTTAGTCCGGATAGAATGAAACTTCACATGCTAAAAGATGAAGAATTGTCGAATTTAAATTTTGAACTTGGACCTCATGAATCCACAAAGGGAGCGGCCAGGAGTCCCCAAATTAGGACACATCGGCTACAATGAATATAATATGAAAATGAAAAAAATTCTTGGAATACTTTTGAAAAATATGAAAAAAAAGCTTTTTATTTTTTCTCTATGAATATTTTTTAAATAAGTTTTTCAGTTATATAGATTTTTCTATTGAAAATGGAAAAATAAAAACGAATTTTTAAATTTGTAATCAGTAATCAGTAATCCCACAATTCTCACAAAAGTTTTGAAAAATCCCAAAAATGGAATTTTTTAGTTTTTTGGCTATAATATCCATTCCAGTGGCGGAGTTATCGGAACCATTTACAAAATAATTGAAAACATATTAGGCCATCTAAAGTAGGTTACTTAATTTTTATATCGACTTTGCGCTTTGAGAATTTTTGTCCTAAATTTTAATTTTACATAAAAAATACATGTTTTTTTCAATATTTTATGTAAAGCTGGCTTTTCAAAAGCTGTAAATTCCTTTTACATCTACTTAGAGGTTTTTTAACTTAAAAAAGGAATTTTTTTCCAAAAAAAAAAACTAGCGAAAAATCACAATTTTTAAATTCAAATAAATATTTGGACTCAGTCATTATTTTCCAACAATTATTTTTTTTGTTGACACATTAGTTGTTCGGCCAATAAAGAAAAAGTAAATCAGAAGATATTTGGACCCGTTGTTATCAAAAGATGGGAGTATGTAGCGTAGGAAAAACAGTTGAACATTTAAGAAATGGGATCGTTTAAAAAAAAAACGTTTAGATGTTACAGATTTCCCTATTTTTTTCTATACCACTGTGTGGTGCTGCGTTATCCTTTTGAGGGCAACTTTATTGGCAATAGAGATTAAATAAATAAAAATATGAACATGAAAATGTCTTATAAGAAAATGAGCTAAGCCCGCCTAAAAAAATAATGAATAGAAAATGCGTCTCAAAAAGGACTTATAAGCCGACAATGGACTTTTTCTAAACTCTGTTTAATTATAATATTTCATTATATATAAAAAACTGCATTATCAGATTTCAAAAATGTTTGAAACAAAAATCTTTAGAACGTTGTTTTTTTTGTCTCCTGTGAAATTTGTGAAATTTGACTTGGCACACTTAACTAACAATATGAACAAAGTTAACTGTCAACAACTTTTAAAGAGTCTTCTACAAAATAAGTACTTTAAAAGGCAATACCTTTTAAACATCTTAAATTATTATTCAAAATAACTCAACATTTAAGACATACTTTTATAAAAAAAACATTACATTAAAAAAGTTAATTTAAATAGACAAATTAAACAAGATTTTCGTTGTCCATAAAAATATGAGACTAATCCTAAGTAAAGGTTAGAAAATGTTGGTTTTTATATTGGATGTAAACTAAAATGAAACAAATTACTTTTAAATAACTACTCATCAAAATAATTTCTTAATGCGGTATCATGTGCCCTCGTACTTAAAGGACCTTCACTACAAGAAATGGGTGGTTGATTGTACATGTTTTAAATTCTACACTTTAAAAGGTTTTTCTTCACTTCTTTTGCATTTTCATTTCAATTTGTTGTGTTGCTGCTGCTTTAAATCCATTTAAACATGAAATTAATATAAACTGAAAGAAATGTGTAAAATGTTCAACGAACAGTGGCACGAAAATAAAGGGGGTAGAGCTTTTAAAATAACAAAATGTATTAGTGTCAAATCAGCGTAAATTATAACAAATATTACTTTGAACATTAAGCCATTTACAAGCAAAAAATGGAGATATTTTGCTAATGTGGGCAACAGAGTGTAGAAGGGTATGATGCTTATTATATTTTAAATAATTTGAGAAGAATGAAAGATCTTTCATAGTTGTCTTTATTGGTTGTTGAAAGTATTGCAAATATACAGTAAAATTAACGAGGGTTTTTTAAGAAGGTTTTATTTCTATTAGCGAATTAGAAAAAAATTGTGCCCATTTTCAACACTTGTCAATAGAGACTATTTGTGGTATGTTTAAGCTAGCTAGCTCCTTTCCTTTGGGCCCAGTTTTCAACAGATAAACGGATGGACTTATCTGCTTCATCTTAGAATTTCATAAGCACCCAGAATATATATACTAATGTGTTACAAATGGAATGAAAAAGTCAATATACGCCCATCTTTTGTGATGGTGGATATCAAAAGAACTTGAATATCCCAATAAAATTTGCACCTCTACAATTTATGCGATTTTATTTAAATATTGAGCTAATGTTTTTGAGCATCGACAATCGAAAAAAAATACAAAATAAGGCTGCTTACAATATAAGCAACAGTTAATCAAAATGAAACAGATTTTCTTTTTAAGGTATTTTCTAAGTTTTTGCTCGATTTTTTTTTATTTTGGGGACACATTTTCGTTTCTGGAGATTTGTTTTTTTACATACCTACCTACTTCTATTAAAAATTTATAATAAAATTTAAAATTCCCCAAATTAAATCTTTACAATTTTACAACCCTCGTTTTCCTTTTTTCTGCATCAGCAAAATCAATTTGATTTCCTCTCGATAACATTGTTGTTTTGCTGGGTAAAATGTTGCCATAATTGCTTAAGCATGTCTAAAATTTTCTTTAAACTAAATTATATAAAATTTACCTTTTTTTTTGTTTTATAGTTTATGTTCATAAGAATTTTCTTTGTCCCCCTCACGTAGTTGAATTATTTAAAGTAAAATTACTCCCAATACATGTGTTGGTTTTCACACAAAGTCGGAAAAAATGACTTAATCAACAATACAACATCATGTGTTACATATTATTCTCTGTAACATTATTGAAACATTAGATATTCGTTGAATGGAAACACATGGATTTTATCACATCATAGCGCTACCAATAATAGAAATGAAAAGTAAAGGAAACTATTAGAGACTTGCCAGCCTGCTGTTGCTACTTTAGACACACTATTTAGTGGTAGTTTCTAAATGTGTCCTAATATTTGCTTCTAAGTGCGATTGTATGTTTATGTCTTTATATAATATTTGCTCTAAATATTTGTTAAAATATTAAACGTTTTCATTTCTATTACCACTCTTTTTTTTTGTAACTATTTTTAAAATCCCCCTTTATATTTGTAAGAAAATTTCATTTATACGTTTAAATGTGTAGCTTGTATTTTATAGTAGTTATAATACATAGTAAAATACACCTTTTATTCACAGTGATTTGGAAAAATCTCAGCTGAAGGTTTTTTCACTTCGTTTCCTTTTTTTGGGTTTGTTATTTAAATATTAAAAAGTTAGAGTAGTTAAATTGGGAATTATGCTAAAATAAATAAAGTCATTAAAAAAACTTTAAAACAACAGTATTTTTGTTCTTATCAACAAACATTTTTTAATTAAAAATTTTACATTTTCAAAAATTTTTTAACGAAATTTCAGAAATTTAAAATACATATCTACGTGTTTTTGATTCTAATAAACGCTGAATGAGGATCAAAACTGTAAAATTAAACGGTAGTATCTACTATCAACGCGATTTGAAAAATTTTGTTTTTATTTAATTTAAAATTTCTAGAGTCTTGTTAACCATTTTACATTTGGGATCAAAACTGTCCGAAACAGAACCGTCTACTAAAAATTATTAAATTATAAAATAGATGAGATTAGTTTGTTGGTAACTTGTCTTCCAATTGGGATTCCCGAACTCTGACAGTAGATAGCGGCCATATTGTTCAAAATACATCTGGCGGTCGTTTATTCAGTTCATTTTGTCAAATCACCATAGATGAACATAGCGTTCAGCAGCACGTGCAAATGATAAAATTGTTCTATCCAAGTTTCGTTCGTTTTTCATCAAAAAATCATCTTCAGTGATGAGGAACATCTCAGGATAAATGGGAACTTCTATATACATAATTGGGACAATACCAATTCACATGAGATCTGAGAGTGTCCAATGCATCCCGAGAAAGTCAATATTAGGTGTGGACTTTCAGCTGGGGGCGTCATCGGTCCACAATTCTTTGGGAACTACATTGGCCAAGTCATCACCGTGCTATAGGTCGATGATTACCAACTTTTTTAGATGATATGGATCAAAGACATATTGTTTTAGCATCATGGACATTATGCTCGAGCAATTTTAGGGCATTGTCATCTCACGTGGAGGCGATATGAACTGGCCAACGAGATCATGTGATTTCACACCATTAGACTATTTCTAGTGGGATTTTCATAAGACGCACACCTATGCGAATAAGACACAAAAACTAGCGACCCGCAAATCCAAAACAACCCTTGCCATCGGTCGAATTAGGCGTGAAGGAGCGGGTGTCAAGCAAGTCAAATCTGTCATTAATTCTCACTTAGTTATTGAACATTATAGCGTAAACAGCAAAGTTCTTTTGCTTCCAAAATGTAAAATTTTGTACCAATAAAGCGTCATTTGGGAAGTTTTGCTTTAGTTCTTTAATTCTTTAAGCGGGTACAGTGAAATAACTCCCAAAATGAAATAAATCCCCACGAAAGAATTAAATAACACCCAAACCATTTTTCATACAACTTAGGACTTATTTCATTATGAAACAACTCCTAACGCATTGGGATTTATTTCATAATTTTTGTTGGGTTTTATTTCATTTTATATTGGAAATTTGGAGTTATTTCACTGTATTGGAAGTTATTTCATTTTTGAAGGCCGGCAATGCAAGAAACTTTTCTGAGCGAAGCTAGTTTTTGATACACCCCAGAGGAGAAAGCCTTAGCGCTCGGCCGAAGGCCGGCAATGCAAGACTAATTTTCTGAGTGAAGCCAGTTTTTGACACATCCCAGAGGAGTTCTGAGCGAAGCTAGTTTTTGATACACCCCAGAGGAGAAAGCCTTAGCGCCCGCCCGAAGGCCGTCAATGCAAAACTAATTTTCTGAGTGAAGCCAGTTTTTGACACATCCCAGAGGAGTACATTGCGCTACGCCATAGGCCCGCAACGCAAAAAATGTTTGGTAAGCGAGGAATAATTTCACTTTCGTAGTTCCTTTTTTTAGATTACATAAATAAATTGCTTCTGATTAGGAATTATTTAATTTTTTTTTGGAATTGATTTCATTAGGATTTATTTCGCTTTTTTGGGAATAATATTTTTAAAATTATGAAACCGCCGATTATTGGGAGTAATTTAATTTTACCCTTTGGTAGTTATTTGATTTTTCAAGTTTGGGAATTATTTAATTTTTGATGGGAATTATTTAATTTGGGAGCTATTTCACGGTACCGAAAAAACGTTTGAGCTGCACCTACTACACACCAAATCATATGGTGAATGCATTGCATCGGTATCAACGAGCGAGAGATGGTTTATGGGGTTTAGGAGTGATTATTTTGACACGTAATAAAAAAATCGCCCAGGACCACCAAAAAAATTTAAAGACCAATAATTGGAGGTATTACTACATGAAGATTGTTGTAAGACTAGTGTTTATAAACCGGTTAACCGAAAACCTGGGTTTTCTTCGAAATCTCGGTTTTTTGCGAACCGGTTAATTTAAAATGTTGATTTTCGGTTAACCGTTTATCTGGTTTTTATCACTCGGTTAAATGGTTTTATTGGTCTGATTTGAAACCTAAACTGCTGATTTACAATACAAGTCTCTTTAGATTAATATTTTTAAGAATTACAATGATTCTAAATAGTAGAAAAACTTTTCCGGAATAAATTATACATAATGAAACTATTAAAAATTAAATACCGCATAATTCTAGAAGCTAAGCTAAATCTTAATA